>NC_064923.1:420639060-421270489 GCF_023897955.1 Schistocerca gregaria
ATAATGAGGACACTTAGCGACTTGCAATAAACCTTAATTTCAAATTTCCTATAATTTTTTTTGTTTAGTCCCAAAAAAATAATGAAAGGAAAACACTTTATCACTTACTAAATGCAAAAACAGACATAATTTCTTTTGGGACAACAGCAATAAGTGAAATTATAATGTTACTTAAAAACCGTCTTGATTGCAAATATTTTTATTCATATGACCGGTTTCGGTTCATTCAGAACCATCTTCAGATCTGTAAAAATAATGATACTAATTTACTATTGCATGGAAGCAAATCTTTTTCATCCTATCTAATCAACATCAAGTGTACCAGAGCGTACCTGATATTTCAGTTACAGGAGTAACCAGTCCAAATCCAGCAGTTTTCACATGCTACGTCACATAAAATTGGTTGGCAGAGTGCACGTCATTTATATGAATTATAACACTATTACCGACAGGTAATGAGAGCTCTTGTCACCCACCGCAGTACAAATGGGCATATTTTACTTCGATGGTATACAGGCTACTAAGATTGCCACTAAGCCAACAGGAAGTAGAAAAGGAGTTAAGTGTTTTAAAACAAGTGGCCGTAGTGAACGGATATACGTGTAAGCAGGTGATGAATATTTATAGGAAGATAAAGAAGAGGCAAATGGAACAAATGAAGGAAGTCAAGTAGCAGTTAAGAGGAACAACAAGAAAAAATATGTAGCTCTCACTTACAGTGGAAGAATTACAGATAAAATTGAAAGATGCTTCCGTAAATCCGACGTTAAAATAGGGTTCCGAACAAATAACACGTTAAAATTGAAGCTCCGGCATAGAATATGTAATAGTAGGAATAAATTTCAGGAATCAGGTGTCTATAAGATCAAATGTAATGACTGCTGTAAACAATATATAGGGCAGACTGGTAGGAACTTTGAAACCAGATTCAGGGAGCACACCTACTCTCAAAACAAAACAGCTTTTGGGGCGCATATGGCTGCGACAAAGCACTCAGTCACGAACATTGAACACAATTTAGACATCCTGCATAGAGCCCATAAGGGACGGTTTCTTAACATTTTGGAAGAAATTGAAATATACACCCACAAAAATAAAGATCCGGATTTAATCCTCAATGAGCAAAGCGAATTCAATCATAACGCCTATTTTAGCATTTATGACGACCTACTAAGATGACAACTGTTGCGTGTGGAGATCCAGCCCAAGGGATGAGAGATGGTGCACGGTGGAGAAGCCGGAAGACGCGTGCAGTGCCTGGCGTCGTTGACGGGGCCCTCCTGTGCGGCCCTCTTGCCCGCGGCGATGGACATCAGACGACTGAGCGGACTGCGGCGCAACACCGAAATGGCGGGAAATACGGAAGCAGACCGTAGAGGAAAACAAGTTCACACCATCACCATAGATATATAAATCGCCCTATGTTTTTTTTTTAATAGATCGTATAAAAATGATAATTTTACTGTTTTTTATTAATGCTGACAATTACAGATTTTAACCTTGACATCTACATATTTTAATTAAGTATTTTTAATTAATATAAAAAAAAGATCTACTGAATATAATATTTGCAAATGGAACGTAACAAATGTACCAGACGCCACCTGTCGGTAATAGTGTTATAATTCATATAAATGACGTGCACTCTGCCAACCAATTTTATGTGACGTAGCATGTGAAAACTGCTGGATTTGGTTACTCCTGTAACTGAAATATCAGGTACGCTCTGGTACACTTGATGTTGATTAGATAGGATGAAAAAGATTTGCTTCCATGCAATAGTAAATTAGTATCATTATTTTTACATATCTGAAGATGGTCCTGAATGAACCAAAACCGGTCATATGAATAAAAATATTTGCAATCAAGATGGGTTTTAAGTAACATTATACTTACTAAATGTTCGTTGTAATGGGGTAAAACTTCAGGCACCAAACATGACATTTGAATTTATTAGTTCTTCACTACTAACTGTATTCGCTTCTCATTTTGCCAGAAATGTTCAGATATGCAACTGACGATACTGAGAATATTATATTGTTGTATATCATATATTTAATAAATTAATTCATCTGAAAAATCATCATATGTTTGAAGCTGTTTTACACATGGGAGCTCAATTCCTTAAAGAATCATAGATGAGGTTATAGGTTTGTGCACAAGGTTTCAACATTCTTGAGTACTGTACATAACCTTTTCAAAAATCTCAGAAAACTTCCCAGTGAAGCAGGTAATTATTTATCAATAATATGTAAAGTTTTTGTCAACCAGAAAGGCTCGTTTGAGTGTTGTCTTACTCTGAGAAGGTACTCTGCTGGCTTCTTCTGATATTTAAACAGATTTACCCAGGAATTTATAGGGAGACCTACAGTTCATGTCTAACTCAGCCTTTTCCCCATTAACAATTACTGACAGCGGCAAAAGAAGTGAAAAGTGACAGATACAAATCCTACGACTAACAGAATATCGAACCTAAGACCTTCGGGTTAACGGTTTGGCACTTCTTCACTGAGCCTCCTTGAAAGAAAATCTGATAATAGCAATTTTTTTGTTTTTCTGGAAAACTACTTTACTGAGATTAAATACAAACAGTTAATTGATGCACTTGTAATCACTTTACAATGACACAAATAAGTATAACATTTACGAAATTCAAATAACAAGGCAATGACGTCAAAAAAATTCTGAACATCTTAACACTATAATTTTAACGATTTCTGATATGTGAAACTCTTGATATACATTACCACTGACTGACTGTATAGGTTTTCGCATGTTCTACACAAATGATGTAACCTCCAACATACATACTGAAACATATCTGATAATGCATCCCATGAGTTACACTGTCTCAAGGCACTTTCTTCTGAGTTCAACATCTCAGTTCTCGTGGGGAATGCTGACTCAATTTTTGAGTTGGACAGAGGGGAGGACAGGAAGACGTGTATGGCCATGTAGTTGCATATTTACTGGAGTGGAGTCAGTTTTCTGAGCAAAATGGAGTTAGTGCAAGCAAGGCCAGCCTTAGCTGGCACGGGGACATTTGCATAATTTCCTGCATGGGGCTCTCCCACATCTCCCCCCACCCCCACCCTCCTCCAACATTGGATATACCTTCATCATGTTCAAAAGAATTCTAAGTTTTGTCATTGGGATACCACCAATATAACTGGAGATGTTACTACAGCAGACCTACTGTTGTAATAGGAAAATAATTAATCAGAGAAGGAATCTTAACAGGTATGGTAATTACTAAAATAGAAACTAACTTAGCTGTGAGAATCCTTCCAATTTAATTAAATCCAAAGTCAAATAAGGTTCATAGGTATTATTCAGAATATACACTTAAATGTTTTCATCACATGACTGTGTTCTATATTAACAAGAAATTAAATGAGTTGTAGGTTATGAACACTAAGTATTTTCTGCTTTACATGCTTTACACAAAACATCTTTCCCTTGCTTTCTGAAGAGAAAATTCATCAATAATATCTTCATAAATCAATTTGGAAACCACACTGTGTCCCAGTGGAAGTATGTCAAGGGAAGACAGGTGTTCTTGCGAGATGATGCTTTGAAACAATTCTTGATAAGCTTTAAACGTGAGAAGCTCCTTTCAGTGGAGGCAACAAATCACTGGCACAGTTAGCATAATTCTGTTGGCAGTATAACTGAGAAATGGGTTTCCAATGTCATTCTTGTGGTTCAATATTAACATAGGAGTTTTCACGTCCTCAGGCACGATTTCTCTGAACACTTTAATTTCTTTCGAAAGATCTGATAGAGCAATGTCTTTTGAACAGTCACCATTTATGTTTGCACCTAGCTCTATCTGAATGTTTTTACATAGCATTTTCAATTCTTCATCCAGAAACTATTATAAACTTTCTGGAGAAAACAAAAAGCCGAATATTTCAGAATACTCAGCCAGCCAGCCAAACCTTAGTTTCAAACTTATTAATACTGTGTCAACGACAGTGCAGGAAAAATCGATTTTGTGTTTCTCTTCTGAAGACTGAGCTCTTCAAACCATGTCCTCACCTTCATAATCAGATTGCGTAGCCTTCTTGCCAGTTCCCTTTTCTCCAAATTTTGGTTCAACCTGTAAATTTCAGCTATCACTTTCGCTGTTGTCTGCACATTAACAAAACCTTCTTCACGGAAATTCTCAAGAAACTTCACTAGACTTTTGGGGGATTTAGTTGCTACTTTCATGTCCATATTTTCTGCTTGAAGCGCCTTATTTGCTGTATTATGGCAAAGAGAGGGTCATAACATATGATAACGCCTACGGTGACCTTGAAGCTTTCTAATTCTTTCACAGCAAGCGACTGTGCTTCGCTCTTTCTTTTTTTTCAATTCAATGGTGTTGTTGCTCACCTCTAGAAGGGCATCTCTGACTTCTCCTGTCTGGTATCTTGTAGCTCTGACTCTATCCTCCCTACTTTCCCATCGAGTATCTGAAAGCTTCTTCTCCGTTAAAGTTGGTATACTTTTCAATAAGATTTCCCACCTCTGATTGGATGCACTTAAATCAGTGTACATTCATCAATTACAGAAAAAATATGAGTGCCTTTGAAGTAGATTTTGCTGCATCTGATAATACAAAATTAAGACTGTGGCTGCCACATGACGTATAAAATGCTCTTGTATTGCACTTTAGGATTCTGACATGAACATCACTTCAATAGCCTTTAATATTTGCTCCATTATCGTAGCTTTGCCCTCACTAATCATGAATTTTGTGTCGTAGTTGATCTAGTCACGGCAAAAGGGTTTCAGTCAAACTTTCTCATGTTGTCAAAGAGACGTCCTGAAAATCGAAAAAGTGTTCTTCCACAGCCACTGCATCTCCTGCTAAATTTACAAACATAACAACAAATTCCATTTGTTAACTGTGACTTTTATCAGGAGTACAATCCAGTATGGCAGAAAAATATTTACTTTCTTTTACAAAATTAACAATACTGCTTTTTTTTTACTTTATTGGCAAGTAAATTTATGGGTTCAGTTTGAATGTTTTTCTTAAATGTAGGCAGCATTGTCTAAGGAGATCAGCAACCTGGTGCTATATTTAGGTTAAAACCAACAGTTGAGATCGTGGTATCATGAGAAAACCGACGAGCCGACACCACGAGCCATAGGGGACCAAAAAACTCTGAAGATGGCTTTAACAATAGCCGAAACGGGTAAATAAACAAATATTATTTCGGTCTCGACTGTTAGTTATAACCTGAGTGTTTTTTACAAAATAATAGTCATGAATTTCTTGAGTTTTTGCCCTCCTTAAATGTTCCTGCAAAACAGTGTCAAATTCTGCTATCATTTCGATCAAACCAAGAAAATTACTATTATTTTCTGGATAGAGCTTGTCGCTGGTTCCCTTGTGGGCTATATTATGGTGAGCAAGGTGCCTTACAGTGAATATAATTCTTTTTAGAACCTGACACCAATGTTCCTTCTCTCTCCCAGTAGTTCTAGCTCAATTTGATCAACACTACATTTTTCTTTCAAACATATCTTAAATTCTATCCATTTTTGTGAGGTTTATGTGGTTAAATGATTGCTCCTGCTCTTGAAACCGATTTCTTAAATGAACTCAATCACAGAGTTAATCACTTGACAGCTTGTTTGAAGGAGATAAAAATAGTTTACAACAAAAACAGAAAACCTTTGTAGGTAGATTTCGAATACATAAGCCAATTACGATCCCTTTTTTCTCCACTTGGTAAAGGTCTTACATAACAATCAGCTGAAAATTTTCTTCTGTTCTTATTTAAGGGATACTCAAAATTTACAAATTTAGAAGGGCCTTTCTGTACAGTTTCATTTATCATGGAGGTTGTTAACGTATTAGACAAAGTGCCTGGTTTCGAATTTGTGATTATTTCACAATTGCTACTACTAGGCGTACCTGAATATGAGATAACAGAAGCTCCACATTTCATTGTTTCATGTTCACTTGTATCTAAAGCACCAGATGATGAAAGGCTACTGCTAATACCATCGTCCTTTAAGCAGACTTTAATTTCGCTGTCTGAAGATGTTGGTCGAAGAAATTTTTCGAAAACGCATTTTTGTGAGCTCGAAAATTGTTCATGTTGTAGCACTTTCTTGACTTTTCGAGAACCAGCATAGTATTATCTACATCTGTCCCTTTCACGAGACGTTTCCGTATTGGCACTTCGACCTTCACAGGACATGCAAAAACACTGTATCTGCACACAGATTGCATACACAACACGTGAAATGGCGTGAACTGGAAAAGAACCTTACGTTTAAACTGACGTCAATGAACAAATCATTCTGTGAGGAACACCTGCTGACGGGCTGACGGAAAAATGCTCGTTGTTAGCCACAACAATGAGTAGAGAGGGTGTAGAGAGTCGCTGAGAAACAATGAACGCGTACCTCTTAATTTACGCATAAGTATCATAGCCCCTGGTTCCCTCGACTCCAATGCAGACATGATTTTCTGAGATGTACTCCATTCGCCATAGTTGTGTCACAAAGGATGTATAACAGAATTACATTACATTAAAAGTATTTTATAAAACACTTTATTTTATTTCTTTCAGATTGTTGTTGTTGTGGTCTTCAGTCCAGAGACTGGTTTGATGCACACCTCCATGGTACTGAATCCTGTGCAAGCTTCTTCATCCCTAGATAACTACTGCAACCTACATCCATCTGAATCTTCTTAGTGCATTCATCTCTTGGCCCCCCTTTACGATTTTTACCTTCCACAGTGCCCTCCAATACTAAATTGATGATCCCTTGAACCCCCAGAACATGTTCTACCAACCGATACCTTCTTGTACTCAAGCTGTGCCACAAATTCCTCTTCTCCCCAATTCTATTCAGTACCTCCGCATTAGTTATGTGATCTCCTCATCTAATTTTTCAGTATTCTTCTGTAGCACCATATTTCTAAAGCTTCTATTTCTTTGTTGTCTACACTAGTTATTGTTCATATTTCACTTCCATACATGGCTACACTCCATACAAATACTTTCAGAAAAGACTTTCTGACACTTAAATCTATACTCGATGTTAATAAACTTGCTCATCAGATGGTATGTTTTTGTCAGGACTGGCTCTCCCAAGGCTATCAGTACTGCTAATGAAATGTTGCCTGCTTCTGGGGCCTTTTTTCGACTTAGGTCTTTCAGTACTCTTTCATATTCTTCACGCAGTATCATATCTCCCATTTCACTTCCATCTTCCTTTTGGATTAGTATAATATCACGCTCTAGTACATCGATCTTGTATAGATCCTCTATATACTCCTTCCACCTTACGCATTGCCCTTCCTGGCTTAGAACTGGTTTTCCATCTGAGCTCTTGATATTGTTACAAGTGTTTCTCTTTTCTCCAAAGATCTCTTTAATTTTCCTGTTGGCAGTATCTATCTTACGACTACAGATTTATGCCTCTATATCCTTACATTTGTCCTCTAGCCATCCCTGCTTAGCCATTTTGCACTTCCTGTCGATCTTATTTTTGAGACGTTTGTATTCCTCTTTGCCTACTTCAATTACTACATTTTTATATTTTCTCCATGCATCAATGAGTTCAATATCTCTTCTGTTACCCAAGGATTTCTACTAGCCCTCATCTTTTTACCTACTTGATCCTCTGCTGCCTTCACTATTTCATCTCTCAAAGCTACCCATTCTTCTTCTACTCTATTTCTTTCCCCAGTTCTTGTCAATCGTTCCCTAACGCTCTCTCTGAAACTGTGTAAACCTTTGGTTCTTTCAGTTTATCCAGATCCCATCTCTTTAAATTCCCAGATTTTCGCAGTTTCTTCAGTTTTTATCTATAGTTTGTAACCAATAGACTGTGGTCAGAGTCCACATCTGCTGCTGAAAGTGTCTTACAATCTAAAACCTGGTTCCTAAATCTCTGTCTTACCTTATATAATCTACCTGAAACCTTTTGGTGTCTCCAAGCCTCTTCCATGAATACAGCCTTCTTTCATGATTTTTAAACCAAGTATTAGCTATGATTAAGTTATGATCAGTGAAAAATCCTAGCAGGTGGCTTTGTCTTTCATTCCTTACCACCATTCCATATCCACCTACAGCTTTTCATTTTCCAGTCCCACATGACTATTAAATTTTCGTCTCCCTTCACTATTTGAATAATTTCTTCTATCTCATCATGTATTTCTTCAATCTCTTCGTCGTCTGCCGATATAGTTGGCCTATAAACTTGTTCTACTGTAGTAAGTGCGGGCTTCATGTCTATCTTGCCTACAAAAATGCATTCAGTATGCTGTTTGTTGAAGCTTACCTTATGCTCCTACTTTTGTATTCATTACTAAACCTGCTCCTGCATTTCTCCTATTTGATTTTGTATGTATAAACCTGTATTCACCTGACCAGAAGTCTTGTTCTGACAGTGAACTTCGCTAATTCCCATTATATCTCACTTCAACCTATCCATTTCCCTTTTTAAATTTTCTAACCTACCTACCCGATTAAGGGATCTGACATTCCACGCTCCAATCCGTAGAAAGCCAGTTTTGTTTTTGCTGATAACGACGTCCTCCTGACTAGTCCCTGCTCGGAGATACAAATGGGGGACTATTTCACCCCCGGAATATTTTACCCAAGGAGACGCCATCATCATTTAACCATACAGTAAAGCTGCATGCCTTCGGAAAAAATTGCGGCTGTAGTTTTCTCTTGCTTTCAGCCGTTAGCAGTACCAGCACAGCAAGGCCGTTTTGGTTAGTGTTACAAGGCCAGATCAGTCAATCACCCAGACTGTTGTCCCTACAACTACCCTTGCCCCCTACAAGCACGGAGGCCTGTGCGATTGCACCGTTTGCACATGCGTAAGGCTGGACCTGAGTGCAAGAGACATATTCATGGTTCAGGAGTCACCAGCAGATGTCCTGAATCAGCAGCAATGAAGAGCAAAACTATGTTTCATATTATAAGTTATCTAGAGCAAGTTTTGTGTAAATCGAAAACTAGTGTACAAAAGGACCAAACAAATGAGGCAGTACAGTTGTAAAGACACAGACTCCAAATTCGGGAGGACTGTTTGCTTTGTCCAGACATCTAATTTAGATTTTCCTAAATAATTTCAAGTAAATGCTGGGATGATTCCTTCATCAAGGCCACGACGACCAGCCATCCCATCTTCATAAAAGCATACTTATATATTCTGCGTTTATGTATTTCTGAGCTAATTATTTTTATCTTACTTCAATGGCAGATCCTGTATCATTGTAAGATGATACCTGGATGACTAAATAAATGTTCGTACCCGTGTGCTTTCAAATAAAAATAAATATGTACGTAACAGAATACAGAATTTCCAGCTAGATACGAGGTAAAGTATGCGAGTGCGAAAATCCGTCAAACAAACACGCGTAATACCGCTTTTGCTGGAAACTGGCGTCGAAACATAGAGTTAAACCGAAGCGACTCGAAGATTGTTATTTTAAATATCGCGCGTCTGTTTCGGTCGGTGTAGAGGGGGGCGAAGAGAGACAGTGTCATCTGGCGTCTCTTCAAAACACAAGGCTTCGCTCCTATAGAATCAGTGTGCATGTAACCAGCAGCAGGGAAGGTGTGCGTGGTAGTGGGTGTGTGACGTGAGATTCGCTGGGTGCTTCTTCGCATCCAATCTCGCAAAGCAGTAGTAAACGGTAGTTAATTTATTTAATTTAGTGCGACAGTACACATATTAGGCAGGTGAGCGAGAAGTCTTATCGTCAGCATTACTCAGAAGAAAAGGATTTTGTTTAATTGTCAGACATTTCTTAATTGCCTGTGTGTAAATTGAGAACTATTCTAATTTCCGCACCTATTAACAGCATGGTTATCAACAAAATTTGTTGCATTGGTGCCGGGTACGTTGGTGGACCCACTTGCAGTGTTATAGCGTTGAAATGTCCAAAAATCAGAGTTACCGTAGTTGACAAGAGCACGGAGAGAATAGCGCAATGGAATTCGGAGAAATTACCAATATATGAGGTAACTTCAAAATTTTAATGTTTTTTGTTAAGCCGTAGCATTTGAGATGTGTGCCCTGATATTTATATAACCTAATTTTCTCACTAACATATTTTGTTTATTATCCATAATTAAAATTTCTTTGATGCATCTTTACAGGCCGTGTTAGGTTTCCTATAAATAAAATAAATCGGCATTCTTCTATTATGATACGTTCATTCTGTGTAAACGTGCTCCAAATTTCGTGTTACTCATTAGTTTACACAGAAAAAGATCCCCGATTAGTATGATTGCCATTTTTCAGGTGCAAAAGTACTATGATGCTATCGTTGTTGTAGTTGGAAGCAGTAAAGAACAGTTGGCTGCTTCCTCCAAGATCCCCAACATTGCTACTCCTTAAAATCCCACAGAAGAGTAACTACAAACTTATTTGTATTATTGTCAGTCAGAATAAAATTGATGCCCTGTAATTGAAAATCTGTTTCAGTACTCAAACACACTAACAGCTGTACATTCAGCGGCAGTGTTTTGTACTTGGGATGTAAACCAGAAACCGATTTTCAAAAGTAAGTGTAGGATGCACAAGGGAAACTTTGATCATTCATGTTTGGGCTGTTGTCACTGATATTAATTCTTTGTGGGGATTTTCAGTCTTCCCGACTCATTTGGTTAGCTGAGTTGTTATTCTCTGAAACTGAAATGAGGGGAAAGATTGTGTTCCAATATAAAGTGCAAATGTTTTGTTTCCTTAAAGTTTCTGTTGCATTTCACATGACTATATTTGTTAAAGAAATAGTACTTTAAGATGCATATTTAATTCTATTTTTGAGATTGTGCTCTTGAAAAAATGCTAGTCCCAAGTCAATGTCTTACAATTCTGATAACTTTACAATGACTGAAAACATGCTTGTCCTACAATTTCCACTGGGCTGGTTGATCAGAAGAGTTAGAGTAACGACTACTGCTGTAGATGCCTACAATGGTTTTTGGGATAGTGTAATTCTTATAAAAAAAAATTATTAGAGAGATTATGAAAAACAGCTACCCCAGTTGTATGTTGCTTGCTAGATATTTTTGTCTCCTGTTTAGGTAATCTTCAGAGCATACTATTACTATTTTTCTTTTCTTTCTACCAAACTAATGTTAATTTGACAATCCTCACAAATACACTAATCACACGGTCACATCACACCAACTTCTGATAACGTGTAGGGTAGTGCATAGATGAAAATAATATTGTAATTGACTATTTTTATATGAACTTTTCTGTTGTTACCAGTGTAGATAAATATGTACAATGTGCTTTCTTGTAGCTGATCTGCAACAAGAAATAATTCTCTGTTGTTCAAAGGAAGGACCAACTCTGAGTTTCTTATTATTGTACCTGTGATTGGATTGAAGTTCTTAATGGCAGGCGAGTGCAAAAGAACAAGTTTCAGAATGGGAGTCATACTGAGTTTTGGGGAAACATGATGATGATGTGGCAGGTGACTCCATATGTATGCAAATGGAAGGAGAGCAGATGACTGAGATCTTAGTTTTGTGTGTATGTATTAACTTTTTAAATATAGGTTGTGACAACACTGATCTGTAATGTAGCTTAAAATCTAGATTAGTTTGGAAAGTGACAATTTGGTTGCATGTTGGCAAAGCTAGCAAAGGTGAATATGAAATTTTTGATTTGGTGAGATACTGATATGTAGTGCTACCGGAGGTCTAGGCTAGGTTGGAAAGTGACTGTTTGTGAGCAGGCAAAGTGATATATTGAACACAGCAGTTAATGTAGAGCAGTCACAAAGGTACAAACAGACGGGTTGAAGAAGATCAAAGTTATTACAATGGTTAGAACAGCAAATTGCTATGTAAATGAGATGAGAGTTATGCTTAGGATGATCATAATTTTCCTGGTGAGTAAGTTTCATAATGTATTTCATGTGCTTGTAAAAAATGCAAACTGTACTGTCGGCATCTACTGTGAACCAGTCTAATAAGGTGTGGAGGCATTGATGTGAATGACATTGCATATGTGTAGCAAGTTAACAACTGTCACATTTTACATAACTGTAAATAAACATAATGGACTGCATTTCATCCCTAAAATATTTTTGAAGATTAGATGATGACTGTTTAAAATGTTGAAACTGGTTGTCAATAATAAATGCTGATTAATGCGATCTTGGCTGTAAAATGTTTTTTCAAGCTAAATTTAGATCACTCCATACGTTTTCTCAGTATGAGAAACTTCAATGAAATATAAAGACCTCTGAAGATGTATTCATATGTAGAATGACAGCTGTTTCTTGTGCAAGTACTGCTGTTTGTGCATTGAAACAATTCAAATCTTCACTGGTTTTCTGCAATTCAACTTTATCGTGAAAGTTCAGAGTGTGATATCGTGCCATAAATGGGGCATGCATGTATATCTACCCATGTGTTACAACCATTAATAGTACTTTCATAGTGAGAAACCACATTCGATTGTATTTCTTTTTGGTATGTCATTATCTTTGATCAAATGAAGCTACCAATACCAGATGCTGGCTTAGTCCCATGACATGATGATGGTGCTGTGCCATTTAATGACAACACAGAATACTGACTTTTTAGTCTTTGTATTACTATTTGGTATGTTGGTTGTGGGACGAAATGATTTGTCCTGAGCTAGAGGGTATAGTAGAGGTTGAATTGGTGAAGTGGTATCACAAGTTTCAGTTAATTATCTGTTGTCTTTGTCCCATTATTCACATGCCACACAGGATTTTCCAGGATCATAATAATCTTATCAGGTGAAAAGGGACCATTGAATTGGCAACAGAGTAATGTGAAGTTCCCAATTGATACATCTTCGGTGTTTTCATCCTGTTTTGGCTACTCTGTATTTCTAATTAATAGACTACGCTAAACTGCAGAACTCTTAAAATTGCCAGGCTTTGAGTGGCCAAGCGATGAGTTGGGTCAAAGACATCCTCGGATTTGTTACTCACACTAAGATTATGGATGAAGCACAGCTGTTAAGTTTTACTGGCTTTTTTATATGTTGGAGGCATCTCAAATGTTTGTTACTTACAAATGAGAAGTATCTTGCTTCTCATAACATTGTATTTTGTCATTGGTAATGCTTGGTCAACAGCTTAGGTTGAGAGATGGAATAGTATGTTCTCATATATAGACCATTGTACAATTGCAACTTCCCAAAACTTGACCTTCTGCTCAAACATCCCGTTCCAAGCAAAATCACTTTGAACAATGATTCTTGTACCAGCATCACGCTTAACTAACTTGGAATGTCAAATTGGTTTAGACAGTTATCTACATGAGAGAGTTAGTTATAAGTCTAGTGGTAAGTGTAAGAATGTTAATGTTGTTTGCAAAGTTTATATTACTTCCTGTTCAAATGCTTTCAGAAATAAATGACGAAAACTGCCTTAATTTTTCCCTTTTTATTCTACTTAGTATCATTAGTGCCTCGCTCTCCTCTCTCTCTGTCTCTGTCAGTTTCTCGATGGTCCAGGGCATTACTTAACATTATACTATTGCAACGTAATGCATAGACTAATTGTGTCACATTAAAATCTTTGCAGCAGATGTAGCATATTACTGGAGTGCATTCTTCAAAATAACTTTTTCTGTTTGGAATCTAGCAGAAAAAATTAGTTTGAAGAATTAAATGGAGGAGGAACTGTTATGTAACAAAAAAAAATGTTCTCAATCTTGTTGGTGAGTTATAGATGTGGATGTTCACGGTATTCCATTTCTTTTATTATTTTACAGCCTGGTCTAGATGATGTTGTAAAGGAATGCAGAGGACGCAATCTGTTTTTCTCCACTGACATTGAAACTGCTATCAAAGAAGCAGACCTAATATTTATTTCAGTTAACACACCTACAAAGACATTTGGAAATGGAAAGGTAAGATTCCTATTTTACAATTAGTAGTCATAAGTATAGTCCACACTCAGTTGGTTGCACTTGCCTTTTGGTCCAATCACAAATCTTCTTTGAGTGTTTTACAAGTGTTTGGTTTTGCAGCCAAACTGTCAGTTTACGTATACTATATTTTGATAACTTACTTTATCTCAGATGTTAAATACGGGTTGTGATGCTTGCTCTTTTTACTCGAACCAAATGGTATGGGAGTGATATGTTTCATAGGACACGCAGTTTTGATAAGGTGCACCATAAGAAGAATGGACTACTGTGTGCACTGATCGTCTTTCATGAGGTTTTGGGACAAACAGGTATACCAGTGTACGTAAAAATGTAGCATTATGTCAACATTCTTACAGCCAACAGGATAAAATGTGCCAGGCTGGCACTAACCAAAGAAAGGACTGGGGAGAAAGAATGGATACTTTTTCTCCATCTCCAAATGTTAGCCATATCCCTTGCAAAATTCATGTGAATGGATTGGAGGGAATGTACAAATAGAAACCTGGCACTATAAGACTGCTACTCAACTGAAGTTATATTTAGACTGTCTGCTAAAAAAGCTAAGGCAAGAAACAGTCAGACCAACAGAGAGGTATGTAAATGCCGAAGCACTGCATATGCTGTGCAAAGGACTAAACTTTGTGGGACTTCAAAAGTACCAGTAGTAAGACATTATACATGGTCCTGTCACATTAACACTATCACCATCTATGCTGGATGTCAACAGACAATGACGGCTCACAGATGGCAAATGGCAGCACTAGCAGTGGAGTACATATAAAGGTTATCATGGGGATACGGAAAACAGTGCATTCTTTGTCATAATGTGTAATGTGATTGACCTGACAGCTAAAGGGACATGATCATTGGCTTTTGGGCCTGAGGTGGAAGAGTATCCAAAATGTCTAATTTTATGAACTGCTTGTGTACCGGCATGTTTAATGCATACTGTGGACAGAAAAATGTGCATCTGATGAGCAACTAACTGCACAGGTGAACCAAGGGGCTAGCAATAGTGTCTCCTCAATGACCATTCAGCAAGTGTTGCTGCATATGGGCTTCCACAGCAAGCACATGGTTCAGGCACCAATACTGAGTGCTGTTGACTAGCGATGCAGGTGGAATTTGCATGCCAGTATCACAACTGGATGTCCACTGAGTGGCGGCAGGTGGCCACTTCATACGAACCATGTTTTATGCACTATTGGACAGATGGCTGTTGGCATTTATGGCATGAAAAGTCTGAAAGCAAACATGCCGCAACAATCTTTGGAAAGGTCCAGGAAGACGGATGGCATTCATTGTGTGATTTCATCATTATGAAAGGGAGATTGGATCAACACAATTATGCATCTATCCTCAGGCACTATGTCTACCCCTACTTGCAGTTTGCTCTTTCGTGGCACAAAGGCATGTACCTGCAGGACAGTGCAACATGTCACACTACTAGCAGTTTTCACGTGTGATTCAAAGGGCACCAGGATCTAGGTCTACATCGTACTTTGCAAGTCCCCTAATGGTGTGTGGCAGAGGGTTCTTCTGGTACCCTTAACTGATCCCCCTTCGCCTGTTCCACTCGCAAATGGTGTGAGGGAAGAGTGATTGCCGTTACGCCTCTGTATTATCTCTAATTTCTCCAGTTTTCTCTTTATGATCATTTCACGAGATGTATGTGGAAGGATTTCTTCTCCTATGTATGTGCAATACATAACATTTATTCACATTCAATGTCATCTGCCACAGCCTGCTCCATTCATCAATATCTTGCACTTCATTCTGCAATTCGATAATGTCATCTGGCATTGCTACTTTCCTGTAGACAGTCCTATCATCTGTGAGCAGTCTTAGAGTTTCTTACCCGTTCCACTAGGTCATTTATATACATTGTAAACAGTAATGGTCCTATTACACATCCTTAGGCCAACACGTTGAGTTCTGTCTGGAAGGAATTCTTGAATCCATTCCTAAATCTGTTCCAACATTTGTTAAGCCCATATTTTTTTCGCCAACCAACAGTGTGGGATGGTGTTAATGCCTTTCTGAAGTCAAGGAACACATCTTCAACCGGAGTGCCATTGTCAATAGACTATGGATCTCATGGAGAAACAGAGTGAGCTGAGTTTTGCGAGATCTCTCTATACGGAATCCATATTGATTTTTTATGGAGGAGATTTTTATTTTTCAAAAGTGTCATAATTCTTGAGCATAAAATGTGTTTTGTAATTCTAAAACAGATTGTCAACAATATAGGCCTATAATCACATGCATCTGTCCTAAGGCCCTTCTTGAAAATGGAACTGACCTGTACCTTTATCTGATTGATAGGTATCCTTTGTTACACCGGCAATCTACAATAAACTGCTGCTAGAAGGGGAACAAATTCTTTTGCATGATCTTTGCAGAATCTTATAGATATCTCATCTGCTCCTGATGTCCGCCTTCATAGCTCAGTGGTCAGCATGGTAGAATGCCATGCGAGGGGCCTGGGTTTGATTCCCAGCATCATTATCTCATCCTCAGCAACAAGCAAGTCACTGAAGTGGCACCAACTAAAAGACTTGCACCAGGCGACAGATCTATATGATGGGAGGCCCTCGCCCATTTGATTTCATCTGCCTCTGATGCCTTTCCACTTCTAAGTGACTGTAATTGCTTTTCTAATCCACAGTTGGTTATCTCAATACCTGCCATATCAATGTCCATATGGTGATTGACCCTCCCCCCCATGAACCATGGACCTTGCCGTTGGTGGGGAGGCTTGCGTGCCTCAGCGATACAGATAGCCGTACTGTAGGCACAACCACAATGGAGGGGTATCTGTTGAGAGGCCAGACAAACGTGTGGTTCCTCAAGAGGGGCAGCAGCCTTTTCAGTAGTTGCATGGGCAACAGTCTGTATGACTGACTGATCTGGCCTTGTAACAATAGCCAAAACGGCCTTGCTGTGCTGGTACTGCAAACGGCTGAAAGCAAGGGGAAACTACGGCCGTAATTTTTTCCGAGGGCATGCAGCTTTACTGTATGATTAAATGATGATGGCGACCTCTTGGGTAAAATAGTCCCCCATTCGGATCTGTGGGCGGGGACTAATCAAGAGGATGTCGTTATCAGGAGAATACAGGGTTATAAATACAAAATCAAGTAGAGGTAATGCAGGAGTAGGTTTAATAATGAATAGGAAAATAGGAATGCGGGTAAGCTACTACAAACAGCATAGTGAACGCATTCTTGTGGCCAAGTTAGATACGAAGCCCACACCTACTACAGTAGTACAAGTATATATGCAAACTAGCTCTGCAGATGACGAAGAAATTGAAGAAATGTATGATAACATAAAAGAAATTATTCAGGTTGTGAAGGGAGATGAAAATTTAATAGTCATGGGTGACTGGAATTCGAGTGTAGGAAAAGGGAGAGAAGGAAACATAGTAGGTGGATATGGATTGGGGCTAAGAAATGTAAGAGGAAGCCGCCTGGTAGAATTTTGCACAGAGCATAACTTAATCATAGCTAACACTTGGTTTAAGAACCATGAAAGAATGGTGTATGCATGGAAGAAGCCTGGAGATACTAAAAGGTATCAGATAGATTATATAATGGTAAGACAGAGATTTAGGAAACAGGTTTTAAATTGTGAGACATTTCCAGGGGCAGATGTGGACTCTGACCACAATCTATTGGTTATGAACTGTAGATTAAAACTGAAGAAACTGCAAAAAGGTGGGAATTTAAGGAGATGGGAACTGGATAAACTAAAAGAACCAGAGGTTGTACATAGTTTCAGGGAGAGCATAAGGGAGCAATTGACAGGAATGGGGGAAAGAAATACAGTAGAAGAAGAATGGGTAGCTTTTAGGGATGAAGTAGTGAAGGCAGCAGAGGATCAAGTAGGTAAAAAGACGAGGGCTAGTAGAAATCCTTGGGTAACAGATGAAATATTGAATTTAATTGATGAAAGGAGAAAATATAAAAATGCAGTAAATGAAGCAGGCAAAAAGGAATACAGACGTCTCAAAAATGAGATCGACAGGAAGTGCAAAATGGCTAAGCAGGGATGGCTAGGGGACAAATGTATGGATGTAGAGGCTTATCTCACTAGGGCTAAGATACTGCCTACAGGAAAATTAAAGAGACTTTTGGAGATAAGTGAACCACTTGTATGAACATAAAGAGCTCAGGTGGAAACCCAGTTCTAAGCAAAGAAAGGAAAGCAGAAAGGTGGAAGGAGTATATAGAGGGTCTATACAAGGGTGATGTACTTGAGCACAATATTATGGAAATGGAGGAGGATGTAGATGAAGATGAAATGGGAGATACGATACTGCGTGAAGAGTTTGACAAAGCACTGAAAGACCTGAGTCGAAACAAGGCCCCCGGAGTAGACAACATTCCATTGGAACTACTGACGGCCTTGGGAGAGCCAGTCCTGACAAAACTCTACCATCTGGTGAGCAAGATGTATGAGGCAGGCGAAATACCCTCAGACTTCAAGAAGAATATAATAATTCCAATCCCAGGTATTGACAGAAGTGAAAATTACCGAACTATCAGTTTAATAAGTCACATCTGCAAAATACTAACGCGAATTCTTTACAGACAAATGGAAAAACTAGTAGAAGCTGACCTCGGGGAAGATCAGTTTGGATTCTGTAGAAATGTTGGACCACGTGAGGCAATACTGACCCTACGACTTTCTTAGAAGCTAGATTAAGGAAAGGCAAACCTACGTTTCTAGCATTTATAGACTTAGTGAAAGCTTTTGACAATGTTGAGTAGAATACTCTCTTTCAAATTCTGAAGGTGGCAGGGGTAAAATACAGGGAGCTAAAGGTTATTTACAATTTGTACAGAAACCAGATGGCAGTTAGAAGAGTTGAGGGACATGAAAGGGAAGCAGTGGTTGGGAAGAGGGTGAGACAGGGTTGTAGTCTCTCCCCGATGTTATTCAATCTGTATATTGAGCAAGCCGTAAAAGAAACAAAAGAAAAATTCGGAGTAGGTATTAAAATCCACGGAGAAGAAATAAAAACTTTGAGGTTTGCCGATGACATTGTAATTGTGTCAGAGACAGCAAAGGACTTGGAAGAGCAGTTGAACGGAATGGACAGTGTCTTGAAAGGAGGATATAAGATGAACATCAACAAAAGCAAAACAAGGATAATGGAATGTAGGCGAATTAAGTCGGGTGATGCTGAGGGAATTAGATTAGGAAATGAGACAATTAAAGTAGTAAAGGAGTTTTGCTATTTGGGGAGCAAAATAAGTGATGATGGTCGAAGTAGACAGGATATAAAATGTAGACTGGCAATAGCAAGGAAAGCGTTTCTGAAGAAGAGAAAATTGTTAACATCGAATATAGATTGAAGTGTCCAGGAAGTCCTTTCTGAAAGTATTTGTATGGAGTGTAGCCATATATGGAAGTGAAACATGGACGGTAAATAGTTTGGGCAAAGAAGAGAATAGAAGCTTTTGAAATGTGGTGCTACAGAAGAATGCTGAAGGTTAGATGGGTAGATCACGTAACTAATGTGGAAGTATTGAATAGGATTGGGGAGAAGAGAAGTTTGTGGTACAACTTGACCAGAAGAAGGGATCGGTTGGTAGGACATGTTCTGAGGCATCAAGGGATCACAAATTTATTAATGGAGGGCAGTGTGGAGGGTAAAAATCGTAGAGGGAGACCAAGAGATGAATACACTAAGCAGATTCAGAAGGATGTAGGTTGCACTAGGTACTGGGAGATGAAGAAGCTTGCACAGGATAGATTAGCATGGAGAGCTGCCTCAAACCGTTCTCAGGACTGCAGACCACAACAACAACAACAACAACAACAACAACAACAACAACAACATGGTGATTGACAAGAGGGACCCTGTTACAATCTTCCACGGTGAAAGCATTTTAGAAGACCAAATTCAGCATTTCAGACTTCTCTCTGTTATCTTCCATTTTAGTGCCAGTATGGTCACGGAGTGAATGAATAGAGGATTTTGAATTACTTATTGATTTTTACATAAGATCAAAGCCTCTTATGGTTTTTACTCGGAGTTGTTGCCAAAATTTTACTTGCAGAGCCATTGAACGCTTCTCTCATTGCTGACCTCATACCGATTTTAGCTTCATTCAAGTTTTGTCTGTCGACTAGGTTTTGACTTATCTTGAAAGAGTTATGAAGCTCTGTTTATGTATCAGTTTTATAACATGGCTATAAACAATTATGGATCTTCCCAATCCCTTAAAAACATGCTCAGAACATACTTGTCTAAGGCTTTTGAATTATTTCCATGGGTGCCTCACATCTTTGTCTTCATCACTGAATATTTGATGCTGCTTACTCAGGTACTCTGCAGTTTTTATCCTGTAACTCTTGCTAGCAAAAATATCTTCCTACCTTTCTTAACATTCCTTGTAAAACCTGTGCTCATAGTTGCCATCACAGCCTTACTCTGTGTTAAGTGATTTGATAAGTTCAAGTCTGTCTGTTGCTAAGAAGCTTAAGACTCACAAGGTGATTCTCTACCCATCTGCTCGAAGTACTTTTTGAACACGATATTCAAATAAAGTCACACAAATCCTAGCCAGTTACACTAGTTTTAATAGCATGACTCTCTCACTGTATACCTGGCAAGTTGAAGTCACCCCCCCATTACTGCAGCTTGATCGAGGAAATTATTAACGATATTCTGCAAGTTCTCTCTGAAATGCTCTACATTTACAGCACTCTATAGAAGCATCCAATGGCCATTTTTGGCTGACTTATGATGCTTAATTTCACACAGAGTAATTCACATTCGGAACCCATAATGACCTGTCTAGATATTGCTGAGTTCTTTACTGCAATAAATGTGCCCTCACCATTGACCACTAACTTATGATAAATATTCCAATCTTAAACCAGTTTGTTTGTTGCTATTCAACCCCCACCCTTCCCTCCCCAGGGAGTCCACAGTTCTTTCGTGAATTCGAGCATGGGACCCCAAGCTGTTGCAGCTTCTTCTTCTCTGCACCCCTTCCTCCCCATCCTCGCTCCTTTCCTGCTGCCCCCTACTTCCCCTCCTTCAGTGGTCTTAGTTATGTCGACCTGGCGATCCATTTGGTTTTCCGTATTTCTTGTGGTTTCGTTTCTCTTGCCTTTTCTCTTTCATCATTTTTGGTGTTTTTGGATACCTCCTAGGTGTTTGACCTCCACTTCTAAATCTTATGTCCTTAGTGTGAGTCATTTGGGAAAGAACTCCCTCCGTAGCATTTACAGTGTGGATTTCTCTCTCCCCCCTTCCCCCCCCTTCCTTCCCCATCTAACCACCCTTCGCCCTGCTAGGTCACCAGCACATGCAGCTAGTCTGTATGGTGGGGCTGTTATGTTCTCATCTGGCTGATCCTACTGACAACACGGGTTGCTTGTCATCCAGGAGCATCATAATTACTGGCAATGACCACCATGCCAGATGGCCTTTGCTGTGGTGGGTGGCACCCATGAGGAGAGCCTCTGAGCAGAGTGGGTTGTTATCAGGCAAGATGCTTGGCACATGAAGCATATCAAGCTGCAAAAATCTGACCATTCTCAAACTGCCATCTCTTCTATTGGTAACGTATCATTGAATGCTGCTTCTTACGACTCTGCAATCTTCCCTTCTCTGGCTACCCTGTGGGAGGAGGGATGGGCTTGCATTTGGGATGAAACATTTTCCCCAGTACCTGGTCTGTACTAGGATGGATGGGCACACATTCACTGCCACGAAGCCATTGTTTTTTGTGAAGAATATTGAGGACAAGTTTGGTGAACTGAAGTCTCTCAGTAAGATGCATCCAGCCTGCTGCTCTCTGTGCTTGAGATCATCTTGGCAATGTCCCAGAGTCTCACCAGTCTTTGAATATGGCCCAGGAAGTGATTTTTCATAGGGATCTCATCCTTCAAACTGATCAGAAACTTTGGGCCGAAGTGGGCTGGAGCGATGCACCGTTCATTTTGCATGTGCAGAAGGATAGTAAAGACAACTGTGCTGACACTGGCACCTTTATTCTTCCCTTCTTAGGAGATACCATCCCAGAGCTGGTCAACATTTTGTGTTATCAATGTGACGTAAAGCTGTACGCCCCGCTACCGTGATGCTGCCAGTGCTTGCGTTTTCCTGCTGTGTGGAGGCTGTGGCCGCCCACCCTTGTTTGGTGCCGCTGGTGGTAGGATTCCCTCCTTCAGCAACTCCCCCCTCCCTTCCTCCTTGTTGGGGATTTTAATTCCCATCACCCTATGCGGAGCTGTGCTTAGTCATCTAGGTGGGGGCCCCTCACTGACAAGTTTCTTGCAGGCCACAACCTGTGCCTTCTTAATGATGGTTCCCCTTCCCATTTTAGTGCTGCAAGTAGCACTTTCTCTGCCACTGATCTTCCGCTCTCTTCCCCATCCCTTCTTCCTTCCTTACACTGGTCACCACAGGATGACCTCTGTGACAGTGCCCAGTTTCTGTTGATTCTCTTCCTGCCTCCCAATGACTCTATTACCCCCCCCCCCCCCCCCACACCGGGCTTTCCATCATGCTGATTGGCCTCTATATACCTCGTAGGTCATGTTTCCATCGTCTTTGTCAGGTTGCATTGGTGAAGTCATCTGCGATCTGTGCAGTAATATAATAGAGGGTGACACATTGCCCGAGAAGGTCAAGGTGATGGTCTAACGCTGCGACGTCAAGCCATATATCCCTCCACCGATGCAGTGCTTTAAGTGCTGGGAGTTCGGCCATATGACTTCCCCGCTGTACTTCCAGCATCACATGTCAAGATTGTGGACGTCCATCACATCCCAATACTCCATGTGCCCCACCTCCCACCTGTGTCAACTGCAAAGAGCATCATTCACCTTGCTTGCCAGACTGCAGGATTTTACAGAAAGAGGAGAAAATCATGGAATATAAGACCCCGGACCAACTGACCTACACTGAGTCTAAGAGAAAATTTGAGTGCCTACATCCTCTTACACCACCGCTATGAAAACAGTTGTCGCTCCATCAGTTAAAAAAAAAATGGTTCAAATGGCTCTGAGCACTATGGGACTCAACTGCTGTGGTCATCAGTCCCCTAGAACTTAGAACTACTTAAACCTAACTAACCTAAGGACATCACACGCATCCATGCCCGAGGCAGGATTCCAACCTGCGACCGTAGCAGTCGCACAGTTCCGGAATGCGCGCCTAGAACCCATCAGTTCCTTGCACCCTTGTCACCTCTCAGAACCAGACGGCTACACCTGCCTCCTTGATGGTGGGGACATTTCCCTCCCTGTTGCTCCTGCACCATCTACTTCAGGAGCAACACTCCCACAACCATGGGGGATGTCAGTCCGCAATTCTTCAGCTCCTCTTACTAGGAAGGGGTCCCTTGGGTCACTCCCTTCCCAGGTTTCTGCTAGTGGGAAAGTGACACCCACCAGGGGCTGAAGAGCCCAAAAGCAGCTGATTGTAGGGCTTCACGGTCATCCTCATTCATGGAGACTGAGTCAGTGAAATCCTCCCGGCCAGAGAAACCTAAGGAGCAGTGAGAGAAATCCAAAAAGAAGGTACCCAATACCAAGGGAATTGCGGTGGCAACCTAAAAGCTCTGCATTTTCAGATAAGGTGGAGTTTCTGGCATCTGCTGAGGACCTAGATCTCACCAGACGCAATGAAACAGACTGCTCAGCAAAAAGTTGGTGGCTGCAGGTGACCCTCAGGCGTAAACTACCTCATTGAATGTTTCATGCCTTCCCAATTTCACGATGACGTCATCCTCCAGTGGAATTGCGGCGGCTTTTTTCACCGTCTGCCTGAGCTACGGCAACTGTTAAGCTTTACACCTGCTTTCCGCATTGCCCTCCAGGGAGCCTGGTTCCTGGCAATGCGGACCCCTGTCCTCCACAGCTGTAAGGGACAGAAGGAACCAGAGCGACTATAATAGAGTGTCAGGTGGAGTTAGGCTTTATGTCCTAAAGTCAGTCTGTAGTGAAACTGTGCCCCTTCAAACCCCTCTTGATGCTGTGGCTGTCAGAATGAGGACGGTGCAGGAAATAATTGTCTGCAATGTATATCTTCCTCCAGATGGTGCAGTACCTCTGAATTTAACTGCACTGATTGATCAACTCCCTAAACCTTTCCTACTTTTGGGAGATTTTAATGCCCATAACCCCTTATGGGGTGGCACCGTGCTTACTGACCGAGACAGAGGTGTGTAAACTTTACTGTCTCTGTTCAACCTCTGCCTCTTAAATACTGGGGCCACCACACATTTCAGTGTGGCTCACAGTAGTTACTCGGCCAATGATTTATTAATTTACAGCCCAGGACTTCTCCCATTATCCACTGGAGAGCACAGGATGCCTTATGTGGTAGTGACCACTTCCCATCTTCCTGTCACTGCCTCAGCGTCACGCCAATGGATGCCTGCCCATTTGGGCTTTAAACAAGGTGGACTGAGAAACTTTTAACTCTGCTGCCACCATTGAATCCCCCCCCACACGGTAACATCGATGTGATGGATGAGCACGTGACAACAACAATCATTTCTGTGGCAGACAACACGATCCCTCCCTCTTTAGGGTGCCCCAGGCATAAGGCAGTCCTTGGTGGTAGCTGGAAGTCGTTGAGGAAATTAAGGATCATTGGTAAACTCTACAGTGGCACAAGTGGCACCCTTCCATGGAGCACCTTATAGCCTTTAAACAGCTGCATTTTTTGGTTACCAGGCCCCAACAGGTGTTCCTAGTGTTAGCATAAAAGGCGTGTTACCTACCGACGCAAATACGATTGCCGAGCACTTTGCTGAGCACTATGGTCAAGCCTCTGCATCGTAGAATTACTCCCCAGCTTTTCACACTCTCAGACGGCGGCTAGAAGGGAAAGTCCTCTTGTTCACTACAGGCCACAGTGAATCCTATAACGTCTCATGTACAGAGTGGGAGCTCCTCAGCACCCTTGCATGTTTCCCCGACACAGCTCCTGGGCCAGATCAGATCCACAGTCAGCTGTGTAACACCTTTTGGCTCACTACAAGCGGCATCTCCTTGTCGTCTGTAAACGTATCTGGTGAGATGATATCTTTCCATCACAATGGCACGGGAGCACTGTAATTCCAGTGCTCCAACCCAATAAGAATCTGCTTGACATGGATAGCTATCGGCCCATTAGCCTCGGTGACATTCTTTGTAAGCTGCTGGAATGTATGGTGTGTCGGCGGTTGAGTTGGGTTCTGGAGTCAAGTAGCCTCCTGGCCCCATGTCAGGGTGGCTTCCACCAGGGTCACTCTACCACTGATAATCTGGTATCCCTTGAGTCTACCATCCAAACAGGCTTTTTTCAACACCTAGTTGCTGCCTTTTTTTACTTACGTAAAGCATAAAACACGACCTGGTGACACCATATCCTTACCACATTGTATGAGTGGGGTCTCCGGGGCCCACTCCCAATTTTTAACCAAAACTTCCTTTCGCTTCGTACTTTCCATGTGCACGTTGGTGCCTCCCATAGTTTCCCCCATCTCCAGGAGAATGGCATCCATCAGGGCTAAGTATTGAGTGTGTGTCTATTTTTAGTGGCCATTAATGGTCTAGCAGCAGCTGTAGGGCCTTCAGTCGCACCATCTCTGTATGCATATGATTTCTGCATTTCATACTGCTGCTCCAGAACTGGTGTTGCTGAGCGGCGCCTACTGGGAGCCATCCACAAGTCGCAGTCATGGGCTGTAGCGCACAGCTTCCAGTTTTCAGCCACAAAGTCGTGTGACATGCACTTCCGTTGTTCATCTGGTCCCAGAACTTTACCTTCTTAACAATCCCCTCACTGTAGTGGTGACAATTCCATTCTTAGGACTGGTTTTCAATGCTACATTGACCTGGCTTCCTCATCTTCGTCAGCTTAAGCAGAAGTGTTGGCAGAAACTCAATTTCCCTCCATTGCCTGAGCAACATCAATTGGAGTGCAGATCGCTCTACGCTGCAGCAGCTCTAAAATGCCCTTGTCCAATCCCGAATTGACTATGGGAGTGTGGTTCATTGTTTCGCAGCGCCCTCAGTGTTGCATTTACTCAACCCTATGCACCATTGCAGGGTCTGACTAGAGACAGGAGCTTTTAGTACGAGTCCGGTGACTTGCATACTGGTGGAGGCTGGGGTCCCTCCATTGCAGATCAGATGTACACAACTGCTTGCCAGTTACAATGCACACATTTGTAGTTCTTCTCAGGATCCGAATAACCGTCTCCTTTTCCTGCCTGTGGCAATCCATCTCCCGCATCGCCAGACCAGTTGGGGGCTAACGGTTGCGGTTCACATGTGGTATCTTCTCTCCAAACTGGAGTCTTTCCCTTTACCACCTCTACTTGCAGTCTGTTCACATATGCCTCCATGGTGTACCCCTTGGCCGCAGCTTCGTCTGAACCTTTTGCGTGGCCCTAAGGACTCAGTTAACCCCGCCGCTCTTCGCTGTCTCTTCCTCTCGATCTTGATGTGTTCTGGGGGCTCTGACATGGTTTACACCGACTGCTTGATGGCTGATGGTCACGTAGGCTTTGTGTATGTTCACAGAGTGCAGTGGTTTCACTGCAGAGCTGGCGCCCATATCTCGTGCTCTTGAGCAGATCCGCTCATGCCCTGGCGCGCCATTTCTCGTGTGTACTGACTTGGTGAGCAGCCTACAAGCTATCAACCAGTGCTACCCTCACCATCCTCTGGTAGCATCTATCCAGGAGTCCATCTATGCACTGGAGCAGTCTCGTCATTCAGTGGTCTTTGTGTGGACCCCACGACACGTCGGAATCCCAGGCAACGAACTTGCAGACAGGATGGCCAAACAGGCAACCCGGAAAATTTTACTGAAGATGGGCATCTCCCATGCTGACCTGCGTTCTGTCTTATGCCGCATGGTTTTTCGGCTTTGGGAGACGGAATTGCATAACAGTATGCACAACAAACTGCAAGTCATGGAGACTATGGCTATGTGGAAGTCTTCTATGTGGTCTTCTCACAGGGAAACAGTTGTCCTCTCCCGCCTCCCACTGCTGGTCTGAGGGTAAAAATAGGCCCAAGGTATTCTTGCCTGTCATAAGAGGCGACTAAAAGGAGTTTCATACGTTTCGGCCATTATGTGATGGTCTCCTGTAGGATTTGACCTCCATTCTTCAAAATTTTCCTAAAGAGTGAGCCAATTAGGGAAGGGCACCTTACATAGTGCATTGTGTCCATCTTGCATTGAGATCGTTAGCCCACTTTCTTGTAGGCGCATTTCAGTCCCACTCATTCTCCATCTCTTGGGACAGGACACCTTCCTGGGTGCATTTTCCACCATGCGCTCTGCAATGTCTCTTTTTGTAGTGATGATGACAGTGGACTTCTTTGCACCCGTTATCCAGCATGGTAGCCAGTCTGTTGTGTGGGGATGCCATGTACCCTGTTGGTTGTAGGCCCCTGACCACACAGGGATCACTCTGCTGATGCCTGCGCCATTAACTCCCACATATGCCAAGGGGAAGATGTCCATCCCCGTGGAGTATCGGGACTCCCAGCAATGACCACCCTGCCAGGTGGCTTTTGCTGCAGCTGGGTGGCACCTGTGGAGAGGGCTCCTGGTTGGAGTGGGTGGCGTCAGGGCGGATGACACGCAATGAAGCATAGTCCATCATCTTTTGCTGATGGTGAAACACCAGCAGTCCCTAAGCGTTCACGAGCTCAATTCAATGGACAAAAGTAAAACCCCAAATCGTTCCCCTTCCTGGCCACACCATGGGAGGAACACCCGGCTAAGGATGGCAGCAGATCTTATTTGCCCCGGTGCCTTTATGTTAGAGAGCTGATGGGGAATCTTTCATGACATTGAAGGCTCAGCTTTTTGTTGAGCCTTTAGAGGTCAAATTGTGGGAGGTGGAGGGCTTGTCCAAAATGAGATCTGGGTCAGTCTTGATCAAAACAGCATCCTCTGCCCAGTCATGGGCATTACTCACTTGGGACAAGCTGAGGGACGTTTCTGTAACCATCACACCCCATAAGAGGTGAAATATGGTCCAGGGACCTTCTTTTGCAGTCCAGTGATGAGCCGCCCATCAATTTAGAGTGGCAAGGTGTACATTTCGTCCAGAGTGTCCACCGGGGTCTGAGGGATAATCAGGTTGCCACCGGTGCTTTCGTCTTGGCCTTCGAGGGTGATATGTTGCCCGAGAAGGTCAAGTTGATGGTCTACTGCTGTGATGTAAAGCGCTACATCCCTCCCCCAGTACGGTGCTTTAGATGCTGGAAGTCCGCCCATATGTCTTCCTGCTGTACTTCCAGTGTCACATATCGAGATTGCTGATGCCCATCACATCCCAATACTCCATGTGTCCCACCTCCCACCTCTGTCAACTGCGGAAAGCACCATTTGCCTTGCTGGCCAGACTGCAAGATTCTCCAGAAAGAAAGGTAAATCATGGAGTAAAAGACACTTGACCGACTGACCTGCACTTAGGCTGAGAGAAAATTTGAACGCCTACATCCTGTGCATATAACATCATCTTATGCTGCTGGTACAACAGTTCTGGGACCATCAGCTCCACCAATTCCAGTCACCTCTCAGAGCCAGAAGACTACACCTGTCCCCTTGATTGGGGGGGGGGGGGGGGGAATTCCCCCCCTGTTGCTCCTGCACCACATACTTCAGAAGAAACCCCCCCCCCCCCCAACCATTGGGGACATCAGTCCCCACTTCCAAGCCAGAGAAGCTTACAACTTCTTCGGCTTCTCTCGATAGGAAGGGGTCCCTTGGGTCGCGCCCTTCCCAGATTTCTGCTAGTGGAGATGACACCCGCCAGTGGCTGAAGAGCCCCAAAGTGGCTTTTTATAGGAATTCACACTCATACTCAGTCCCAGAGACTGAGCCAGTGAAGTCCTCACAGTCAGGGAAACACAAGGAGCAGTGAGTTAAATCTAAAAAGAAACCCCCTAAGACCAAAGAAATAGTGATGGCACCCACACCACCACTACTTACAAGCTCGGTGTGTGAGGATGGAATGGAGATTTTGGTGTCCACTGAGGACCTAGATCTCGCCAGACCCTCAAACACAATGGATAATAAAATACAGGTAATAAGTCGGTGGCAGCAGGTGACCCTGAGGTGTGAACTACCTCATTGGATGTTCCATGCCTCCCCAGTCTCATGACGATATCCTCTAGTGGAATTGTGGCGGTTTTTTCCACCACCTGGCTGAGCTACGGCAACTGTTAGGCTTTACACCAGCATTGCCCTCCAGGAAACCTGGTTCCCAGCAGTGCAGACCCCTGCCCTCCGTAGCTACAAGGGATATTACAGGAACCGTAGCGACTATAGTGGAGTATCAGGTGGAGTTTGCATTTATGTCCTAAAGTAAGTCTGTTGTGAAACTGTGCCCCTTCAAACCCCTCTTAAAGCTGTGGCTGTCAGAATAAGGAAGATGCAGGAAATGACTGTCTGCAATGTATATCTTCCTCCAGATGGTGCAGTATCTC
The DNA here is from genome assembly GCF_023897955.1 of Schistocerca gregaria. NCBI lineage: Eukaryota > Metazoa > Arthropoda > Insecta > Orthoptera > Acrididae > Schistocerca > Schistocerca gregaria. Next base: position 420,668,439 of record NC_064923.1, read on the forward strand.
TGAATGTATTAGCTGCACTGATTGATCAACTCCCTAAACCTTTCATACTTTTGGGAGATTTTAACACCCATAACTCCTTGTGGGGTGGGACTGTGCTTTCTGGCTGAGGCAGAGATATGTAAACTTTACTCTGTTCGACCTCTGCCTCTTAAATACTGGGGCCGCCACCCATTTCAGTGTGGCTCATGATAATTACTTGGCTATTGATTTATCAATCTGCAGCCCAGGACTTCTCCCACCTATCCACTGGGAGATCACATGATGACCTGTGTGGTAGTGACCACTACCCCATCTTCCTGTCACTGCCCCAGCATCAGGCCCATGGACACCTGCCCATATGGGCTTTATACTAGGCAGACTAGGAAACGTTCACCTTCTGATGTCACCGTTGAATCTCCTCATATGGTAACATTGATGTGATGGTTGACCAGGTGACTACAGCAATTGTTTCTGCGGCAAGAAATGTGATCCCTCACTCTTTAGGGTGCCCAACGTGTAAGGCAGTCCCTTGGTGGTCACCGGAAGTCGCTGAAGCAATTAAGGACCGTTGGCGAGCTCTACAGCGGCAAAAGCAGCAGCCTTTCCTGGAGCACCTCATAGCTATTAAATGGCTCCGTACCCAAGTTCACCAGCTTATCAAATGATGGAAGCAGGAGTGTTGGGAAAGATACATCTTGACCATTGGGTACCGTACGTCACCTTCCCAAGTCTGGGCAAAGATCAAATGTCTTTTTGGGTACCAGACCACAACAGGTGTTCCTAGTGTTACCATAAATGGTGTGTTATCTACCGATGCAAATGCGATTGCCGAGCACTTTGCTCAAGCCTCTGTGTCGGGGAATTACCCCCCAGCCTTTCGCACTCTCAAACAGTGGCTGGAAGGGAACATCCTCTGATTCACTACATGCCACAGTGAATCCTATAATGCCCCATTTACAGAGTGGGAGCTCCTCAATGCCCTCGCACATTGCTCGAATACTGCTCCTGGGCCAGATCAGATCCACAGCCAGATGACTAAACGTCTCTCATCTTACTACAGGCAACATCTCGTCATTATCTTCAACCGTATCTGGTGTGATGGCATCTTTCCATTGCAGTTGTAGGAGATCACCATCATTCCAGTGCTCAAACCCGGTAACAACTCACTTGATGTGTATAGCTATATGCCAATCAGCCTCAAGAACGTTCTTTGTAAGGTGCTGGAACGTATGGTATGTAGTCGGTTGGGTTGGGTCCTTTAGTGACATGGCCTACTGGCTCCGTGTCAGGGAGGCTTCCGCCAGGGTCGCTATACTGCTGATAATTTTGTGTCCCTCGAGTCATCCACAAAGCACAGTCATGGACTCTAGCTCACAGCTTCCAGTTTTCAGCCGCAAAGTTGTGTGTCGTGTACGTCTGTCGGCATTGTACCGTTCATCTGGACCCAGAACTTTACCTTCGTAATGACCCACTCACTGTAGTGGAGACATATTGATTCTTAGGACTGATTTTTGGTACTCGATTGACTTTGTTTCCTCACCTTCGTCAGCTTAAGCAGTAGTGGTGGCAGCACCTTAATGCCTTCCGTTGCTTGAGCAACACCAATTGGGGTGCAGATCGCTCTACACTGCTGTGGCTCTACAGAGCCCTTGTCCAATCCCAAATTGACTATGGGAGTGTGGTTTATAGTTCGGCAGCGACCTCAGTGTTGCATTTACTTGACCCTGTGCATGACTGCGGGTTTTGACTAGTGACAGGAGCTTTTAGTAAGAGTCCAGTGATAAGACTTGCGCAACTGCTCGCCAGTTACACTGCACACATTTGTATTTCTCCTGAGGATCCTAATAACCGTCTCCTTTTTCCTGCCCGCAGAAGTCCATCTCCCACATCGCCGGCCCAGATTGGGGCTAATGATTGCGGTTCACGTGCGGTGTCTTCTCTCCGAACTGGAGTCCTTCCCTTCACCACCTCTACTTGCGATCCATTCACATACATCTCCATGGTGGACACCTTGGCCACAGCTTCATCTGGACCTTTTACATGGCACTAAGGACTCCATTAATCCTGCGGCTCTCCGCTCTCACTTCCTCTCGATTCTTGACGTGTTCCGGTGCTCTGAAGTGGTTTACACTGACGGCTTGATGGCTGATGGTCACGTTGGTTTTGCCTATGTTCATGGCGGCCATATTGAACAGCATTCGTTACCCGATGGCTGCAGTGTATTCAGTGGAGAGCTGGTGGCCATTTCTTGTGCACTTCAGTATCTCCATTCATGCCCTGGGAAGTCTTTTCTTTTATGTACTGACTCCTTGAGCAGCCTGAAAACTATCGACCTGTGCTGCCCTTGTCATCCTTTGGTAGCATCCATCCAGGTGTCCAGCTATGCCCTGGAATGGCCCAGTCATTCAGTGGTGACCCCTGGTCACGTCGGAATCACAGGAAATGAACTTGCTGAAAAGTGGGCCAAGCAGGCTACACGGAAACCGCTTCTGGAGATGGACATCCCCGCAACTGACCTGAGTATGTTATTACGCCGCAAGGTTTTTCAGCTTTGGGAGACGGAATGGCAAAATCTCAGTATGCACAACAAACTGCGAGCCATTAAGGGGGCCACAAATGTGTGGAATTCCTCAATGAGGGCCTCTCACAGGGACTCCATGGTTCTATGCCAGCTCCACATTGGCCATGCGTGGGTGGTCCATGGCTACCTCCTGCACTGTGAAGACCCATTTCAGTGTCTGTATGGTGCCTGGTTGACAGTAGCCCATATTCTGGTGCACTGTCCCACTTTGACTATCCAGCAACGAAATCTTGGGTAACCGGTCTTGTTGCCATTCATTTTATCTGACAACACCTCAGTGGCTGATTTAATTTTACGATTTACTTGTGAGGGTGGGTTTTATGATTGGATCTCAGTTTTAGTGCATGTCATTTGCCCCTCTCTCTCTTCCACCCTAGTGGAGGTTTTAATGTGTTGTAGGGTGGCTGGCTTTTCCTTTTTATTTTCTTGGTCGGCCAGCCACTGTAATCTTCTTTCTTGTTTTACTCTCTTCTGTTTCTAGTGTCTCCCAGTTGTTTTCTTGTCCTCTTTTGTTCCTTTTAGTGTTTGTTGTCTTTCCTTTGTTCTTGTGGTTATTCCTTTCTTTCCATTTTGTGTTATATGTCTCGTCTGTTTTATTCTCACACTTGTGGCATTGTTTAGTTAGGAACAAGGGACCGATGACCTCGTAATTTGGTCCCCCCCGCCCCCTCTTTTAAACCAACCAATGAACCAAGGCCTACGACACAGCTTGGCAGCATCACATCCTCCTTACCCTCAGGGTCTTTGGGCCCCCCTCCCAATTTTTATTCACCAGGTCCTGTCTGGCTGGTCATTCAGAGTCCGGATTGGCACTGTTCTCAGCTTTCTGCAGACCCAGGAGAATGGTGTTCCACAGAGCTCAGTATTAAATGTCCTTTTTCTAATCATTATTGATGGAGTTGTGGCCTGTGCCAGATCATAGGTCACCCTTGTTCTGTGTGTGGAAGATTTCTGTATTTGGCTAAGATACCACTCGGTGGCCTCTTCAGAACAACTACTTCAGGACGTCATCTGGCATGCTTCCACATGGACACTCTCACACAGGTTTCAATTCTCTTCCCTTTAGTCAAGGGTGGTGCATTTCTGTCGCCGTGTTACAGCCCATCCTCATCCAGAACTTTTACCTCACCGCCCAACACCTGACCTTGGTCCCCCAGTTCCATTTATTGGGTCTTCTTTTTTACAAGAAGCTCTTTTGGTTGCCCCATATCCATCATCCGAAGATTGGCTTTTTTTGTAAACTCAATATTCTTCGTTTCCTTGCCCACAAATCTTGGGGTACGGAAAGTCCCACCCTTCTCTGCTTTTACAGGGCATTGGTTCTGTCCCATTTGGACTATGGATCAGCTGTCCCTTCCACATTACTCCTCTTGGATCTGGTTCACCATCGTGGCATCCGTTTAGCCACTGATGCCATGACCACTAGCACTGTCAACAGTCTTCTGGTTGACACTGGGATCCTTCACCCTTTGATTTGACTGTCCAAGCTCCTGGTTTCCTGTACCATTGCTCTTTCCGTGCTTACCTTTCTTATTCTATTCTTTTCACAACTTTGGGCCATCCAGTGCCCGCTGCCCACTCTCAGGTGGGTTTCTTAGTTGGGCTCTGCCTCACTTCTCTCCTCTATGACATCTGTCTCCCCTCCTTGTCCTCTTCCCCATGTTCTCTCCCAACTACCCCTCCTTGGTTAGATCCTTGGCTACAGATTCAGATGGATCTTTTCTGGGACCAAAAGCCTCCATCATTCCAATGGTGTTCCAATGTTTGTTTCAAACACTTACAGGAGTCTCAATATGCCATTGTTTTTTATACCAATAGCTCGAAATATGCTTATCATGTGGGATACGCCTTCACATCTTCTGTTGGCATGGAACACCATCTCTTGCCTGCCACATGTGTGGTGTTTACTATGGAATTGATGGCCATGTATCAGGCCCTCTGTTTTATTAAACAGTCCTCTCTCACCTGAGTTTTGTTATTATGGACTTGATGAGTGGCCTTCAGGACTATCACTTAGTGCTTTTTTCCCACCACCTCTTAGTTTCTGCCATCAACGACCTTCTTGCTGATCTTGATGGTGCTGCTTGTTTGGTTGATTTCCTTTGGGTTCCTGGCCACATAGGTATCCCAGGCAATGAACTTGCTGATCATTTGGCTGTGGGGGTAACCACTTACCGACATTATCCGTCACCCCTCCATGGGCTGATTTATAGCTTCACATCAAATCCTTTTCTGCTCTATCATGGGCTGATTCTTGGAAGGCCACCCCCTTGTCTAATAAACTTTGTACCGTCAAGGAGACTCCCACCATGTGATGTTCTTACCGCTGTCTCTCCTGGTGGGAATCTACCATCCTCTGCTGTCTTGTATTGGCTGTACTAGGGTGGGTTGGTTAGTCCTCAGCACAGGCATTGGTTATGGAGTCTTTAACCTTGCCTCAACACTGGCCAGGTTCTCCATCCCCCCCACCCCCCAGATCTTTGAGAAATACTGGGAACTTAACAAAAACATCCACTGACTTCTAGCGAGCCTACGACAGCATCCACAGAAGTAGCCTCTACAACACCTTACAAGTATTAAGTATAACCAGTAAAATCACTAGGATGATACAACTGTGTATGGATGGCTCCCAGGCAGCAGTGAAGTTCAGAGGATCCATATCCTCCACCTTTCCAATTAAAACAGGGTTACGACAGGGAGACACTCTTTTATGTGTCCTCTTCAAGCTTGCATTAAAGAAAGTGGTTCAGGAGAGTAATTTACATCTATACAATGGTCTCTGATTTGAATACAGTGAAGTAAAACTCCTGGCTAATGCAGATGATATAGTGTTGCTGAGTGAAACTGAAGAAGAACTGAAAGACATGTACAGATCTCTCAGGCAGAGTGCCAGCAAATTCGGGCTTTTGATTAACCAAGAGAAAACCGAATATATGGAAATAGGTAGAATCATAAACCCAAATCCTTACTTTGAAATTGACCAACATTCTAAATTCAGAAAAGTTCTCCATTTTAAATACCTTGGATCACGTTTCAGCAGTAAAAAGATCATAACAATGGATATAAATGAAAGAATAGCCTCAGGGTCAAGATGTCTGTACTCACTAATCAGCCCACTCAAAAGTAAATCTTTGTCAATCACCACAAAGATGAAGATATACAACACTATTATCTGCCCCATAGTACTGTGCGGTTCGGAAAGCTGGACGCTTACAAAGAACGAAAGAGAAAAACTGAATGTTTTTGAAAGAAAAGTAATGATAAAAATCTGGGGACCTGTGTTGGAGAATGGCGTATGGAGAATTCGAAAGAACAATGAAATTCATCAGTTAATGAATCAACCCACTATCATCCAGAAATTAAAAAGTAGGAGACTGCAATGGGCAGGACATCAGGCCAGAATGGAAAACAACAGAATCACCAAGAAAGCATTTGAAGGAACTCTCCAGGCAACAAGACCATTGGGCCGACCTCGTACAAGGTGGAAAAGGACATCACAGCATTAGGAATCTCCGCAGGGTGGAGAGAGGCTGCGAGAGACAGGAGGCGGTGGAAGCAGATCGTTGATGCAGCGCGTGGTCTGCAGGGCCTGTAATCACTGAGAAAAGAGAGAGAGTGTGTGTGCAGTTTAGTGTAAAATATTAAATTCATTGTGTGTTTGTGTGTGTCAAGTAGCCACAGTTCTGCACTTTAATAATTGTCTAGTGTATAGTTCCACCATCTTTGGTATGGATAGGGACTGTGATTGATGTGTTCAGATGCAAGTAGAGTTGGTGACCCTTCGTGCTCAGCTGGCAGAAACCTTGAGCAGTGTCATTTCAAGGAACAACGGTGTGGGATTTTATAATTTATCTCGTGGTGAATGAAATCAGAGAAGTCAGTTATGTGAGTTCATACTTTGATTGGCATGTGGGAGACTCATAATTAGTATGAGTTTTATCTAAATATTTGCATTTTGTGAACATTTAATGTTTTGCTGTCAGGATTTATATTGCCATATATTAAGTATTGTGAGTTATTAAGAAGAGACAGATATTATTTGATTTATTTCTAGATATCAGTGAAGCAAGTGTATGTAACACTTACTGCCAAACTTTGCAACTGCCACCAATTTACTTAGGATGATATATCAATTAGCCTGAACCAAAACCCATATTCATATGCTTAGTAAGGGACTAATTTGCCTGGATTTAATGTGTTATCATTTTACAGGGTCGAGCTGCAGATTTGAAGTATGTGGAGAGTGCTGCCAGAATGATTGCAGATATGGCCACAGGTGACAAGATAGTTGTTGAAAAGAGCACTGTACCTGTAAGGGCAGCAGAAAGTATACTCAACATCCTGAGAGCAAATAAAAAGCCAGGTGTATCGTATCAGGTATGGATGTTTACTTCACCATTATAGATATCATAACTCATTACAAAATATGCATAAGTTAATGTAAGTAGAAAGCTGATGACAAATCCAGAAGATTATGAACTAGCATAGGAAATGAATTTGTGTATGTGTTTTCGGTCTTCCTGTAGGTATCGGGAACCAATGTTATTTGTTTGCTGTTATGGGAAGAACATGTAACATGTTTCAGTACTAGTAAGGTGTAGCATGTTCTGTGTTGCCTGCTGTAATTCTATTTTACAGAAGCAGTGGATCATATCTGCCATGTTTGCCTTAACTGATAAAATACTGAAGTTGTTGTTGGTGTGGTCTTCAGCATGGAGAGCTGCACCAAACCAATCTTCAGACTGCTCTATTCTGTGCAAACCTCTTCATCTACACCCTTGTGAATCTGCTTACTGTATTCATCTCTTAGTCTACAGTTTTTACCTCCCACACTTCTCTCCAGTACTTAAACTGGTGAACCCATGATGTCTCAAAATGTGTCCTGCCACCCAACCCCACTCTTCTACTAAAGTTATGCCACAAATTTCTTGTCTCACCAATTCTGTTAAGTACCTCTTCATTAATTATGCGATCTACCCATCTGATCTGCAGCATTCTTCTAAAGCACTATATTTCAAAAGCTTCTATTTTCCTCTGGTCTAAACTGTTCATCATTCATGTTTCACTTCCATACATGGCTACGCTCCGCAAAATACTTTCAAAAAAGGTTACCTGACACATAAATGTATTTTCAATGATGACAAATCTCTTTTCTTCAGAAACACATTTCTTGCCATTGCCGGTCTTCACTTTATATCCTCTCTGCTTCAGCTAGTGTCAGTTAGTTTGCTTCCCAAATAGCAAGATGTGTCTCCTATGTTAAGTGCCTTGTTTCCTAATCTAATTCCCTCAGAATCACTTGAGTTAAGTAGACTAAATTCCATTATTGCTGTTTTACTTGTGGTTTTTATTATATAGCCTCCTTTCAAGACAGTGTTCATCCCATTCAACTGCTCTTCCACGTCTTTTGTTGTCTGTGACAGAATTACAGGGTCATCAGCAAATCTCAGAGTTTTTATTTCTTCTGTCTGTACCTTAATTCCTACTCCAAGTTTTTCTTTGGTTTCCTTTACTGCTTGGTCAATGTACAGATGGAATAATGTTAGGGATAGACCGGACACTTGTTGCACTCCCTTCTCAACATCTGCTTCCCTTCATACCCCTTGACTCTTACAGCTGCCATGCGGTTTCTGTACAAGTTGTGAATACCCTTTCTCTCCCTGTATTTTATCCCTACTACCTTCAGAATTTCAAAGACGTATTCCAATCAAGAGTGTCGAAAGCTTTCTCCAAGTCTACAAAAACTATAAATATAGGTTTGCCTTTCCTTAACTTATGTTCCAAGATAAGTCATAGGTTCAGTGTTGCTTTGCATGTGCCTTCATTTCTACAGAATCCTAACTGATCTTCACTGAGGTCAGGATCTACCAGTCTTTCCATTCTTGGTAAATAATTTGTGCTAGTATTTTTCAACAATTACTAAGTAAACTGATAGTTCAGTAATTTTCACATTTCTCAGCAATTGCTTTCTTCAGAGTTGGAATTATTACATTTGTCTTGAAGTCTGAGGGAATTTCACCTGTCTTATACATCTTGTTGATTATATGGAAGAGTTTTGTGATGGTTGGTTCTCCCAAGAGTATTAGTAATTGTGACAGAATGTTGTCTACTCGTGGGACCTTGTTTATACTTCGATATTTCAGTGCTCTGTCAAATTCTTCTTGCAATGTCACTTCTGCCATTTCATCTTCATCTATATCCTCTTCTGTTCCTATAGTATTGCCTTCAGATTCATCTCCCTTGTATAGACTGTCTTTATCACCTTTCAGCTTTCCCTTCTTCGCCTAGGACTGGTTTTCCATCTGAGCTCTTGATATTCATACAGCTATTTCTCTTTTCTCCAAAGCCCACTTCAATTTCTCCTGTAGGCAGTATCTATTTTCCCCTTGTGGTCTATGCATCTGCATCCTTACATTTGTTCTCTAGCCATTCCTCATTAGCTACTTTGCTCTTCCTATTAGTATAACTGCTTAGACATTTCTAATTCTTTTTGACTTCTTCACTTGCTGCAATTTTTAGTTTCTCTTTTCATAAATTAAATTCGTGATCTCCTGTGTTATCCAAAGATTTCTGCTAGGCCTTGTCTTTTTACGTACTTGATCCTCTGCTACCTTCACTATTTCATCTCCCAAGGCTACCCATTCATCTTCCACTGTATTACTTTCTCCTTGTCTAATCAACTGTTGCTTAATGCTCCATGTCCTTAATTTCCTACCTTAATGCAATTTCTTCAGTTTAATCTGCAGTTCATAACCAGTAAGTTGTGATCAGAGTCCACACCTACCCTGGAAGTGTATTAAAATTTAAAACCTGGTTCTGAAATATCTGTCTTGCCATTATATAATCAGTCTGAAACGTTCCGGTGTCTCCAGGTCTCTTCAATGTATACAGCTTTCTTTCACAATTCTACATCTACATGGATACTCTGCAAATCACACTCAAGTGCCTGGCAGAGGGTTTATTGAACCACCTTCAAATTCTGTATTATTCTAATCTCGTATAGTGTGCGGAAGGAATGAACACCTATATCTTTCCGTACGAGCTCTGATTTCCCTTATTTTATCACAGTGATCATTCCTCCCTGTGTAGGTCGGTGTCAACAAAATATTTTCGCATTCGGAGGAGAAAGTTGGTGATTGGAATTGCGTGATAAGATTCTGTCACAACTAAAAATGCCTTTCTTTTAATAATTCCAACCCAAATCCTGTATAATTTCTGACACTCTCTCCCATATTTCGTGATAATACAAAACTTGCTGCCTTTCTCTGAATTTTTTTAATGTACTCCGTCAGTCCTATCTGGTAAGACTCCCACACTGCATAGCAGTGTTCTAAAAGAGGACGAACAAGCATAGTGTAGGCAGTCTGTTACATTTTCTAAGTGTCCTGCCAATAAAACATAGTCTTTGATTAGCCTTCCCCCACAACATTTTCTATGTGTTCCTTCCAATTTAAGTTGTTTCGTAATTGTAATACCTAGGTATTTAGTTGAATTTATGGCTTTTAGATTAGACTGATTTATCCTGTTACCGAAGTTTGAATTCCTTTTAGCACTCATGTGGATGACCTCACACTTTTCATTATTTTGGGTCAACTGCCATTTTTTTCACCATTCAGATATCTTTTCTAAATTGTTTTGCAGTTTGTGTTTTGATCTTCTAATGACTTTATTAGTCGATAAATGACAGTGTCATGTGCAAACAACTGAAGACGGTTGTTCAGATTGTCTCCCAAATCGTTTATATAGATATGGAACAGCAGAGGGCCTATAACATTACCTTGGGGATTGCCAGAAATCACTTCTGTTTTACTCGATGACTTTCCATCAATTACTACAAACTGTGACCTCCCTGACAGGAAATCACAAACCCAGTCACATAACTGAGACAATATTCCATAAGCATGCAATTTCACTATGAGCTGCTTGGGTGGTACAGTGTGAAAAGCCTTCCGGAAATCCAGAAATACGTAATCGATCTGAAATCCCTTGTCAAAAGCACACACACTTCATGTCAATAAAGAGCTAGTTGTGTTTCGCAGGAACGACGTTTTCTAAACCCATGTTGACTGTATATCATTAGACCGTTTTCTTCGAGGTAATTCATAATGCTCAAACACAATGTATGTTCCAGAATCCTGCCGCATATCGACACTAATGATACGGGCCTGTAATTTAGTGGATTACTCCTACCACCTTCCTTGAATATTGGTGTGACATGTACAACTTCCCAGTCTTTGGGTACGGATCTTTCGTTGAGCAAACAGTTGTATATGATGCTTAAGTATGGAATTAATGCATCAGCATACTCCGAAAGGAACCTAATTGGTATACAGTCTGGACCAGAAGACTTGCTTTTATTAAGTGATCTAATTTGCTTCACTACTCCGAGGATATTTAATTCTACGTTACTCATATTGGCAGCTGTTCTCAATTCAAATTATGGAATATTTACTTTGTCTTCTTTTGTGAAGGCATTTCGGAAGGCTGTGTTTAGTAACTCTGCTTTGGCAGCACTGTCTTCGATAGTATCTCCATTGCTATCGCACAGAGAAGGCATTGATTGTTTCTTGCCGCTAACATACTTCACATACGACGAGAATCTCCTTGGATTTTCTGCCAGGTTTTGAGACAGTTTCGTTGTGGAAACTGTTATAAGTATCTCGCATTTTAGTCCGCACTGAATTTTGAACTTCTGTAAAAGATTGCCGATCTTGGGGATTTTATGTCCGTTTAAATTTGCTATGTTTGTTTTGTTGTTTCTGCAGCAGTGTTCCAACCCGTTTAGTGTACCAAGCAGGTTCAGCTCCATTGTTTGTTAATTTATTTGGTATAAATCTCTCAATTGGTGCCAATACTATTTCTTTGAATTTAAGCCACATCTGGTCTACATTTATGTTATTAATTTGGAACGAGTGGAGATTGTCTCTCAGGAAGGCCTCAAGCAGAATTTTTATCTGCTTTTTTGAATAGGTATATTTTTCACTTATTTTTCGAGAATTTGGGGATTACAATATTCAATCTCACTACGACAACCCTGTGTTCACTAATACCTATATTGATTTTCATGCTGGTTATTAACTCAGGATTATTTGTTATTAAGAGGTGAAGTGTGTTTTCACAACCATTTACTATTCACGTGGGCTCATGAACTAACTGCTCGAAATAATTTTCAGAGAATGCATTTAGCACAATTTCCGATTATATTTTATGTGTACCTACAGGATTAAACATGTATTTTCGCCAATATATCGAGGGTAAATTAAAGTCACCACCACCTATTATTGTATGAGTCGGGTACATGTTTGAAACCAAACTCAATTTTTCTTTGAACCTTTCAACAATTGTATCATCTGAATTGGGAGGTTGGTAAAAGGATCCAATTATTATTTTATTCTGGTTGCCAACAGTGACCTCTGCCCATACTAACTCACAGGAAGTAACTACTTCAATTTCGTGACAAGTTAAACTACTTCTGACAGCAACAAACACACCACTGCAAACTGAGTTTAGCCTATCCTTTCGGAACACCGTTAGGTTCTTCGCAAAAATTTCAGCTGAGCTTACATCTGGCTGTAGCCAGTGCCTCTAACGGTTTGAGCATCAGTGCTTTCTTTTAGCGCTTGGAGCTCTGGTACTTTCCCAACACAGCTATGACAATTTACAACTGTTATACCGATGGCTCATGTATCTACATTCTTCCTGTGCTCAGCCTGCACCCTTCGTGAATGAAGCCCTTCTTGTGTTTTCCTGAGACCCTCTAACCTAAAAAACCACTCAGTCAATGCCACACAGGCCCTGCTACCCGAGTAGCCGCCTCCTGCGTATAGTGGACACCTGACCTATTCCTGGAACCCTAAACCCAACTACCCTTTGGCGCAAATCGAGGAATCTGCAGCCTACATGGTCGCAGAACCGTCCGAGCCTCTGATTCAGACCCTCCACTCGACTCTGTACCAGAGGTCTGCAATTGGTCCTATTGACTACGCTGCAAATGATGAGCTCTGCTTTCATCGTACAAGCAAGACTGGCAGCCTTTACCACTTCTGTTAGCCAATCAAAACCAGAGAGAATCTCTTCTGATCCAAAATGACACACGTCATTGGTACCAATGTGAACAACAACATGCAGTTGGCTGCACACTGTGTTCTTCATGGCATCTGGGAGGACCCTTCCCACATCTGGAATGACTCCACCCAGTATGCATTTGGAGTGCACATTGGTTTTCTTACCCTTCTTGTAAGCCAAGTCCCTAAGGGGCCCCGTAACGTGCCTAACGTTGGAGCTCCCGACTACCAATAATCCCACTCTTTGTGATTGCCCAGATCTTGCAGGCTGAGTGGTTTTATCTCATCATACATTTCTTCTGTCTTCTCATCTTTGGAGCTAGTTAAAACTGTACTACTGTGGTGTGGTGGTAATTTATTCACTATGCTGTACTTAGCAACTTACTGCATTCCTATTTTCTTATTCATTATTAAATCTGTGCCTGCATTATCCCTATTTCATTTTGTATGTATAGCCCTTTATTCACATGAGCAGAGTCTTTTCCCTCCTCCTCCTCCTCCTCCTCCTCCTCCTCCTCCTCCTCCTACCAAATTTCAACCTATTCATTTGCCTTGTTAAATTTTCTAACCTATCTGCCTGATTAAGGAATCTAAAATTCCAGGCTGCAGTCCATAGAGTGCCAATTTTGTTTCTAATGACATCCTCCCTAGGAATCCCTGCCAAGAGATCCAAATGAGAGACTATTTTACCTCTAGAATATTTTACCCATCATCATTTAACCAGACAGTAGAGCTGCACTCCCTTGAAAAAAATTACAGCTGTAGTTTCCCCTTGCTTTCAATCATTGCAGTACCACTACAACAAGGCAGTTTTGGTTGATGCTATAAGGCCAGATCAGTCACTCATCCAAACTGTTGCCCCTGCTGCAATTACTGAAACAGCTGCTGCCCCTCTGTAGAAACCACCTGTTTGTCTGAACTCTGGACAAGTACCCCTCCAATGCTGTTGCACCAACAGTATGGCTCTCTGTAACGCTGAGACTCGCAGGCCACCCCACTAGTGGCATGGTCCGTGGTTTATGGGTACACCAGTATAAATTGCAAAAGTTAGGAAATTTGTAGCAAATGTGACAAAAGCAGTATATGAACCTGGAACACCACATCATTGCTATTTTTCTGCATAAAGTGCAGTGGGAATTTTGAGGTCTGGAGTTAAAAGTCCCCAGCATTCATTGATAAAAAGCAAATCAACACAGCGAATCCCCCTACACTGAAGTGAAAAATCCGCATCATGCTCTGAAACCGTCATTGTTCACACCACCATTTGTCACTTAGACTAAAAAGTTAGTAGGATTAAGTAACTGTTTTACACAAATGTAAGTGGAAGCTGTGACTGCCACATCAATATGTAGAAGCTAGCAAGTCTATCTCTTACAGCCAATTTGGTAATTTCAAATCCAGAATATAAAACAGAAAAGTGTTGCAATACCATCAGACTGCACTGGTGTGGTTCTGTTTTACATAACAGATGATACTTTGTGTGCAGAGTCTATAGAATATGAATTATCCTGAAAAGAAACTTTTCAGCTCTCATCTAAACCTCCAACTGCAATAAGCACATCAGCCCACCAGAATCCGAAAAACAGATAAAAGCTTCTCTGTTAAAATGGCTGTTATACTGAAGTTCAACAGTGGTGGCCCCGGGATCCTAAAATGTACCTTTCACCTGTGCCTCAAAACTTAAGTCGTATTGCGTGAAGTTCCAAGGCCAAAATCCATGCGGCTCTGAGATGTGCAGTATGCAAAACAAAATATACGACACACACTTTTATTGGCAGATCTGGATTAATCTTCTAATCTGTTACACTATTAAATCAATCTGCATAAGAGTTGCCAGCTGTTGTAGCAAATTCGATGTTTTCGATGGTTTTGTAGACTGTTTGTTTAGAACGGCAACGGGATCTTCTGTACGACATCTTGGCAGCGTTCAATATAGTTGCCTGTGCAGCAGCAGCAGCGCGAATGGACACGAGACATAGTTACAATTGTAACTACTTCTGTACCACCAATAAATGGCCTGTACAAATGTAACTACTCTCAAAATGATTCTGCCATGCAACCACTGGACTACAAAATGTACAGGTGCTGGACAAGAATATGGAAACACTGTGGGAAATGTATGCTTGAACATAAATGCAGATACTAGCCAACCCTGCAGGTTTCACTTTTGTATTTGATCATGAATGGCATCTTGGCGATGTTGTCAATATGTTGCAAGTGTCAGTCAGGATCTGAACTGTGTTTTGTGAAATTGTGAGCACTTGATGTCAAAGTTAAGTGAATTTGATCGTGGCCAGATTGTTGGTGTTCGTATGGTGAGTGTATCCATGACCTAGGCAGCCAAAGTATATGGTGTTTCAAGAACAATCATATCAGAGATTTATGCCATACATGTGAAAAGTGGAATAACATCGTCCACTAAGTCACAACACAGAAGAAAGGGTTTGTTGAATTATCATGGCACAGTCTTTGAAGGGGATTGTCATCAAATATAAGAGGACAACAGCTGCAGAAATCACTACAGAACTGAATGTCACACTCACGAATCCTTTCAGCATCAAAATAACATGAAGAGTGCTCCATAAGCTGGGAATTGCAGGGTGAGTTGAAATTCCAAAACTACGTCAATGATTGCAACTGCTCATAACAGCAGAACATGGTGCCAGAGCCACAAAATGTGGACTATGGAACAATGAAGGAAGTCGTTTAAACGGATGAGTCTTGTTGAACGCTGTTTCCAGATTCTGGTCAAGTTTACATTGCAAGAGTAAAACATGAAGAGAGTTCAGTGATGATCTGGGCAGCCATATCATGATATTCAATGGGCTCAAGGTTATTCTGTGAGGTTGCATTAGTGCAGGGATTGTGTGACCATTTTGGCCGATCAGGTCCTTCTGTGGTACAATGTTTATTCCCCAGTGGTGATCTGTGTTCCAATACAACAGGGTCCATGTTCACACAGCTTGCACTGTTCAATACTGGTTTTGTGACCATGAGTATGAATTGCCACATTTCCCCTAGCCACCACAGTAATACCAATATAATTGAGCTGTTGTGATCTGCTCTGGGGAAAAAAGGTGACTGATTGATATCCATCGCAGTCATTACCCAAACTTTCCACTATTTTGCAGGAAGAGTGATATAAGATTCCTTTGAAAACCATACATGGTCTGTATTTATTCATTTCGAAATGACTGGATGTGATTTTGGGTGCCATTGGGTTTCTAGACCATATTGGGCATGGGAACGTGTTGTGGTTTTGGTGTTTCCATGTTTTTGTCCAGCCTCTGTAATTAACAAGGATGTTTGCAAAACAATTTGATCAGGCAGATGATGATGATCTGGCCAGTTGGATGTGTGGCCACGTCTGAAGAGTGAGGTCTGCAGAATGCTAAGAGACCATCCTGGTTTGGGAGAGTTGACTTGGGGACTCCAGAAGAGACGCGTCTAAGTGAGATTCAGTAGGAGAGGCCACTTGAAGTCCCTGGAGTAGAAACATCGATTACGGCATTCATGAGACTTGGCTTCCGTGCAGCACTGCTGCCAACAGCAGACACCAGCTGTGGCCTATGCCAAAAATACACACTGCCCACCACATATGCATCACCACAGGGAGATACAACCGACTGACTCGAGCACATATTCAGCTGCATTGCCAGCAGTTTGATTGTACTTGCACTACAACACTCCCATGAAAGTCTGCCTGTCAGTTCGGTTTGTCTTTTGGCAACCATGAATAAATCCTGGTATCAACCCTGAAAATTGTGTATTGTTAACTAGCTGTTTTGCTTCCCATCTCTTTGCCCATATCTTCCCACTTTCCACTCGTTCCCTTTCCCCTTAACTACTTGCCACTTCCAATCTCAAAGGTAACTAATCCTCACTACCACTGTGGTGGTATTTAAAACAAACCTGAAGTGCATTGTCATAGTGGCATTACTGGCAATGCTCTTTTGTGACGGGCATCAAATTTTAAGAGACATCATCTTTCAGATGTATAAACATGCCTACAAACTTTCGTTTATGTCGCACAACTCCTTCTTGGTGTTGCTATTCTTTTTTTAATGCATGCTTGAACATAATGCAGGTGCTAGCCCATGCCTGCAGTTTGTGCTGTAGTAGTTGACCAAGAATGGCACCTGCGCAATGTCCTCAAGAAGTTAAAAGTGCCAGTTGTCTTCAGAACAATGTTCTGCATAGTTATGAGTGTTTTATTTTGGAGTTAAGAGAATTTGAATGTGGACAAATTATTGATGCTCTTACAGTTGGTGCTTCCATAACCAAGGTAGCCAAAATGTTCAATGTTTCAAGAGGCACTGTATCAGAGATTCATACCACATACAGGGAAAGTGAAAAAATATCATCTGCAAAGTCACAACATGGGTGAAAGTATGTGTTGAGTGTTTGTGATAAACAGTCATTGAAGAGAATTATTATGAAAACTAAGAGGATGACAGCTGTGTAAGTCCCTGCAGCACAAAAATAAGAAGCAGCGAGCTCCGTAAGTACGGAATTGCGGGGAAGCTCCCAAAATCACTGGTCAGTGATGCAAATACCTGTAACAGGAAAACGTGGCGCTAAAGCCATAGAACATGTTGTGGGACTGTGCAGCATTGAGCAAAAGTCATTTGATTAGATGTGTCTAGTTGCATACTGTTGACTACTTCTGTTAAAGTTTACGTCCTAAGAGGAGTGAAACATGGTGGGCGTTTGGTAATGATGTGGGCAGCCATTTCATAGTATTCTGTGGATGCCATGTTTACTCTGCAAGGTTGTATTACTCCCAAGGATTATATGATCATTTTCGCTGATCAAGTCCATTCTGAGGTACAGTGTTTGTTCCTCACTGGTGATGCTGTGTTCCAAGATGACAGGTCACCTGTCCATACAACTTGCACTGTGTAGGACTTGTTTTGTGAGTGCGAGGATGAATTGTTGCATCTCCCCGGCCACCAATCACCAGATTTCAATGTTATTGAGGTTTTGCGGTCTATTTTTCAGAGAAACATACGTGATGGCTATCCACCTCCATCTTTTTTGCATGACCTTGCCCCATTTTACAGGAAGAATGGAATAACATTACCTTGAAAACCATACAGGTGCAGTTTTTATCCATTTTGACATCCCTGGAAGCAGTTTTCAATGACAGTGGTTTCCCTACACCATAGTGGGCATGGTAAGGTGTTCTGACTTTGATATTTCTGTATTTTTGTCTGCCCCCCTGTACACTGCTGACAGTTGATACACTACCCCCAGCTGGCTTCTTGCAACTTCTGCCAATAATCTCCATTAAAAACAAAACAGGATAACAGTTCAAAGCCAGCAGGATTAAAGGTCACACCAAAGCACCATACCTCAAGTTTCCATGAAAACAAAAATAATTTGTTGAAATCAATTAAACTTGGCAAAGTCTGTCTTGTTTACTAAACACCTCAGTTGATCTAGCTACTTAGCTCTAAAACCTAATTTGAGATCTCACCCTATTGAGCACATGCTCAGTCTCTAAACAGTAACATTTGCAAAGAAAACAGACAATTCATATGCTGAATTCCACATCTGTGAACAGGAATGCACTTTTGTATTCATGTAGGCATTATTTGAATAATGGCTTTGTTGCTCACTAAGGTTATCTTACTGACTCCGTAAATGCATGTGCTCTACCAACTGAGCTACCCAGGCATGACTCACATCCTTTCTTGCAAGTTTTGCAGGAGAGCTTCTGTGAAGTCTGAAAGGTAGGAGATGAGGTACTGGCAGAATTAAAGCCATGAGGATGGGTCGTGAGGTGTGCTTGGCTAGGTTAGTCGGTAGAGCACATGCTCACAAATTGCAAAGGTCCCGAGTTCGAGTCTTAATCTGACACAGTCATTGAGGAATGCAGTTGGAAACACCACCTCCAGCCCTGTGGGCCCATGACTTGTCAGCCATCTTCTCAGTTTCACAAGCCCCAAATCACTGCACAAAATTATTTAAAATTCAAGCCTTTCTCTCTGCCAGCTTCAGGAGCCAAATTCAGGCCTTTCAGTTGGTCATCTCCTGCTCCCACCAATAGCAGTACCCTTCAGAGCCCTGTTTTCTGCCAGAACGTTTCAGAAGGAAAACACTGCCACCGTTGGAAAGCCGCGAGCTCTTAAGTTAACCTAATAGATTGCAATCGCAATTCATATTGAAAGATTACAGAAAGACCAACTCATCGTCTCCAAAACAGCCTGAAGAAAAGGGTTTGCCTCCCAGAAACTGGAAACTGGCTATGTCACACTCAATAGCCAAGGACACAACCCCAACACAGCCAGGAAGTAGTTGACAGCCCGTGTGAAGGAATTAACATGTAGAAGATCCATTGTAAAGAGACTGACACCCCATTTGAGGATTATAGTCTCCACATAAAGGATGGAGGGAGGGCTATAGGCACATTTCCACCTTAATAAATTATTAATACCATGTCTCATCTCTTTCCTTTCAGAACAACTAAAATTCTTGTCAGTATTTAGCCTTTACCTGCCTTGTAATGATCTAGCAATTGATGCTCTGCACAATCTTATCACACAGTTGCCGCATGTTCCTACTCTGTGAGCAGTTTCACACACATCATGCTCCGTGAGCTTCACTGCCTCCTGCACCTGGGTTCAAGCTATCGAGAACTTTGTGGTGATTGAAAACCTATCATTTTAGCAGTGCTACAGATTAATTCTGTCATTGGTCTATGCTTAAGGTCTCCAACTCTCTCACACCCTGCTCAGTGGAAGGTGAGTTGTAATCTGCACTTTAGTGACCACTTTCCAATCTGGATACATCTACCAGACAGAGCACAGCACCCAAAAGTAAGCTTTACAAATGGGGACTCAGCAACCAAAACTGTGCATTGTAGAGCAACTGGTTGTGTCTGAATGCAGATAGAAGGCCCAGAAATGAATGGATCATATAACCAAACAGTTCACCACAATATTAATTCGCCCTTCGCAGGGCATCCACAAAAGCCACCTGTTCCTCAATGAAATGATGAATGCCACTCTACAATCGGGCAGACTGGTGGTTCTGCAGAACTCCAAGGACATGTCATCTGGTGAGAATCTTGCAGCCTTTAGGACAGAAATGGCAAAATGGGTACCAATAATTAAAGAGAAAGAAACAAGACCATGGCTTTAGTTTCTGATCTTCTTCACCCATTTAATTAAACAAGCAGATGTGTGCATAGCTATTTGGAGACTTTAGGTAGCGATTCGGAGACTTTACACTTTCAGAGGGGGTTGTGAGTTGCCCAACTAATTCTCTAATAAAGGACAAGAGCTTCTTTTTCTTCAAAAACGTCACCACCACTGCAAGTCAGGCTCTGGCTTTCTTTTGTTACAGTGTGATAATGAGAAGTGATGTTGGGACTTCTGTTCTACCAATGATGAACAGTACCTTCTCTTTGAGGAAGTGGACATAGCTCTGTCCACAGCAGGACACAGCTCCATGTCATTAAAAATTCTTTACTTCCTGTAAGCTGCGTTATTTTATTTTATTTACACGTCAAGTTCCATAGCACCAAATTGAGGAGCAGATCTCCAAGGTCATGGAACATGTCAGTACATGAAATTACAACATAAAAGTAATGACATAAAAATAAAATGTTTATGAACCCGAAAAAGTCAAGCTATAAGTTTAAGTAAACGCAACCAACAATACAACAAGAATCAGCTTAATTTTTCAAGGAATCCCTCGATAGAATAGTAGTAGCCATGAGGAAACTCTTCAGTTTTGATTTGAAAGCATGTGGATTACTGCTGAGATTTTTGAATTTGAGCAGTAGCTTACTGAAAATGGATGCAGCAGTATACTGCACACCTTTCTGCGCAAGAGTTAAGGAAGTCCAATCCAGATACAGGTTTGTTTCTGCCAAGTATTAACTGAGGGAAAACTGCTTATTCATGGGAATAAGCTAATATATTGTTAACAGTACAGAATACACACACACACACACACACACACACACACACACACACACACACACACACACACAAAATCATAATACCCAGACTCATAAACAGGGGTGGACAAGAGGTTCATTAACTTACACCACTTATTGCCCGAACCGTCCATTTATGAGCCAAAAATATCCTTTTAGAATGGGAAGAGCTATCCTAAAATATAATACCATAAGACATAAGCAAATGAAAATAAGCAAAGTAGTCTAATTTTTGTGTCAAACAATCACTCATTTCATGTACCATTCAAATAGTAAACATGGCAGTCTTAAGTCTTTGAACAAGATCCTGAACTTCGGCTTTCCATGACAGTTTACTATTTATCTGAACCCCTAGAAATTTGAACTGTTCAGTTTCACTAATCATATGCCCATTCTGTGAAATTAAAACGCCAGGTTGCGTTGAATTGTGTGTTAGAAACTGTAAAAACTGAGTCTTACTGTGATTTGGCGTTCATTTATTTTCTACAAGCCGAACTTAAGTCATGAACTGCACTATTTGAAACTGGGCCAATGTTGCACACAACATCCTTTACTACCAGGCAGACAGAAATATTTTAGAGTTACCTGTAATACTAGAGGGCATATCATTTATATAAATAAGGAGCAGGAGTGACCCCAACACTGGTCCCTAGGGCACCCCCCACTTGACTGTACCCCACTCAGACCCCACATCACAGTCATTCTCAATATTGTGAATAATGACCTTTTGCTGTCTGCTGCTAAATAAGAGGTCAACCAATTGTGAGCTACTGCCCTTACTATTGGAAATGTTAAGAAAGTCCTGCTCCAAATTTTAAACTAAATACAGAAAACTGAACAGTTCCCAGAGTAATGCTAGAAAGCCATTTCAGTTCCTCTCCTTAAGTCAGTGAAGGACATGTAGGTCCCAAGTAGTTGTTGTAACATTGATATGCCAGATGTGAGAGAGAGGACTTAAAAGTAGGTGGTCAGTTGGTGCCTTGTTGGTATACTAGAATTCAAGCAGCTGCTTATTCGTTACAGCCTCTATTGTAGGTGGCTGTAGAGCAGGCTTTCATATACAAGCAACATCCAATTGTTTTATAATCTTGACAAGGTCTTTTTTTATTTTTATTTTAAATTCTTACTGTCTTAACACTATTTTAGATATTGCACAATGGAAAATACAGGATGGGATGTGACAATATTATGAAAAGGAAAGTTGCCACTCACCATATTGTGGAGGTACTGAGTTGCATATAGGTTGTGTGGCTTGAGTTGCCAGAGAGCTGGTGTGTGTGTGTGTGTGTGTGTGTGTGTGTGTGTGTGTGTGTGTGTGTGTGTGTCGTCTATTTTTGACAAAGACCTTGCTGGCCGGAAGCTTATTTGTGACAGTCTTCTTTTTTTGCCTATCTGTGACTCGGCACCTCCACTATGTGGTGAATGGCAGCTTTCCTTTTCATACTATTGTTATTTTAGACATCAGAATGGAGAGATCCTACAAGATTGTTTTTTATACAAAAGTGACTACATTTTCAACAGCTCTTGATTGTATTGCATTTGTGGTAAAGTGCACTGTCCAGTGCTCTTTATTTGTGGAAGACATATTCATTTTTATTTTGTCTTCCAGTCTTGCAGCCACATATAGATTAACAGTGCATCACATCATTCAAGTCAGTTCAGAAATGAGGAAGATTCTGATACAGAGGGGCCAAGTCTACATTGGAACTAGATCAGTTTTTGTCAAGGACTATTTAACAGTACAGACAAGTATCAAGCATAGGTATTACAGGCATAACTAAATTCTGTATGGATATCAAAGGTGTTTGTATTGTGAGAAGAATATTCAGGCGAGAAAGGACTATGAGGAGACTGCAGATCCTACATTCCTTGCAAATTGAGACTCAAGAAATTTGAGAAAGCCAGAAAAGAATGAAATGCATATGAAGCACTATTAAACAGAGGAATATTAAGAATGGATTGTGTGTAAGAAACAAATAAATGATGGTTGCTTGTACACAAATGCAGTTAGCAGTGCAAATTAGTGATAGTGGATATGATAGGTTACTTCATGATTCATGCCGTGTGTTCTTACAGTAGAGTCTTTTGCAGTATTACATTAAGAATCGTATGTACAAGGCTTGATTTTTCAAAGTAAGATTGCCTTACTTTTTTAGAAATAAAAAGCATTGTTTATTTTTATAGTTGCTCACATCATTTTAAAGCTCAAACATTACTCTATTTTCCTACATAATTATCATTTCTATCAAAGCATTTTGGAGATACCACTGAGTAATGGAAGTAACCTTGTGTTTGATTTCATCAGTCTGTGATCATAGTCCACCCCATTGTTCCTTCAATTTCAGGAAAGGTGGTAATCACTAAGGGCTAGGTTTAGCATTTAGAGAGGAGCAGGGGTGGGGAAATGACAGTCCAGCCAAATCCTTCCAGGACGACTTGGTTTTGACAATAGATGCTGTGTTGAGTGTTAACATGCATCATCATCACTCCTTTGCCCAATTTCTCTCTGGCAGTTTTGGATCACCTGCCTGAGGTCCCTTAGTGTCTCACAATACCTGTCTGAAAACAGAGTCGTCGTCACTTTGCCAGCAGTTGCTTGTAGTGTTCTGTGAGCATTTGTGGGACCCATCACATGAAAAACTGTGATATGTAAATTTTTCAGACAAAATATTCTCTCAACAGCACTAGCGGAATCTCAGGAACCTGAAGAGCCAGTTCACACATGGTGATATTTTGATATTTGAGCAGTAGTGTCACATTCTTTTGAACAGTCTCATTTGAAATCAGTGGTTTCTGCTCCAGTCTTCAGTGTGAATGCCCATGCTACCAGCAGTGAACTCCCTACACCATCTGCAGACATTATGAATGGCCTTACACTTTTTGGCCATAAACTTCACACAAGTGATGATTAGTTTCGATAGGTGGAGCCCTGTTCATATTTGAAAACTAGGTAACTGCATGGATTTCATACCTGGCAGTAGCAACAGTCAGCACTTTCATTGTGGACAGGTGCTAGACACACAGTGAGTAGTGGGGAATATTAGCTTTGAGAGTGGGAAAGCTGCTGTACACGGCAGTATTGCTGGATTTTGCCAGCACTTCTCCTCAAAGATCTAAAACTTTGGAAACCTTCAGTATGAATCAACACTTGTGTATGCCATTACATGTTCTATGTCTGTTGTATTCTATTTATTAATCTTCATTCTGTGAACTACTTGTGTGATGAACAATTTCCTAGCTAGAGGTGATACATATTAAACTACCCGGATACCTGCGGCTTCACCCGTGTAAGTGCTTTTCACATGTCATACACAACTCTTCCTCTCCATATCTCTGCCCATATCCACCATCTCTTTGCCCATCTGCTCTACCCTCCCTCCTCTGCCCGTCGCCTCCTCTGCCCGTCGCCTCCTCTGCCCGTCGCCTCCTCTGCCCGTCGCCTCCTCTGCCCGTCGCCTCCTCTGCCCGTCGCCTCCTCTGCCCGTCGCCTCCTCTGCCCGTCGCCTCCTCTGCCCGTCGCCTCCTCTGCCCGTCGCCTCCTCTGCCCGTCGCCTCCTCTGCCCGTCGCCTCCTCTGCCCGTCGCCTCCTCTGCCCGTCGCCTCCTCTGCCCGTCGCCTCCTCTGCCCGTCGCCTCCTCTGCCCGTCGCCTCCTCTGCCCGTCGCCTCCTCTGCCCGTCGCCTCCTCTGCCCGTCGCCTCCTCTGCCCGTCGCCTCCTCTGCCCGTCGCCTCCTCTGCCCGTCGCCTCCTCTGCCCGTCGCCTCCTCTGCCCGTCGCCTCCTCTGCCCGTCGCCTCCTCTGCCCGTCGCCTCCTCTGCCCGTCGCCTCCTCTGCCCGTCGCCTCCTCTGCCCGTCGCCTCCTCTGCCCGTCGCCTCCTCTGCCCGTCGCCTCCTCTGCCCGTCGCCTCCTCTGCCCGTCGCCTCCTCTGCCCGTCGCCTCCTCTGCCCGTCGCCTCCTCTGCCCGTCGCCTCCTCTGCCCGTCGCCTCCTCTGCCCGTCGCCTCCTCTGCCCGTCGCCTCCTCTGCCCGTCGCCTCCTCTGCCCGTCGCCTCCTCTGCCCGTCGCCTCCTCTGCCCGTCGCCTCCTCTGCCCGTCGCCTCCTCCTCTTCTCTCTGGCTATCCCCTCCATCTATCCATCCACTCCTGCACCATTTTTTTCTTATACATCCACTCCTGCCCCCCTCACTGTCCATTCTCCCCTCTATCCATCTCAACCCTCCCACAGCTGTGCCATCAGTGCATGTGACCCTTGCAGAATAGGTAGGTACAGCAAGTCAATACTACTCCTACACACTTGCTCTGCAGGGCTGCCTACTGTAAAGGGGCCATAAAACCGCTTATTCCCCTTGATATAATGGCTGCCCTGTGAAGCAGGTCCATACAGCTGCCATTCAACATGCATGTCAAGCTGTTTTTGCCTCTATCTTCACTCTTAGTGCAGCCAGAATATTATAAACACCACAGTGCTGATGCTTGTGAAGATTGTATTTATGTGTCAAATTTGATTTAAATTGTGGCAGGGGTCTGGGAGGAGATCCTGCACATACATACTTATGCTCTGCTTTATAGATGCACACTAGTGTTTTCCCTGCAGCTTTGTCTGCATGAGTGCTCAACACATACATTGCACACATCTTCTCCTCCCCCTCTCTTGGTCTATCTCCTCGTCTGCCCATCTCCTTCTCACCCCCCTCACTGCCTGTCTCTCCTCATACCTCATCCTTCTCTGACCACCTCCTTCCCCCATATCTCTATCTGTACCCTTCTCCCCCTCTGTCAATCTCCTCCTTGCCCCTCTCTACTCATCTTTCCCTCCCACTCTCCGTGTCCATTTCTTCCTGCCTGCATATCTGCCCATCCCTTCCTGCCCTTCTCAATGTCAATGTCAGTGTCCTACCCTGTCTATATTCATCTCCTCTTCTGTCCATTAACTCTTCCCCCACATCTCGCTATTCATCCCCTATTCCCCCTCTCCCACTCCATCTCTTCTCCCTCTCTTTTTGTCCGTCTCTTTTCGTCCTTTGCAAGTGTTGCTAGTGCAAAATAAGTTGACAAAGCAAGCTAATACTGCTCCCACAATATGCTTGCTGCGCAGGGTAGTCTACATGTCAGTGACTGGATAAATCTTTTCTTGCTGATGATGTGTAGACTGCTTCGCTAAGCAAGTCAGTAACGCATCTGATGATATTCCCACATGACATGCCAGTTGTGCAGGGCTGCATATGCAGCAGGGACTTAAAAATCACATTTTTGCCAATATCTCTGCTGCTATTGAGGCTATAGGAGGTTATAAATTACACAGTGCTGATACAAAGTTTACTATTTGTGTGCCAAATCTGGATGACATATGATTCAGGTTTTTGGGAGGAGATTCTGAACATACATACACACAGTCTGCTTTTTATATTTATAATATAGTACATTATTTTGCTTACAAGTCTGACTGCATTTGTATTTAGCCTTCCTTTCTATAGTTATTTTACTCTAAAATCTTAAGTTAGCAGTACCACTGAAATAGTCTTACTAATTATTCTCCTAGATATGATTTTTGTTCTTTTTATTGTTATTTTCCGTGTATTGTTAGTGACTGTTTACTCTTTGCTGTATGTAATAAATTTATATGGATTTTTCAGATCTTGTCAAACCCAGAATTTCTTGCTGAAGGAACTGCTATTGATGATCTGATCAACGCAGACAGAGTGCTCATAGGTGGTGAAGATTCACCTGAAGGACAAGCAGCTATTGAAAAATTGTGTTGGGTGTATGAACATTGGATTTCAAGACGAAATATAATAACAACAAATACATGGTCATCTGAATTGTCTAAACTGGTAAGTGTGTAACAAATTAATATTCATACTTTGATAGGTAATGTAAATATCGTGTGGCTCCCAACCCCAGTGCGAGCCTTTCAATTTTAGGTCGTCACTTGATAGCTTCTCTCTTAATGACACTAGTCATTCTTCAACAGTTCCTAATTTTCATTCATTAATCTGAGTGAGCTACACTCCAGAATTTCTTACCCTCAGAAAAAACTGAGTTTTCATGGTGAATCAAATCCTGGATGTAAATGACTTTTGCAGCCATGAGTTAGTCACTAAGATAGATAAAACAAACAACAAGGTGAGAATAAGAACTGCTGGCTGTACAATTAATTCCTATAGAGTCATTCCCTAGCTTTTCTGCTAGTAACTGTAGCTTTATGTAATTTTAATTAGTGAATGCACTGAAATTATCACCGCCTACCTGACACTATAAAAGTTTTCCTCCCAGCTTTTAAGACCTATGAATGGTCAAGTACAGCACTCAGTTTCAGAGCATGCAGTGTAAGATAATGTACTTACTTCAGTGCTAGCTTCACAATCTGACACCCTGTTACTTTTCTCACCACCCATATCTTCAGTTATCTCATTCTGCAGCTATATGTGCTCCACATCACCATTCTGTTACTACTACTACTACTACTACTCCTCCTCCTCCTCCTCCTCCTCCTCCTCCTCCTCTCCCTCTCCACTCTTCTTTTTTTCTCTCCAAAATTTCTCCTAGCATCCCTATTTTGTCTCCTGCTTCCATGTATAGGTGCCTGCTATCTCCAAGTACAGATTGCGGCATTTAAATCCAGAAAAATGAAACTTTTTTAAAAGCAAATTTATTAAAACAAAATACAAATGAAAATCCTTTTACGCATAAGTAATGGTATCTTTAAAGAGTAACATTACTCGATGTAACCAACTTCAGCCGCAATGACCGCCTCTCGTCTTGTCCTGAAGCAATTCCACACATTCTTTAAAACAGTGCTGTCCCTATTCATGAATGCTGCTTCAGTGGTAGCACACAGAGATGCGACATTAGGGAGCCTCATCTTATTGGTAACTCTTTAAACTATGCTGCAACACTGTAGTCGAGGGGGTTCAAATATGGACTGTTTGTTGGCCATAACTCCTTTGACCAGAATATGTCAAAATTATTAGAGAGCCAGTTTTGGACTAAATGGCTTGTATGAGCTAGTGTACCATCTTGTTGCAAGACATATTGTCTCCCTGAAACCACAGTTACCATTAACGGTTTCGTAACATTCGTCAAAACTTGCAGATAAATTTCTTTTCTGACAGTTTGTCCCTTTTCAAAGTAATATCATCACCCTCACTATACGCAACACCTACTATGTAAACCGCAGACTTCTCTGAAGCATTATACTTGGCCACAATATCGTAGACAGTTGATCTCAGATACCTGAAGTTAATAAAACTGTTACATTGGGTGAACGCCTAGCGTAAAGACTTTCGATAATTGCAGCTCTGCGGTTGTACTCTGCACTTGTCTGTAACATCTTGGCCATTTTGAGATTCTGACTGTTTACTAGATGCCTATGGCTTTCAAGAATGCCAATTGCGACCTCTGGTGGAATTATGATATGGTGGGAAATTCAAATTGAAATTTGCCCAAATTTAAGTGCCGCACTCTGCATATGCGTGCCTAAAAGCATTGCACTCTGCACATACATGCCTAAAAGCTTGTCACTGCTGGCATTAATCTTGATGCAATTTCTGCTGTGGAATGTATTTTCATCTTAATATTTTTTTTTTGTCTGGAAGATTTTGACTTTCCCTAATTGAGTTTATTGTGTTAATGCCTCTGATTAATTTTTTCTTGTAGGCAGCTAATGCATTCTTGGCCCAGCGAATTTCAAGCATTAATTCACTGTCTGCTGTTTGTGAAGCAACAGGGGCAGATATTTCTGAAGTCGCACGTGCAGTGGGTCTTGATTCCAGGATTGGTCCAAAATTTTTGCAAGCATCTGTTGGTAAGACACTTATTTAAGTAACCATGATAGCTTCACATTGATTACAGGTAATTATTTCAAATGTGAAGAACACTATTACCTTAGAAGGTGCTACGTGTTGAACAATTTATTCAAAATGAGAGGAATGCTAGTATGTATGTGATGTGTAGCCTGTGTGAGGGAAGCAGTTTGGATACCACAGTATAATTTTGCAAGCACTGAGAACGGACTGTAAGGTGCAAGTATGTGTTTCTTATTTAACAGCAGTATGAATGGAAAAATGTTTTGAAAATAAGTTAAAAGATGAATATCAACAAAAGTAAAACAAGGGTAATGGAATGTAGTAGATTTAAATCAGGTAATGTTGAAGGAATTAATTATGAAATGAGACACTAAAGCTTCAAGAGTTTTATTATTTGAGCAGAAAATTATGGCCAAAACAGAGAGGATATAAAATTAGATTGGCTATGGCCCAAAGTGTGTTTCTGAAAAAGAGGAATTTGCTAACATCCGATATTAATATAAATATTGGAAAGTCATTTTTTGAAGATATTTGTCTGGAGTGTGGCCTTGTATAGGAGTGAAACTTGGGCAAGAAGCAATTTAGACAAAAAGAGAATAGAAGGTTTTTAAATGTGGCACTACAGAAAATTGTTTAAGATTAGACGGAGAAATTGAATAACTAATGAGGAGGTGATGAATCAAATTATCAGCTTGGTAATAGAAGGAAGTGGGGGCACCAGGATGGAGGGACTAAAAATGTTGTGGGTGATGAAGGGATGAATAGAGTAAGTATGCTGATATGGATGTAGGTTGCAGTAGTTAATGCAGAGATGAAAAGTTCCACATGGTATATAATAATGTGGACAGAGGCATCGAACTGGTACTCAGACTGAATAAGAAGAAGACATGATTTACGATATTAGCCAATGAAAATTTACAGAGCAATTGCTGATCATGTTGTTGTTGTGTGTGTAGCAAAGGAATCTTTTATCATATTTTATGTATAGCTAAGTGAATCACAGTAATTAATGAAATGATTAAGATGTTTTGGGAAGAATATAGAAGATACAGTATGAATGGACTAGAAATTGTCAAGAATATCTAGAAAATGTTTATTCTATGACACCATAAATGAGCAGAACACTAGAAAAATGTATACATGTGTGATCTGCAATCAACAGGAGTCAGTGAGAGACACCTTATAGATAGCCTATGTATAATGAAAACTGAATTGCCCAACTTTGGCAAAACTTTTCCCATTGTGTAACTGTGTCGTCATGTTGTTTTGTAGACCAATGTTCCAACCACTGTTCCAAGTGGTCTCCATTAGGGTGGCAAATTTACTTTTAGGACCAGTCCCACAATCAAACCTTATATAGTATAATTTCATAAATACTTTGAATGGTGCTAGGTGATCTCACAGCACCAATGCTATTTTGTGGGTGGTGTCCTGCTTGTGGCAGTGATAGTGTTGGGCAGGGTGGGTAGAGGGAAAGGGAGGCAGGGAGTGGGACTGGGGACGGGTGGCTAGCAGTCAGAGAGAGGCAGCCGGCGAAGAATTGTGAGTGGTTGTGGGATGGAGGCATCGCTCTCAGCATCCCCCACAGTAACTGCAAAGTTAAATTGTGCATACAATAGATGTTTTTGGATGTTGTGTTTACTGTCACATCTCTCGGTGCAGCTTCCCAAATGCCATCGAATCTTAGGCCAGCTTCTGTTGACAGCCAAGGCGAGAGTTGCCTGTATCTGTCATTGTGCTTCATGTTGGCAGGCTGCTTCACGATTTATGCCACTTCTTGTATTTTACTATTGAAAGTAGGTGACTGTGCAGCTAGTACATAAAAGCTTTCCAGAACAGTACAGTGTGATTTAAACTTATTGTGGTGTTCCATCATGGCAGACTTGTTTTTCTGTCTGAGGCATTTGAGCCTTTAATGTTTCGTTGCCTGATTGGATCTGTAATTCACTTAAAAGAAAATACAACTGGTCAAACTGAAACCCGCATCATGAAAAATACTGATACCACATCATTACTATAAGTGAAATGACTGATACCTTCTGGAATGAAATAACATGCTCCTAAAACCATAACAGTCTGTAAATTTGTTTCTGTAATATTTACATTTAAAAAATGAAACCCAAGTTATTACAGTCTGGCAGTTCTTTTGTATTGTTTTTGTCCTTCAATAAAATATTAATATATCTCCCATGAGAAATGGTTAATAATTACTGAAAAGTTAAAATTACAGACGTGAACTGGGATATAAACCTGAATCCCTGCCTCAGGCTGTATGCTTCTTCTTATGCTATCAATATCTGTCTTATTATTGACACTTTCCTCCATAATCTCTCAACTTCACCACACAATCTTGTCAGAAATGGTCACAGTGGCATAGAATCAATTAAAGAAAGAAAGAAAGAAGTCATCTCTAGTCTAAAATAACTCTTGTACTTCTGTATAATGTTTCAGAAAAAGTGTGCAAAGTGCAGCTAAGGTGTAGCATTAATTTTAATGTGGTGTATTTTCTTACACAGGGTTTGGTGGTAGCTGTTTCCAGAAGGATATACTTAATCTTGTGTACATCTGTGAATGTCTTAACCTCCCAGAAGTTGCAGCTTACTGGCAACAGGTTAGTGTTATTATTGTTTATAATGACATTTTTCATCAATATCACTTTGCATTTTAGTAAAAATTACTAGATTTTATAACAATGTGTTTATAAGTCTATTCATGATCATCCATTCCTAAAACGTATTTGGCTATATTCTGAATTTAATGCCATTCTGATTCTTCATACTAATGAAGGCTACAGTGCTGTACCAAGTTCTGGCTGTTGATCTTCATCGGTTGTCTGGTGCCTCCAAACTCTTCAGTAACATTAGTCATGAGAATGATGTGAAAGGTGTGGTAATCTGGATAGTACCCTCTTCTCTGATCTTACCTTCTGTGTAGAAGAATTTTAAATCTCTGGCTTGGTGCCGTGCATTGTTCAGATAGGTCCCCAGATACTGAATATATAATGCTGACTAAAGAGATAGAAATGGTTCAACAATTTTACAAATGTAACTCAAATATCAGCAAACAGAAAATGCGAAGGGTTATTTCAAATGAAGGAGGGAAAAAAGACAATTGATATCTGAGATAATGGAGAAATACTGGTCCAACAGTAAACTGAAAAACCCTTTTAATAAAATTGTGTAAAATGGTCCATTGGATGCCATAAAATGTAAATAATAATAATGATGATGGTGATCCATTGTTCTTCCTAGTGGTCCTGGTTTATCCATTTGTTTTTGAATCATTTCTTATGTCAATGGCAGTTGCTGGATTATGTCTCGAAAAGCCATGGACTAGAATAGACCCTTGTGGTGCCCCACACTTCATAACACCGTTATAGTAACCCTATATATTCTCTTCATGTTGACACTAGAGGATGAGCTTCTGCTTGAAACTTTTATAGATGTAGAAGGAAGTGTTGGTTAACTTTTCCCCTAATTCCATAATGCTCCAGTTTGTGCATGGCCTTGACAAGCAAGTGCTGCTATTAAATTAATAAACCTTGCCAGATGAAGAGCACCTCAGAAAACTTGGCCTTCATTGGCTGAATACAGGTTTCGTGAACTTGCATTACCTGAGCTGGGATCTGGTGAGGACTACCAGTCCTCTAGAACTGTAAGTTCTGAGCATGCTTCAGCGACCACTGTGGGGTTAGCCGGTGGAATGTTGTGTGTCACAGGAAACAAGGATCCTGATTTAATCACCCACAATTCTAGGATGGTACAAACCTATCTGTCGTCACCAGGCAACCTCTGAGGGCTGAGGAACCTGCGACATTTCAGTTGTGTAATGCTTACCCAGGCAAGCAGGGCTCCGTATGGGTGAATCTTTACATCCCAAGCTGCTCATGGGAACACCATGACGAAAACCACTCCAAATGTGATAGGTGTGTTGTCTGCAAGAATTCACAACCACATGGCAAAAAGAGTAAGAGAAGTGTTTCCTTCTGATAGTCTGATTAAAATTAGTAAAGGGTCTAATATGTAATCAAACAAAATGATTTACTAAAAATATAGAGGGGATGTTTGAAAAAAGTGCCTCCTTTCTATATCCATAAAGGTTTAGAATGGCTATGCTGGTATTGTAAAATCTGTGTAAAGATTATGAAATCATAGATTGCTGAAGGAATGCTTTGACAGTGTTTATAGAAAAGGTAATCTAAAAAGTGTGTCTCTCAACTTGCCTTTTCCCCTACCAACCTCCAAGGGAAAACTGACTGGGAAAGTAGCATGACGTTTGGATCCAAATATGTCGCAGGTACCGTAACATGTAATAATAGCACACCTAACTGATGAGGAGGATATCATGGAGTTAGATGCCTTGCCACTACACACAGAGTGCCTCCCCCGCAATCTGTCAGTGCCTCACCGTCCCAGCACAAAGATAGGAGGAAATTAAAAAAACAAAACACTAAAATGGCTCCTATACTTCAGTGGAACAAGAATGGATACAGGACACATGGATCAACTGAGGCTCCACATATTAGGCAAACCCTTCTGCCTATGTTTCCAAGATTCCGCTTTAATTTGTTGATCATGGACATCAAGCAGTTTTATGTACCGTTAACCGTCCCAAGCAGAAAAGCTGCTTTGTTGGTGTTGCACAATTTTGACTAAGGTAAACTGAACCTGCAGTAAATGATGGTAGCCCCAGGCAATAAGTAAAGGTACACCAGGGAAATGGTAGCGAGGGGCATGAGAGGACTCTAGGTGCACTCAGTGTGTGTGTGGGGGGGGGGGGGGGGGGGGGGGGGGAGGGAGGGGAGGGAGGGGGTGCGGCAACCATTGATGGAACAGGGTGCAATCAACTGCAAGCTGTGGTGAATGTTAAAACAAATGATGCCTCTCCTGTGGGCTTTGAGTTAATACATCAATCATTCCAGCAGTTGGCAGTGAAGATTTGAAAAGAACAGCCTCACACATGTTTCTACAAAGCTCACAATTTGTAGCATTTTTTCCAGAACTAATAGTGGCTCCCTTGCTCTGAGTGGAAGGCTCTGCAGGAGAGACGCT
Source organism: Schistocerca gregaria (assembly GCF_023897955.1). Lineage (NCBI taxonomy): Eukaryota > Metazoa > Arthropoda > Insecta > Orthoptera > Acrididae > Schistocerca > Schistocerca gregaria. Next base: position 420,701,866 of record NC_064923.1, read on the forward strand.
CAGTAGCTCGGTACGGGCTTTTGTTAAAGTTTTGAGAACATACCTTCACCGAGCAGTCAAGCAGTATATTGCTCCCTCCTACGTATATCTCACGAAGCGACCATGAGGATAAAATCAGAGAGATTAGAGCCCACACAGAAGCATACCGACAATCCTTCTTTCCACGAACAATACGAGACTGGAATAGAAGGGAGAACCGATAGAGGTACTCGGGGTACCCTCCGCCACACACCGTCAGGTGGCTTGCGGAGTATGGATGTAGATGTAGAGTTGAGTGGAAGGACTGAACCAGATACTTCAAGAGTTCTGTGACAAGGTAGGCTGCGAGTTTCTGGACTTGTGCCATAGGGTTGAGTACTGTAGGGTCCCCCTAAATGGGCCAGGTGTGCAGTGCACATTAGAGGCTGCTTTGCAGACAGTTGACTGTGAGTGGCATAAACACAAGGGTTTTTCAGATTGACTCTCCATCCAGTACAGCTAATGAATGTTATGAGAGACCTGAAAGTGTTGGTTAAGATCCAAAGGAATGTTCCCCCCAAAGGTGAGAGTATTCAAATCCTAGTACTTGACTGCTGAAGCATTCACAACAAAGTGTCATAGTTTAAAGTGCTTCTGAGAAGCAGTGACACTCATGCAATTCTAGGAACAGGGAAGCTGGCTAAAACTGAAAGTTGATAGCAGTGCAATTTTAGGGAAAATTTAAGTGTGTATTGAAAGTATGGGATAATGGCAAATGGAGGTGCGTATTTGTCACAGTAGACAAACTCACATCTAACGAGATATAAATTGAAGCTACATGCAAGATTGTTTGTGCAGGAATCAATATTGGGATGGGATAAAATTGTAATTGAATCCTTCTTTTGGCCAGCAGGCTCACCTCCTAACATAACCGAAAACTTTTAGTGAAGTCCTCAGTCTGCTTGTCCATAAGTTCCCCAGTCATACTGTAATCATCAGTGGAGATTTTGATCAACCAATATGAACTGGAAAATTACAGTTTTGTTAGTGGTGGCTGTGACAAGATGTCCTCTCAAACATTATTAAATGCCTTCTCTGAAAACTACTTGGAACAAATAGTTCAGAATCCCACTCATGATGGAAATAAATCTAATGACAACAAACAGACCTGACTTATTTGAGGATCAGTCACTGGTATCAGTGACCAAGAGGCAGTTCTGGCAACAGTGACAACCAAAGTATAAAAGGCAACTAAAACAAGTAGAAAGATTTGTATGTTTGGAAAGACTAGATAAAAGAGATAGTGTCTTTTCTCAATGAGGACATTCAAACTTCTATCACAGGACGGGGTCATGTCGAGGAAACATAGTTAAAGTATAATAGTTGACCATGCATTGGACAGATTTGAACCCAATAGAAAAGTTCATAATGGAGGAAGGGGAGGGGGGAAGCTCTTCATGGTAAACAAGCACTGTAAAGAAACTTCTAAAGAAACAGACTATTGCTAAATAAGTGTAGAGCAAAGCATAGGGCTATAGAGAGACGCTGAGTAAAATGTGTTTGGTTGTCGAGAGCAGCCTTCAATGACTACCATAGCAGAATATTGTCAAATTCTTTTTCACAAAACCCAAAGAAATTCTGATCTCGTGTAAAGGCTGTTAGTGGCACCAAAATTCGTGTCCAGTCACTTATTGCAGCTCCACAGGTGTGGTTTCCATGGATGCCTCCCCAGTTTCATACACTCTTTCCTGTCAGATCAGTGTTTTTAGATACAGGGCTTATTGGAATGTTTTAAGTAGAACACCATGCCTCAGGAAATTTTTTTTTTACGTGTAACAGTGTTCGCCATCATGCTAAATAGTAGCATTAAGTTCATGGTAAGGAGTTTCGCACAATGTTCGTTTTTCATGGGTAACTTTTCAAACTGCTGCGTGTTCTCTAGTAATGACCGCTCATCAGTTGCATTTGATTATCAGGCAATTGGAGAATTGGTTGATTGCCACAGGTTTTAATTTCTCTTCAGAGGAAACTGTTTATGTTGATTTTAATTGTTCCCACCTCTCGGTAATATAATTGTTTTAAAACTGAGGGACGCTGTTCTCAGTTTTACAGAAAAAATGAAATACTTGAGCTGTCACACCTTAAAGATATGAAATTAAGAGGTCTCAAGGCTTTAAATTTTTAAAATGCATTAGCCGTCAGTCTTGGGAATAAGATAATGCATGTCTGCTCCAATTTTATTAAGGCATCCTGCAGATGCCACTTTAATACAGTTGCCAGATTTCTGGATAAACAAGGTTTTCATATCTTAAAAGGCTGGATGTGATACAGCATGAGGCTGTTAGGATGGCAATGGGGCCTTATCACACAAGCCCAGTTTCTAGCTTCTTTGCAGAAGCTGGTGAGACTGCATTGTCAGTTTGATATCATCTCCAAAATCACCAGCATTCATCTCCAATTCCTGGCCACCACTGGGACATCTGTTCAATAACTGCCCATAGGTAACAAGACCATTCAGAATCGACATGAGGGAGAGACTCAAGCTATTAGAGGTGAGAGGGGGGGGGGGATTAAGCTCCAAAGCCAGGGATGGAATTGGGGAATCACTCCACACTCAGGTTAATTTTAGAATTAAAGAGATGCAGGAATAATTATAACCCAAATTACATGTTTAAAACTAAATTTTATATTGTTTTAAATTGCTTCCTAGAATTTAATTAGTGTTTACACTGATGGTCTAAGAAGGGGAGCTTTATTGTCTGTTTAGTTGTGTTCCCCAGATGTGTCTCAGGTCAGTGCTCCTGGACCAGTTTTCAGTTTACTACGAGGAATTTCTTTTTATCCTCAGGACTCTGCAGTGGAGGAGATGACAACATGGCAAGATTCCAAGATTCCTAAAGTCCCTTTGGTGACCAGTAGTTCTAGTCACGTCTTTATCTCCTCTATTGCTAATCTAAGAATATTACAAATCATTCAGATAAGATTTTGTAAACTACCTCTTTAAGGAAAGGATTACACATCATTAGGATTCTTTAAATGAATCTGTCTAACATCAGATTACCTTACAGATAGTTTTCTAGGGTCATTACACATTGAAGCATTTAGGACAACTACTCCTAGATATTTTACAGTTACAAGGTTACAAAACTTCTATTGTTACCTGCCACATCATTTGAATACACACTGCCTGACAAAAAAAGTGAAGCACCCAGAAGGAAAGGAGGAAATAAAATGAAACTTCATGGGTGAGAGGGCATGTGCTGTTATTTTGGTGCTAATGAAATGGAGTTAAATTTACAAAGAACTTGGAAATATGAGCTGCTTACTAGTATGACGTTGCACTGCTCTGACCTTGAGAAATGCCCTAATTCGATTGGGAAGCCTGTCATAAAGCTGTTGCAGCTTCTGCTGTGGCAAGCTGATCGGTATCCTAGGATACTGACACTGGGACAAAGATAGCATCTGAGGTGTCCCCACACGTTCTGTTGGGAGCAGATGTTCATCATGGGAGTATCTCAACATTGAGCAGCCAGTTAGTTCATACACATAAATGCCATGTGCTGAAAAAAAAAACTGTCCCATCAAAAAATTGCACCATGATACTGTCACATGAGGCTGAAAGATTCTCTGCTTTACTGTCAGAGCTCCCTTGATCACTAACGGCCTTGATGTGAAGTCCTATCTGATGGTTCCCCAGACCATGATGCCCAAGAGTAACACCACTGTGCCTCTCCAAAAAATTGAAAGGATGGCATCTCTCTCCAGGTCACTACCATATTCAACGATGGTCATCTGTAGAAGTGGAGAACTGTGACTCGTTGCTGAACACAATGCTTTACCATCCCTCAGTAGTCCATGCTTCCTAGTCATTGCCCCATTCAAAATGCAGTTGTTTGTGTTATTGTGTTAAAAGCTGAGCATGCATGGAATGGTAATTCCATAGTCCAGTTGCTGCTGGTCTCCAATCAATGATGCAGCATGACACAATATGTTGCAGGGAGTCCATGAGCTGTTTTTAAATAGCAGGTGAACATGCAAGCACGTTATGACACTCTTGGTGCCCAATAAGGCACAAGTGGTGGTTAGATATGGTCGACCAGAATGTTATCGATGCATACGCATGCCCACACTTCCCTTGCAGCCCAACATCAGGCCACTGTCACACCTGAATGCCCCATAAATCTGGATATTCCGTGTTTCAGCCAGCAGCCAAACTGAGACCGAAAATCTCAGTAAAAGCTGCTGATAGTGGTGTCTCTTATGAGTACATGGTATATCCACTTCCTACACTACGATCACTGAACACCTGGCACTGTTCACTTCCCCCCCTTAAATAGGTAACAGAACTAAAGCCATTGACACATTTTGGTGGTTCTTATACCTGTCACAGAGAATTATAAGTCTAACTATTTACATACACATTGACGGGCCTGTGTATGAAGTTAGACTGAATACAGCCATGTCTGCTGGATGCTTCGCTTTTTGTGGTGTGGCAGTTATTTTCAACAATAAACAACCATTGATGCTCCCTTTGGTATAGTTGAACATCTGTCAATTTCTTCATGTTCAGAGTCATATGCAGAGTTCTATCTACTGGAAAGCTATAGTGCAGTTGCAGATTGATGTTCCATAAGTTCACCAGTCACACCACGGTTTAAAGAAAATTCGTTGTGGAGTTCCCATGACAGGTGACGTATTTAAAGATAGCTCTCATTGTTCGCTTCTTGTGAACTGCTATCAAGTTCATAGTGACCAAACTTTTAAACTTAAATGATGCGCAGAAGATGCTGCAGTCACTAACAGTATGTGAATTTTAGTATAATTAACCTTTTTAGCCTTCAGAAACCTGGTGACATTTTGACTCACCTTTCTGGCAGAGTATTTATATTTGTTAATAAATTGAGAGACCTAATTTCTGGTCTGTGCCTACTTTTAGGAGGCAAAATGTGTAGTATTGCTGTTACACATTTATTTTGGAATATGGGTAATACAGACATATCTGTGAGCATCAAACACAAATAAAAGTAAACAGGACACATTACCTGAATCTCAGAACTAATAATTCTTCAGTATTCAGAGATACGTTACCAAGATTAAAAAGGAAGCGCCAGTCACTCAGACCTAGGATGAGGACGACTCACTTGTAGTGTGGAGAGGATATACATTATACTTGTTACATATTTTAAAGCCATGTAAGAAAAAAAATAATCACACTACATTGCCCCCTTACAACATAGTGGCAATAACAGTGGAAGGAGGGAGAAGTGAGACATCTAAATGTTGGTCTTTACTCTCTTGGATAACACTTGTGTGTGATCTTCATTTGTATTGAGACTGCACTTTAAGCACTTTATGATCAGCACTCTCATCCCTTTCCTTTTCAAATTGCTTACATAAAAATTAAATAACTGATACTGAGCAGTAATGAAATTATAGTTCTGTTTTTCTTTGCAGGTGATAGATATGAATGAATATCAGAAATCTCGGTTTTCTGCTAAAGTTATAGAATCATTGTTTAATACTGTAACAGACAAAAAAATAACAATACTTGGATTTGCATTTAAGAAGAATACAGGAGATACACGGGAGTCTCCAGCCATACACGTTTCAACGACATTACTAGATGAAGGAGCAAAGTTGCATATTTATGATCCAAAGGTTTGTAGTGTTAAATATGTGTTTTGTGTGCATGTTCCTTACAGATTATATATTTTTAAGGGGCATTATTGGACTGAGCATGCTGCAAAATTTATGCTAAATCCATCTTCAGTCAGATGTATTATTTTTATTTCACGTTCTGTTTGCCTCCTGTCGTATCAATAAGAAAGTACTCTTTACTTTGTAAAGCTTCATAGTTCTTGTTTTATAACTGTACAAACTTTTATGTTTCAAGGTAAAACTATAAAATTTTCTGGACTTTCATAACACGCTACATTTGATAAAACACTTTTCACTGATACTCAGTTTCACAATAATTGAGTATATGCTGGAGTAGTGTTCTTGTTCAGTATAACAACCCAACATTTTTATTAATTTAGTCTCCCACTTGTTTGTCACATGCGTAGTTGGAGTAGCACTTAACTTACTCTTCTTTATATATTTACTAGCCCCTCCCCCTCCTCCCCCCCCCCCCCCCCCCCCCGAGCTTTATTCACATATACATTCGATACATTTGTTGCAAACACCTTATCATCCCCCTTCTCTGTGTGTCTCTCTTTCTCTCTTGTCTGCTCACCCTTCCAACTACCTATCCATCTCCTCCTCCTCCTCCTCCTCTTCCTGCTTTGTCCCTCCTTCCTGCCCCTCCACTGTCTGTCTCAAACTGCCACAGTTGTGCCCAACCTCATATGTACGCTGCCCACAAAACAAGTTGACAAAGCGGGCTGATTCTGCTCTTATACAACACCTCTGTCAAGTCAGGACACCTACACATCAAGGGACTGTTATGCAAAGCAGTTTGATTAGACAGACCAACACTGCTCCCACACTACATACCTGTCATGCACGCCAGCCTATACACCAGGGGATGAAAAAAAAAGAAAAACCTGTTTCCTAAATCTCAGCTCCTATTGGAGCTTGGAGGCTATAAACCCCAGAGTGCTGATACTCTTGCAACCTGTTGTGTCTGTGTCAAAATCAGTGCAGGGATTTAGGAAGAGATCCTGGAACTGCGCGCACACTCGTGATGCACGCCACAAAATATGTTTGCCTCTCTTTGTTCATGTAGTCAATAATTGTTACACATTTCCTTTCTTAACTACCTTCAAAATTTTTATTCTTACTAGGCTTAATGTAGCTGAAATCCACCATTTAATATATTGACAAGATGTCAGGTGTTTATTTCTTTTTATTCAGCTGTGGGTTCTTGGTGAAATATTGTATTAACCAAACAAAACAGTTCTTTAGCTTTGTTTCACAAATGTCTTTATTATTGTATGACCTAGGTTCCAGGTTATTAGCCCAGTGTCAATACGCAATTGATACCAAAGATGAGAACCAAGCAAAGATTAACATGTCGACTTCTTAATATTTCAATTTTAGACTTAAACTGTAAACTGTCTGTGTTGGCAGTACAATTTAAAAATTCACTAGGACAGCATTTACCAAAACCGTGACTAAATGTATTAAAGAAGCCAGATTAGTTTTTTCTGAACATTGTTTAGATGAAAATGTTGTTGTTGTTGTTGTTGTTGTTGTTGTTGTTGTTGTTGTTGCTGTGGTCTTCAGTCCTGAGACTGGTTTGATGCAGCTCTACGTGCCACTCTATCCTGTGCAAGCTTCTTCATCTCCCAGTACCTACTGCAACCTACATCCTTCTGAATCTGCTTAGTGTAGTCATCTCTTGGTCTCCCTCTACGATTTTTACCCTCCGCGCTGCCCTCCAGTACTAAATAGGTGATCCCTTGATGCCTCAGAACATCTCCTACCAACCAATACCTTCTTCTGGTCAAGTTGTGCCACAAACTTCTCTTCTCTCCAATCCTATTCAATACTTCCTCATTAGTTATGCGGTCTACCCATCTAATCTTCAGCATTCTTCTGTAGCACCACATTTCAAAAGCTTCTATTCTCTTCTTTGCCCAAACTATTTATTGTCCATGTTTCACTTCCATACATGGCTACATTCCATACAAATACTTTCAGAAATGACTTCCTGACACTTAAATCTATACTTGATGTTAACAAATTTCTCTTCTTCAGAAACGCTTTCCTTGCTATTGCCAGTCTACATTTTATATCCTGTCTACTTCGACCATCATCAGTTATTTTGCTCCCCAAATAGCAAAACTCCTTTACTACTTTGTCTCATTTCCTAATCTAATTCCCTCAGCATCACCCGACTTAATTCGCCTACATTCCATTATCCTTGTTTTGCTTTTGTTGATGTTCATCTTATACCCTCCTTTCAAGACACTGTCCATTCCGTTCAACTGCTCTTCCAAGTCCTTTGCTGTCTCTGACAGAATTACAATGTCATCGGCGAACCTCAAAGTTTTTATTTCTTCTCCATGGATTTTAATACCTACTCCGAATTTTTCTTTTGTTTCCTTTACTGCTTGCTCAATATACAGATTGAAAAACATTGGGGAAAGGCTATAACCCTGTCTTACTCCCTTCCCAACCACTGCTTCTCTTTCATGTCCCTCAACTCTTCTAACTGCCATCTGGTTTCTGTACAAATTGTAAATAGCCTTTTGCTCCCTGTATTTTACCCCTGCCGCCTTTAGAATTTGAAAGAGAGTATTCCAGTCAACACTGTCAAAAGCTTTCTCTAAGTCTACAAATGCTAGAAACGTAGGTTTGCCTTTCCTTAATCTTTCTTCTAAGATAAGCCGTAGGGTCAGTATTGCCTCACGTGTTCCAGTATTTCTACGGAATCCAAACTGATCTTCCCCGAGGTCGGCTTCTACTAGTTTTTCCATTCATCTGTAAAGAATTCGTGTTAGTATTTTGCAGCTGTGGCTTATTAGACTGATTGTTCGGTAATTTTCACATTTGTCAACACCTGCTTTCTTTGGGATTGGAATTATTATGTTCTTCTTGAAGTCTGAGGGTATTTCACCTGTTTCATTCACCTTGCTCACCAGATGGTAGAGTTTTGTCAGGACTGGCTCTCCCGAGGCCGTCAGTAGTTCTAATGGAATGTTGTCTACTCCGGGGGACTTGTTTCGACTCAGGTCTTTCAATGCTCTGTCAAACTCTTCACGCAGTATCGCATCTCCCATCTCCTCCTCATCCACATCCTCCTCCATTTCCATAATATTGTCCTCAAGTACATCGCCCTTGTATAGACCCTCTATATACTCCTTCCACCTTTCTGCTTTCCCTTCTTTGCATAGAACTGGGTTTCCATCTGAGCTCTTGATATTCATCCAAGTGGTTCTCTTATCTCCAAAGGTCTCTTTAATTTTCCTGTAGGCAGTATTTATGTTACCCCTAGTGAGATAAGCTTCTACATCTTTACATTTGTCCTGTAGCCATCCCTGCTTAGCCATTTTGCACTTCCTGTCGATCTCATTTTTGAGACATTTCTATTCCTTTTTGCCTGCTTCATTTACAGAATTTTTATATTTTCTCCTTTCATCAATTAAATTTAATATTTCTTCTGTTACCCAAGGATTTCTACTAGCCCTTGTCTTTTTACCTACTTGATCCTCTGCTGCCTTCACTACTTCATCCCTCAAAGCTACCCATTCTTCTTCTACTCTATTTCTTTTCCCCATTCCTGTCAGTTGTTCCCTTATGCTCTCCCTGAAACTCTGTACAACCTCTGCTTCTTTCAGTTATCCAGGTCCCATTTCCTTAAATTCCCAGCTTTTTGCAGTTTCTTTAGTTTTAATCTACAGGTCATAACCAATATATTGTGGTCAGAGTCCACATTTGCCCCTGGAAATGTCTTACAATTTAAAACCTGGCTCCTAAATCTCTGTCTTACCATCATGTAATCTATGTAATACCTTTTAGTATCTCCAGGGTTCTTCCATGTATACAACCTTCTTTCATGATTCTTAAACCAAGTGTTAGCTATGATTAAGTTCTGCTCTGTGCAAAATTCTACCAGGTGGCTTCCTCTTACATTTCTCTCCCCCAATCCATATTCACCTACTACGTTTCCTTCTCTCCCTTTTCCTACTCTTGAATTCCAGTCACCCATGACTATTAAATTTTCGTCTCCCTTCACTATCTGAATAATTTCTTTTATGTCATCATACAATTCTTCAATTTCTTCGTCATCTACAGAGCTAGTTGGCATATAAACTTGTATTATTGTAGTAGGTGTGGGCTTCGTATCTATCTTGGCCACAATAATGCGTTCACTATGCGGTTTGTAGTAGCTTACCCACATTCCTATTTTCTTATTCATTATTAAACCTACTCCTGCATTATCCCATTTGATTTTGTGTTTATAACCCTGTAGTTACCTGACCAGAAGTCTTGTTCCTCCTTCCACCAAACTTCGCTAATTCCCACTATATCTAACTTTAACGTTCCCATTTCCCTTTTTACATTTGCTAACATACCTGCCCGATTAAGGGATCTGACATTCCACGCTCCCATCCGTAGAATGCCAGTTTTCTTTCTCCTGATAACGACATCCTCTTGAGTAGTCCCCGCCCTGAGATCCGAATGGGGGACTATTTTACCTCCGGAATATTTTACCCATGAGGATGCCATCATCATTTAATCATACAGTAAAGCTGCATGCCCTCGGGAAAAATTACGGCCGTAGTTTCCCCTTGCTTTCAGCCGTTCGCAGTACCAGCACAGCAAGGCCGTTTTGGTTATTGTTACAAGGTCAGGTCAGTCAATCATCCAGACTGTTGCCCTTGCAACTACTGAAAAGGCTGCTGCCCCTCTTCAGGAACCACACGTTTGTCTGGCCTTTCAATAGATACCCCTCCGTTGTGGTTTCACCTACGGTACGGCTATCTGTATTGCTGAGGCACGCAAGCCTCCCCACCAACGGCAAGGTCCATGGTTCATGGGGGGAGGTAGATGAAAATAACAAATACAAAGTAGATGTAGAAGTCTTGCACATACAGAGTAAGGGTGCAGAGCTCACTCAGAGATATCAGCAACTACTAAACAAATGTATGTATCCCCACATTTATTATTGAATGAACGAACAGTTCAATTATTCATTCCTTTTTAGACAATGTTACTACTCTGGCATAGAAGAAAAATTTGTGTCTTCATTCATGAGTAGATAATGACAAAAGATTCCATTCCTATGCATAGCTCTAGTCCAGTGTATGTTTAGTCATACTTATGATAAATGCTGTGCTAATGAAGATGTGAAATGAAATGATTGTATGGCATTTATTGGCCTATCCTCTTCGGGGTTTGGCTGCCGTATTGCAAGTCTTTTTAGTTGACGCCACTCCATTGACTTGCGTGTCAATGTTGATGAAAATGATGATGGACACACAACACCCAGTCCATTGCCAGGAATTGAATCCAGGCCCCCTTGCATGATAGTCGGTAATGCTGCTGCTACACTATGGAGGCGGACTAATGAATATGTAATTCCATATATAATTGTAGCAAAACTAACAATAGAGATAACTTTAAAATTATACAATTAAAAGAAATAGAATTGCTTGGTTCTCATCTCTGGGATCAGTTACATAGCAGAGACTGGTCATATAACTCAAAAGCTACATTGTACAATAAAGTTTGTGGAAAAGGGTTTCATTTATTTATCAGTTGTTTATGTTTAGAGGCATTTCAGAAATATGTTGTCTTAAAAAAAATTCATCCAAAATTATCAAAATTGAATGTCTGTGGCAAATAGTCTTTTTCTCAAGTAATTAAAAATCCAGGATGGAATAACAAAAGTTGATATGATAAGGATAGATTGCTGTTCACCGTGTAAAGAGAGGCTATTGAGCATTTTATTTTGGACAAAAAAGTCTTTCCAAACTAGAAAACACATCATTGTGACAGTCTGTGATAATTCATCTCCTTTAAATACTATGTTTCTGTGATTCTGTTCAATAATGTGTGGGTGTTTCTAGGTAATGACTCAGTGGCTTACAGGCTCTTTCATAGGAGAAAATTCCAGTCTCTGGCTTCAGTACGAAGACGTACTTTCTTGATAATTCTCACTGCATAATATGAGATGCAATTACCATGTAATTTCTTTTTCTTCGCCCTGTTTATGAAGATTCTTATTCACAGAGCATTTATTTGAAAATAAACTTTAAATTCCTTTTTTTTAACAGTCTGTGAGGAAATATATTGGTAGCTTAGAGCAATTGTCATAATGTGCCCTCAAGATAACTGAGTAAATAAAAGAACAACATTTATACTTCCAAAAATATTCACAACATTATTACTTTCATTGAAGTAATGTAGATAACTGCATTACTTTTGTCACAAATGCACAAGAGAAAAGTCTCATAGCTGGCATGCTGCCTTCTCACTTAGTGTTCTAGCCAACTGTTACCAATTTTGGTAGTAACTGATGTTGATGCTTTGTATTAGGTGGAACCTTCACAGATTCTTGAAGACTTGACACATCCATCCGTCACAGAAGAGCCTGAAAAGGTGAAGAAATCAATTGAGATACATAGTGATGCATATACAGCAACAAAGGGAACGCATGCTATAGTACTATGTACTGAGTGGGATGAGTTTGTTGTAAGTATTGATAGAATTACCTGTCTTTGATATCATATTTTGAAACATGGGTTAGTTTGATGGTATGTGCACATCCACGTCCATACTCACATCCACGTCCTCCTTTCCACACACCATAACTTTTTTTCCCACTTCCTACCAATTTCTTGCACTCCTTACCCATTTCCTGCTGTCAGATGCCTCTCCTCTTGTTCAAGCACTTTAAGACAATTGCATGAGAATTTTAAAATGTGGTTTTTGCTTGTAGGAGAAAAGTTTTCATGTAGTGGAATAAGCCTGTTATTATAAACATATAAATGTTAACAGCTTAATTTTATGAACTTCTGCATGCCATAATACTTTCATGCTTAAATGCTCCACTCACAATTTTTTGTGCTGATAGTAAAACTCATTACAATTACTATTATTGTTGTTGTCATTGTTATCATCATCGTCATTATTATTATTACTATTATTATTATTATTATTATTATTATTATTATTATTATTTCTAGACTCTTGATTACCAACGCATTTATAATGGAATGATGAAACCAGCATACATATTTGATGGACGGAAAATTTTGGATCATGAGGCTCTGATGAAGATTGGTTTCCAAGTACAGACAATAGGTAAAAGACTTTCACGACCAGTTGTATCTCGAGTGTGGGGCAGTACAACACAGGTTTAAATAAAGACTGAATGTGAAAGTGACATTGCATAAATGATCTTGTCAGACTGAGTAGTATGTTTCAGACAGAAAGCAGGTCAATTTTCCTGTAACTTGTGCCGTATGTGAACACTTGTTAGCATTTAAAGACTTATTTTCTGTATAAAACATATAACTTCGAGATGTATGTTGTTCATTGTATATTAATCATCTACATCTTTTACACTTTTGTATAGGTGAGTTCTGTTGTTTTATAATTCTTGTTTTCTGTCTTTTAATGATCACTGTTGCAACTTGTGGAGATAATATTCATTTAGTTTTATAAAGATCTAGTTTTTGCCTGCATAGTAGCGCACATAGGTAGTTTTATGTTTATTGTTAATTTCATTTTGTAGTTTTTGTGGTCAATGTAACTTTCATGAAGGACACTACAGGTGTCGTCGTCATAACCTTCATAGCACTTTTGTTTCAGTAAGTGACTGTTGGTGACAGGGCACTGATGGAGACAGCAAGCTACTAGCCCCTCAGCCCCGTCCTCTCCATTACATTTATCAGGTGCCCTGTCATAATCCTCATGTGATTTCCATCATATAGACTAATTTTTTCTATCCCCTCTGCCATTGCTTTCCCTCTCCCTCAATCTTCACCTCCACTTTCTGGTATAAGGCAAGAGGAAGCAGAAAGCACAAGTTAAAAATGTTTATATGCACTTCCTCCTTTCATATTAATCCATTATCTACGTTACTATTGAGAGCCAGGAATGTGGAATTTAATGATTTACTTTCATTCTGTGCTTTCAAGGTGGTGGTAATTTCTATGGGAAATTGCCTTTGCCATACAGAAACTAGAGCAAGATACCATCAGTATTATCAGATATATAGCATAACATTTTAAAGGAAAGTATTCTGTGTGTACTTCAATATAAATTCTATTTACACCTAATAGTTTCACAATATATTTTAGCTGTTTATTGTTCCATCTCTTTTTCCTATAGTGAAATTAAATTTCATTATGTAGAACAACAAATATAAATATTGACTGCTGTCAGTTGATACTGTGATTGAAGTATCATCTCATTTAAAATTGATTCCTGCTTGAAGTATTTGCAGTATTTTGAGGACTGTCGTTGTCAGGGTACTTGTTTATGGGACATTTAATTAAAAATTTCCCCACTGATCAACTTCTTAAATAACAAACTAGTTTTATCCTCTGACCTACTGCAATATTCTTTGAAGAAGGCAACCCTTAAGAGAGTATTGCGTTAAAAAGAAATGATGTACAGAAGTAAGATCTTCATTGTGAAAACAAGTTATTCATTTGTTCCCAGCTTCATTGTACATGTGTTGAAAGCATTTAATCGTATAATAAATGTACTACAGCAAGACAAATATGCATTTACAAAAAATATTATAGAATGAAAAGTATTTAATTATATGTGTGATTTTTCTAATTGTTAAACTTGCTTTTTGTAGACTTCTTGATGTGTTCTTTTGATGCAGCAACAAATAAATGCCAGTGATCATTATGTACACATGAATCTGTAATATGTACTCTTTAGTTGAGTGAGTCTTTAGAGGATGTAACTATCATATTAATTTGTGTATGCTAAAAGCTGTCATGTTGTTCAGGAAAATATTTTGTATGTGGTATTTCAATAATGAAAATATCAAGATAGAAACAACCACAGCAAAAACGAGGGGAAGTAACTAGTCACCTGCAGATAAATGACAGTACTTACGAGTGGGTGTGTGGTTACCTCTCCCCATATTTCATTTGTGCTAGACTCATAGATTGATCTTGCTTGCCTGATGTTGGGAAGATTGGGGAGTGAATGACAGCATCAGCAAATAAAATAATGCAAACTTCAGATATCAAAAGCTAAAGTTTCTGCACAAGTCTTTATAACAGAAATAAAAAAGAGAATGGATCCATAATTATATGATAAAGAATGTGAAATGCATCTCAGTTTATTGTTACTACTGACTACTTGAAGTTGATGGAAAAAAATATTTTTAATATCTCCGATAGAGCTGGCAGTCATTCACAACCCTCTGTTCATCCAGCATTCACATCTTTCTTCTCAGTTATTCTTTGTATGTGATGGTTCTGTACTTCAAGTTAATGCACCAATCTGAATTTTATTTTCTTGAGTGTGCTTTTGTGTATCCATTGTTGTTAAATTTTGTAAACATGACTGAATTTCATATTAAATTAGGCCAGTTATGATACTGTTCTGTTACACTGCTATACTTGTACAATTGATCATTCCGTAGCAGAAACCTTCTGTTGACAGTAGCATACTTAAAGTAACATAAAATGTTTCCTTGTTAGTTCATTTAAGTGGTGATGGGCATGGGATAAGTGCTACAGTTAACACATCCAGTGTTGATTTTATGCATGTAATCTGATCCTGGCAACTGGGATTATGCATTTTTCTCAGTGAGGTTGATCTCCTCCCTACCCTCCACCCCCCACCCCCACACCAACTTATCTGCATAATTTAACAGCCCTGTGAATATAATACATGTTCAGCTATATGAATGACTTACTACAATTGCATCATGCATTATAACTTTTATGATTCTATTCACAGCTGTTATTTTCTCAGCAACAGTAATATATATTCCAGAATAAATGTCTTGCACTTGTGATAAGACCACGGAATTGGCTTTGAATTATTGATCCAAAAATGCCATCCATAATCTCATTTGCCAGGGTCAGTCTTGTGGAGATGTCTCAATCTGTGTCAAACGTGAAAATCAAATGCAGTTTTATGTTGTCCGTTTTATTTATTAAATTGTAAGTGACCATGTAATTTGTGCATTATCTGTAACTGTGCAAATACATGAATTCTAAATACATTTTGTTAAAATTTTTCTTGCTTATTCCTCAAAATGAACTTTGTTATTGAGGAATACTGACCTAAATTTACATTTATGTTCTTCCAGTGCTACACATTTTGTTATCTATCAAGATGTTCTTAATTCAGTTCTGTATTGGGTCTGATATTTCATAAATGTGTGCTCTTAGGTGAACTGGGATAATCTTATGCCAACAGAGAAGCTGCTTAGCACAAAAAATGTGTTCCATAATTTTAATGCATTTAATGAGGCTGTTCTTATAGTCCTTGTAAGAGACAAGGCTAACTTTGCCTCTATTTCTCCATGTGAGGTACACCACTGTAGGAACTTCACTACCAGTTGTTTGGCATTATACACTGATGATACAAAACATTATCACCATGCTCACTGTGAGATTGCTGGCAGGCGACATGGAGAGGAAAGCAAATAAATGGAGAAGAGATGAATGGGAAACCATTCCAGCAATGATATATGAAGCTGGTAGACTGTTCATATGCTCCTGTCTTGAGCACCTGTGGAAGTGGTTGAACAGTGGTGAAACCATGAGAAGGCAACAAGTTGTAGGATGCCCACACCTATTCATAGAACATGAAGATCAAGGGCTTTCCCACTCTGCAGGATAAGTGGTGATATGTGTCAGATCTGATGACAGAGTACAATGCTGGTGCAGGCTCAAGTGTTTCAGAGCACACCATTCGGGGCAGAATGTTGAATATGGGGTTCTGTAGCAGTCGAGCCCTATTTGTGCTTGTATTGACCAATGACATTACATTTGCAGTGGGCATGGGATATCAGGATTGGACCACAGATCAATAGAAACATGTTGTCTGGCCAGAAAAATCCTATTTCTTGTTGCATCAGGTCGACAGTCGTGTCCGACATGCTGTTATCCAGATTAAGAGCTTTTTGAAATATGCACCAGATTTAGAACAGAGGGAGTAGTATTGTGCTGTGGAATACATCCGTGTTGAATTCCATTGGGACCTGTGGTAGTAATCAAAGGCATTGTGACAGCTGTGGACTCTGTGAGCATTATTGCAGGCCATTTGCATGACTTCATGCATGATGCCTTCCCTGATAAGTGGCATCTTGTAACAGGATAATCTTGGCCAGGATCTTGCTGTGGTGTGTTTTGACAGTAAACTCGCATTGATGTTTTGGCTACCAAATCCACCTGATCTGAACCAGATGGAACATACATCGGTTGCAATATGGGGTTAGCTCCAAGCCCACAAATTACCAGCTCATAAGGTACGGTTATTGCACAACCAGTGCTCATACGTACAGTTCCACATACCGCCAGAAACTTACAAGGACTTGTCCAATCCATGCCAAATACAATCGCTAGTGTATGGCACTCCATAGGTGCACCAACACACTGTTAAGCAGGTGGTCATAATGTTATGGCTCATCAGTGTGTGTTTATTATAGAACGTTTTAGGAATAAAGAAAATTGTAGCACATTGATTACCAAAGTGATTGAGCTGTAATGTACTAGTTCAGTTGTAGTCATCTGAATGCAACACAGCTGTGAAAGATATATTTGTGTTGATACTGTTTACACAATCAATAGATGTTAGTTTCAAAAATACAACTGCTAAGAATATTTTAAAAAGTTATTATGTGTAAAACCTTCCCAGTGGACACCGCCTTATCGAAGGTACCTTCAGTGGTGGGCGGGAGGGTTTGCATGCTCCGATGATGTCAAGAGCTGTGTTGGCAGTAGCTTAGCTACTGGCAGGGTCACTCAAGCTGGAGTGGTCTTGACAAAGGAGCCAGACAAAGTGTGTCCCACAACATAGGGCAGGGAGGGCCTATAGGCGTAGTGAAGCCAGCTTTCCTAAAGGAGTAAACTTCATACAAATCCTGGTCCTCCAAGTTGGGGGTTGGGCAAGTGACTAACAACCCTTTCCTGTAAAAAAAAAAAAAAAAAAAAAAACTCTTGTTCAGGAACCTCAGAGTAAAGAAGCCGGATGAATTTATGGACGATGACATGGTACTGTTAAAGGCAAACAAAAAAAATTATGTGTTTATTGGAACCTGGAACATACAATCGCTGTACAGATCGGGGGCCCTGAGGTCACTGCTAGATCAACTCAGTAAAACCAAGGCAGGCATAATTGCCCTACAGGAAATACGATGGACTGGACATGGAATTCTTGATAGGGGAAGCTGGATAATTTTCTACCATGGTTCAGAGAGCCACCGTGAATTTGGTACAGACAAAAATATAAACACTTAGTGAGTGGATTCACTGGAATAACATCTAGGATCTCATATATGTGATTGAAGACCTGATTCTCAAACTACTCATTGATCAATGTATATGCACCCACAGAAATATCAGATGACCAGGATAAAGACACGTTTGAGAACCTCGAGAGAACTGTGTATGACACTAAAATAATTATTGGAGACCTCAATGCACAGATTGGTAAAGAACAACATTACCTCCCAGTAACAGGAAGGCACAGCCTCCATGAATACACAAATGACAATGGCCACAGAGTCATTTAGTTTGCACTGTCACATAACATGGCTGTAGGTAGCACTATGTTCCCACACAAAAGGGTTCATAAAGCAACATGTTGTAGCCCTGATCAGAGTAACTTCAACCAAATTGGTCATGTAATTATTGATGGCAGGCATTCCTCAAACTTACTAGATGTACGAACTTACAGAGGAGTTACTGTAGATTCAGACCACTACCTTTCAATTGTGAAACTAAGAGCTTGAATATCCAATGCAAGAAAAGTCTAAGGAACACCTCAAAGTAAGTATATGGTATCGAAGTTAAAAAATGAAGACCTCTTTAAAACGTACTCTGTGAAAGTTGCTGAGAATCTTGCAATATACATCCCTAGTGTAAGTGATAACCTGGATCAGGAATGGAACACTTGCAGTCATTAAAGCAGCAGAAGTAGTGGTAGGGAAAGAAGGAAAACAACCAAGGAGTTCCTGATTTGATGAAGAATGTAAGAGAAAAGTCAGGAGAAAAATCTGGCGTACAGGAAAATGCTTGAAATGACAGCACACAATAGCCCTTGATGGATTGACATTTTAGAAAGTGAAATGTTTCACCTATATGGGCTCAAAGATAGAAGCAAATGGCACCACCTTTACTGCAATTATGGCTGGCGTAGGGGCTTCTAACCGATGCTACTTTGGAATGTTGCGACATTTTAAATCCAAGCTTATATCAAGAGGGACTAAGTGTCGACTTTACAAAATGCTGATACGCCCAGTACTTACTTATGGCTCAGAAACATGGACAATTACGAAACAAGATGAAAATAAAAATTGAGGTCACGTGAAAGAAATATACTGAGGAGGATTTTTGTACCTGTATATGTAAATGGGACCTGAAGAAGCTGAAGAAATGATGAACTTTGACTGCTATAAGGAGGATGATGTGGTAAAGTTCAAAAAGCTGCGTAGACTCAGATGGGCTAGACATGTAATGCAACTCGAGACAGATCCCACAAGGAAAGCCTGCTGCAGTGAACCTGGAGGACGAAGAGCAAGAGGACAACCTAGGTTGAGATGGAGCGACGAGGTTAGAGAGAACACTGCCAGAGTCGGTTGCCATAACTGGAGGTCCATGGTGAAGTCCAGAGAGGAATGGCAGAAAATTATTGAGGAGGCCAAGTCCCATCCTGGGATATAAAACCAATGGAAGAAGAAGATTCTGCGTAAAAAGTAGTTGTGCTGCTGGATATTGTGGCGTTTCAGAGTATTAAAATTTTGTTGTGACTCGATAGGAATAGTCATAAGCTACATTTTAGTCAGTCAGTCAAAGACTTGGGGTGTATTTCCTGACAGACTTAAATGTGCAGTAGTAGCACCCATCTATAAAACTAGAAATATGCAAATAACTTTTAATTATGGACCTGATCGATTCCTTATAATCTTTTAAAAAGTATTTGAGTGAGTAGCCTATGATAGAATGTTGTTTCATTCTTATGAGCAGAATGTGTTAAATGCCTTGTAGTTCAACTTTTCATGATAGGTTTCTACTGAGAAAGTCAAATGGTATCTCAAGTGAGTTCTTGGCAAAGCTAAACAATAAATATTATCCTGTCGGTATAGTCAGTAACCTTGACAAGGTAACTAATAGTGTGAATCACAAAATATTATGTGACAAACTAAAATGTTATGGCACAAATGACATCTTTCTTGAACAAATGGCATCATACCATCACAACAGAAAGCCAAGAATCACATTATCAGACTGTGCCACAAGAATGATACTAATCTCAGAATGGCGGATCATACTGTGGGCTCCCACAAAGGTTGCTATTAGGATTACTTATTTTAACGTACATAAATGATCTTCTAATGACTTTAAAGAACAGTTCAAAAACTGTAACATTTGCTGCTGACATGAGCATGCTAATCAAGGTTCCAAACTCAAATTAGTAGATGCAACTCAGATAATACATGGACATTCCTCCAAGTGATTCACAGCTAACAGTTTGTCTTAATCTCTCAAAGACTCATATTATACAATTTTAAACAAGCAAAGATGACATTTTAGCAGCAGAAGTAGATATCAAAAGCCATGTACTGAATGAAGCAGTGTATGAAATTCTTTGCTGTCCAATTGGACAAAAAGTTAAAAGGAAGTTAACACATGGATAAAAATTAATCAAGAGCATTATGCCCTTAGTAGCACCTGTCATTATGTTGATCAAAAATCAATGTGTGATCTTCCTACAGATGTAAACTCCCTGTTCTCTTAAGGAATTACCTTTTTGGTGTAGTGTGGCTGAAGTAAATAAAGTATTTGTTTAGAAGAAGTTATTGTGTAAAGTAGATAACCTCACACCTCGCAGATGTCTTTCTAAGCATTTCCAATCTGAGCTGCCAGTAGTAGTTGTCATCATGCATCAGGTGTGCTTGCTTGTGTGGATGTGTGTTTTCTTCGGTGAAGAAGGCTTTAGCCAATAAATATAATTTGTAACAGTCTTTTCACTGTGCCTGTCTGCAGGTCAACAGACAATCTGTACAGTGACTAGCAATCTGTTTATTTCCTAATATTGTTGGTATTCCAACCTGTAGTTCAACAGAGGAACAAACAGCCTTTTTTTCACTGTTATGGCTTCCTCTCTAATTTGCTAGGTTATATTTCATTGTCATAATTACAAAGAGTATTAAGCATTTCAGTTTATCATTGCTACAGTGTATGGTTTAAGTTTATATCATTTGTTTGTCTGCTTTTCATGTATAACTTGACTCATTTCATACACCTGAAGATTTATCCTCAACGGTATCTATGGAATACAATGCATGAAGATATACAGTTTTCAACCTTATTCATCATCTTATATTGCTGAAGCGTAAATCATCGCATACACATTGAGGGCATGATTTTAATTCATTGATTAAATGATTTAAATTTATTTCCTAATTTAAACTAACCCCAGAAAGTCCAGGATGGCATAACAATAATAGTATTAAAAGGACAGAGTACTGCTTACCATAATTTTGATAATGAACCCAAATAAATTACATTCATTAATAGCATTTTACTGGGATTCCAGATGAAAGCTGCAGATATTTCACTGCTGCTCCTAACAGCTATTTTCAGCTAAACCAATTTTACTGAAAAAGTAAGGTTAGAGAACAATTGTGCTCAATTAGGTCAATGTTTAGTTTAAAAATGTGCTATTTTAGTTATAAATTGCACTACAAAAATACATTCTTTTATTAACAAGATTTATAATAAAGAAGGTATTTTGAAAGCAGGTCACGGCTGCAACTTGCTACATTCAAACTGACATGAAGTAATATAGTACAGTTTATTGTAACTGAGGAAAAAATGTGCATTTATCCTAGTAGCCTCCTTATCTAATATCACAATGCTTAATATTGAAGATGACAATGTAATTGGGCATCTATTTTACACATGTTGCTAATGAACTGCTGAAATGTGAAAACTGTAGAGTAACAACGCTAATTCTTTAGCCCATAGCATTATATTTTTTTAAAAGACTTGAACTTGTAGAAAATATACTCCAAAAATTGTATGGTTGAACAGTTAGTGGCAATGTGATATCCTGCATGATGTTTTCATTCACTATTCACAAATTACTCCAACATTTTATATTCCCCACATAATATTAATTGTGGCCTATATACCACATTTAACCAACCAGAAATAATCATGATGACCCAGAATCACCTTCCAACTGTACGAGGTGTGTCCAGGAACTAAGTAGTCTCATTCTACTACCATCACAGCAGTAACTTCACAGTTCCACACATTCACACTCGTCTCTCTGGTTCATTTTCTTTCCACTGATGTCATTACAGCAGGACTGTGTTGTGTTTACATTTGTTAGTGATCACTCAAAAGTTTTAAGACCATCTCTGAGCCTACAGAGTATGAAGGGCCGTCTGTAATATGGTTTTTGAAAGGAAATAATTCTCACCCAGCTAAAATTCGTCAGCTTTTAGAGATTTATCGTGAAAATGTAATGACATGAAATGATGAGAAAGTGGGTGGGACAATTTAATGATGGTTTGGTCGAGAAGCAATTGAGAAAATTCGTGAAAACAGACAGTTCACAATAAGAATGGTCTATAATGAGTTTCCAAAGATTTAGAAAATGGTTTTGCATAAGATTATCACAAATCACTTAAATTCTTGCAAATTGTGTCCCCTTTGGCTTCTGAAAATGCTTATAGAAGTCCGAAAAACAAAGTGACTGCTGTGCTTTGACATTTTGTACCGAATACTTTATGCGGGAGATGAATTCTTAAATAGAATTGTGACTGTTGATGAAATGGATTTGTGAGGTCCCTCCAGAATCAAAACAACAGTTGGACTGGAGGTACTCACAATCCCCCCCCCCCCCCCCCCCCACACACACACACACACACACACACACACACACACACACACACACACACACCCCAAACATTTCTTGCACAAAAAATTGTGCACTGCATTCAGAGCAGACTGTCTGACAACTTCCTTCCCAAAATGTGAGACTGTCAATGTGGTACAATGCTGTGAAACACTGAAAACTTTAGCACTGAATTTAAAACAAAAGGTGTGGAATACTCAGTCAAGGCTCTGTGTTGCTTTGTGACAATGCATGTCCCCATTGTTCTGGTGTCACTCAGCATTTTGGTTGGGAGCAGTTGAATCACCCATCATACAGCCCCAGTCTCACAACTTCTGACTACCATTTGTTCTTGAACTTGAAGTGTGATTTTGGAGGAAGGCTCTATGACAGAGATGGCAGTGCACTATGACAGCAATGGCAGTGCAAAAAATGGGGTTCAGTAGGAGCTGTTTTCATTGGTAGCATCTTTCTATGAAGAGGCATATGAAAGTTACTTTCCTGCTGTTACAGATGTTTGAACAATTGTGACTACTACATAGACTAAGAATTTAAGTGATGCTCTTTCTAGTGAAAATAAAGTTTGGTTTGAAAAAAAAAATGTTTAGACTTATTTTCCAAAATATTATTTACTTTCCAGACATGCCTTTTATACATATATAACAAAATAAAATACTGGACATATAAGATAAGACACCAGAAGGCTCCAAACAGATTGCATAATGGTAACAGAGATTTTGAAACCAGGTTTTATACTACAAACCAACCCCAAGACCATATGTGTATTCTGCACACGTAATTCATTGACTGCTGCTTAGAACTGAAGAAACTGCAGAAAGGTGGATAAATTGAAAAAAATTCAAAGGCAGTTTACAGTTCAAAAGGAGCATTAAGCAACAATTGACAGAAATGGGGATAAGAAATACAATAGATTGTGGTGACAGCAGAGGATCAAACAGGCAAACCATGTGGCCCAGCAGAAATCCTTGGATAACAAGTGAGATGTTTACTGATATGGTGAAAGAAGAAAATATAAAAACTCAGCAAACAAGCAGGTGACAGGAAATACACACATCTAAAAAGTGAATGCAGAGTGTACAAAATGGCCAAGAAGGAATAGGTGGACAAGAAATAAAAGGCTTTAGAACCATGTATGATTAGAGGAAAAAACAAATGTTACCTGTAGGAAAATAGAGACCTTTGTATTAAAAAGAAATAGCTTTATGAATATCAAGAGCCTGGACAGAAAGCTGAAAAGTGGAAGGAATATATAGAAGAGAAATGAGCTTCAAGACAATGTTTTTGAATGAGAAAAGGAAGTAGGTTCTGATGAGACAAATTGAGAGAATAATTTGACTGAGGACTAAATGACCTATGTTGAAAAAAGATCCAAGATGGTATTTGCTCAGAGTTATTGAGATCTTTGTGGGAGAGAGAGAGAGAGAGAGAGAGAGAGAGAGAGAGAGAGAGAGGCATGATGGAACTATTCAACCTAGTATGCAAGATATATGATAAAATACTCTCAGACTTCAAAAAGAAGGTAATAATTCTGAATCCATAGACAACAGGTGCTGAAAGGTATGAATACATAAGAATGCAAAATTGTCAAAAGCTGACATTGGGGAAGATCAGTTTGTGTTCCAGAGAAATGTAGGAACATGTTAGGCAGACTGACCCTAAGACTTACCTTATGTGATACACTTAAAATGGGTAATCCTACCTTTATCAGATTCTTTTATGTAGAGAAAGCTTTTGATAATGCTGGCTCAATACACTTTCTGAAATTCTGAATGTAAGAGGAATAAAATACAGGAAGCAAAAAAGTAATCTACCACTTGTACAGAAAATAGATTGGGGTTATAAGAACTTAAGGAAGCATTGGTGAGAAGGGAGTGAAACATTATTGTAGTACATGCCTGATGTTATTCAAACCATATGTTTAGTGATATCTAAAAGAAATGGAGACATTTTGGAAAGGGAATTATAAATCGATGAGAAGAAGTAAAAACTTTGATGTTTGTTGATGACATTTTAATTCAGTCAGGGATGCGAAAAGATTTAGAAAAGCATTTGAACAGAATGCACAGTGTTGTGAAAAGAGGTAATAAGATGAATATCAATGAAAGTAAAATGAAGGAAACAATGTAGTCAAATTAAATTAGGTGATGCTGAAGAATTAGATTAGGAAATGAAACATTAAAAGTAGTAGACAATTTTGCTATTTGGGTAATAATGTAAGTGACAATAGGCAAAGTAGACAGGAAGTAAAATGAAGACTGTCAATAGCAAGAAAAACATTCCCGGAAAAGAGAAATTTTTTAAGTTTGAATATAAAGTTAAATCTTGGGAAGTCTAATGTGGAGAGCTGCATCAAACCAGTCTACAAATTGAAAACCACAAGGACATAAGTGACCTCTCTTACATTTGTGAAGCAAAATAGTTATTTTTGCTGACAAAACTAAGTTCAAACGGAATACAACTGACACATGTCAATAGGAGGAGTGATTAACATTATTGTATGATTACATTTTTACATAAAAACATGGTACACACAAATCTGTATTAGACAGTGTAAAACTTAACCAATAAAGTAAGGACAGTAACTAGCAAAAAATTTAAAAAAAAAAACAATTACTAGCTGGACTGATAAGAAATTTAATTGGAAACAAAATATTAATGATACATAGAATAAGAGTAATGTTTGTTTCTCCAGATACTTTAGTTCAAGATGAGGAAAGGAAACTCATTTTACAACATATTTTGATATCTTAGCTATTTTTGTATGTAGTCACTCTTCAAGTTTAAAAACATTTTATGTATGTCTCCACAAGCTTTCACATGCCTTTTGCAATCTCAGTTGCCACCAAGTTGTTGAACCAGGCACTAATGTCTAATGTCCTCTCTCAGTTTGTTGTCATTTCCACAGTGCTCCCTCCCCCTCAAAGTCTTTCTATTTGGGAAAATGATGGCAATCACTCAAGGCCAAGACCAGGCTATAAGGTTAATGTTCAGAAACTCCCCATTTAAACTGTTGGAGCAAATCCTCCATCAACTCAGCAGCATGCAAGTGGATGTTTTTGTGAAGAAGCACAATGTCAGTGGACAACAAATATGCTGCTTGTTTAATATGGTGCAGTGTAGACTTTGTTTCATGTGTTTTCCAGTCAAACATCCATGATCTCTTCTTGCATGCACTTTTATTTAGTCCAAATTATATTAACAATTTGCTAAAGAGTTGATCGTGACATTTCAAGAGAGCACAAGCTCAGTCCATCAATAGTGAACCATCTATCCCACAGATGTTTACAAGGAGGCACTAGCCATGAGTACAGATTTGTTATTCATTACAGAATTCTCATACACAATGAATAACTATTAATGCTCTGGAATGTAATAAGTTTTATGTGTCACCTATAAAATTTAATTCTTGTGGCATGACAGTTCTCAAAACTGACCAAAATGGCAACTTTAGAGTCTTATCCATATTCCATTTGTGAATGGAACTGAAAAGGGAATGATTAGTAGTGGTACAAGGTGCTCTACAACACACACCATACTATGGCTTCTAGAGTATGTATGTAGAAGTAGCTGTAAATATTGTATTTTATCAACGGAGCCACACACAGCATGCATGTAATGTTTGAAGCTTTCCACATATAAGTAAGTTATTTATACACTAAAACCATATCCAAAAACTCAAAATAAAATAATAATTGAAGTACAAGTAGAAGTACTCAACAAATATTTGATATGCTAACTGTTGAAAAAAATCTTCTCATTCTAACTACTGTTTTATTTGTTTTTCTCCAGGTGCTGGGAGACTTTCTTATGGGAGATCATGGCTACATCCTTCCCTGGCAACATTGCTACTGCAGTGCAACAAAGTACATTGATGCATTTATGATGGCACTGTAATGTGTAAGAACTTACATCCCAATTTAAAAAAAAAAACTAAAAAAAAAAACAAGATACTGGAATTCATTTAAGTATTTGGGGAGTCAGGTACAGCCCACTTTCTCCCTGAAACTGACAGAAATGTTTCATTCTTCACCTTTTTCTAGTTATTTAAATTATAGTGCTGCACACATTAAGATTGCATTGATGTCTAATTTTTTTTAAAGAACTAGAGGTCACAGATGGCATGCCTCACGAATGATGAATATAATTTACAATAATTGAGGTGTACTCTTAATTAAGCCACTGCTTGTGATATCTTGGATGTTCTACATAACATGATCTTCAATGTGTTTGAATTACTAACCTGCCCCTATCCCCTACCTTCCAAGACAAATGTATTGAAGAAAACAGTGAAAACATCACTTGAAGACTTAGAGATTATTCCGTTTTGGCATCAATGAAGCAACCTGCTGTGGCTGCTTCTGCCTGTTAATGTGTGACATGATTCATTCCACATCCCCATAGCCTTTCCATTGTGGTGGTATTTACAGAACACAATGTGTGAATGAATGAATGCATGAATGAAAAGTGACAAACTTAGCAAGCTGGAGCTTGAAGGATGAGGGTTGATTGCAGTCAGGTCCACAACATGCAATATGTTTTGGAGTGCCCTGCTTCTCTGTTTTAGTGTACTACTGAAGATGTATTATGAGAAAATAAATGTGTAAGTGATGTTTCTTAACACTAGGCCAACAAACTGAAAAAAGTGATTATGTTAGGGACAGGAAAAAGGAAAAAAGTACAAAGGAGTTATAAAACATTCTTGTCACCTCGCAACTTTGAGAAAACTGAGCAAAATGAAAAGGGTATTTACAGAAGTGAAATAGCACTGTATAATATTATTAGGAATATCTTAGGTAGTGTATTACAAAAGTCTGTAAAGTGTTATGTATACATTTGCTAATAAGTTAAAATGAGTGACATTGTTGAGTTGAACACTCCAATGATATCCTTTTTGTCAGAACCCCGAAGAAAGTCTGTAGCACCTTGAAGGTGTGGCAAGTAGCTAGTGCCAAACTGAAGCATTAAATCAGTCCTTAAACCATGTTTTGTTAGCTCAGTTCACTGCACATTACACATGCTTGTCACACATGTTCATTAGAAATTGTACTCCCCTAAACAGTAACAAGATACTACCTCCAAAGTAATTATTATTATTATTATTATTATTATTATTATTATTTCTTTCCTTTCTCAGACATTATGTCTGGTTAAAAATGGAAAGTGGTGCGGACCTTGATCAAGTGTGACTTCCTTTTAACTGTGCGGTATATGTTACATTGCATTTAGGAACTTTCGGGTAATTGAACATGTATCAATAATTATAGATTTTCTGTAGTTATATATATATATACGTTTGGATGTAGCAGTATTGCGTTGATGTACTGGTGGATATTGTGTGGTATGACTCCTGTAGTTGATAGTATAATTGGTATAATGTCAACTTTATCCTGATGCCACATGTCCTTGATTTCCTCTGCCAGTTGGATGTATTTTTCAATTTTTTCTCCTGTTTTCTTCTGTATATTTGTTGTATTTGGTATGGATATCTCGATTAGTTGTGTTAATTTCTTCTTTTTATTGGTGAGTATGATGTCAGGTTTGTTATGTGGTGTTGTTTTATCTGTTATAATGGTTCTGTTCCAGTATAATTTGTATTCATCATTCTCCAGTACATTTTGTGGTGCATACTTGTATGCGGGAACGTGTTGTTTTATTAGTTTATGTTGTATGGCAAGTTGTTGACGTATTATTTTTGCTACATTGTCATGTCTTCTGGTGTATTCTGTATTTGCTAGTATTGTACACCCGCCTGTGATGTGATCTACTGTTTCTATTTGTTGTTTGCAAAGTCTGCATTTATCTGTTGTGGTATTGGGATCTTTAATAATATGCTTGCTGTAATATCTGGTGTTTATTGTTTGATCCTGTATTGCACTCATGAATCCTTCCATTTCACTGTATATATTGCCTTTTCTTAGCCATGTGTTGGATGCGTCTTGTTCGATGTGTGGCTGTGTTAGATGATACAGGTGCTTTCCATGTAGTGTTTTGTTTTTCCAATGTACTTTCTTTGTATCTGTTGATGTTATGTGATCTAAAGGATTGTAGAAGTTGTTATGAAATTGCAATGGTGTAGCCGATGTATTTATATGAGTGATTGCTTTGTGTATTTTTCTAGTTTCTGCTCGTTCTAGAAAGAATTTTTTTAAATTGTCTACCTGTCAATAATGTAGCTTCGTCAGGAAAGAGGGAAGGAGAAGGAAAGATGAAAGGATGTGGGTTTTAAGGGAGAGGGTAAGGAGCCATTCCAATCCCGGGAGCAGAAAGCCTTATCTTAACACACACACACACACACACACACACACACACACACACACCTGTCCATACATATACAGACACAAGCAGACATCCATTTTCGTCCATAATGTAGGTTTTTTATGTCAATAAATCCCCTTCCTCCTTCCTTTCTGCTTAATGTGAATCTTTCTGTTGCTGAATGTATGTGATGCATTCTATATTTGTTGAATTGTGATCGTGTAAGTGTATTTAGTGCTTCTAGGTCTGTGTTACTCCATTTCACTACTCAAAATGAGTAGGTCAATATTGGTATAGCATAAGTATTTATAGCTTTTGTTTTGTTTCTTGCTATCAATTCTGTTTTCAGTATTTTTGTTAGTCTTTGTCTATATTTTTCTTTTAGTTCTGCATTAATATTTGTATTATCTATTCCTATTTTTTGTCTGTATCCTAGATATTTATAGGCATCTGTTTTTTTTTCCATTGCTTCAATGCAGTTGCTGTGGTTATCCAATACACAATCTTGTTGTTTAGTGTGTTTTCCCTTGACTATGCTATTTTTCTTACATTTGTCTGTTCCAAAAGTCATATTTATATCATTGCTGAATACTTCTGTTATCTTTAGTAATTGGTAGAGTTGTTGATTTGTTGCTGCCAGTAGTTTTAGATCATCTATGTATAGCTAATGTGTGATTTTGTGTTGGTATGTTCCAGTAATATTATATCCATAATTTGTATTATTTAGCATGTTGGATAGTGGGTTCAGAGCAAGGCAAAACCAGAAAGGACTTAATGAGTCTCCTTGGTATATTCCACACTTAAACTGTATTGGCTGTGATGTGATATTATTTGAATTTGTTTGGATATTAAGTGTGGTTTTCCAATTTTTCATTACTATGTTTAGGGACTGTATCAATTTAGGATCTACTTTGTATATTTCCAAAATTTGTATTAACTGTGAGTGGAGTACACTATCAAAAGCTTTTTGGTAATCATTGTGTGCCTAGTGTAGTGACCTTTGTGTAGTTTTAGCTTTATATGTCACCTCTACGTCTATTATCAGTTGCTCATTACATCCTCGTGCTCCTTTGCAGCAGCCTTTTTGTTCTTCATTTATAATTTTGTTCTGTGTTGTACGTGTCATTAATTTCTGTGTAATGACTGAAGTTAATATTTTGTATATTGTTGGTAGGCATGTTATGGGGCAATATTTTTCTGGGTTTGCTGTGTCTGCTTGATCTTTAGGTTTCAGAGAAGTTATCCCTTGTGTAAGTGTATCAGGGACTGTGTATGGGTCTGCAATGTAACTGCTAAATAATTTAATTACATGTGAATATGTTGAGGTGAACTTCGTTAGCCAGAAATTTGCTATTTTATCTTTTCCAGGGGCTTTCCAATTGTGCGTAGAATTAATTGCTTGGGTGACTTCATGTTGCAAAATTATCACTTCAGGCATTTGTAGAATCTTCTTGTATGTGTCTGTTTCTGCTTGTATCCACCGTGCACGTCTGTTATGTTGTACCGGGTTTGACCATATGTTGCTCCAGAAGTGTTCCATGTCTGTCATGTTTGGTGGATTGTCTATTTTAATGTGTGTGTTATCTATTGTCTGGTAAAATCTCTTTTGGTTTGTGTTGAATGTTTGGTTTTGTTTCCTTCTATTTTCACTTTTTTTGTATCTTCTATTATTATTATTATTATTATTATTATTATGTGTGATTGGACCATGCAAGACTTATGATTCAGTTTTTCTGAGGTCCTAAGCAGCTCTCATTTTTCTCTCTCTATGAGTTCTCTTTCTTTTTTTCAGTCTATTTTGTTCCTGCATTCTTTGCAGTTTCATTCTCTGAATTCACTTACCATCTGTCAATTTTTGTCTGCATGAGCTTCTGTCTAAAACCTACAAGGAATTTACCTGGGCACGTTCTGGTTTTTTGTGATTTGTGAGTCCCATGTACAGCTTTCAATCACCTTTTGTGACTTTTGAATACAGGATATAGCTTTCAATTGTTCTATGTATGTTAAAATCTTGTAGGTAAGTCATGTTGCTGAGTGCCCATGGATTTTCTATCTCCTTTTCAGTGAAACAGTTTGAGAATTTTGTTGTTGTTTTCTGATTTTTGTCTATAGCCATAACCCTTTATGCCTGTGCCAAGAATTTTGCATTCCTGTTTTCAGATGTTTTCCATGTCTTTCTTTTATGTGAAGTCTGAGAGTACTGCTGGCATACAGCATTTCTGGTTTGATAAATATAAATGAGAGATTGCTTGTTAGTTAGAGTTGAAAAAAAATAAACAGATGGTTCGGCTGTCTCTGACTGCTTTGTATTTAGTATTGTTTTTACATTGAAGATTTGTTCTGCACATCACTAAAGAGTGCAGAAGCTTGCTTTGCTCAAGGTACTCTCCATTATTTTTATACTTAGTTGTTGTTCTGTTATTGTGACAGGCTGAGAAAATTGACTTGAAGGAGAGAAATTTTTTTGGCAGTTGTTCATATTTGTTTTGTGCCCGATCTTGTACAATTGATGAATGAAGATATATTTCCAGTCTTTATTATTATTACTGATTATTAATATCTTTTCTGCAGTTACGTTAGGACTCGCCACATTTTTGCTAAGATGGATCATGAGTTATGCAATACACAGCATTAAGCTGAAAACTTGCAAAATTTATTGCTTTCTCTCCACACTCTTTGCCTTGTATCCATTTGCATCTTTTTGAGCTATTTATTTATCATTCAGATATCCTCTTAACTTTGTCAAGGTTACCTATCTTCATCCAGTGTGATGCAGCCTTTTAGCTGACAGGTGTGTCTAACACTTCAAATATCAGATACAGTTATCCCAGTAGTTTCAAAAGTTCATATTTCTGAACCTGGCACACAGTTGTGTGTTCCACACGAGACAGAGGTAGTGTACCTACATTCGGACTGCAAAGCGCGTGAAATTCACAACAACATTAGAAGTAAAATAATTTCCACATAGACTATGCATCCCTATCTATGGTTCAGAATAAGGTTTATACTCTGTTGCAAGAGTATACAAAGGTTAATGGTAGAGAGCAGGCAGCAGTCTGGAAATCCTCATATATCTGAAAACCTAACTCTTAATTTTGTAGTAAATAAATCTAGACATTGCCCAGAAACGCTTTATTTGAAGTATGAGGTAAAAAAACAGCTTAATAGGGTAAGAGAAGGCATAATGGCTTTTCTTTTTTATGCAGATGTTTTTCTGCCAAACTATACACAAGTATAAAATAATCTAGAACTTAATTTCAGAACTGTCAGTGTAAGTAGCTGTAACTGATTTGCTGTTAATGTTTAACCTGACTCATTCCAAATCACATGTGAGCGAATGATTCAGTATTATGAAAATGAAAATCGCTGCTCACCATATAGCGGAGATGCTGAGTCATAGACAGACACAACAAAAAGACTGTCACAATATAAGCTTTTCAGCCAACCTCTCAAGTGTGTTGCAACCCAAATTCAATGGAGCCTGCAGACGCCAGGTTAGCATCAGATAATTTGTTTAATTTGCAAAGGATGGCATATGACTATGCATCCCAATCTATGGTTCAGAACAGAGTTTTATACTTTGGTTCCAAAATTTTGTGCCTATGATGTTCATCATTACTGCCACTGCATATCCGTCAGCAGTGTTACCTACTATGTGCATGGTTAACCTGCTTGGTTAGCAGCATCATCAGTTGACTTGGGTTATCTGAATTTGCACTGACTTGCCAAATTCTGTAAGACTCCATGTGCACTTGAAGGTGGCTGCAAATAAAATGTTCCCACTCTTTAGCCAGTGTATCAATTATATGTTGGTTTATATACAGGGTGACTATAATTAAACTTTCAAAATGCTGTAGAAATAACACACTGGTCAGAATGACATCAAATTGCAATGGAATATTATTGGGGAAGGCGGGAAATGTATGGCAGAAGAAAAAAAATAGTTTGAAAATTGTACAATAGATGGTGTTGTATGTGTCAGAATACATAAATGGAAACACCTGTCATGCATATGACCCACTGAAGTTGGTATAAACACGCCGGGTACATGGCATTTCGTCCTTTCTCATCTGTGATGTTCGCCATGACTGTCTCAATGCAGGAGTGCTTGTAAAGCTGTATTACCAGAATGATGACTGTGCACAAGTCACTCTGCAGAAGTTCCAGACACTGAAGGGTTTGAATAACGGTGTTGGTCAAATGACAACCGCAAAAGAGAACTGTATCTAACAGCAAGATGGAGTACTGACCCCGAAATTGTTCAATATTATAAAAACTATTGTGCGGTACTAAGAAAAGTTATTAAAAAGTCCAGAAGCATGTGTATCATGTCTGAGATCAGTAACTCTGATAATAAAATTAAAGCAATTTGGAATATTATTGAAAGGGAAACAGGGCAACCAAGAGCACAGGAAGACTTTAGTGCAATAAAATTGAATGACAAGTGCACTAACAAACAATCAGAAATTGAAAATATTTTGAATAATCATTTTTTAAATGTTGTGGAGAAAATAGGATCTAGATCTTCACTAGAAGAGGCAAGGCTATTAATAGAAGAGGCCATACCTGCACAGTTTGAAACAGCTGTAATTCCACCAACCTCTCCCTCTGAAATCAGTAAAATAATAAACTCACTGAAAAGTAAAAGCTCTTACGGAATTGATGGCATTTCCAGCAAAGTACTTAAAGCTTGTTCCCCACAGATAAGTAGAATTCTCAGCCACGTATGTAATAGCTCTTTTGAGCAGGGTGTTTTCCCTGATAGACTGAAATATGCCATTGTAAAACCATTGCATAAAAAGGGGGATATGTCGGATGTCAACAACTACTGCCCAATCTCTCTTCTGACAGCTCTATCAAAAATTTTTGAGAAAGTAATGTATTCAAGAGTAGCCTCCCATATTTGTAAAAATAAAGTACTAACAAAATGTCAGTTTGGTTTTCAGAAAGGCTTTTCAACAGAAAATGCTATATATGCTTTCACTGATCAAATATTAAATGCTCTGAATAACCGGACATCACCCATTGGTATTTTTTGTGATCTCTCAAAGGCCTTTGATTGTGTAAATCATGGAATTCTTTTATATAAGCTAAATCATTATGGTTTGAGTGGGGCAGTGCACAAATGGTTTAATTCATACTTAACTGGAAGAATGCAGAAAGTTGAAATAAGTGGTTCGTGTAATGTTAAAACAGCTGATTCCTCAAACTGGGGTGCTATCAAGCACGGGGTCCCACAGTGTTCGGTCTTAGGTCCTTTACTGTTCTTGATATACATTAATGACTTACCATTCCACATTGATGAAGATGCAAAGTTAGTTCTTTTTGCTGATGATACAAGTATAGTAATAACATCCAAAAACCAAGAACTAAGTGATGTAATTGTAAATGATGTTTTTCACAAAATTATTAAGTGGTTCTCAGCAAACGGACTCTCTTTAAATTTTGATAAAACACAGTATATACAGTTCCGTACAGTAAATGGCACAACTCCAGTAATAAATATAGAATTTGAACAGAAGTCTGTAGCTAAGGTAGAATTTTCAAAATTTTTAGGTGTGTCCATTGATGAGAGGTTAAACTGGAAGCAACACATTGATGGTCTGCTGAAACGTCTGAGTTCAGCTACGTATGCTATTAGGGTTATTGCAAATTTTGGTGATAAGAATCTCAGTAAATTAGCTTACTATGCCTACTTTCATTCACTGCTTTCGTATGGCATCATATTCTGGGGTAATTCATCGTTGAGTAGAAAAGTATTCATTGCACAAAAACGTGTAATCAGAATAATTGCTGGAGCCCACCCACGGTCATCCTGCAGACATCTATTTAAGGATCTAGGGATCCTCACAGTAACCTCACAGTATATATATTCCCTTATGAAATTTGTTGATAATAATCCAACCCAATTCAAAAGTAATAGCAGTGTGCATACCTATAACACCAGGAGAAAGGATGATCTTCACTATGCAGGGTTAAATCTGACTTTGGCACAGAAAGGGGTAAATTATGCTGCCACAAAAGTCTTTGGGCACCTACCAAACAGCATCAAAAGCCTGACAGATAGCCAACTAACATTTAAAAATAAATTAAAAGAATTTCTAGATGACAACTCCTTCTACTCATTGGCTGAATTTTTAGATATAAAGTAAGTATAAAAAAAAAAAAACTTAATCATTAGTGTCATGCAATATTTTGTGTAATGTAATTTCTTGTACAGACATCTTTTATTAACCTGACACGTTCCACATCATTACGAAGTGTCGTATTCATGATCTATGGAACAAGTATTAATCTAATCTAATCTAATCTAATCTAATCTCTACTGCCGTGGGTGTGGAGGAAATGGCTCGGAAATCTGAAGATGGTTATTTTGGTGTGCAATCTGGTAAAGGGAAGAAACAATTCGATTTGAAGTCAGTGGAAGCAGTGGCCACAGCAATGCAGGAGGAAACAAGTGGTGATGTGCAAACATGTAGTGCATAGAGAATTGCCCGAACATTGGAGATACTCGTGAACATGGTGCATAAGATCCTACAAAACGTCCTTCTTTGCTATCCACTCAAAATTACCCAAGCGCATGAGTAGTTTTCTGTTAGCCTGCCAGTAGGAGAGACCTTTGCTTTAGAATTTCTTGCTCGCATGGAAGTGGACAATGATCGGTCATGGAAGATTTTGTGGACTTCTATCTGACAGGATATGTCAGTACACAGAATTGTCAAATATGGGCAACAGAAAATCCACATGCAAATCAACCAGTAGCAATTCATCCTGAAAACGTCACCGTATGGTGCAGGTTTAGTGCATCATATATCATAGGGTCATATTTTTTCGAAGAGACAGGTGCTCCTGGTCCTGTTAGCGGTACTATCACTGGTAAGCGCTATGAGTGTCTTTTGAGCAACCACACCATTCCAGATCTCCAACAGTGTGAATGTGTGGATGGGATCATTTTTATGCAAGATGGTGCACCTCCACTCATTGCAAATCCAGTTAAGCAGCTGCTGAAGCACCATTTCGGAAATGCTAGAATTATCAGCCACCATTTCCCTACAGCCTGGCCATTCTGATCACCTGATCTTAATCCATGTGACTTCTTGTTGTTAAGCTATATGAAAGATGTTGTGTTCAGTGTTCCGATTGCAAACTTAGCTGCATCGAAGGCATGCATTGCGCAACACATTCTGAACGTGGCCCCAGAAGCACTTTGATCAGTTGTGGAACATGCTGTTTCTCGATTTCAACTTCTTGTAGGAAATGGTGGACAGCATACTGAACATGTTTTGCAACAGTCACATGGAAATTAATAATCCGGTTTGATTTTGATTGATGCTTTTTATGCAGTATTGCAGGACAATTAAAAGCCATTGTGACTGATGCTTTTTAAGTGGTTTTTGGCCTCAGGACAATTAAAAACTTATTTTTCCCATCTGATGTGATACGACCTTGCCGTGGTGGACGGGCATACATAAGTAACAGTATCACACCTGTACACACATGCACACTGAGTAGAACAGTTTGTTTAACATCAAATGTACACCTTAGGCATTGTTGTATGATTCATTTGTCATTTATAGTTGACCACTATTAAATCATAATGCTTACAGTGCTATCTATTGCTATATTTTGTAACTATTTATTTTTCTTCTGCCATATGTTTTCCCCCTTCTCTGGTAATATTCCATTGTAATTTGACATCATTCTGACCAGTGGTGTTATTTCTATAGCCATTTGAAAGTTTAACTTTAATTATAATCACCCTTTATTTTAGTATCCACAGGATCATTGTCCATGGATTTTTTAAATAATTATTATTCTGATAATCTTCCAGGCTTAATGAATCCAGCCCAGCTTCAAGCAGCATTTCAAACTTTGGTTAGATACGGTACAACCTATGGTGCTGGATGTTGCACCACTTCTGAATGGATGCCATCAGCACCAGGAGACCTCATATCTTTAGCTTGGGCACTGTTAGTGCAATCCACTCTTCTATATTTGGATAAACAATCATATTTGCTGTGTAATTTTGTTCCATTTCTGCTGTGAGCTAAGTTGCAATTACCTCGTCTGTTTGGATGACAATGTATGCTGTTTGTCTCCATTCCCAAGTCATTTCACAGATGTCTAGCAATAGGTTGGCCAATATCATGAGGGGTCTTCACTTTTGCACTGAATATTTTGTATGGCACTCACCATATGCTGTTTTCTAATTATGTACTTAGATACTACTTCCACTTATCCTTTCTTGTATTAGACACAGCTGATTTACACCTATTTTTACTTTCTTTAGTTAACTGTAAATGTACTCACTTCTAAAGTCGAGGCTGCTAATAAACTCTTGTGCAACCCATTACCGTGGTCTTCAGTCTGAAGACTGGTGTGATACAGTTCTCCATTCCAGACTATCTTGTGCAAGTGTCTTCATCTCTGTGTAACCACCACAACTACATCCATATGAACCTGAGTACTGTACTCCTGCCTACATCTATCTCTACAATTTTCATCCCCCACATTTCCCTCCATTAGTAATTGACTATTCCTTGATGCCCCAGGATGTGTCCTATCAAGAGATTCCTTCTTTTAGTCTGGTTGTGCCACAAACATTTTTCCTCAGCCTGAGTCAGTGCTTCAGCATTTATTATTCAATCTACCCATCTAATCTTAAATATTTTTCTGTAGCAACACAATTCAAAAGCTTTTCTTCTCTTCTCATCTCAACTGTTCATCATCCATGTTTTGCTTCCACAGAAGGCTACACTCCAAACACAATACTATCAGAAAAGACTTCCTAGCCCTTAAATTTCTTTTTCAGAAATGCTTTTCTCACTATTGTCATTGTGCATTTCATATCTATAGTAAACAGAATAAACCATGACCAGGAGACACTGGCCAACCAGCTCAGGGTTTCAATGATGAATCACTGAAAACTATGAAAGATAATAACTGTGATGGACAAACAACACGACAGCACAACAGAATGACAAGTCTGGAGTGAAAAACAAAATCGAGAGCCCAGACATAGCAGTGCCTGAAAGCAAGCAACACTGTGTACAAGGAATGAACACAGTCAAGAGTATGAATGAGCTCTGGAAACCCATGCTGCTAGCTTTAAAGCATGGCCATGGATGCCTATAGGCTCATGTGTGGGGCATGATGCTTAAGCAGCAACAGCATCACTCACAAATATTACAACCGTCCCCTAGCAGCTGGTCCATGAGTTCTGGTAGGCTTTCAAACTCATTGGGCCAGAATACCAGATACCTCCTTCCCCCAACCCAACCCCCATCCCCGAAATGGATGTGAGGAGCCTGAAGCGCTATGGATGATGTTTCAGAATGTGAACCAGTGGTGTGGTTGGTGTCCCAGCAGAAGAGCCTATCACCTGGGAGAAGGAATATGGAACGTTTGATGGTGCACTGGGGAAGAGTGATGAGGGATGGATGTTGCAGTGACGTCTCAACCTCTAAACCCACATCCACAGGAAATGCTGATGGTGCCCTGTAGTGCAAATTGTACCCGTGTAGTTGAGGGGATTGGAAGGGTGGCCACTCCAACTCCAAATGACCTACTGAAGGGTGCACAGTCAGTAGACAGAGTATTGATCCTCATAAGGTGCAGCCCATGAGTAACTGCCACTGTAGCTGGCACCCACAAAGCTTTTGCTCCACTTGAATGTGTCCAGACTGCTGAACCTGTGGGGTATTGTCCAGCATGTTTGATCTGGGGATCCGAGAGTTGTGGTGCCAGGAGGTGGAGGATAGTACTTGGCTGTCACCCATGGAGGAGATCCACTGGGTTACAGTCATGGACAGGAATGGTTCTGTAGGTGTTCAGGAACATTGGGAGTGTTGCTGTGGTCTAGGATGTGCCCACTGCTTTAAACATTTGTTGTTTAAATATAAATGCCATCTGCGCCACTCCCTCATTGGAGGATGAGTGAAAAGGTGGGATAAATAAGTGTTCAATGCCACTGGTCTCACAGAACTGTTCTAAGGCTCTCACCTTGAATTGGGGCCCACTCTCAGGCATGATGGTGCAGTGAAGCACTTTGACAGCGAGAATCTGGGTAAGTGCATTAAATGTGGCAGTCGTAGTGCTGGACACCACACTAAACACAGAGGGATAGTTTCAATAAGTGTCCAGAAAAGAACGAGCAAAATCCAGATGAATGTTGTCCCAGGGCCAACAGGGAGAGGGTCATGGGGCAGAAGACTGAAGCGCAGCAGCCTGATATTGGGCATACGCAGAACAGTTGTGCACCATGACCCAGTCCTGTCCAGTAGGCATGTCACCTGGCAAGGGCTTACATCCGCAACATAACCTAATGCCCACAATGGAGGAGTTCCAAGATACGAGAGTATAAGATAGTTGGGACAATGACACGGTGGGTATCAGCCTCCACATCCAGCAGGAGCACACCAGAGACAACAGACAAATGATAAGAAAGGCAAGCTCAAGCCTGGAGTTGTGGATCAGCAGATTGGGAAAAATAAGTGAGCCACCCATACAGCACATAGTGCATGACATACTGCAAGATTGAGTTACAGCACATGTTTGCCATGATGTAACATTAATGGTAAACCCATCCAAGGTGCAGCGACATTCTATGTCAATGTGGAAACAGTGGATCTCCTGTTGGTCAAAAGCTGGGTCTTGTCCTGAGGGTAGATGAGAGAGCACATCAATGTTTATATGCTGTGCAATAGGCTTGTACTTAATGGTGTAATTGTAAGAACTAAAGAAAAGAGCCCTAAGCTGGAGCCTTCAAGCTGTTTGCTCAGGAAGCTGAGAGTGTGGCCCAAGGAGTGCTACCAATGGTTTATGGTCAGTAATGAGGGTAAACTTAGACCAAAGAGGTACACATGGAATTTCTTAACAATGAAGATGATTGCTAAAGCCTTCTTCTCAATCTGTGAGTAGTTTCTTTGAGCAGGCATCAGTATCCTCAACATACTGGTGATGGGTTACTCAGTTCCATCACTGTTATCATGCACCAGTGTCATAGGGGGAAGCATCAGCAGCCAAAACAAGGGGCCACAATACAGAAAAGGGCATAAGGCTATGTCCATGTATTCTGGTGGGCTTTTGAACTCATCGGGGTGAAATACCAGATACATACTCCTGACCACCACCACCAATCCCAAAATGGGTTATAGGCCCTGAAGTGCTCTGGATGGTGTTTTGGAACTGGACGTCTTTCTTATGCAACTGGTTCAGTGGGTGCATAATGTGTGCTGCTTGTAGAAGGAACTTAGAATAATAATAATAATAATAATCCCCTTTACCCAAAAAATCCTGCAACTCCTGTAGTTTTTGGGGACATGGAGAGAGCCAACAGCCAAAATGTTATGGTCAGTAGGCTTTATCCTGTCATTGTTAAGCAAGTGTCTAAGATACTCTAATTGCTCACAAAAAATAAAATAAAGTAAATGTAAAAACAAACTTGCATTTGTGTAGGCAGCACTTGAGCCTTGTGCCTTGCAACATAGTAAAGCGGGTGCAGAGGTTGCACATATAGCAACCATAACTATTAAGTTATATAGGTAAATGGTACAAGTGGAAGTGGACATGGTTAACTGTTGCAGGTATACCAGGAAGATTGCCAGAGCAGAAGGTATCCCAAAGGGCAAACATTTGTATTTGTACAAGCCAAATGGTGTATTGATGACCGTATTTCATTGTGATTCCTCATCCACTGGGATCTGTAGATAAGCATTGGCAAGGTCTACCATACAAAAATATTCACCACTGACAAGCTTTGTGAGAAGGTGATATGGCGGAAGGTTTCCACATGAGCCTGGACACTTATTGTTGACCCAAAATCCGTACAGAGCCAGAGGGAGTCATTTGGTTTTTTAACCGTCATTAGGGGTTTGGTTCAAGAACTGGTTTTGACAGATTCAATCACCACAGCTTTGTGAAGGTGATAGAGTTCAAGCTTAACTGCCATTTGTAGGGAGACTGGAAGTGGACTTGCCTGACAGAAATAAGGCACTGCATTTGGGCATAGAGAAATGTGCACCTTGAAACTGGTGGGGCACACAACACCAGTTTCAAACAGAAATGCAAACGAAGCATGAAGGTCATCAAGTTCCTGGAAGGGAACAGTGTCTGAGACAATCTGAAATTTGCTCATCCAAGCACATCCAGGCCAAAAATGTTGCCAGCTGGCCAGCTCAGGGATTATTGACAACAAACATTGTTACTGGTAGTGAGCATTGCAGTAGTTGTGAAATGACCTCTTATGGGAATTGAGCTGCCACCATTGCAACCAATTAGTAGGAGGGCAGAATCACCCCTGGGTAACCCAGATGAGGAAATGTTGGTAAGTTCATGAGGGAAACCATTACTCCTGTGTCTACATGGAAACAAACGTCCTGATTTGCAATCATGAGATCAATGACCACGTTTGTAGCAGGATGTCTTTCCTGGGCAACAATGGCTTATAGTTCTTGCACCATCCCTTGACACAAGTGTTAAGAGGGCTTTGGCTTCCCAATGCATGACATCTGACAGTTGGGAGGTGCTCATACTTCACACAATGGGTGAAGTGCCTCAGCGATCTGGACAGTCTGCACATTGTTGTGTTGTGAAACAGTCATGAAACATTGGGAAAACTATTTATGAGAATTTCATCCCCTTGGTGGCAGCTGAACTACTGACACTTGGGGACAAGCCATGTTGTTGTTGTTGTTGTTGTGATCTTCAGTCCAAAGACTGGTTTCATGGAGCTCTCCATGCTACCCTATCCTGTGCAAGCTTCTTCATCTCAATGTACCTACTGCAACCTACATCCTTCTAAATCTGCTTAGCGTAGTCATCTCATGTTCTCCCTCTATGATTTTTACCCTCCACACTGCCCTCCAATACTAAATTTGTGATCCCTTGATGCCTCAGAACATGTCCTACCAACCTATCCCTTCTTCTAGTCAAGTTGTGCCACAAATTCCTCTTCTCCCTAATTCTATTCAACACTTCCTCATTAGTTATGTGATCTACCCATCTAATCTTCAACATACTTCTGTAGCACCACATTTTGAAAACCTCTATTCTCTTCTTGTCTAAACTATATATCATCCATGTTTCACTTCCATACCCTTCACTTCCATACACTCCATAAAAATACTGTCAGAAAAGACTTCCTGACACTTAAATCTATACTCAATGTTAACAAATTTCTCTTCTTCAGAAATGCTTTCCTTGCCATTGCCAGTCTACGTTTTGTATCCTCTCTACTTCGACCATCATCAGTTATTTTGCTCCCTAAATAGTAGAACCCACCTACTACCTTAAGTGTATCATTTCCTAATCTAATTCTCTCAGCGTCACCTGATTTAATTCTACTGCATTCCATTATCTTTGTTTTGCTTTTGTTGATTTTCATATTATACCCTCCTTTCAAGACACTGTCCGTTCTGTTCAACTGCTCTTCCAGGTCCTTTGCTGTCTCTGACAGAATTACAATGTCATCGGAAAACCTCAAAGTTATTATTTCT
The DNA here is from genome assembly GCF_023897955.1 of Schistocerca gregaria. Classification (NCBI taxonomy): domain Eukaryota; kingdom Metazoa; phylum Arthropoda; class Insecta; order Orthoptera; family Acrididae; genus Schistocerca; species Schistocerca gregaria. The sequence continues at coordinate 420,744,102 of NC_064923.1, forward strand.
TCTCCATGGACTTTAATTACTACTACAATTTTTTCTTTTGTTTCCCTTACTGCTTGCTCAATATACAGATTGAATAAAATCGGGGACAGGCTACAACCTTGTCTCACTAACTACCCAACCACTACTTCCCTTTCATGCCCCTCGACTCTTGTAAATAGCCTTTCATTCCCTGTAATTGGCCCCTGCCACCTTCAGAATTTGAAAGAGAAATTGTCAAAAGCTTTCTCTAAGTCTTCAGATGCTAGAAACGTAGGTTTGCCTTTCCTTAATCTATCGTCTAAGATAAGTTGTAGGTTCAGTATTGTCTCACATGTTCCAGCATTTCTACAGAATCCAAATTGATCTTCCACAAGGTCTGTTTCTCTCAGATTTTCCATTTGTCTGTAAAGAATTCACGTCAGTATTTTGCAGCCGTGACTTATTAAACTGATAGTTCGATAATTTTCATATCTGTCAGCACCTGCTTTCTTTGGGATTGGAATTATTCTATTCTTCTTGAAGTCTGAGGGTATTTTGCATGTCTCATACATCTTGCTCACCAGATGGTAGAGTTTTGTCTGGGCTGGCACTCCCAAGGCTATCAGTAGTTCTAATGGAATGTTGTCTACACCCGGGGCCTTGTTTCGAATTAGGTCTTTCAGTGCCCTGTCAAACTATTCACGCAGTATCCTATCTCCCATTTCATCTTCATCTATGTCCTTTAATATCTCCATAATATTGTTCTCAAGAACATTGCCTTTGTATAGGCCCTCTATGTATTCCCTCCAACTTTCCGCTTTCCCTTCTTTGCTTAGAACTGGTTTTACATCTTGATACTCATACAAGTGGTTCTCTTTTCGCCAAAGGTCTCTTTAATTTTCCTGTTGGCAGTATCTATCTTACCCCTTTCGATATATGCCTCTACATCCTTACAGTTGTCCTGCTAAGCAGTTGTCCTGCTAAGCAGTTTTGCACTCCCTGTCGATCTTATTTTTGAGGCAATTTTATTCCTTTTTGCCTGCTTCATTTATTGAATTTTTATATTTTCTCCTTTCATCAATAAAATTCAATATTTCTTCTGTTACCCAAGGATTTCTACTAGCCCTTGTCTTTTTTCATACTTGCTCCTGTGCTGTCTTCACTATTTCATCTCTCAACACTGCCCATTCCTCTTCTACTCTATTTCTTTCCCCCATTCTTGTCAGTTGTTTCCTAATGCTCTCTCTGAAACTCTCTACAACCTCTGGTTCTTTCAGTTTATCTAGGTCTCATCTCCTTAAATTACTACCTTTTTGTAGTTTCTTCAGTTTTAGTCTACAGTTCATAACCAATAAATTGTGGCCAGAGTCCACATCTGCCCCTGGAAATGTCTTACAATTTAAAACCTGGTTTCTATATCTCTGTCTCACCATTATATGATCTATCTGAAGTCTTCCACTGTCTCCAGGCATCTTCCACATATACAACCTTCTTTCATGATTTTCAAACCAAATGTTAGCTAAGATTAAGTTATGCTCTGTGCAGAATTCTACCAGACAACTTTCTCTTTCATTCCTTACCCCCATTCCGTATTCACCTACTACTTTTCCTGCTATCAAATTCCAGTCCTCCATGACTATTAAATTTTTGGCTCCCCTCACTATCTGAATAATTTCTTTTACCTCATCATACGTTTCTTCAATCTCTTCTTCACCTGCAGAGCTAGGCGGCATGGAAACTTGTACTACTGTGGTATGCGTGGGCTTCATGTCTATCTTGGCTACAATAATGTGTTCACTATGCTGTTCATAGGAGCTCACCTAATCTCCTATGTTTTTATTCAATATTAAACCTATTCCTGCATTACCTCTACTTGATTTTGTATTAATAACCCTGTATTCACCTGACCAAAAGCCTTGTTCCTCCTACCACTGAACTTCACTAATTCCCACTATATCTCAATTTAACCTATCCATTTCCCTTTTTAAATTTTCTAACCTACCTGCCTGATTAAGAGATCCAACATTCAACGCTTCAATCCATAGAACACCAGTTTTGTTTCTCCTGGTAACGATGTCCTCCCGAGTAGTCCCCACCTGGAGATCCAAATGGGGAACTATTTAACCTCCAGAATATTTTACCCAAGAGGATGCCATCATCATTTAACCATACAGTAAAGTTGCATGCAAAGTCACGGCCATAGTTCCCCCTTGCTTTCAGCTGTTCCCAGTACCAGCACAGCAAGGCCATTTTGGTTAATATTATAAGGCCAGATCAATCAGTCATCCAGACTGTTGCATGATTTTCAAAATATCATCCTAAAAAGGGTTATCCAGCTTGAGGACTGCCTTGCATACTTCCAGATTGGGAGCCAATTGGACACCACATCTCATGCAAGTGAAATCACAATATTGATTCAGTCCTTGCAGAGCCACCACTCATGACTTATATGACTGACCCAGTTGCTTGTGGTACTGATGGAACACAAAGTATGATGCAACAACATGGAATTGTGGTGACTAACAGTTCGATGGCAACAAACTCATCTCCTCAAATGTGAGTGCAACCCGATTTGTGAGGGAAGCCAACTTCTTTTGTAAGAAAAATGTGTCTGGGAAGCCCAAGAAAAGAACAGCAACTGTTTTGAGGGCACCATCAGAAATCCAAAAGGCAGCAAAGTGCTGTTTCAGCCACTGAAAGTATATGTCCCATTCTTCTTTTATGTCATTAAATGGTGGAAATGCCAGTGGGTGGGACTGGGAAGTGACCACAGCCTGAATAGGTTGTGAACCCTGCACATGCAAGTATTCTGACAAAAGTTGAATTTTCTGGCATGACAAATCGGTCTGCTGCTGCAGATGTTGTTCCATGAGATGCACAAGTTTCACGTCCATACGACACTGTTAACCTTTTTCCTTGTCAATTATAGCAACCACAATTGGACATGATCAGGAGATGCTGGCCGACCGGCCGAGAGTGACAATGATGAGTCACCAAAAACCAGAAAACATAACAACGGCTATGGACAAACAACAAGACAACACAAAAAAAGACAAGTCCAGAGTGTAAACCAAAATGAAGAGCCTAGACATAGTAATATCTAGAACCAAGCAACACTGCATACAATGAACGATATGAGAGTGCAGTTGGAATGCAACTGAGCTCTGTGCCCCTGCACTGTTAGCTTTATAGCATGGCCGCAGGCACCAATAGACTGGCACATGGATCGTGGCCCACACCTAGAACGGAGGGGGTAACAATAGTACTCTCAATTATTATATGCACCACTTGGTAGCTGTCATGTAGGTCCATGCATTCTGGTGGGCCTTCAAACTTGTTGGGCCATATAGAATATCCTCTCTACTTTATCCATTGTCACTTATTTTGCTGCCAAAATAGCAAAACTCAAAACTTATCTACTACATTCAGTGTCTTGGCCTGAACAGGCCATGAAAGCCCAACAGTACCAACTGGCTGCTGTGTCATCCTCAGCCGCTGGTATCACTGGATGTGGATATGGAGGGGCACATAGTTAGCACACTGCTCTCCTGGCCGTATGTCAGTTTGTGAGACCGAAGCTACTACTTCTCAGCCAAGTAACTCCTCAGCTTGCCTCACAAGGGCTCAGTGCACCCTGCTTGCCAACAGCGCTCGGCGACCCGATGGTCACCCACCCAAGCGCTAGCTCAGCCTGACAGCAGTTACCTTCAGTGATCTGACAGGAACCGGTGTTACCACTGCGGCAAGGCCATTGGTGATTGTATTCCATTACCTCTGATTTACTTTTTTGATAAAAATCTTGTAAATCTCTTAATGACACTATGCACTTCTTTCCACTACTCTTCTAACTCCTTTGCTGTCCCTGACAGAACTCCAATGTCATGGGCAAACCATAAACTATTTATTTCTTACCACTTAACTTTAATTTCCTTTCCAATCCAAAAGTTCGTCTTCATTTCTTTCAATGCTTGGAATGTAGAGATTTAATCATGTCTGCTACAAGGTGATGGTTTACTGCTGTGACATTAAACCGTATGTCTCTCCCCCTATACGCTGCTTTAAGTGCTGAAAATTCGGGCACATGTCTTCCCACTGCACTTCTAACGCCACATGTCGAGACTGCGGGTGCCCACTGCATCCAGGTACTCCCTATGCGCCTCCTCCTACTTGTATCTCCTGTGGAGAGCAGCTCTCCCCTACTCGCCAGACTGCACAGTACTCCAAAAGGGGTGGAAAATCATGACGTACATGACCCTGGACCGGTTGACTTACCAAGACGTTAAATGTAAATTTGAACGATTACACCTGATTCAGTTGACATTCACATATGCTGCATCTGCATTACCATCACCATGAAAAGTACCAGTCATACCACACTCTATGCCACAAACAGTGGGGCCTTTGGGCATCCAGAATACATCTGCCCCCTTGGTGGTAGGGGGGAAAATCTCCTTCTGTTGCTCCCAAAGTACTTACTTTGGGAGCACCCCCCCCCCCCCCCCCCCAATACGCAAGGGACATCAGTCCTCTCCCCCCAGCCAGAGAACCAACAGCCTCCTCCGGCTCCTCTCATACAGAAGGTGTCCCTTGGGACCATCTTTCCCAAAGCCTCCACTAATGCCACAGCGGAAACTCGCCAGTGGCTAAAGGAGCCAAAAGCTGCTGGACGAAGAGCTTCACGGTCTTCCTCCATGCCTGAAGCTACTTCAGAGAAGTCCTCCCAGCAAGCCCCTAAAGAGAAGCAACAGAGCAAGCAAACAAGGAAGTCTGCTAAGAAAATGGATCCTCCAGTGGCATCAACACCACCACTCCCTACCAATTCTGCACCTGCAGATGAGGTGGAGATCTCAGTGTCCCCTGAGGACCTGGATCTCACTGATGCCTCATCCACAATAGGAATGGATACAAATAATCGATCTGTTGCGACAGGTGACCCTGAGGCATAACCAGCCTCCTTGCATGCTTCATGCCTTCCCAGCTTCACAATAATGTCATCCTCCAGTGGAATTGCTGTGATTTTTTCCATCACCAGGATGAGCTACGGCAACTGTTAAGCTTTACACCTGCTGTCTGCATTGCCCTCCAGGAAACCCGGTTCCCAGCAGTGCAGACCCCTGCCCTTCATGGCTATAGGGGATATTACACGAACTGTAGTGACTATAATAGAGTGTCAGGTGGAGTACATGTCTATGTCCTGAACTCAGTACGCAGTGAACCTGTGCCCCTTCAAGCCCCTCTTGAAGCTGTAGTTGTCAGGATAAGGATGACACAAGAAATAACTGTCTGCAACATATATCTTCCTCCAGATGATGCAGTACCCCTTAACACATTGGCTGCACTGATTCAGCTCTCTAACCCTTTCCTACTTTTGGGATATTTTAACTCCAATAACCCCTTGTGGAGTGGCACTGTGCTTACTGGGCGAGGTAGAGGTGTTGAAACTTTCATGTCTCAACTAGACCTCTGCCTCTTAAATACTGGGGCCCCCACAAATTTCAGTGTGGATCATGGCACTTACTCGGCCATTGATTTATTCCTGTGCAGCTCAGGACTTCTCCCACCTGTCCACTGCAGAGCCCACGATGACTTGTGTGGTAGTGACCACTTTCCCATCGTCCTGTCACTCCCCCAGCGCCATTTCCCCAGACATCTGCCAAGATGGGCTTTAAACAAGGCAGACTGGGAAGCTTTCACCCCTGCTGTCACTGTTGAATCTCTCTCACAAGGTAACATTGAAGTGGTAGTTGAGCAGGTCACTATAACAATCGTTTCTGTGGCGGAAAACATGATCCCCTGTTCTTTAAGGTGCCCTCAATGAAAGTCAGGACCTTGGTGGCTGCCGGAAATCGCTGAGGCCATTAAAGAGCATTGGCGATCTCTACAGCAACATAAGCAGCACCCTTCTCTAGAGCACCTAATAGCTTTTACAGGTCTGAACCCGCATTCGCCAGCTTATAAAAAGACAGAAACAGGCATGTTGGGAGAGGTACGTCTCGACCATTGGGTGCCATAGATCACCTTCCCAAGTCTGGAAGAAGATCAGACATGTTTGTGGGTACCAGACCCTGACAAGTGTTACTGGCATTAACACCAGTAGCGCGTTATCTACCGATGCAAACGCAATTGCTGAGCACTTTGCTGAGTACCATGCTCAAGCCTCCGCATCAGAGAATTATGCCACAGCATTTCGCACCCTCAAACAGCAGATGGAAAGGAAAGCCCTCTCGCTCACTGAATGTCACAGTGAATCCTATAATGCTCGATTTACAGAGTGGGAGCTCGTCAGTGTCCTTGCACATAGCTCTGACACAGCTCCTGGGCCAGATGGGATCCACAGTCAGATGATCAAACACCTCTCATCTGACTACAAGCGACATCTCCTCATCATCTTCAACCGGATGGCATTTTTCCATCACAATGGCGGGAGAGCACGATCATTCCAGTGCTCAAATCAGTAAAAACCCGCTTCATGCAGATAGCTATTGGCCCATCACCCTCACCAACGTTCTTTGTAAGCTGTTAAAATGTATGGTAAGTTGGCTGTTGGGTTGGGTTCGATCCTGCAGTCATGTTGCCTACTGGTTCCATGCCAGGGCCATTTCTGCCAGAGTCGCTCTATCATTGATAATCTAGTTTCCTTTGAGTCTGCCACCCGAACAGCCTTTTCGAGACACCAACACCTGGTTGCCATCTTTTTTGATTTATGGAAAACTTACGACTTGACCTGGTGACAACATATCCTTGCCACATTATTAGTATATGAGTAGGGTCTCCGGGGACCAATCCCGGTTTTGATCCAAAATTTCCTATTGCTCCATACTTTCAGTGTCCAAGTTGGTGCCTCCCATAGTTTCCCCCATACCCCGGAGAATGTGGTCCCGCAGTGCTCTGTATTGAGTGTATCTATTTTTAGTGGCCATTAACAGTATAGCAGCAGCTGTCAGGCTGTTTGTCTCACCTTCTCTGTATGCAGATGACTTCTGCATCATACTGTTCCTCCAGTACTGGTGTTGGCGAGCAGCGCCTACAGGGAGCCATCCACAAGGTGCAGTCATGGGCTCTATCCCACAGCTCCCAGTTTTCAGATGCGAAGTCATGTGTCATGCACTTCTGTCGGTGTCATACCATTCATCTGTGTCATGCACTTCTGTCGGTGTTGTACCATTCATCTGCGTCATGCACTTCTGTCGCTGTCATATTGTTCATACCAGACGACGATCCACTCAGTGTTGATTCTTAGGACTGGTTTTCAGTGCCCAATTGACATGGCTTCTTCATCTTCTTCAGATGAAGCAGAAGTGCTGGCACCATCTCCATGCTCTCCACTGCCTGAGCAACACCAACTGGAGTGCAGATTGCTCTATGCTGCTGCAGCTCTACAGAGCCCTTATTCAATCCTGCCTGGTTATGGTTTGGTGGCACCCTCAGTATTGTGTTCACTTGACCCGGGCACCACTGTGACATTCAACTGGCAATACGAGTTTTTAGGACAAGTCTGATGACCAGCACCCTGGTGAAGGCTGGAGTCCCTCCATTGAAGGCTAGGCATGCACAACTGCTCGCCAGTTACGTTGCAAACATTCATAGTTCTCCTGAGCATCCGAATTACTGTCTCCTTTTCCCATCCATGGCAGTTCATCTCTCGCATTGGAGGCGCAGGTCAGGGCTTAAGATTGCGGTCTGATCTCTTTTCTCTGAAGTGGAGTCCTTGCCTTTACCACCTATACTCAAGGCCCGTTCACAATGGTGCACACCTAGGCTGAAGCTTCACCTGGACCTTTCATATGGTCCTAAGGACTCAATTAACCCCAGCTCTCTGCTGTCACTTCCTCTCAATTCTTGACATGTACTGGGACCATGAAGTGGTTTACACTGAGAGCTCAATTGTTGGTGGTCACATTGGCTTTGCAAAAGTTCATGGAGGACGTATTGAAAAGCACTGCTTGCCAGATGGCTGCAGTGTTTTCACTGCAGAGCTGGTGGCCATTTATTGTGCTCTTGAGCACACCTGGTCAGTCGTTTCCTCTCTGTACTGATTCCTTGAGCAGCCTACAAGCTATCAACCCCAGGCCATGTCGGAATCTCAGGAAATGAACTTGCTGATAGGGTGCCCAAACAGGCTACACAGAAACCACTTCTGGAGATCGGTTTCCCTGCAACTGACTTGCAATCATTATTATGCCGCAAGATTTTTCAGCTTTGTGTTATGGAATGGAATAATCTCAGTATGCAAACAAACTGTGTGCCCTTCAGGAGACTACGAATGTGTGGAAGACTTCCATGCGGGTCTCTCACAGGAACTCTGTGGTTCTCTACCAGCTCCGCATTGGCCATACTTGGCTAACATATGGCTACATCCTCCGTTGCGAGGACCGCACTGTGGCTCACATATGACTGTCATCCACATCTTCCTGGACTGCCCACTTTTAGCCACTCTGTGGCGACCTTTTAACCTTCCCAGCAACCTACTTTTGGTTTTGGGCGACAATGCCTCAACAGCAGATTTAGTTTTACGTTTTATTTGTGAGGAGGGTTTTTATCGTACCATCTAAGGGTGGGCATTTAGCCTTCTCTCTGAGGTAGCCACCCTCCCTCCATTTTAACTCTGTCGCACTTTCTTTGCATTTGTTTGTCTTGGTGGTCGTCTTTTCCCTACATGTGTTAATTTCACTTTGTCTTTTTGGAGTGGACATTTTAATATGTTGCAGAGCGGCTGGCTCATCCACTTTTATTATTGTCTGTCAGCCAGCCCAGACCATATGCTCTATGATTTTAATACCTTCTACTACTTTTCCTTGTGGTGTGTTTTCCCCATTTTTGTTTGTTCCATTGGTTTCCTTTTTAGGTGTGGTGTTCGGTATGTTTGTACCTTGAGCCTTGCTTGCAACAAGAAAAGGGGATTGATGACCCTGTAGTTTGGTTCCTTTATGCTCCAAACCAACCAACCAATCAATCAATCAATCAATCCACATCTGCCTCTGGAAATGACATGCAGTTTAAAATCAGGTATTGAAGTTTTTGTCTTACGACTATTAGAAAATGTCAGGTGTCTCCAGGTCTCTACCAAGTATACAGCTTTCTTACATAATCTCTAAACCAAGGGAGTATTTTACAGAAAAGCCTACTTACGTACTTGTAAGAATGAGTAATAAGTGATGCATTTGGGAACATGCTCCAACCCATTATGAAATACTTCCACGTGGAACAAGTAGACAAGATCAAAACAATTACAATGTATGGAGAGTTAATTAAGCAATAGTTCTTCTCACACTCCATATGCAGTTTTTGGCACAATGGTAAGCATGTTGTGCCATGAACTTCACAATGGTCTGAAGAGTATCAATTTAGGTGTAGATATTATCTGTGTGTTCCAGGCACTATGTCCTTAAAAAGCATTTGTGTTTCAACCTTACATGTTTGAAACCTTCAGTTAAAAGGATATTGTATGACATCATGCATTCAGATCATGGAAGTATCTCCTGTTGTATAATTTCCAACAGTACACCAAATATCAGAAAGAAGCATTTACAAGTTGCCTTTCTTCCTTTAAGGCTCTTTTTTCTTCAAACTTTCTTTGTATAAACACAACTGATGTCTTTTGTGTCGTTCACACATACAGTATACATTATTCATTTTTATTCACAATTGACTATTTATGAAACAGAATAGGCTTCATATCTTTTACATAATTACAGACACATGTAGTTATCGATATACAAAACTACTCATACATGAACAATCAGACACTTAGTCATACATTTTGAATTTTAAACATATGTTCCCTATCTCTTCATCAGAAAATTCTGTTCTATTATAACATTGGTTTTCAGTCAACCAGCTATACAATTTTCTTTGGAATATAATGGGCATTCAAAAAGAAATGAGCTGGATGCATAATTACAGAAACCAGTACCTGTATGTTAGAAGTATTGACCCTTCCTGTTGAGGCACTTGTCCCACTGTGACACAAGGTGGTGAATGACTGTCTCATAAAATTCTGGGGGCTGCGATGTTAACCAGTTCCGCATGTACATCTGGACGTCGTCATCCGAGGTGAATCGTTTGCCCCTCTGAGCCTTTTTAAGGGGACCAAGAATGGTGTAATCACTGGGACAACAGTGAACACCCAGCATTACTCACAAACCTTGACCACCCTCCACCAAGTGATCAGATCAAAACAACCAGGCAATCTCACCCTTGGGGCCATTCTGCTCCACAACAATGCAAAGCCTCATACGGCCAACACAGTCATGGCACTCCTGCAGAAATTCAAATGAGAGGTTCTCAGCCACCCTCCATACAGTTCGGACCTTTCTCCTTAGTTGTTTTTGATAGTTTGTAGCACCTGTCACATCAGGAGCACTCATTGTCAGTTTGGGATTGCACAGTCTTGTGTAATAATTTTTCTGTCCTCTTGGTGGATGGTCACATATGTCTTTTTAGGAGGTCTCTCTCTCTCTCTCTCTCTCTCTCTCTCTCTCTCTCTCTCTCCCCTAACTTTTAAATATTCTTTTTAAATAGCTATCTTGTGCTATTCACCATATACGAATAGAGCAGGACAGATGAGGTAACACAAGTCCATAGTACAATGTCCTGAGAACTATATAATTCACAGCTTTTTTTGTTTTGCACATGAGAAAAATCTGTGTGTTTATCTTTTTACCTTGTGCATCAATGTGCCCCTCCCCCCTCCACCCAATGTCAAATGCTTACCTATAACAGTTCCTAAAAATTTTGCACTGCTTACTTCTTTAATTTCCTCACTATGTTATTTAATATTTATATTATATGTCTCACTCTGCTTTGTTTGGAACACTAATGCATTGTTTTAGACTAATTTATAAAAAGATTGTTTTGTAATAGATATTTGTATGCAGTTTCAAAATTTAGGATTGCTTTCGTTTCAAGCTCCCCTTTTTCTTACTGACACGCATAATTATAGTATCATTGGCATATACTCTAAATTTCTGTGTTGTGTATTCTGGGAAATCATAAAATGTACTGGCCCGAACACAGAGTTTTGTGTCAGACAGTTTGTAATCCAGATCTGGAATTATTTAAATTTCCCCTATTAGTTTGTTTGGTTTCTGTGCACTGTTTCCTATTCATAATGTGTGATTTCACTGTGTCATAACATTTCCCTTCAATCTCATACAGTTTCTTCCTTAGCCATGAAGATCCCACATGTCTTTTGTCATTTGAACTCAGAATATGTTAACTAAATCTGTCAAGGCTGTTATTGTTTATTTCTCTTCTCTGAATGATATTGTGATGAACGTAATGTTTTAAATTTATTTATACACCTTACAATTCTATTCTTTATTATAATTTCAAACAAATTCTGGCAAAAGTGGAGATCAGCTGTATTGGCCTGTAATTTCCTAATTCACCTCTGTTTCCTTTATTAAGGGTTTTTCTCCACATTCCTTTATGAGATGTGATGTAACACCATCTAAGCCAGATGATTGTTTGACTATTAGTTTGTTTTTTAGGTTTGAAACTTCTATATCGGTTGCTGGCATGAAGGAAATGGTGTGGTTTACATATGGGATTTTTGGTAGTGTTCATGTTTTATTTTGTTTAAACAGTTATATAGTATCTGTTAACAATGTTTGCCATTTCTAGACGATGTACTTGACTTTTGTCATCTTTCAGTGGGGAGATGTCCTCTGTCAGTTTTGTTACTTTTCCTCTCTCTTGATTTATGAAGTATCATGTCTTTTGAGTAGTTCTCTCCTGTATCTGCAGCTGTATTAATAAATAACGACTTTGTTTATCTCAGGAAATTACAATACTCTTTCTTTTTATGTTGTGCAAAGTATTATATGCCTCAATGTTCTTATGGAGTACATCTCCCATCACTCAGCTTTTCTTTCTTGGGTACTTACTTACTACCCCTTTTGCTGACAGGACTTGTAAGATTATAATGATATTAATATAATAATAATAATTCATATACACTCCTGGAAATGGAAAAAAGAACACATTGACACCGGTGTGTCAGACCCTCCATACTTGCTCCGGACACTGCAAGAGGGCTGTACAAGCAATGATCACACGCACGGCACAGCGGACACACCAGGAACCGCGGTGTTGGCTGTCGAATGGCGCTAGCTGCGCAGCATTTGTGCACCGCCGCCGTCAGTGTCAGCCAGTTTGCCGTGGCATACAGAGCTCCATCGCAGTCTTTAACACTGGTAGCATGCCGCGACAGCGTGGACGTGAACCGTATGTGCAATTGACGGACTTTGAGCGAGGGCATATAGTGGGCATGCGGGAGGCCGGGTGGACGTACCGCCGAATTGCTCAACACGTGGGGCGTGAGGTCTCCTCAGTACATCGATGTTGTCGCCAGTGGTCGGCGGAAGGTGCACGTGCCCATCGACCTGGGACCGGACCGCAGCGACGCACGGATGCACGCCAAGACCGTAGGATCCTATGCAGTGCCGTAGGGGACCGCACCACCACTTCCCAGCAAATTAGGGACACTGTTGCTCCTGGGGTATCGGCGAGGACCATTCACAACCATCTCCATGAAGCTGGGCTACGGTCCCGCACACCGTTAGGCCGTCTTCCGCTCACGCCCCAACATCGTGCAGCCCGCCTCCAGTGGAGTCGCGACAGGCGTGAATGGAGGGACGAATGGAGACGTGTCGTCTTCAGCGATGAGAGTCGTTTGTGCCTTGGTGCCAATGATGGTCGTATGCGTGTTTGGCGCCGTGCAGGTGAGCGCCACAATCAGGACTGCATACGACCGAGGCACACAGGGCCAACACCTAGCATCATGGTATGGGGAGCGATCTCCTACACTGGCCGTACACCTCTGGTGATCGTCGAGGGGACACTGAATAGTGCACGGTACATCCAAACCATCATCGAACCCATCGTTCTACCATTCCTAGACCGGCAAGGGAACTTGCTGTTCCAACAGGACAATGCACGTCCGCATGTATCCCGTGCCACCGAACGTGCTCTAGAAGGTATAAGTCAAGTACCCTGGCAAGCAAGATCTCCGGATCTGTCCCCCATTGAGCATGTTTGGGACTGGATGAAGCGTCGTCTCACGCGGTCTGCACGTCCAGCACGAACGCTGGTCCAACTGAGGCGCCAGGTGGAAATGGCATGGCAAGCCGTTCCACAGGACTACATCCAGCATCTCTATGATCGTCTCCATGGGAGAACAGCAGCCTGCATTGCTGCAAAAGGTGGATATACACTGTACTAGTGCCGACATTGTGCATGCTCTGTTGCCTGTGTCTATGTGCCTGTGGTTCTGTCAGTGTGATCATGTGATGTATCTGACCCCAGGAATGTGTCAATAAAGTTTCCCCTTCCTGGGACAATGAATTCACGGTGTTCTTATTTCAATTTCCAGGAGTGTATATACTACATAATATGTATTATCGTCCATTTACGAAGGAAGAAGTTTTGCAAATTCATTCTGCTGGCAATTCTCCTACGGACTTCTTCAGCTTATTGGTAACAGACGAATTGATGCAACTTGTAGTTGACGAAACGAACGATAACGCAGTCAACATATTGCTGAGCGAAATTACAAAAGAGGGATCTAGAATCGGTAAATGGAATTACTAGTTTTCCTGGGCGTTTTGGGTAACGTTAAATATCTGCGATTATAAGACTACTGGAAGAAAGAACCGCTTCCAGGAAACCCGAAACCAGACGATCGTTTATATAAGATACGACCTATATTGGATTATTTCGAGAATGTCTCACGTGTATTATCCGGGAAGAGATTTATCAATAGATGAATCAATGATTCTTTGGAGGGGAAAATTATCATTTAGACAATACATAAAAAGCAAACGTAATAAATATGGCATTAAGATGTACATGCTCAACAATCCAGGCGGTTTCATAAATAAGTGCGCTGTGTACACGGGAAGTAGTGGAGATATAGAGGGGAAAAGGTCACTCTGAAAAGGTCGATTTGCATTTGATGGCAGTAAAGCTGCATGTTGGTCATCACATTTACTTGGACAATTATTATAACAATGTTGAACCTAAAAACACTTTCCACAGGTACTCTGAAATTAAATAGGAAATATACCCCTAAGACGTTGTATTTGCAAAACTGGAGAGACAATTGCGCGGTATTCTAATGGAGTTATGATTGGAAAATGGAAGGATCGACGAGAGGTTTCCTACGTTTCCACAGAACATCTAAATGTTATGGAACAAGTGACGAATGCGCGCCAGCAAATAGTCACGAAACTTTTGCCTATTATTAGGTACAATGTGTGTACGTCTGGGACTAATAAACAGGATCAGATGTTATCGTATTATTTATGTGAACGAAAGACTGTCCGCTGGCCGAAAAAAACTATTCTTTCATGTCATGGACATGCTAGTTTTCAATTCTCTATTTCTGTAGAACAAATACTCAGGAAATAAAATCACGTTGTACGATTACAGAATGGACATTATAAAGGGCTTCCTTCCACCAATGGACGTTCCACGAAATGTGAGCTACAAACATCTCAAACAAACACAAGTCGTGCAAAAGCGGGAAGCTACTGCAGGGAAGAAGCAAGTTATGAGGAAGCGGTGTAAAGCCGGGTTCACACAGGCAACAAAAGTATCGCTACTGCTAATGGCGAACTGCGATTGCTTTGTAGTTGCACGTGCGAATTCCTAGTTTTCGGTGGCGCTATTTAAGAAGCGCAACTTTTGTCACGCCACAAAAAGTTGAACTTGATTCTACTTTGTTGCGCCATTCTGCCGTCTCCACAATCGAATAACGTCATTCGATTGCTACCTCGCGGCTGGATTCAAGCCTTTCCAGTGCGCATTCGTTCGCAGATAGTGCTTTTGTTTGTGCGTTTGCTATTAATATGTCGAAAAAGTGGTCATCAGCGACAATTATGAGATTCTTGGAGGTGTATCCAGAACGAGAATGCCTTTGGAACCACAAAAGCGAATCATACAGATAGAAATTTGAGAGATGCTGCATTAATTGAAATAGTAAAGAGTATGCGTGAATATGTACCTGGAATTGATGTAGCTACAACAAAATTAAAAATTCGAAATGCTTACAAGTACTGAAATCACTTAAGAATGGTGCGTCTACAGACGATATTTACAAACCCAGCCTTGCTTGGTTTGAAGCTGCAGACCGGTTCATAAAACATGTAGTCAAGACAAGAGAGACGAGAAACACTTTGGTAAGTAATATTTTACATTTATTATGTTTCCTAAACATGTTATTTAGTAATATGTACAGCCGTTTAATCAGCTGAGACAGGTGACGTCATTTTGCCAACTGTGCGATCACAAAGAATTTGTGGCGCCCTGTGTGAACGGTAGCTCACAGCGCCACTCCAGAATGACTTGACTTGTGGCGATACTTTCGTTGCGTGTGTGAACCCGGCTTAAGAAGTTCGCAGAACAATGCAAGCGCACTGGTACACCATACGAGTGTACAACCTGCCCAGACAAACCTGGAAACTGCTTGAACTGCTGTATAATTTCCCATAAGTAGCAAAAACGCGATAATATCGGGGAAATTCTGATTATCAAAAACAATTTCTTTTATTTCTTTTGAGATTGCATGGTTTCTTTTTATGACGTGAAAGGTTAGAACTTTTTTTCACAAGTACTCAGAAAATGGTTTTATTTCAAGTCGACATATTTCTTATTGCGTTGTAAAGCGTTCACTTCAGTTTTTTGCGAAAGAATTTGTTGTGCTAAATTTGTTTTAATAGCACGGCAATTGAAGTGATGGGGGACATGAGAGAAGCCTCCACGTAAGGTGTGTTTCGCTTACTAAATTCTACACATCCGGGCGTCTATGATAAACGTAGGGACGGCACTTGGATGGGTGACCGTTCAGGCAGCCATGCGCTGTTGCCATTTTTCGGGGTGCACACAGCCTCGTGAACCCTTTTGAGGAGCTACTTGACCAAATAGTAGCGGCTCCGGACAAAGAAAACCATCATAACGACCGGGAGAATGGTGTGCCAACCACACGCCCCTTCTGTTAGCATCCGCTGCTGATGATGACACAGCGGTCCGATGGATGGATAAATGTAGACGGCTAATTCTCTCATACCAGGAACAAACGTGCTACTAAATTGACGACCTCTATCACAGTCAATCTTAAAACTGCACATTTAAAGCAAATATAATTTCAAATGAATCCAGTTTCCTTTTTTTTCCTTCTTAAGAATTTGCTTTTAGGAATCCAAATTTTTCCTGAATGCAGCAGATTTGTTGCTTGTATTTTTTGTTACATTGTCAAGAAATCAGAAACATTTGAATGAGACCTGTGACCCCTATAGGTGTGAGACAGCAAACATACTTTAAAACTTGACCACTATACGGTCGAAGCTTATTTGAAGTAGTGCATCTAAGGTGTCATTAAGTCAGTATAGAACATGATCCTAAAGATCTTACAAGGTCTTGACGTGAGCCTGTAGCTCAGATGTGCTTGGGAGCGTCGGCTCCGAGCAGTACTTGCCGTTTCAGAGTGTTACTGGTCCACACTGGAGAGTTGCGCACCTTCACCGATGCCGCAGTGGAAGTGTTAAATTCTGTCATGACGGCATAACGGTCTCCTAGTGTGGAGTTTATCACCAGGGTGTGAAGGAATATTTGTTGTTATGTGATCAATAGTAGTTTCACTATGCTTAATTACTCTGGTTTGTTTATCTATTTTTATTTTTAGATTGAAAGTATGGAGTTAAGTCCAGTAGAGTCTTACTGTTTTCTGTATATTTCCTAGTGTCTATGTTCAAATTCCCAGTAATTATTTAATAAGCATATTGTTTTGAAAGCTCTTGGACTGTGTCTTCTAGTTGTTCAAAATATTTTTATTTCACGATTTGCTAATCAGTATAGGCCCAATACACAGCATGACTGCCCTACAATTTTTATTTCCACTGCCATAGCTTCATAGCTCATTTCTCTAGCATATTTTATGGTATTTCTTTTGGCTGTAGTTGATTTATAGCTAGAGAAAATGGCAACCGCACCACCTTTACGCTGTTTACATTTGAATAATTTTTCAAGTTGTAACCCTCCATCTGATTTTGTTCCAGGCCCACTTCTGTGATTACTGGAATGTTTGGCTTCTATACCCGCAATATTACATGTAATTCATCTGCTTTATTGTTTATGAACTGTGAATTCTGGTGATGTATTCTTAGTTGTTTTTAATTTTAAGGATTCCCTTCTTGTGTGGCACTGCTCATTTCACTAACTTCCCATGCTTCAGTTACACTGCACTGATTTTTTTCACTAAAACTGACTTCTCTTTTCATTGCATTTGACTTCCTAGCAACATCTCTACACTGGTAACTGAGGCGAGTATTAGCACTCACATATTTTTCCGGGGTCTTTTCTCTCTTTACACAATGGCATAAAAATCCTTACTTGGTGTATCTGGCCTCCTAGGCTTCAGGCACCTACCTGACAGGATGCTTCCACTGCTGCTGCTGCAGATCATCTACGTTTCATTGACATTGGTGCTGTAGAACAGTCCTTTTGTTGGACTTGTTTCTGTTGGTGATGAGGCTGTTGGTGTTGATTCCATTAATGCTGGTCCTGCTCATGTAGATTCTGATGTTGCTTCTACCGATTGTGACATTTCTGCTGTTCCTGTTGCTGCTGATGACACTGCTGTTGTTGACAATGAAACTGATGTTACTGTTTCTGGTTTTAGATATGACACTACTGATGCAGGTGTTTGCTCTAGAGGTGGATTCCTCACAGCTGTCTGTGTGTATGTGTACGTAAAGACACACTTTTCTTCATGACCACACATCCATAGTTGTAATGGTAGACAGTCCTTGGTTTCCTGCTGTAAGTAAGGGAGTTTGGTCATGATCGATGCCAGTAAGGAACAGTGCCAAAAAACGTTTCCTCACACACTGTGTTTATGAATAGCAGCTGCATTTATGAATGGAGGATGAACATATTGTGTGTTAAAATTACCTTTTTAAACACGAAATTCCACAACGTGACAAAAGAAAATCATCAGCACATGGAAAAATACTGAAACAATACAAGTCCATCATATGGGTCAATAGCACAATGGCTGACATAAGATCACTGGAAGCACCGAATAAAATACTCCAGGACTTATAAGATCACATGAGTTTATTGGAGGAGGTATTACTAATGTCGCCAGGAGATTTTTGTTAAACACTTCCAGTCATTCGAAAATTAATGCCAGTATATGAAATATATGCCTGCTTGAAAAAGTCATTCACATGGCTGCACATAAAAATTGTAAAGTTGACAACAAATCTAAGGATGCACATCTCCGAAGATGAAAGAGCACAAGAATTTGCTGAAAACCCTTTATAAATAGGAGAAGGCATCTATGCAATAGAGGTGTAGTGGACTCACATTTGGGAGAGCAATGGTTGAAACCCGCGTCCAGCCGACCAGATTTCGGTTTTCCATGACTTCCCTTAATTGCCCCAGTGAATGCTGGGATGGTTTCTTTGAAAGGGCACAGACGATTTTCCTTCCTCATCCTTGACAAAATCTGAAATTGTGCTCCGACACTTAATGACTTCGATGTTAGTGAAATATTAAACCCAATCTTCCTTACTTTACCTATCCAACAGACGAAAATTCTGGCCGAATCATGCTGAGAAATGAATTGTGCAATATGGGCAAAACTCCTGAGCAACTCATGAATGAAATTCGCCTGAATATCATCCAAATTTATACCAATCCAGAATGGTTACACACGGGAGTTATTCTAGTGACAAAAAATGAGATTGTCAGTAACATCAAGAAGACTGTCCAAGAAATGATGCCATGGGCAGAAAAAATTTCTGTGTCAGTTGCTACATCAGATGGGGGAAAAAACCCTATACATTTTTCTACTTAATTTTTAAATTCATTGAATGTTCCAGGAATGCCATTACACTACCTAAAATTGAAGGCCCCCCCCCCTCGCAGAATTTGAAGAAACTGTGTAGTGGTGCAAGTCTCTGCATCAAACAAGTAAACAAGTGCAAAATATCATTGTCAGAGCCAGTATAACAAGTGGCAAAGAGAAAGGGCAGATGCTTTTTATACCACAAATACCTTTAATATCATATGGATTGCTCTAACGTTTAAGCTGATTGCTGTTTCCAGTAAAGTTGGCTTATAGCATTACCATCAACAAAGCACAGTACCAAACACACTGATATTGTGGTGAGAATTTAAAGGAATCATGCTTTTCACTTAGCCTATTGTATGTTGCGTGCTCAAGAAGTTGATTACCCCACAATCTGTTCACTTATAGTCCAAACAATAGAACTACAAATGTAGTGTGTAAGTAACTGTTATGAAAAAATGAAAATTTAAATATGTATATACAATAAAAATTAAATTTAATACTAAATTGAGATTCTTTTGATTCTGACCTGTTATATTTAAATAATAATATTTTATCACATCATTGATTAATTTATTTAGTATACACTATATAAACCACTCATTTAAAGGAATATACGTCTATATATTTGATACGGAGAATGGTCCTCTTGCCATCAACTGTGCAATATATTCTGACCTGAGCAACACCAGGCATTGCAAGTGGTGTGGCTACATTTAAACAGTTTGCTCTTCCTCTTTATGTTTAAATGCAAACCATTCTATGTGTAGTATATTCTGTGGAATAGAGCATTTACATCCATGGCACTCAGATGGGAGTATACACCTGCTATACACATTATTATACTGTTTTAGTAATTGCAGGAGGGTATGGGTCTATGAGTCATCAGCAGTTCAAACATACAGCAAATTATGGTAACCATCTGGGAAATGTCAGCAAGGGAAAGGAAAGGACTCCAAGTACACTCAGTGTGTATGCCAGGGGGCCTCATTCAACATGTTGAAGAAGCTATTCTGGCAGCCTTTTCTGGGAACAGGGCACAATAACTTCAGTTCATGGTGCATGTTGAAGCAAACCATGTCTGTCATGTGGGCTCTCAGATAATTCCAAATGGCAGAGAATATTTGAGAAGAACAGCCTTGCACATGTTTCTACAAAGCTCACAATTCGCAGCATTGTTTCCAGGAATAATAGTGGCCCTCTAGTTCTGAGTTGAGTCGATGGACTAAACCAGAGACTTCTAGAGTTCTGTGACAAGCTAGGGAGCGACTTTCTGGATGTGTGCCATGGGGGTTGAGAACTCTGGAGACCCCTAGACAGGTTAGGTATGAACTACACATCAGAGCCTGCTTCCCAGATACCTGACTACACCCAAGTTTTTTTTTTTTTATTGTTTTTAGTTGATTAACCATACAATCTATATAACAACAGGTGTAGGAAACCTAGAAATATCCATGTAAGATTGAAAGAAAAGCCCATCACAGGTGAGTGTATTAAAATCCTAGTTGTTAACTGCTAAATGAAGTGCCAGAATTCAAAGTGCTTACGAAAAACACTGAAGCATGCGTATTACTAGGTACAGAAAGCTGATTGAAACCTGAAATTGATATCAGTGAGATTTTTGGGGAAAACTGACGTGTGTATTGAAAGGATAGGCTAATGGTAAATGGAGGTGGTGTATTTTTCACAATACACAAGCAACTCAAATCCACAGAGATAGAAATTGAAGTTGCATGTGGGAATGTCCAGGCAAGACTCAGTATAAGGGGTGTGCATAAAATGGTAACTAGATCCTTCTATCAACCACAAGGCTCGTCTCCTTATGTAAGTAAAAAGTTTAGAGAAAACCTCAGCTCCCTTTCACATACGGTCCCCAATCATACTGAAAACATCGGTGGATACTTTAATCGTCTAATAATCATGTAAATTGATTCTTCCACCACTTCTTGGTAGAACAAAATTATAACAAATGAAAAGAACTAGTTTGCTTTTTTTTCTTCAATATTACTTTTATTGTGTTAACCAGTTTTTGACTTACAAGGCTATCTTCAGACATTTACAACTGTTGTCACCAAAGAAGTTACAATGTTTGAAACAACACTAGAAAAGAAGTACACATCTAGATTGAAGCAGCAACGTAGGGCAAATAACATTTTTGACAGTGTGGTCATAATGCAATGTAAAAAGTGGAACGGAAAGTAAATATAAAGGGAATAAACAGGAATTTTTTTAAACATAGAACTGAACTGTAAGCCTACATAACAGTTTGTTTATAAATAAAACCTATAAAATAAATTGAGTACTTGATAAGGCTACTTCAGGAGGTATAAAACATGGAGAGTGATACACAAACCAATTAAAACAAAGAATTATTCATGTAACTACAGATATATGAGGATCTTAAGCAATATCCATAAGATGAATAAATGCAGGAAAATGGATGAGCGTGCGGGAACATACAGTAAATGCCACCTTTCAGAGTGTGATGATACTGCATTTTAAAAAGTAAAAAGTGGAACAATATACAAATATAAAAGGTACAACCAGGAAAAACAATAATATTGTAAACAAACTGTGCATATGTAACAGTTTGCTTTAAATAAATGAACCAAGTAAAATAAAAAAACAGTACTTGATGAGACAACTTTAAGAAATATTAAACAGGGAAAGAAATATAAGTTCCAGTTTCAAAAAAGTCTTCACAATTATAACTACAGTCTATACAGATTAAATACACAATTTTAATAAAATAAAAGAATACAGGAAACCATGTAAGAACAGACAGTGTGGGAAGTAATGAAAAACAGAGGATTATGTGAAGTTTAGGGGAAGGGAAGTATTAAGCTTCACCTGGTCATTTAAGATTAGATTAAATCTAGACTGTGAGCTAAATGATTGTTAGTTTCCAGGGCTTCCAGGAGGTTGAGTTTTTGGCTCTTGTTTACTAAGTGAAGGACATGGGGACTCTGGCTGGTAGTTGTAGCACTCAGGAAGCATGGAGTCAGAATTCTGCAACCTTCCAGCTATGTTCATGTTCAGCCAGCTTACCCCTCTGCCTGACCAACCAATGTAAACCAAGTCACAATCACAACAGGTAATTTTGTATATTCCACTGTTGGCTAACAAATGGAACTTTTCTTTTTATTGAAAATATACTGAGCTGCAGTGTTCTTAACATTGTAGGAAAGCTATCTTTCCAAGATTTCAGCTTTTTGCTGCAATCTGTAATGCTTCTCCTACATATAGTAATGTACACCACTTCTTGCAGACAGTGGGAATTACAGTAGATGGGGAACAGAGGATGGTGTAATTATCAGTTTTTGTTTGCTATGCAGAATGTTGTCAGTCAGAACTGGATTGTTGCTATTGCTTGAGGCAATAAATTTTACTATATCTAGCTCTCCTTTAAAGTCATCTGTGGACATGCGAACAGATACGAGATGGTGAACCACTGAGTGGAAAACTGCATGTTTGTGAGCTATGCGGTGTTGTGAGCAATGGATTTGTTGCCAGTCTCCATTGTAAACTGAATATTTTTATGTTGATTGTTTAGGTTTTGCGAAAATGTGATGGGCAGTCTTTGTGGTGCCAGTCCACATACACAGGAATTCATCTATATATCTAAACAATCTGTAATATTTATACTCAAAGGTTCTTTTTTCAGAAAGTGTTGGGCAATTCCATAGTTACAGGTGTAACATGTACACACCTTAAAATAAGGAATAAATCTACCTCTTACAATTACATAAAAAGAAAAGAAGTATTGTAGTTTATTTGGAATAAAAGTATGTACTTAAGGAAACATATTTGAAGAATAAAGCTATTTGTTACACAAAAAATTGTTACAATTTTATAGTACAACTAGGCCAAGATATCGTTACTTACTTAACATTTACCTCAGTTTGAAGGCCTAATAAATTTATGACAAAAATGTTTTATTATTATTGATAGGTTTAAAAACTTCATTTAATAATCTTTTTCAGCAACATCCAACTCAAAATTGAACTTGTTTGATTTCTGGTGTTGTTACCTTAGATAGTACGTGATGAATTTCACAAATCAAACATCAGTTTCATCTAGTTTAAAAAGTGTTTTAGTTTTTCCTACTGGTCAGAAACATTATTTCCACATCCTCCTCTTCATCAACCTCACTCTGGCAGATTCCCAAGTAACGGTATTGAATTTTGGATAGGGTTGGCTTCTTTTTGTCATTTGGAATGTCAACCAAGACAAATAACCCAAATTTTAAATCAGACTTTTCAATTTTATTAGTTAGGCATAACTCACAAGCACTTCCAATATTGTCTTGTGATTCAGATAGTGAAACAGTCTCCTGATCAGAATCATCAGAACTGCACACTTCATAGAAGTTTATGCATCTTTTTGCATGTAATGTTTTAGCCTTTTCCTCCTCAGTAATAAATACTGATACCCTTGTCATTAATGACTCTGCCGTTTTTGAAACCAGTAAATCAGTTGTGTTATAAGGCTGAAAGTGGTGGCAGCCCTGGATTTGAGGAATCGCTTTTAAATTTTTGCACCTTTCATCCAAAATAGGAATGTTATGCTCCACTGTTATCTTATCAATCCGTAGTACCTTAATTTTGGAAAAATTCTTCAGAGTGTAGTCATAAAAATCAATTGTGTTGTTAATAATAACTTTCCTAGATCTAATGGCTGTCCACACATTCCTCTTCAGTGCACTTCCAATGCCATCGATGGCTCCTTTACCATGTGAACTGGCAAAAAAATTCCACTCAACTGTCAGTCCAAAGCCTCTCTCAAAATAACTTAGATTGGTCAAAGTATACTTATTTTTGAACTGCCCAGCAGAGTTGTCAGAAAATATAAAAACTCTTTTAACTTTAGGAAATCTTTTTTTTAAAAATCTCCATTATAACAGTTTTAAGAAAAGTCCACACGGAATATTTTGTGTGTGAAAGGTCGTTACTGATGACTGCATAGGAGCTGACTTCATGGTTTGCAAACCAAATGCAGAAAATGCAAATAGTTACTTGCCCAGTGTGCACTCTGTACCTCATCTTGTGAAATTAGAGCATAATTCTGTGCAAAGTCCATTTGAAGAACACATTCTTCAACGTCAAGGCTGTTTTTCTTTCCTTGGAAGAAATCATTCAGCTTTATCTTCATGTAGCAATGTTTTTTAAACGGGGTCAATGTGTCAACCAGTGATGCTAAAGCATCATCGCAGCTCCCTGAATGTTCACTAAGACAAGGACGATGTTTCGCTTCATTTTCCCATTGCCTCCAGACAATCGTTTCAGTTAAGTCTTCTGGGATAAATTTGCTCAATTTAATTTGACATTCCTGGCATGACCCAAAAACACAGTCGTCATTCTGTGAATTACAACTTAATTCATTCAATAATTTCTTGTGATTGCTTGGAACAGTTTTGCTCAAACACTCAAGTATGCTCATGAAATTGTAGTGGTACTTACACATACATACATTATGTGGTGTATATAATAGGAGAACAAAAGGTGGTCACAGTGAATAAAACTTGGACTTTCCTACAGAAATATCTGGATGGAGTTTTTTGAATTCCTCATAAACCTCTCCGACAGTCAGAAGTAAGTGATGCTTTTGGAATTTCTGTTTACATTCTCCGTTTTTTCCATACGGTTACAACATCTTTACAGCCAGGAGCTTGGCGGCTAATGTCATCCCCAGTGTAGAAGTCTTGACTTTTTAGTTTCTCCTCTTCGCTTAAGACTGGAGTTCTGGTATGTTTTATATCACATATGAAAGTTTCAGAGCCAATTATATCGGAAACTATCTTTTTAATAACAGCAGATTTTTTACTGGGGCTTTCTGGAAATATCTTCAACACTTTCTTCACAGCTTTACCAAATGTCTGTTTACACTTTTAAGTCCCAATAGGAGAAGATTCAGTTGGAATTTTTGATATTGCGAGTTCTAGCTTTTTATTTTCTCTGAATGCCCTCTCTCTCTCTCTTTTTTCTTCGATTCTTATCTGTAAGACGTTGATTATTTTTCAATTTTTCTTTAACTTGCAATCTTCTTAATTTGCCTCTTTCTCGTTCTTTCTTCAATTAACTTCTCTCTTTTCCAGGTTTTCTTTCATCTTTTCTCGATGCTTCTTCACTCTTTCCGTCGCTGGTACTGGTGCCATGGTCTGCGAAGACAGAAATTCTGAAAATATAGGCCTATTTATGTACAAACATAACTCTGTGCAGAGAGATAAAAGTAAAAGACATTGTTAAACATAGACTCTTATGAATGCCTAAAATTTGCCTCAATAAGAAGTTTACTGGGCCTATACAAAATTTAAAACTGAGGTTAGCAATATTGTTGTTCTTGGAAAAGTTGGAATGGAAAACAAACTATATGTAATCTAAAGAATTTTGGGCTTAATTAACTTTTTGGAGAATGTCCGTTGAGTCAGGTTAATGCCCTAATTAACTTTTATAGTGTAGGTGTAGTGCTTAAACAAATGTATTCAAAGTAATAAAAATTTTTAGTTTTCATGCTTAAAACTGTTTTCATATGTAATAAACATAGTTTAACTTTTTCATTCACAATAATACCCTTTGCTTATAATTTAAATGTAGGGACTAGGCCTACTAAAGATGAAGGTGGCATTAAACCCTCCAATTCAAGTTACAGGTGTTACGCATGTGTTAAGTAACACCAGAAACAAAAATTAGTAACATCCGTAACAAATCTAAGAGTGTTAAATAAGATTTCAAAATGCCATGTAATGGTATGATATTGTAAAACGCGTGGATAACCTCACTTTTACAGAAAGGTATTGTACACAACAAATTTACTAGATTACAAATTTAACTGTTGTATTGTTTTGTTACAGGTGTTACAAGCAGAATATATATTATAAAACTAACAAAATAAAGAAATGCAATTAGCTTACCTCTACACAACGAATTATTATGAGCTATAACAATGTTGAATTCAATATTCTTTGCAACAACAGAACAATCAGCCATAGATAACACAACCAATACTCATCTGGAAATAGCATAAAATGTACCTCTCTGTGGTGGCATAGAGTAGCGCACGTTTAAACACTTAGTGAAGGTAGAAATTTAATTTTTTCATATTCATGATTATTTTGCAATGAACAAATGTACTTTTAAATTTGCATTTTTAAGGTTATATTTGTAATATTGTCTTTTTTCACAAAGTCCCTTGAACATGGAATGATCCTGTTGTTCAAAATGGTCCATGAATTTTTCACCCAACAGCAGATAAAGAGGAGAACCCATTGCTAAGACATCTAATTTTTATATAGAGATTCTTGAAACTGGAAGTAGTTTTGTGCTAATCTTATCTGAGTAGCAGTCTCAAGTTATTCCACAGGACTGACTGTACACTTGTACATCACCTCTAGGAGAATATCGATGCATTCAGCTACTAGTATGTTTGAAAATGAACTGCAAACATCAAAAGATGCTGATTTAGCACTGTGTGAGACAGATACAACATTGATCTTATTTACAAGGTCCACAGAGTTTGGAATGCCATGCTTTGGTTTAAATTTAGTCTTGCTCTTAATTATGTCATTCAGTTTACTAGCTAGTTTGCGAGATGGATCAGTGAATGACTATACAACAGGGAGATTCCATGGTAACTCATGTTACATTTTGAAATCTGTGTTTTATTATGTTGACTTGTTATCAATCTATAAACCCATATTTTCTTTTGTAAATCATCACTATAAATCATATTCAGGCAAAGATCTTGAAGTGTTATTTACACAGGGATGAGCATTAAAATTAAAGAACAAGAAGGTAATTTATGTTGTGACTCATGTTACAAATTTGGGACATCCTATTCCTAATGTGCAATTTAGGTCAAAAGTGTCCTCAAACTATTAGGAGTATGAATCTGGTTTTTATCACAGAAAATGCATATTAGGTTGGCATTCAAATGATAGAGTTACAGATTTCTAAAAATAGTTATACCATGTGAAATAATGTAATATATTGAAAAAGGTACATGACTCTTGTTACTTGCTACTTCTTGTTGAAAAAACTTTTTTCCTGCAAGCAGAGAAGTGAAAACATGACACCATGTGCCAATTAAATAAACTTAACATTAATGTTTCACTTTTCAAGCACTATGAAAAATTATAAGAGCATGACATATGGGAAAATGGATTGAAAACTCAAAAGTCAAAGAACTAAAAATATCCTCATGCACTGACATCAAGCGGATTAATTTTCTTCATAATTTCATCATATTTCACAGGTCATCTTAGCAGCACACTCAATAGCACTGATTAAGTAACAATTTCCAAAAACTGAATGTACTTCTCCAGCATTGAAAATTTACTGTCATATTCTACTTTGTACCAGTCTCCAATATTCACACTTTCTGTAGTTCTTCAGTATGATAATCTGCAGCAGCCAAATTCTCTTGAGACAACAGATATGCTTGAAGTCTCCTTTCTTATACTGGAAGCAGTGAATGTTTTTGTGTTTGGTACTGAAGAAAATATTTTACCCAGATTAAGTTTCACATTAATCCCTCGAATTTCATCAATAGACACATGAAAAACCTACATAGTTGTGACACTTTGAACTACCTGAGCAAAAGTTGATGCATCACTACTAGGAATTTTCGCTATTTTACTGCATTCCCCACTAACCAATCCACAACTGCAACAATTCCATCTACAGCTCCTTTACCATGGGAGCAGCAAGTAAGTTCCAATAGATTTCCACATTATGAAATGATTGAAATTGAGATAAAGCAGCAGTAAAATATTTGTTTTTAAATTGTGCGGCAGGTCCGTCTGACCAGATTTAAACTACCTTCACATTTTCAGGTATAGTTGACAGTACCTTGCTTACATTGCCTATGTTTTCTAACACTCTCCCAATTTTTAGCTCTCCTTTCTTCTAATAACAGTCCTTGCTTATGTTGACTCAACTGTAAAAACTTTTGTTTCTGCTGGTTTTATGGAGCTTCTTCCAGATGCTGCTTCTTAAATTCTTCATATTTTCCTTCACTCTTTTTCCTCCCCTTAGTCTTTCTGCTGCCCCTAAGGGCATCCGCCTCTTCTAGTCTTAAAATAATACAACTGTGACTCAGATTACATGACTAATGTTACACATTTAATTTTCTGTTTTTACAATATTGGTTGAAATTGGGAAATTTTTAGTAGTGATATTAATTACACATTTACACTAATAAGTAAATTACTGTACAAGATAAAGTTCTGTAATATCTCTCTAGGTATAAAAACTTAATTACATGAAAGTGACTCATGTTACATGAAAGTTCATGATCTTGTATTATATGGTTTCCCCAACCTATAATTTACCTACATGTTTTACACTCTTCTTACAATACATTATGGTATGTAACACCTATAAAATAATATGCTAAATCTTAACTGCCCATTAGTTGAAATGAAGGTCCAAAATTTCCAATAATTCACACACTCATGTGAGAAACAGGTGGTATTATAAAAATCGCTACAAATTATGGGGAGAAAACAATAATGGGCCGCAAATCAATATTACCATACAGTAACAAATCAATATTACCATACAGTAAAAAGTCCTGCACTATCAAAAATTTTATAAAAAGTACCAAATCTTAAACTTCTAAATATCGTGTGTCCCACTTTCCATGGAAAATCCCAACCGTACAAATAGGAACGCCTTATTTAAGAAGTCTAGGCGCCACCGACTTCATGTTATTTAATAGTTTTGCTTCAAAATCTGAGAACATGCTTTTGCATGAATTTATTGCACGGTTACCATCAACTTTCAATAATTTAGTAGTGTATTTAGGAAGGACTTGGAAGCACGCGATACTCCACTCAAATCTGGTTTCTTTGTTTAGCCTCTAACTACACGCATTTTGCAATAGTATCTTTCATTAGATCATAGTCAATACCTACATCCATTATAACCGGTCATTTTCCTGTAGGAAGGGAAGGGCCATATTTAAAACCTTTGTCAAGCACTTTTTGTACATATGGCGACAGAACATAAAGTTCTATAGGTTAATAACATGTTGGGAAAGCTTCTGTTTGCAATTTGGCGATAGAGGTGGTCACATTACAAATCGTAGATAACTTCTTGCTCTGGCGCAAAAATATTTCATGAATAGAACCACACACACTTTTGTCGAACTTAACGACCAAATACATCAAACTCACATGGGTCTAACTTCGTGAACAACTTTTGGATGAGTACAGTTTGTCAAGAGGTTGAAGTCTATGATGGGCACATTTGAAGCTGAGTCAAAAAGTTGTGGCTATTCCTGATATACGGAGCGGCGGCAATCGTTAAATAACACACAAAAATACATGAAGACGACTTTATTATGTGTTAACATTTACACAGTCATACGCAGTCTGCAGCACAAAACAGAATGAAAAGCAACATGGCGGCGCACAATAGATTTGCATGAGGTCAGAGAGCCTACTTTGGCAAAGATATTTCACTTGTAGAGACGATAGTCGCCTCGAAGTGTTTGTTTGAACATTTTCAAGCTTCTCATCAAATGCGTGTGAAGTTTGAAGAACGCGTTCTCTAGCGAAGGTGCATTTTAAAAGTGGAAAGAAGAAATTGAACACACTACACAATCCATACTCGTGAAACACCGTTGCATTACGTTTGTTGATGATTACTCAACCTGTAAGTATGTTTCCATAATTCATGTCAATTTGTTTCCAAAGTTGAAGGGATGAGACACTTAAAATTAGTAGGTAGTAACAAAACTGATGGAAAGTGCTCTGCAGAGTTGAAAGTCTTCAATAAAGAAAATAAGTGCCTTGTTAATTTTGTGTCGACTCATGTTGAACACGATCTAGACTTAAGTTATTTGAATCTAACACCACAAGAACGCGAGAGCATAGCTGCAGACATTACTGTGGGAATCCTCTTTCCTATTGCTCTTGACAAAATTCTAGCAACAGGGCAGGATTCAAATTCCGAGAGCGTACATATCACAACATTTTAGAACCTATGCAACATTGCAGCTTCTTAGAATTTGGCTTCAAAGTCAGTCGAGACACCATTTGCTACGTTCCAAGCAATACTGTAGGATACTGCCAGATCTGACATGAATACCTTGGGGCACATCTGTCCTACCTGAGTCTTTATATAGTTGAAAAATATATTTAACACATCACTGTCATTTGTATTAGAAATGACGAAAGTGCATGGAAATCCTTATCTCATATCATCCAGAATTAGTATTGTGGTAAGATCAACATCATAGCCATTTAGACCATCAACACAAATATAATCATTACCATATGTTGCCAATAATTCACCATATGCAGTGTCCATTATTACTAAAATGAAATCCTCGCTTCTCAATTCCGGGTGCTGGTCAGTGATTATTTCTTGAGACTTATAAAGTAAAACACACTAATTATCACTTTGCTTAACTTCATGTTCCCTAGCTTCGACGCTGAGGGCATCATTTTCATGTTCGACTGACTTTGAAGCCAAATTATTAGCAGCTGCAATGTTATGCAAGTCCTGCAATGTTGTGAGATGTACTCTCTCCGAATTTGAATCCTGTACTGTTGATCAAATTTTGTCAAGAACAATGGGAAACAGGATTCCCAATGCAATGTCTCCAGCTATGCTCTCATCTTCTTGTGGCATCAAATTCAAACGACTTAAGTGTAGATTGTGTCCAAAATGAGTCAACACAAAATTAACTAGCCACTTTTCTTCCTTAGAGAGGACTTTCATCTCTGCAGTCCGCCTCCAGAGCGTAGCAGTTGCATTACCATGTACCATGCAAGGGGTCTGGGCTCAATTCCTGGCAGGGGACTGGGTGTTGTACGTCATTCATCATCAGTTTCATCGTCATTAACACACACGTCTCCAAAGTGGCGTCAGCTAAAAAGACTTGCAATGTGGCGGTCGAATCCTGAAGGGAATATCCGAGCCAATAAATGCCATATGATCATTTCATTTTTTTTCATCTTTGCAGGGCACTTTCCATCAGTTTTGTTACTACCTGCCATTTTAAGGTGTCTCATACCTTCACCTTTGGAAAGAAACAGACATGAATGATGGAAAAGAAACTTACAGGTTGGGCAATCATCAACAAACTTAATGCCATGGTGTTTCACGAATCTGGATTGTGTAATATGTTCAATTTATTCTTTCCACTAGAGAACTCTAGATCTTCAGATTTCACATGTATTTGGTGAGTGGCATCAAAATGATCAATCCAACACTATTTTTCCACTATTTCAAATGTGTACATCATACACTTCAACCTCTCTGCTGCTTCGTTATGCCATGAACGTATTGTTGGCGGCGTTTTAAACTTCTTTTCCAAATAAAACTCTTCTCACATATGTAGCACTGACAGGAACATGAAGGTTCATAATTTGTAGCATGAAGTACGATTTCATTCAACTGCTGTGGGTGCACTCTGAAAATATGCTGTCTCAGGGTCTTCTGATAATTGTATTTGTTTCCACAAATTTCACACTTAAAAGCACTCATTGTAAATGTTTTAATTACACAAACTGCTAACAAGTACAAGGAGACAGTCGCTCTATTTCCAAGTGGAACAGGAAAGGAAATGACAAGTAGTGGAGCAAGGTACCCTCCGCCATGGACCGTGCGGTGGTTTGCGGAGTACCTACCTAGATATTGAATGACGTTTAACCAGGAAAAACACAGGGAATTTCAGGAAAGTTATGAAACCCAAGGAAATCTGCATTTTAATGTAGAGTTTAAATTGAATTTTATTAAGTTTTATAAATCGCCAATATTAAAATATCTAATATTTGAAAGTGTGTTACTTATGTGGATATTATTCCATATAAATTAGCGATGTTTAAAAATTAGCTAAACTACTGCTTATGGCTGGTATATAGTACAGCACAAAAAAGAATTATATGACCCATGAAAGGCACAGCACCTCGATCTTCATTTAAAGAGCTTCAAATTCTTCCATTACCATGCTTATATAGCCTAGGAACAATAACGTTTATAAGGAAAATCGTAGATGAAAATAGCAAGATTGCTCCAAAACACCAAAATGTCCCAGAATGAGATTTTCACTCTGCAGTGGAGTGTGTGCTGTTATGAAACTTCCTGGCACATTAAAACTGTGTTCCGGACAGAGACTCGAACTTGGGACCTTTGCCTTTCGCGGGCAAATGCTGAACCAACTGAGCTACCCAAGTACGACTCACGCCTCGTCCTCACAGCTTTACTTCTGCCAGTACCTCGTTTCCTACCTTCCAAACTTTACAGAAGCTCTCCTGCGAACCATGCAGAGCTAGCACTCCCGAAAGAAAGGATATTGCAGAGACATGGCTTAGCCACAGCCTGGGGGATGTTTCCAGAATGAGATTTTCACTCTGCAGCGGAGTGTGCGCTGATATGAAACTTCCTGGCAGATTAAAGCTTTGTGCCGGACCGAGAATCGAACTTGGGACATTTGCCGTTCGCATACAAGTGCTCTACCAACTGAGTTATCCAAGCACAACTCACACCCCGTTCTCACAGCTTTACTTCTGCCAGTATCTCCTTTCCTACCTTCCAAACTTTACACAATCTCTGCATGTATGATTCACAGGACCAATAAATATACCATAGAATATTAAATTATTAACATTGCTGTTGTGTGTTATTTTCTTTGCAATGAAGAAGTGATACTGTTTCACCGAAGTACATTTCCAGGAGTTGCACTATTCCTCAATGTTATTTGAAACACAGCATGTGGAATAATGTTCTCCTTCATATTTATTGAGGCAGTTGTCACTGTCCAAAATAGATCATTTATGTATTTGTACTCTGCAGTAGTCTACATCTGCGAGGTTCTCCTCACTATATATGTATACATATGGAACTAAAACTATGTATCTACTCTGATCCTTGTGAGAGCTTAGAGGTTGTAGTGTATGCGATTAAATGCAAATAAATGAATATTAATTTTATAACTTGCATATCATGTTTTAACCAACGCTATTTGCAAATCCTATTCCCAATTTACTATATTTTTGTTGTTCAGTATTTTGATTTGATTTACATAATGCCCATGTGGTACCATAGCCCTATTCTAATTTATTACATTTTGACACCCAATGTAGGGCCTAATTTAATGTACAGAGTACATTCTTTTGTCTTTTTAACCTGATACTATGTTGTTTTGTGTGACCTTTACTAAGCTAAGAAAATACTGCTTTTGAGTTTTAGATAATTTTAGCCATGAGTATTGTAATATGTTTCAACCACACTATTATATTTGTTTCACCAACTAAAATACTTGGCTCCCTGAAACAGTAATCATACAGAATTGTCTTATTTGTTTTAAAGCTTTTGAGAAAGGTTTAAATGTTGGATGCAAAGGGGAAAAGTTTCTGTTTTCATGAAGTGCTTAGAGTTTAATATTTCATCTAGTAAGCACTGAAAGCCAGTTGATTGACTGTTTTGAGCTACAGATATCTCACAGTAGCTGACTTACAACTAATTCCCACATTTGTTTTATTCAGGTGTCTGTAATAGTTATAAGAATTTTACTAAGTCAATAAAAGTATAACCTTACAGAATTTGTTTCTTATTGATTAACTTGCCCATTTTACACAATTAAAATTACTGATTGGTACCATTGAAAGCTCATCACTTGATAAGTATTTGTTAATGAAATGGTCATCCTCGCAATGTAATTTAGTTATATATACCTTACAAATGGTGCTGTCTTGCTTCTCAGTAAAAGTACACAATACATGGTCCCAGCTCTCACCCTTCACAAAAACCCGACTGTTTTATAACGTGCTACCGATATCGTTCTCAGTACCTGTTGCTGCCTGAGTCGTGAACTAGTGTTGACAACTGTCAGTGCTATCTCGTGATGTCTATGCTGTGCATAGTTCTACACTGAACACCCAAGATGAGTTCATCACAAGGACTCTTTCTGGCTAATCAAAAATGTACTGCAGTGTGAAAGGACTGTCAATATTGAAATTGAACAACAGATAATTCAGGATGGAATAACATTTATATTAAGAAAAGGATAGACTGATACCATATAGATGAGTTGTTGAGTCCCAGACAGCCATAAGAAAAATACTGCTATATATGTGAGTTTTTGGTCAAAGCGCCTTCTTCTGATGTAGAAAATACACACACACATTCATGCAACCACAACTCTTTCACAAATGAGCACTGTGTCTGACCATGAACAAGGCCTTTTGGACAAAAGCGCTCACATGTATAGAAATCTCTTTGTTGTACCTGTGTGTAATTCAGTATCACCTCTGTGCGGCTAGTTGAAATCTAGCCTTTTCAAAATTAATATATTGGACCTCATGTAGCTAACGGTTTATAATATTTGGAAGTCTCATGGAGATATGAGAAAACTTTTTGAATAATTTCCATCTTCATGTGTCTTCAGCTTATTTGTTCACACAAGACTTGGGATCTTTAAACTGTTATAGTGAACTTGATTTTTAATTACTATTAAACTGTTAGGAAACAAACCTAAAAGATTCTTTGCATGAGAGGGGTACCTTGCATTAATGAGATGGCTAAAGTGTTTGCCTGTTAGTATTTATTCTGCATAAAATTTCATTTGGAATCTGTGGAGATTTTATTGCCATCTAGTGTGAACTTCTGCATCTGGCTTGTGGAAAGCCTTACAGCATACTGTTATGAAATAATCTTTTATACATGCTAAAGTCGTCATACACACACATCTGTAAAGCAGCTGAGAACTTAACATGGTTAAGTAAACGGTTTTCTCAAGATATGTTGTGTATCCTAGTGCAGCCCTATGCCACTCCCATCATTTTGTAATGATGTGGGATGTGCCACTTTAACATAAGTTTCCTTTACACAAAATAATTATTTTTTTTACAGTTACTACATCGTATTTAAGAATTCATCTATTGAGTAGAAGGAGTTGTCATTCAGAATTTTTTAAAATAAGCTTTTAAATGTTGATTGGCTATCTGTCAGACATTTAATACTATTTGGCAAATGACCAAAGATTTTTGTGGCAGCATAATTCACCCTTTTCTGTGCCAAATTGAGATTTAATCCTTGAATAGTGAAGGTCACCCTTTTTTCTAGTGTTGCAGCTATGCATTTCGCTGCTGTTTTTGAATTGGGGTGGGTTATTGATGACAAATTTCATAAGTGAATATATGTATTGCGAAGGTACTGTGAAAATCCCGAGTTGCTTATATAAATTTCCGCAAATCACTTGCGCTATCAGTTCTGCGGTATTGTCCTTGTGTTCGAATTACATACCAAGAAGGTACTGGAAAAAGAGAAATGATCATAGAACATAAACACCCAATCCCAAGGCTACACAGTTCTTCAGTTAAAAATGGTGCATTGTTAAAGAACTATGGTTTCCAATATGTTAGTCACATGGAATGCAACACTATTAATACACCAATCCAGGAAACATTTTTCCACCACCTGATACTCATCTACCCTGCAGGTTTTTTATCCCACAGACTATAGTGGAAAACTTTAAGATGAGGAAACTAATACCTTCTATACCAAAGGAAAAATAAAAGATAGATTCTTTGTGATACATGTACAGTATAGCTTTCCAGAGGTGTATAGCATTCACTGTTGATGTCCAATTACGTTTCGAAAATTATGCTATGCTTGCATGAGTCCCATAAAATGATCGTCAGCAATGGAAAATGTATGAAACAACCATATCCTGTAAGAAAATAGGCAAATGTATATCAGTGGTGTTTGACATGTGGAATTACACACTATGCTGCGCTAACTCCATGAACAGAACACGTTCTCTTTCACACACAACATCTGTGAAGCAAATGTATACACAGGGATTGCAGTATCTCACAAGCCTCTGTAACTAGTTAGAATTGCTGCAGGTATGGAACTGAAGACTCGATTTATGTCCAAGATGTGGTGGAGAAATGGAATACCTCACAGAAATCTACGTTCGTCTAGAGGAAGGTGTTCAAATAGGTTGTCCATTGGTTTGATGGACATGATTCATCACACATGCTGTTGCGGGTTGATATTTGTAATTATAGACACTCTGGAAATATTGATTATCCTTGAATTAATGTTTTATATTCCATGTTGTACGTTCCTTGGAGAGAAATAAATTAATGTTGTACTGGAATAAGGGTGTTGTGTGTCCATAATATTTTGGTGCCGAAACCCGGGATTGAACCAGGGACCCACAACACATGTGTTGGTATTCCTCTGCTGACTGTGGTATGGGGAGGTTTGCTGTTAACGAGTGCACGCAGTTAGCACTCTAAGTTTCACATAGAACTCGCAGCTGTATATGAATCGAAAGCAGGTTATACCACACGACAGATATAGGCCAAGAGAACAAAGGGAAAAAATGGTTAAAAGTGCGATAAATCATCTGTCACAGCATCTGTCTCTCTCTAGAATGCATCGTCAGTCTACCTAATTACAACCTCTCTCCACTTATTACTCCACATACTTGCTATCATCCTTTAATGCAGATCAATGTCAATGTAGAGGCAGATGCTTCTCTTTTCTAGAAAAGTATCCAAGAGGCCAGTCAACTTGTATGTATTCCTATTATTAGGTGGCACTGCATGGTTGTGATTGCTTTAGGGTACAGAGAAGCACATCGTAAATTCTGCTTGTTAGAGTGTAACACACTTAAACAGTCTTGCACAGGGTGAAACACGTGATCTGTTCAGTAGTCGTATATGGCAGTCCCCAAGCTGGTAATACAATGTTGTTTAGTGAAGGGAGACGCAAAGCTTATTGTAACCACATGTATGGACACTTTAACACTGTTTGTTAGAGTTTAAAACACTTTTGACGATATTGTATAGGGTCAAAAATGCAATCCGTTCTGTAGCTGTATATTGCAGTCCTCAAAAGATGGTAATACAACGTTCTTTATCTAAGGATGACACTTTATAAAAATCTAAAAAATTGTTGCCAGTAACTTTGGATCACATCTGGGCTTTTGATCTGTAGTATACAAATTTATTACTCTACATTTGATGGCCATCCACATTAAACAACCTATTCAGCCTCTCACCTACACATGGAGAGATGACCATTGTAACAAAATCAACTACATTATCGAATATGTAAAGCGATATGTACTACAAATCTCATATTTACAACTCCTCTGTGCTGCTACATTAAGAGACTTTGTAGGTGACGAGGCGTCTGGCTGCTTTGAAGGAATTCGAAAGTGAGGAGGCATCCTGTGACACAGGTAGAGCATTCCATCATGAACCAAAAATGAGTTTACTGTTGTAGTCCTCTGAAGCAGCACATAACCGATGTTACTCTGATAAGAACCGGTCTTTTTCACCTGATGAGAGAATACTTAGAGGAAAACAACCTATGTCATATTGTTGTACAGGATTTTGACAAGTAATGATACTTTAGCGATGTGAAAATGCATGTATGCTCAGATTTCTTCTGTCTTCGAAAGTAACTCGTATAAAAGGAAGGAATCTGCATTTCGCATGAGAAATTCGAGGTGTATAACAACATCTCCATTTTGTGTTGGGTAAAGTGGATTTTTAAACTGTGGAGTTTACATCAGGATGGAATTGCAGTTAGAACCATATGTCCAAGCTGAGTGTCTATTACCAGTGGCAGACTGGATGCTTCAGCTTAGCCTCACATGCCGTCAAGTTCGAAGAACACTCCGACCTGTCGGATCTTGCCCATAGTTGCGAGCCCCAGTCCTTGATCCAGTGCAGTCTGGGTGGCTGAATAGTGAAGTAACCAATATGTTGGCTGTCCGGCGGCAGATGTGGACTTTGTGTTGAGTGAGAAGATTAAATATGGTGAGTGTTTGCACTGTATGATTATTCCCCCATGTAAATTGATGGCTGACTAGTTAGTAGTCACAGTGCACTCTCTTGGGTCTCTGAACGTCTGGTACAGCTGGCGATGTGTGTGCCCATGGCTGCCCAGCAGTCGGCAGACAGCATACACTTCATGACCATGAGTATCTGTGATCGGAAGGTTTTTTTTTCACCAGATATATTTACGGTGAAGTGGAAAAGTTGTGTTGCAGGAGGGTGTTTGTATTTTCAAACTTTGGTGCATACAAGACCTCATACAGTATATATTTACCGCTACAATCTATTTGTGGTGGAATTTTAATTACTTTATCTGCAAAATGTTTGTGTGATTCTCAAATGCAGAAAATATGTTTTATTATGAAGAAGACTCATCATAAGGTGATGCTGAGTGTTGAGTCCTGTAAATTGCTAAACAATTAATTTTGTAGAGTAGTGTAAATGGATTACTTCCCGCCAATTTTGATACTGAAATTGCCACAACTCTCCCATTGTCCCCAGTAGTAGCCAATAGGAACACAGCATTCTGAGGAGGGTCGTAAACCTCTGTCTGTGTGTTTGAACACTTTAGTTCATAGATTTGTACACACAAACAGGAAGTAACCACTTGAGAGAGTTAGAGACAGGAAGCGAGTCTGGGATTTCCTGATCAAAGGAATGCTACCATCTGATGATTTGTTCACAAGCCGCGAGAACAAATGGACGTCACTTGGTCGGGCTTGCTCGCCATCTTTGTCTACAGGTTTGCAGTCCATATGTAGCAACAAGAAGTAGCCAGCTGAGAGGGAGCGGAGGTGTTTTTCCCAGTATTAAATATCAAATATCAAATGACGCCTACTTCCGGTCCACGGTCGTCGGTATTTAGGATCGTGATCTGTAATTAGGACAGTGGTCAGTTTTCAGCCTATGTGGTGGCGCCCAGACAATAGACACAAATGTGGGTTTGGGTGATCAAAAACGGTGGCTAATTATCACACTTAATTCCATTTCACAGTTATTATGTCATAGAAAACGGGGGGAAGGGTGAGGATCACAATCTCTTGCAAACTGATTAACTAAAGTATATTGAAATTGAAC
Organism: Schistocerca gregaria; assembly: GCF_023897955.1. Lineage (NCBI taxonomy): Eukaryota > Metazoa > Arthropoda > Insecta > Orthoptera > Acrididae > Schistocerca > Schistocerca gregaria. The sequence goes on from NC_064923.1 coordinate 420,782,801, forward strand.
TGAACAATATTTTATACATTTATTCTCTTGTCAAAAATTAACATAGGTGCACAATTAACATGCAATATAGCCTTTGACCGAAACTTGGCCACTTCCAGTTCATTTTCTGTCAATTGATGGATGTTTTGTGCAGCACAGGAGGTTTGACACAATAAACAATGCAGCAGTGCTGGACAGACTGGACTTCTCCACAACCACACTTAAGATTGTTTTCTGTACTGTAGCCCCATCTTCCTAGATTAAACCTTAATCTACCCACTCCTGATCTCAACCTATTCAAAGATTTACAGCTCATCCATTCCTGGTCATGTCCTGTGGGGCAGGGGAGCGAGTTCAGAAACTCTTCTCCAACCAGAGGGAAAGTAAGTCTTATCCCTCCAAAGTTGCATCCTGGCATTTTCAGCAGTGGCAATACGAACGTTTCATGTTCTAAGGAAGCTTTTCGTTGTCTCCAGTTGCTGCGAATGTGGTTTATGCCCATACAGGGGATAGGATTGTCCTTGTTCCCCTTTCTTTCGTTCATTACTCGCCGCAGATCTCTTTGTATGGGAGGTCATGTTATTCCTGCAAGGTACTAAATTCAATCGACAGGGGTAGATTTCAAACAAGTTGTTATAATTGTGCAGGTGTCATTGAGAGCTACATCTACCTGTTTGGCATGTGATTAATTATACCAAACAGAACGAACATATTCTGCTGCAGAATAGACTAATCCAAGTACAGGGCTTCAGATGGCTTGGAACTGACTGCCCTAATGTGTTGCAGTCAATTTGCTTAACAGATTGCTCCTGGTGATAACTTTCAACTTGCAATTCATGCAGTGTGTTTTGAAAGCGATAGATCTGTTCAGCGTAACTCCTGGGTATTTTGGAGTGCAGCAGAGTTGTAACTCAACTCCTCACCACACTATCATCAATTTAAGAAAAGTTTCCATATTTCTCAAATGAAAAGCACACACTTGAGTCTTTGAGCTATACTATCTTGATAGATTTTCAAGAGCATTCGTGAGGTGTTCTTCACTGATTCAAATTCTGAGTAGTAAGAGTAATGTCATCAGCATACAAGAAACTCCTGGTGTTGGGATCTGTAGCTTGGTCGTTTTTCTATAGTCTCTCTTGCCTGCAGTGCCCTTGAGAGTCAACGAAGAATCTGAGTTTTTGCAGAATTGTTGTGATGATTCTAGTGAGGCTAAAATCCTTGGTCATGCTGTATACCTTGATTGTAGCTGGTGATCGATAGTGTCCTAGGCTGCTGATAAGTCGACAAATACCATCCATGTCACCTTACAAGCTTGAGACCCATGTTCTAGGAAGTGTGTAAGATTAATGAGTTGTCAATGCAGCCTGTACCAGGACGAAATCCAGCTTGTTAGGTATTAGCTGGGGGTCAAATACAGGTAGAAGGCGATTTAAGATCATTCTTTTCAGCAGTTTGTATAGACGACCAAATAACGAAACTGGTCTAAAATTCTTTGGATTGTTTCCTTCTTTACCAGGTTTCAGCAAAGCAATTACTCGGCTCTTCCGCCATATCTTTGGGATTTGATATATGCTCACACAGTTATTAATGTTGCAAAATTCATTTCTTTGTTGTTATGCCAAAGTGTTTAATTTGCTCTGTTGGTATATCATCTAAGCCAGCTGATTTTCCATTTATACTTGTTTAATAGCCTTATCTAATTCTTCAATGCTGAATGAAGTCATAAGCAGATTGCTACCCTCTCGCTCTTGTCTTTGCAATTTTGGCTTTTGGGATCTGTGGGTTGCCTTCCCATTCAGCAGTAACTGATGTGCTGTTTTATTGGCTGCAGTGCTACGGTATAAAGTGGTCGTAGATGGATCATTGCTCAGATGTCTCAGGAGCCTATAAACTTCATGACTGCCTTTTTTGAGATCCAAGTTTTCTGTGCTTTTAATCTATTTTCATCTTTCTTGTAGAAGTAATGAGTTTGTTCCCTGTTTGCACAGTTGCTTCACTGAAAAGATTTTCTTCAAATAAGGTCCTGTCTTCTGTGAATAGGGTAGTATAGCCCTGGCATGTAAGATGTTTGAAAACTACAAGGAATTGACATTCTGGAACAGAAGTGGTGAAGGTATCATGATATGGAGACTATAGAAATCACTTCGACCAAGAGTAACTCTGGAAATATCGACAGGTACTTCGAGATCTAACCGCAGAAAACATTTAACATATTATTGGTCGATGCTGTGAGGTAGGCATTGGGTGACCGACAGATTTAACATAGTGTTGGCTGATGCTGTTGCTTCTAGATATGAGGTCAGTATTATAGTCTCACCTCCACCTGCCGCTATTGAATGATGCTGGTTATTTTACATCGGGAATTAAATGCAGCTGAATTGGTTCTGGCCATTCTTGTACTGCTGCCTCATTCTCATCTTCATGACCAGAGCCTCAAACATTATTATGGCTGTTGAAATCACCGATCACAATCTGCACTCTTTTTATTATAGTTGGGTCTGAGCACTATGGGACTTAAATAATAAATAGTAAATAAAAAAGTTGTTGGAAAAATGAAAGATGACTGTAATGGAAAAATAATGAAAGAATTTTGTGGTTTAAGAGCAAACATGTAGGCTTATAAGGTTGGTGACAAAATAGAAAAGAAATCTAAAGGAATTAAGAAGAGTGTTGTTAAAAACAAAATAAGTTTAGAAGATTATAAAGATTGTTTATTTAACAATGTAGGACAATATAGAAAATTTAATTTAATTAAAAGTGAAAAACATGAAATATATACAAATCAAGTAAACAAAAAAGCACTAAGTACTCAAGATAATAAAAGATATGTTTTAGAAAATAGAATACATACATTACCATATGGTCATTACTCATTATTGAAAATCTAATAAATAATTATTATATATAAATCTAATAAAATTTTTTCTATATAAATGGAGACTTTAATCAAGAAGTATTTAGTAATTTAAGTATTTATAAAGAAATTAGAAAAGTAAATGAGCTAGAAATAAATGTATTATATAATATTACAGACTGTGAATATTTAAATACTAGCTTTGGAGAACAACTTTGTCCAGAACTTAATAATGATTTTAAAGTTATTTTACCAAATAGATTTTCTAAATTAATTGACGATTTTGATTTTGATATAATTAAAAGAGGACAAATGAAATTAAAATATAAAGGAATTAGAAACTAAAAAATGGAGATAATGAATTTCATGATATAGAGTTCACAATGTGAAATTTAAAAACAATATTTTTCTAATTAATTTTATTTTATTTAAATGGACAACACTAAGTGTCAGCTAAAGCAGACTTTGGGCTGCGCCAAGCCACAATGAAGACAGTGTAGTGAATGTATGATTAAAAAAAAGTATTGACGAATTTTACAAAGTTAAATATCGAACAGGTGGACATTCTTATGTATGTAAAGAATGCTGGAAGGAACGTCAGAAAATTAAAGTTACTTGTGAATGTATTAGAACTGTAAATAAGTCTTCCTTAAAAAACATATACAAACAACAACTCACAATAATATTATGGGTGCTAAAGCAGAAAGTAAATAATTTTATACACTTATTCTTAACATAATTTTAAAAAAACGTTTTCCACAAAAGTCGAAAATAGGACTTTTTTAGGGTTAAGAAAATGATCTAAAAATGCTTTTTTAAAAATCGTTTTTCAAAATAATTCACAAATATATTTAATTACATTACATTCACCTAAGGGAAATGTATATAAAATAAAAGATTTTTATTATAGTTATTATTATATTATTATATTATATTATTATTAGGTAAAAGGGATAGTAGATTGATTTTGAATGTTCTGGATCATTAGATCAATCTTATAGAAAATAAAAAATTGGGAGTGTTTGTAAGGTGTCAGGCAAATCCAACGCCCTCCATGAAAACCCTGACATGATAAGCAAATCCAGTAGTATGTCACATAGCTCCGAATAAATCGTGACATTAAATTAACCAAAGTAATACGAGTAATGAGTGAGCAAATGGAATACCACAGACTAACACAAGAATGCCTAAATGCATGTCATACTTTCGCACCGTGAGACAGACTCAGCTCCGAGGGGAGAAACGAGAACAGAAGCCGAGAGCAGAACCAAGTTAGCTGGAAGGCCCTACGATAAGAGACGGACATCCACATCGCCAGCTAACCGATAGGACCACCCCCCAGCCCATGTTAAAAGATAAAGTCCTCCAGAATAACTGTATAGATCTTACAATAACACTAAAAGGATCACACCAGCTACTAGTTTTAGCGTGAGACTTCTTCGCGTCTCTGTTAAGTTGCAAAATTTAAAAACATTGCCCCTCCACGAAAAGTATAACGTTTCTCATTGGATAGACAGAATTTTTGTAGGCAGAGCTTAAGGTTAACATTGAGTCCCTGATTGGTCAGATGAAAACACAGGCAGATAGTTCTTTTAAAACAACTTCGGTAAATTGTTGTAAGGAGAAGTTCGGTGAGAGTTGCTTCCGAGATGGCGAGGTGAGCGGAGCTGTGCTGCCCTCCATCCCCTGATGAACACCGACAAGGTAATGAGCGCACACGATGCTGCATAACAGCGCATAAAGCTTCACTCAGAACTGCAGAAGTCTCACCTATTACACCCCCTTATTGCATAATACTAGTGTCGATCGTCAATTAAAGGTCATGGTGTTCACATTTATTACTTGAAGTAAAAATCTGAAACACGATGATTTTTCTGTTATATAGTTATTGAGAAGCCACATCAGCCACTGTAATTTACGACAAGTTAGATAAGTAATTAAAGATAATTGAGGGTCACTGTACACCATTTTGATAGTTTTCTCTTTTGCGAAACTTAATTTAAACCTACATCATAGATGCGATATGGAATAGGTCATCCTTCGATCCATTGTAGTACTTGGAAGCCCATTCAGGGAATATTCGTTCACTTTTTGTTGAATGTAGTTGGTTTTTACCATCCCGTATTAAAATATTTCCTTTTATCAATAGTGCAATTTATAAACAAAGTTTTGTGAGTAGAATAAAATTTCCAATGGTAAAATTAACTGCTTTTTCGACGTTATTTTACCAGCTAACTAAAAATAGGAAAGCCTTGAACCCCTTCCACTAAATTTAGTTAGTATTAAGATTCTTTTACAGGGAGTGCAGTGGAGCTGACGCTGAAATCATTAAGTATTTGGTTATATCATCGCCAGTCTCACTGAACTCTTCTGAACTCTACATGTCATGTGTGGTCTGGCGTCTCCTTACCAGCAACAGGTCCCAGGTTCAAACTAGTCAATTCCCTAAAAAACATGCCCAGAGCATCGTTGCGCGAAAGTGGTAGGGAGACACGGTATAGAACAAACAGCAATCACGCAGAATGTTTAGAGAATGGCGACCCTGCCAGGATGGTAAAATACCATGATTGAAGGTCTACCACATGCCTAATTAGGTCAGAAAAAGATCCCGTTGAAAAATTTTTGTCGTAAGCATTTTTTTATTAATGTTATACACAGTCGAAAACAGTAGCTGCAGCGATAGATAGTAGTAAAGTATTCAATAAAAAGTGCGGCATTCTAGCAGAGACAATAGCATAATTAAGTTATGAATTTTAAAAATTGTTAGATTTACGTCTTCTCCTCAATTCAAGCGCACAGGTGGCGGATACATAGTTGACAAGTTGGTTCTGACCCAACAAGTAAGTGAATGGATTGTCAAGTCGTGTGTGCAAAAAGTTTATGAAACGCTTGAGATCATATGTGCCCATGTTGACTCAAAGTAAGGCGAGTGAATTGCTTTTAAAACAGAAAATACGGGATTCGGAAAGATTAGCAATGACAGATCGAGACCTTGGCCGAAATGAGGTAGACCCAGCATGAATATGGATACAGAATGGAGGACAGTACAACAGACGATGCAGCATCGCGAGAAATAGGACATATAACCCACCATAACGAGGATAATGTACGTCAAGGCATAAAAAAAGTAAGTCAGCATACGACAGAGGAGCAGGAAAGTAGAGAGACAGTCGATAAGGATTCTAACTTGCGTCTTGAATACGTAGAACCCATAGTACAAGTAATCAGAGCTCCCTCACCACAGAGTACAAGGAATGCGAGCAGAAACGTGTCACAGCACAGTTCAATGCAATCGGTTGTGAACCAACACTTGGCGAAAACACAGAGCAAAGGACGTCGGAAGAAAACGCAATAGGACCCACCAATCTGGCAGAATTATTACAACAAATAACAGAAACGATGACAAGGAAAAATAAAGACATAGCGAACCAAATTCAAATTCAGAATGCAGAAACCACGAGACAAATACGTGAGATTAAAGAACAAAACAAAAAAATTCAGTTACACCTAAGTCATATTGAAGACGAGGCAAAAGAATATCGAGAAGTGATAGGAAACTTAATAACAGGCCACAATCAGTTGAGAACAGACATTGACAAGGTACAAGTGGACGTACAAACATTGCGTAATGACATTCAGGACGAGATAAAAACATTACGTAACAACACCCAGGCCGAAGTCAAGAAAGTAGAGAAACAGATAAACGAAATTACTAGACAAGCAGCAGGTACAGCGCGGGAAATGTTGGAAACAGTGTTTTACACAAACGTATCACAAAAGCAGCGCTGAAAGGATATGATAATGCCATAGTCAAAATAGAGGCGCAAACGAAGCGACAATTTCAGAAATTGCGAACAGAGTTGTTGCAAACCATTGAAGAGCGTAGTGAACAGGATCGAACAAGCACAGAGTCTGCAACCACATCCGTATCTGTAACAGCACCGGAAAAACAAGCAATTAACGAAGATATTACGCATTTACGATTCCAATCACAGGCGGAAAGTAACATACAGGGTGTTTCAAAAATGACCGGTAAATTTGAAACAGCAATACAAACTAAACGAGCAGCGATAGAAATACACCGTTTGTTGCAATATGCTTGGGACAACAGTACATTTTCAGGCAGACAAACTTTCGAAATTACAGTAGTTACAATTGTCAACAACAGATGGCGCTGCGGTCTGGGAAACTCTATAGTACGATATTTTCCACATATTCACCATGCGTAGCAATAATATGGCGTAATATTTGACAACGTGTCTGGCGGAATGGCTTCACATGCAGATGAGATGTACTGCTTCAGCTGTTCAATTGTTTCTGGATTCTGGCGGTACACCTGGTCTTTCAAGTGTCCCAACAGAAAGAAGTCACAGGGGTTCATGACTGGCGAATAGGGAGGCCAATCCACGCCGCCTCCTGTATGTTTCGGATAGCCCAAAGCAATCACAAGATCATCGAAATATTCATTCAGGAAATTAAAGACGTCGGCTGTGCGATGTGGCCAGGCACCATCTTGCATAAACCACGAGGTGTTCGCAGGGTCGTCTAAGGCAGTTTGTACTGCCACAAATTCACGAAGAATGTCCAGATAGCGTGATGCAGTAATCGCTTCGGATCTGAAAAATGGGCCAATGATTCCTTTGGAAGAAATGGCGGCCCAGCCCAGTACTTTTTGAGGATGCAGGGACGATGGGACTGCAACGTGGGGCTTTTCGGTTCCCCATATGCGCCAGTTCTGTTTATTGACGAAGCCGTCCAGGTAAAAATAAGCTTCGTCAGTAAACCAAATGCTACCCACATGCATATCGCCATCATCAATCCTGTGCACTATATCGTTAGTGAATGTCTCTCATGCAGCAATGGTAGCGGCGTTGAGGGGTTGCCGCATTTGAATTTTGTATGGATAGAGGTGTAAACTCTGGCGCATGAGACGATTCGTGGACGTTGGCGTCATTTGGACCGCAGCTGCAACACGGCGAACGGAAACCCGAGGCCGCTGTTGGATCACCTGCTGCACTAGCTGCGCGTTGCCGTCTGTGGTTGCCGTACACGGTCGCCCTACCTTTCCAGCACGTTCATCCGTCACATTCCCAGTCCGTTGAAATTTTTCAAACAGATCCTTTATTGTATCGCTTTTCGGTCCTTTGGTTACATTAAACTTCCGTTGAAAACTTCGTCTTGTTGAAACAACACTGTGTTCTAGGCGGTGGAATTCCAACACCAGAAAAATCCTCTGTTCTAAGGAATAAACCATGTTGTCCACAGCACACTTGCACGTTGTGAACAGCACACGCTTACAGCAGAAAGACGGCGTACAGAATGGCGCACCCACAGACTGCGTTGTCTACTATATCTTTCACATCCCTTGCAGCGCCATCTGTTGTTGAAAATTGTAACTACTGTAATTTCGAAAGTTTGTCCGCCTGGAAATGTACTGTTATCCCAAGCATATTGCAACAAACGGTGTATTTCTATCGCTGCTCGTTTAGTTTTTATTGCCGTTTCAAATATACCGGTCATTTTTTAAACACCCTGTACGTGAAATCAGACAGCCTGCACAGCAAAAAACACGTTTCGAAATTCTTGGTGAACAAACGGCACCACAAACACATGCAGAACCACAAATGTACGTTTCAAGACAGTTTGGCTCGTGCAATGAAGCAGCAAGGTTAGCCAGACAAAATACCGAACCAATACCTGACAATGGAGAGCCAAGTCGCGAATTGTACAGTGCAATGCATTCAGCTACACGTTCACAACCGATGGAAGAAAATTATTGCGTACGACTCCAACGATACTACCCAAGGGTAGGCGAAGGTTACAGTGGACAATATCCAATGGATCTACCACAACCGGAAACAACGACGGGATAAGGAAACTCATTACATCCACGAACTTTTATTGATAAATTCCGAGTAGGATTACCAGAACACTGGACGCTAGGACACAAATTAGACTTTATATGTGCACACATGTCAGGAACAGTCACAGAAACAATGCAGAATGTTGCAGCGACATGCCGATCGTACGAAGATTTCAGAGAGAAGTTTCTCTCACGATATTGGTCCAGCGAAGCACAGAACAGAGTGAAGTACGAATTATTACAGAACCCATATTTTGAAAATTCAGGAGAGAAGAGTCCCGTGAAATTTTTCGAATTAATGGCAAAGAAAAATCAATGCTTACATGTACCATGCAGTGACGGAGAGTTGATTAAATTATGCACGATGAAGCTACTAATGAAATACCAGAAATCATTAGTAGGTCGCGGAGGTAATGACGTCGAAGCATTTAAAGGTATTCTAAGGGAACTAGAGTTCATATTTTCAGAAGATGATGCAAGAAAAAGACGAAGCGCCCATGAAAACGAAAGCAAAAAGCAGTGGAATCCACAAGACACAGTACGAAGAAACAATAATTAGGAACCATGTGATAACTTTGCACCAAGAAACGACAATAGATTTCAACAAAGAACCGGTTATGGATTTAGAAGAGAATATGGTAATAACTATAATTCACCCAGGAACAGCAACAACTATTACAGAGGGAATAACGACAACCGGAACGGGCACTGGAGAACCAATTGACCGACAAATTATCAACAAAGAAACCGCTATCAACAAGCTGAACAAGAAAAGAGAATAAAGATAGAAGAGGTGGAGGTAAGACCACCAAACCCCGATAAACGTTCGAACTGACATCTAAGCGCCCATGCCAAAGAGAATGACGCAGCGACCCAGGACAATTGCACCACCTTGAACAGAGAAGTAAAAATCATATCACGAGAAGAGAAGAAGGAAGAAACAAATCTGCAGGGACCAGATGAAAATGAAGACAAGAAAATAACAATATCGTGTTGGGACGAAATTAATTGGGAGAATACTGACGAGGAAGATGAATTACCAGAGGCATGCACAACGAATGTAGGAGGAAAGGACGAAGTAATGAGTATTGCAGAGCTATTTGAGATGGAAACCAGCGAAAGCGAATTCAATGAGGATAATGCACAGTCGACAGAAGTTGAAAATAAGTTACAAGTGGGCACACAAGGTATTTAATGAAGGAAGTTATGAAGCTATAATTAGAGCATCTAGATGCGATTATGTGGAAGTAGCGAGGAAGAAGGAGAAGATAGATGAGGATGAGGAAAAAGTAGAGGATGTTGAAGAAAGCGTAAATGAAGGAAGAAATAAAGAAGAGGAAATAAAAGAGAGAGAAGTAGCAGTCAAAGCTTATCCTACAGAAAGTTCGAATTTACAAGGGAAATTCTTGAAAAGACTCATGTATGATTCAGTGGAGGATTCGTTGATGCAAGAAGAAGAAGAAGAAGAACAGAACCAACCCTTTCAAATTCAACCAATTGTGAAGGCCATGGTAAAGCATATCCCAGTCAATATTGTAATTGATAGCGGAAGTGAACTGACTGCGAACTCAGAAAATTTATTTATGCAGTGTAATGCCAATGAGGAATTGTGAGTTGTGAAAACACGTAAGAGGTACTATTAGAAACAATGCTGCGGAAGTTACGAGACAAACAAGGTTAACTCTTTCATGTCAAGGTGAAAAGATCGAAGCCAACTTCGTGATTATACCTAAACTAACTGTAGATTTGATTATAAGTGCAGATTTTATAAATGAGAGACGAGCGATAATAGATATGGGGAAAGGTAGCGTAACATTCGGGAATGTCACACTTCTCTTTCAGCAAAAGCTAAAATTAGAAGAAATACCAGTTATAAACAAACAATTAAGAATGATGCGAGATAAAGAGGATGAGGAATTAGAATGGTATGCACAAAAGGGGGAATCGCCTCAACTCGTGTTAGAAGTCCATAAAGAAATCGACGAAAAATTGCAAGAAGTTCAAGGTATTTCGGAACACAGTAAAAGAGAGTTAGAGGGTATTTTACGAGATCAAACAGAGGTATTTTTACCCAAGACTGGCAGTATTAAACACTTTCAGTACAAGTTTGAAGGTTAATTTTATTACTGGTAAATAATCAGCACAATATTTCAAGATTATGTTGCAGATAAGATCGTCAGGAGAAAGAAGAATGAAGAGAGAGGAAGGTGGGAAAAAGAAAGTAGTTTCAATAAAAACAAAAACAAAAATAACAGCAATAGTACCATAGATTAAGGTGAAGGGATAAAGCGTAGATAGTCTAACAGGATGAAATACTAAAATGCTATACACCACGACACTACACAAAAAATAAAAAAACGAATTTGAGGATTTTTGTAGAAGTAAAGACTCAAAATATCTTAGAATTGTAACATGGAAAGGGCGCCATAATTTGTAAAGGTTTTTAAGAAGGCATGAAACAATGTAGGTACTAGACATATGTTAGATCATTATAAGTAAAACTTTTTATGAGGACCATTGTTAAAACTCCAGCAAGGAAAGGGTGCAACGACCCTCAAGTTGCAACGAGAGAAGTATGAAGAAAGATAAGGATGTTATTAGCAAGAGACGATTCCTACAAGGCAGAAGTGTCGAGAGAAAGGAAAGGACAGCAAGGCCAACAGAAGGCCCTTGTATCGGAAGTGGGCCGTAAAACTGCCAGCTAAACAGAACCCAGCTGGGACAGAACATGGAACCACACAGTGGCGGAAATCTGCAGAGACACGACTGGACACTGAATGCCAGAAGGGACCGGTGCAGGGACTAACAAGCAAACACCGGACTTTCACCGCTCGTAAACCCCGGGACGCCTCAACTCAGCGGAGTCAGCAAAAAACGGCCCGACGAGAAGACGGCTTCGGCAAGCCACAATTGGCAAAAAATATGTGTAAAAGTCACACTACCGCTATTAAACAGCACGCTGATGCGCGAAACTGAAGAAAACGTCCACAAAGTAAAAATGACATACCCAAACAATTTATCAAACTGTTACTAAAAGGAGAACTTCAAAGCGACTAGTTATCAGTAAATATTTCTATATCCTGCCCAGAGAAGAACCAAGAAGCAATTAAGAAGCTTCTATTCTCTTCTTGTCCTATTTATCGTCCATGTTTCACTTCTATATATGGCTACACTCCATACAAATACTTTCAGAAACGACTTCCTGACACTTATCTCTATACTTGATGTTAACAAATTTCTCTACTTCAGAAACACTTTCCTTGCCATTGCCAGCCTACATTTTAGATCCTCTCTATTTCGACCATCATCAGTTATTTTGCTCCCCAAATAGCAAAACTCCTTTACTACTTCAAGTGTCTCACTTCCTAATCTAATTCCCTCAGCATCACCCGACTTAATCCGACTACATTCCATTATCCTCGTTTGCTTTTGTTGATGGTCATCTTATATCCTCCTTTCAAGACACTATCCATTCCGTTCAACTGCTCTTCCAAGTCCTTTGCTGTCTCTGACAGAATTACGATGTCATCGGCGAACCTCAAAGTTTTTATTTCTTCTCCATGGACTTTAATACCTACTCCGAATTTTTCTTTTGTTTCCTTAAATGCTTGCTCAATATACAGATTGAATAACATTGGGGAGAGACTACAGCCCTGTTTCATTCCCTTCCCAACCACTGCTTCCCTTTCATGTCCCTCGACTCTTATAACTGCCATCTGGTTTCTGTACAAATTGTAAATAGCCTTTCGCTCCTTGTATTTTAACCCACCTTCCGATTTTGAAAGAGAGTATTCCAGTCAACATTGTCAAAAGCTTTCTCTAAGTCTACAAATCTTAGAAACGTAGGTTTGCCCTTCCTTAATCTAGCTTCTAAGATAAGTCGTAGGGTCAGTATTGCCTCACATGTTCCAACATTTCTATGGAATCCAAACTGATATTGCCCGAGGTTGGCTTCTACTAGTTTTTCCATTCGTCTGTAAAGAATTCGCATTAGTATTTTACAGCTGTGACTTATTAAACTGATTGTTCTGTAATTTTCACATCTGTCAACACCTGCTTTCCTTGGGATTGGAATTATTATATTCTTCTTGAAGTCTGAGGGTATTTCGCCTGTCTCCTACATCTTGCTCACCAGATGGTAAAGTTTTGTCAGGACTGGCTCTCCCAAGGCCGTCAGTAGTTCCAATGGAATGTTGTCTACTCCGGGGACCTTGTTTCGACTCTGACCTTTCAGTGCTCTGTCAAACTCTTCACACAGTATCGTATCTCCCATTTCATCTTCATCTACATTCTCTTCTATTTCCATAATATTGTCCTCAAGTACATCGCCCTTGTATAGATCCTCTATATACCCCTTCCACCTTTCTGCTTTCCCTTCTTTGCTTAGAACTGGGTTTCCATCTGAGCTCTTGATATTCATACAAGTGGTCCTTTTTTCTCCAAAGGTCTCTTTAATTTTCCTGTAGGCAGTATCTATCTTACCCCTAGTGAGATAATCCTCTACATCCTTACATTTGTCCTCTAGCCATCCATGCTCAGCCATTTTGCACTTCCTGTCGATCTCATTTTTGAGACCTCTGTATTCCTTTTTGCCTGCTTCATTTACTGCATTTTTATATTTTCTCCTTTCATCAACTAAATTCAATTTTTCTTCTGTTATCCAAGGATTTCTACTAGCCTTCGTCTTTTTACCTACTTCATCCTCTGCTGCCTTCACTACTTCATCCCTCAAAGCTAACCATTCTTCTTCTATTATATTTCTTTCCCCCATTCCTGTCAATTGCTCCCTTATGCTCTCCTTGAAACTCCGTACAACCTCTGGTTCTTTTAGTTTATCCAGGTCTCACCTCCTTAAATTCCCACCTTTTTGCAGTTTCTTCAGTTTTAATCTACAGGTCATAACCAACAGATTGTGGTCAGAGTCCACATCTGCCCCTGGAAATGTCTTACAATTTAAAACCTGGTTCCTAAATCTCTGTTGTACCATTATATAATCTATCTGAAACCTGTCAGTATCTCTCCCATAAAACAAACAGGTGACATAAATGCACCAGTAGAATGTTTCTGTAGGTTCTGGATCAATTTTCCGAAATTGTCAAAAAAGTATATAAATTCTCCAAATATAAACTCATTTTTCTCTTGGGAAAAATTACCCAGAACCTGCAGAAACAACCTACTACACATACATAAAGGCAGGTATATTTTTAGGTTTTTTCATATTTTTCCTCCCCAACCCATTATTAAGAAGATTGAGTTTAAGAGAAAAGGAAACGAATGCTCTAACTATAAAAATAAATTTTATTTATCTAAAATTTTCCTAACTTTTTCTTCTTTATCAGGCATGTGATTTTATGAATTAATGATTTTTCATGTTGTCTGAGTGAATGCTCGGCTACATTTCTATTACATTCATATCTCACTTTAATTTTCTCGTGTATCAATACACTTTTTGACAAGTGTCTTCAAGAAAGTCTTCAATATTTTTTCATCCATATACTGATTACATTCCTTTAGCTGTAGGTTGTTTTTCGTTTAAGGGATATAAATATTAATGAAAAAAATAAAAATTCTAAGCCAGAAATTCTAGATCACGAAAATCATTTTTATTTTTAAGTTTCTGTTTTCCTTAGTATCAGTTGAATCTGTCCATCTTCAATTAATTGAAATTTGCATTCTTGTATTGATTTTAAATTGCTCTCTGGTAAAACAATCTGAAATTCATTATCAACATTCATACAAATTATCTCCCCATATCTATCAAGTATTCACAGACAGTAATGTAGTAGATCACATTTCTTAAAGAATGACATTCCACTTTACTTTACCCCATATTTTTTTTTTTAAAAAAAAAGTGCAAAGCAAGCCTCACAAGGCCCTCCACACAACATGTGTGTTTTGGACTCCTCTGAGCCTATGTACTGCACGGAGACTAACTTTAGAATCAGTTTAAGTGCTCCATTTTACGGGTCGTTGTTAAGTACATAGCTGTGGGTGTTGGTTGTTTTAGCCAAATGGCAGCATTTTTTACTCATTGCACTTTAGTGACCTCTGATAATATGTAGTCCCTCTGGTTAAGGTATGTAGTTGAACTTCGCTGAAGTAAAGAGTCTTGACATTTTTTTCATACTTTATGACAGCAGTTTTAACTTCATTTTAAAATGTGGTGTGTAAACATATGATCCTCCTCACATTATTGTCTTCTATTTGTAGAGACGAAATGTCAACAACATGTAAAGTCAATTACAATACTCAAATTGACATCAAAAAAAGAATAGTTTGTGTTTGAAGTAAGCAATGTTACTATATTAATTTAAATGGACTTTGCAGGTTTTCACATTACAGTGCAGACAAAGATTCTACATATAAGTCATGTTGCCTACATTTAGGTGCATGAAATTTGTTTTATTTATGTATTTATTCGTTTGGGCCATCTAGGACCACGTTAAGCATTGTTGCCCTTACCACTGAACCTGGCTTTTCTCTGAGCCCAGATTTCGCTCATTCCTTGTGAGTGGGCATGCTTGCACTCATCTATCCAAAGGGCACCATGTCTTCTTTTCGATTGCTCGTCTCGGGTTATTACGTTTGTCTCTACCTTCTTTCGGTAAAGAACGCTGACAAAAGCATCATCAGGTTTGATATGTAGCATCTAGAATCTTATGTGGTGTTTTTAATCCACAGCATCGTAGTTTTGGTTTTGAATAAAAAAAAGAAATATATTTTTGATTAACCTATTTCCATCCATTCGTTTCTGGTGACCATAAAATCATGCCAGTCTTTTATGGATTGTGTCTGTAATTTTCTTCTGTTTTACTGTAGACTTACATGTTGAATCTCTTTTGATAGATGCCATTCTTGTACTTGGATCCTAGGATTCTTCTAATGATTTTGGGCTCTTTTTTCTCCAGTTCTTCGAGGAGTCTTTTATTAGCGTTTAGGGATAAGCTTTTGGCTACATACAAAACTACTGGCTTCAAAACTGTTTCATAGTAACGTATATTAGTGTTCTAGAAAAGGCATTTCTTATTGTAGATGGTGTGGGATGTCTGGTAAGCTGTTTCTAATTTGCATATCCGTTCCCTAAGTGCTTCCTTCTCCAATCCATTTTACATGATGATCTCATCCAAATACTTGAATTTGTCTACCCAGGCAGTGACCCCATATTTTGTACATTGTTTTGATGGGGCGTCTTAAATGTTAGTCTTGACTTCGGTTTCCTCAAATGATATTTGCAGACCAGTTGGTTCAGCGATTTCTTTTAACAGTTAGATTTGAACTCTAGTGGTGTCTACATCGTTTGACAGAATGGCAATGTCTTCGGCAAAAGCCACGCAGTCTACCTCAATCCCCTTCGATTTGGTTCCAAACTACAACGGGCTGTGGTTAGTTTCCATTACTCTTTTGCGCCAGGTTCTGATGGTCTTTTCAAGGACTCAGTTGAAAAGCATTGGAAACAGGCCATCACCTTGCCTGACCCCTGTTTTGACATCAAGGGAATCTGAGACACATCCAAGGAATTTTGCTTTGGATTTTGTATCTGTTAGGGTAGGTCTTTATTAATGCTTGCAGTTTAAGGTCAACTCCATACTCATTTAGGACGTTCAGCAGGACTTCCCGGTCTATGGAATCGTATGCCTTCTTCAAGTCCACAAAGACTGACATGTAGTGTATCTGATTATTGTTTTGAGTTTGCAGGTTTGTTCGGCTGTTGAGCGACTTTTTATGTAGCCACCTTGGTGTTCACCTATTTGATGTGCGATTTGGGCTTCTAAACGCTCCAGAATGGCGGGTGAGGGAATTTTATAGGTTACCGGTAGCAGGGTATACCTCAGTAGTTGTTAACGTCTTTTATGCAGCCTTCCTTGTGCAAGAGATGGATCAGAGCAGTTTTCCAATCTTCGAACAGTGTTTCCTCATTCCATATTTTTTCTATTTGTTTCTGTAAGATTTCAAGTGATTTCTTTGGGGCATATTTCCACAGTTCTGCGACTGAATCTTCTCCAGGTGCTTTGTTGTTTTTGAGATGTGCAATGTGGCACTTGATTTCATCTTTGTTAGGGGGTCCGGACTCTGGGCACCTGAGCAGTAGTTCTTTGGTCTCAATGGGGTTTGGGGGTTCATTACAGTTCAGTTGATCCCAAAAATAGTCTGCTACAATCTGACAATTTTCTTCATTGGTAGTTGCCAGTGTACCGTACTTTCATTGAAAGCGTAGTGATGGTGGTTTGTAACCAGTCAGTTTGCATTTGAAGGCTCTGTAGTACTCTCTGGTTTCATTCTTCCTAAAATTTTGTTCTGTCTTTTCCATGACTGATTGTTCGTGCTTACGTTTTTCAGTTCTGATTGCCCATGCTGTATGGGCACATTGGATTTGTAGGTTTCCTGGTCAGTTTCAACTTCAGTTAAGTAGTATTGTTTCCATGCACAGAACCTTTCATTGAGGACTGTCTCGTATGTGTCATTCCACCAGGCAGTTTTTGCTTCTTTTGATTTCTGCAACTTCTTTGACAGTCTCTGTAAGGCGCTCTTTGGTGGTATTGAAGGTACAGTCGCTTGGTCTTGCATTTTCTTGTAACTCCATGACCCTTTGTCGATGTTTATCATTCTCAAAAGCATATCATTTTTTGGTGGTCTTTCTGGTGTTCGTTGGTATAGGTTTGAATTTCATTATGGACATATCTGAAGCCACGTTTATGTTTTTTTTTTTTTTACTTTGACATTCATAATTGTTTGGGCGGTTCCGCCTGGAGATCGTGACATGGTCTATTTGGAACTCTCTGATGGTTTGAACAGGCAAAAGTGGGTCGACATTACCTGCAAGTAGTGATTTTCACAGATGAATACAAATCTTTTGCCGTTTTTGTTGGTTTTCTTATGAGTAGAGTAGTTTCCTATAATTTTCTTGTATTTTAGTTCTTGGCCGCATTGAGCATTGTAGTCACCTATAAGAAGTTTCACATGGTGTTTAGGAATTTTAGATAGTTTTTCATCCAGTATGTCCCAGAAGTTATCCACTTCTTCTGGGTCAGATCTGTTTTTATCATTTGTAGGGGCATGCACGCTTACTAGGGCTTAGCCTTTGTTGGCACATTTGCCTGTCACTGTGGATAATCAGTCATTCACTGGTTCAAAGGATTGGGGTTTTCATGGCAAACGCAGTTCCAAGCATTGCAGCACCATTGAGGATCCGTTTTTGAGCTTCAGCCTTGAAAAAACGGTATCATCGGATTCAAAGATCTCTTCATCTGGGTACCTTGTTTCTTGTACGGTATTATGGATATCTGATTTTCGTGTAGGGCTTTGGTGAGGGTTTTCAGCTTGCCAGTTTGTTTGAGTGAGTTTATGTTGAAAGTTACTACAAAGGTTTTTTATTTAGTTCTGAGCCTTTTATTGTACAGAATACACCGAGATGCTCCAATTCGTTTCATGCATGATGCCAAGTCTACCCCAGAATACAAATGAGGCTCGTGCGCTGTGGCTTCTACAACGAGAGATTCATCTGAAGACTTAATCACTGAGGTAATTTTCTTGAATTGTTGTGTCATCATGCTTCTTGATTTGAATTATTTTGACGCTTAAGTGTACTGGTTTCAATTACAGTTGTTAGCCTACTAGGTTGCCTCAAGATGTTTTCTTGATTCTGTGTGGCTATTTTTCTCAGTGTTTTCTTCCTTTAGCCACTGATAAGCAAATATCACACTACAAGGCAGCAGCTGTTAGTTTTGGTCAACCCTGGGTATTTCATTTCCCTGGTACCCACCATATCTGGTGAGCATTCCCCTATCCACCACCTGCGGAGGTGCCCGATGGGAGACTAGCAACTCCATATGGGGAAACTTATTTTTGTTATAACTTTTTATTTTTTGAGATAATTGAATTCAAATTATATTTAGGGGAGGTCCAAGCACCTGAAACATCGCTAGCTGCAATACATGAAAGTAATTTGAGTTGCAAAACTAATAGCAGAATAGAAAAAAGTGTTTGTTTGTCATCCAAGTATTAACCAATTTTAAAAATTCAAAATGCTATCTTAATCTATGTAAAAAGATCTATTCAGAAAAGTGATAATGAATAACATCAGTTATCATTTAATAAGTAAGATAGTCAATCCTGTGTTGTGTGTCAAATGTGAGAGTCTCCTGCAATACAGAATAACATATGCTAAAATGTTTGCAGGAATTTTTTCATTAAGATTTGGAAGTAATTTCATGGTTGTTTTCTGTGATGTCACAATATTCTTTCTGCACATCATATTAATAACATAGAAAGGACAGTTTGTTATGAAATTATACCTTTTTATATCTATATATCGTTTCAGCTGTGTAACATGAAGATGTCATATGATTTCAAATAATTATTTGATGGATCAAAATTCCACATGTTCACATGAAAAACTTCATTCCTTCCGATTTTCAAGTATACTGTGACTAGCTTTACATGATCAAATAATGATGAACCAACCAACTGATAACTTTTTCGATTTGTCTGAAATGTAACAAATACAAAGTAAGCATATGAAATTATGCTGAGTTTTAGAAATTAGTGATACCTAACTCAAAATTCTTTTTCCCACTCAATCCAGTAACTTCCACAGTTTGCAGTTCACAAATGATTTTTGGGTTTTTCTGTATATTTTCTTGTTGCTATGTCTCATAATTTGGCTCATTTTGAATTTCTATAGATTCTACAACAATCTTATCTTCTTTTGGGAGAGTAGCTTTTATTTGAGTTCGAGCATCATTGCAATCAGGCCATCTAAGACGAATATCTCCAGCACTGGCACTCAAAGTAAAAATTATAGAAAGATCACCTTCCCATATAATTCCTTTAAAATCTTTAAGAATCCATCAAACATGTGTAATGGATAAAACAGCTCATTTTTCTTACTGTTTAGTTTACCATTAATAAGTATGTGTCCTTCCACACTTATTTTATCATTAAGAGATGACGCCAAATACAACAAATTTAATGATGAAAGAAAAGGATGCTCTATTGTAGACATAACATTATTTCCTTTCTTTATAGTTATAAAATCAAATAGTTTTGCCACATTAAGTATCCATTAATTTTTTATTAGATTTTCCATAATATCTTGGGCAATCTCATCCATTAATCATAACAATCCTAAAGCTCATGTACAACTGAGGATGATTAGTATGAAGCAATACATCTCCTATATTTTTGTTAATTTCAGTGTCCTTATTATCAGCATATAGGTTACATTTACTTTCCTCATTCACAGGGAATGAGTAAAACTGATAGCTCTAGATCTTGTTCATTATTTAACAAGGATAAAATGTATTAAACCATTCCTAAAGTGATTATTACAGTAGTACCATAGATGCCAATTAAATGATCATTTTCATAATTTATAGTTATTTCTAATACTGCATAGTACCAAAAATTGAAGTATATGCAGGATAATGCAACTCATGAGTTAGAAACGATTCTGAACACAAAGCCCCTTTCTGTAAATCTACACAAATTTTTCAGCAGTAGCAAAATGCGACTACTCAAATATTGATGAAAAAGCTAGCTACAGGCGATATGAATCCATTGGCTGAAAATTGTTTAAATATCAAAAGAAAATGTTGATCACTAACAGCAATATTTTCAAAATAGTTTTCCTATTAAGTTTTATTTCCTTACAAATGGAGCCAATTTCAAGCACCTCCAATGCTGCTGCATTTATGACGAATATTTTTGAATTATTGACATTGACTAAATGGATTTTCCTATTTATAATAATCAACAACTATATCTTCATGTATTTAATATGTTAAAACATTATATAATTGTTCAAAATTTAAATTTTTCACACAAAATGTATCATCTGAGAAAATTGTTCTTCTTTAGCTTTTTATTGTTATTAATCTTATTGTATACCCTGAAATTAAATTTGATGCATATTACAATTCTATGACTATCCAATCAGTACACCTTTTAATTTTCTTAGCAATCATGTAAGACCCGAGAGCTTGAAACACACATACTCTGTGTGCTTGTTCACTGTCAGTTTGCTGTCAATCATGAAGCCAAGTAGTTTGACAGCCTCCATGTTATTCTGGCAGCCGACATTGCTGAGACTGTATATAATGTGTTGTTTTTCTTTTGGATTGATTTTCAATTTATTTTCGATAAACCACTCTTTAACGATTTCAAAGAGGACATCTACTGCCAACAGAGCTTGTTCAGCCGTTTTACCCTTGGCAAAGAGTGTGGTATCATCAGCAAACTGTAGAATGTCATAGATACAACCAACATTATTGAAATAGGTAAGGCACAGGAGAAGTCCTATAACAGATCCCTAGGTACACCATGCTCCAATTTTTGCTTTTGGGAGGTTGCTCCAAGGACTGATAATATTTGTCTTCGGTTTTGAAGATAGTATTGAAGAGTAGCTACCACCGTATCTTCAGTTCCATAAAACTTGAGCTTATTAATCAGTATGTTGTGTGGGATGCAATCAAACACCTTGCCCAGGTCGCAGAGTGTCAATGCCACACTCTCTCTATCTTCAAACCGCTCCCTTATCTTCGTGATTAAGACCAGCACCACTGTAACTGTTGACTTTCCCTTGTGAAAACCATGCTGTGTGACCTGGAAGAGCTGCGCAGGATTAGCCGAGCGGTCTGAGGCACTGCAGTCATTGGCTGTACGACAGGTCCCAGCGGAGGTTCGAGTCCTCTCTCGGGCATGGGTGTATGTTTGTCCTTAGGATAATATAGATTAAGTAGTGTGTAAGCTTAGGGACTGATGACCTTAGCAGTTAAGTTCCATAAGATTTCACACACATTTGAACATTTTTTTGTCCTGGAAGAGTTTATTGTTTTCAAAGCAATTTTGTGTCTGATGTTCCATTACGGACTCCATGACTTTAGCAAGAATGGGTATTATTGAAACTGGTCTGAAGCTGGACACTTTGATGGGTCGCCTTTTTTGTAGACTGGTACTGTCCATACCGCCTTCAGAAAATCTGGTAAGACACCAGAAGATAAACACTTGTTAATTACCGTGGTTACTGGTTGACTTAAGCAAGAATGGGTATTACTGAAATAGGTCTGAAGCTGGACACTTTGCATGGGTTGTTTTTTTGTAGACTGGTACTGTCCATACCGCCTTCAGAAAATCTGGGAAGACACCAGAAGATAAACACTTGTTAATTACTGTGGCTACTGCCTGAACAAGCTCTGGTATTATTTTCTTCAGTACTGTTCAGGGCATATCATAGATATCTGGATTCTTACAGAACTTCACTACTTTTACGAGGTCCTCAGGGTGAATTTCCTTCCAGTTTTTAAATGTGCAGCTTACACTTCTTATATTGGCTGTGGGAGCTAAGCCTGAGACGGAATTTCATTGACTGCAAGGGAACGGGTGAAGTAGGCAAGCGATCGTTCACCCTCCAGCGCGGTACACATATTTCCGTCACCGCTGATTCCGCATTGCCGTGTGGCTGCCCGCGCGCGTCAGATAGCAACGCAGAATAAAAGTGGGTCTTTCTGTCGGCCGGGCGGCTGTTGTCATCAGCCACCCTGCTGCGTCGTCAAACACCGGGCTTCCGCGTCGCGTTCGGGTCGGTAGGCTCCGAGGACACTGACCGCTTCTGAGTAGTTATGTAACGAGTTTTTATAAAAGTTAAAGTAAATTATTCGGCCGTGTTCAAATGTTGTACACCGGCTCGCCCTAAGACCCTCACACCCACACGCCATCATCCTGACCTTCTAAATCCTTTCCTGGGGAGAGAAGAAAACCTACAGTCTTCCAATAGGGTATAGCGGTGATTGGCATTGTTCGTGATGTTCGTGTTTCGTATCCGTACGTGGAAGCAGCACAAGGGAGATACCATCCTCCGTCGGAGCACATCTCTGCAGACGATGCAACGGAAAGAGACCCAGCACTGAAGGTAGAACTGCAGCAGATACTGGCTTTGCTTGTCGTGCATGCGAACAGCAATGATGGCAAATTTTTAAATAACTAGAGTGACCGGGTTATTCAGTATGGCAGAGGCACAACAAGATTTGCAGACCGTTATAGCACACTTATGAGAAGAAATTCAGCGATTGAAAACATATGCAGAATGTAGAAGGGATGTGGGACAAGTGAATAGTAGCCTTCGGAATCTAGCCCATGAAAGCACAACAGATTCAGCAGTGGCGAAATTGCGAATTCAAGATGATGCACTCGATTTTGTTACGTGTGATACCATGTGCACTCGAGCAGCTACCTATGACGTTTTTAAGCAGACACTGGTGCAATGGTACAAAGGGAAGAAGACTACAAGATTTTACAGGGAACAACTGCACAACATGCGTACATTGGACGGAGAATCTATTGAGCATTTTGCTGATCGCATTAGAAAAGTTAAAGCTTATACGTATACGCTCAGCGAGAACGATTCACACAATGAGGAAAATTTGTTTGAAGAAGGACAAAGGGCATTAGATACGTTTTTGAATGGATTTCAGTGTGAAGTCGGTCGTGCAGTCAGATTGGCACGTTGTGAGACGTTTGAAGAAGCCATACAGACGGCAGTTCGATTTGTGGAAGAGCTACGGATACCTCAGATGGACCGCAAACCGGATCGGCATGTGTTCGAAGCTTATTCAGGAACCAGTTATCGTGGGAATGGGCAACAGGCGGCCAATACTCGTGGGAAGAAGATTCGGTGTTTCGTTTGTGGAAGGGAAGGCCACATAGCGCGGAACTGTAGAGGAAGGAATGCAAGGACTACGTTAAACAACAGAGGGGATGGGAAGGCCACCACTACTTCCGCCCCCAAGAAGCAATAGTTACTGAGAGCTCCACGAATGACAGTTCTGAAGGCCTGCTTGTTAACGCAATTTACCGTGGACAGAATGTCCGTTTTCTAGTTGATACAGGGGCTCATATTTTTCTAATGTGGTGCCATGTAGTTAAAGAGAGAAGCTGGAGGCAGCCGAGCTGTGCCGTTAAAGGGTTAAATGGCAACCAGGTGCACAATTACGGAGAAGTTGTGATTAACTTCGTGATAGGCCAAGATGGATAAGAGGCCGGGATGCAAGTGATAAGAAGTAGAGGGAAACGCTACGAAGTTGGGTTGGATTTCCTGTCAGATAACCACTCTCAGATCGATGCAGCAAAGAGAGAAATACGATTCGGTCATAATGACTATGGCTGCAATAGGAACTCTTAAGAGTCAGACTCAATAGAATGTTAGTGACGCTGAGGTAATGCGCAAGCCGAGTAGCAACACAAGTATACCGTTCCGAGTCGACGTACATTGGACTGAAAGTGAGCGCATCCCCCCGGGAACGGGAAAAACACTGCATATCGACGTGAAGGTACCGAAGTGCCGAGGAAGTAATTTGTTGTTAACAGAGCCATCAGTAAACGGTGATTTGCTAGACCAGAATCATTGTTATGTAGCAAGAACTGTCAGTGTTACTGAGGACGAACTAAATGGGAAACTGCGAGTTCCAGTGAACATTGATAACATGAACAATGCGGAAGCGGAATTACCACGCGGAACTACTGTGTATCGAACCTAGATCCACAAAACGTGATGGAAATCCCTACCAAGGAGAAAGAAGTACAAGTAGTAACTTATGGTCCACCAAATGTCAACAATGGAGAGGCAACTGTCGAAGCACGTGGATCAATCGAACAAGAGCTGGTTACTAAATCAAACCATTTATCGCCGGAGGATCGGGAAATAATTTTACCAGTGCTACTTAGCTACTCGGATCTCTTCCGTGAACGGGATAATCTTCCAGCAACTCCATTAGTTCAACATAGAATACATACCGGAGGAGGAGCACCCATACAGAATTCCTTATAGCCAACAAGCCTTAGTCGACGAGATGATTAAAGAACAACTGGAAGCCGGGTTTATTGAACATGGAGAGCCGTCTGATCCAGCCTGGGCCTCTCCCATCGTAATCGTAAAAAGGAAATCGCCTACAGGACAACAGAAATACCGATTCTGTGTTGATTACCGGAAGTTGAATGCTGTGACGTTACCGGATATTCGTCCATTACCGGATCTTACACACTCGTTGGATTATCTTGGTTCGTGCAAAATCTTTTCTGTCTTTGACCTAACCAGGGGGTACAATCAACTGACTGTACATCCAGACGATCGGTCTAAAACATCGTTTAATACGCCTACAGGTGTGTACAAGTATAACCGTCTTCCTTTCGGTCTATGGAATGCGCCAGCAACATTTCAACGTCTGATGGATACAGTCCTCAGAGGACTGACCCCCACACATTGTCTGGTTTACCTCGAAGATGTTATTATCTTCAGTCAGGACATGCAACAACACGCTGAAGGACTGACAGCTGTTTTTGAGAGACTACGCAGAGCAAATCTTTCCTTTTCTATGTCAAAGCGTCATTTTGCTGTACCTGAAGTGGAGTATTTGGGACACAGGATAACCGCAGAAGGAGTAAAACCGAATTTTAAATTGGTGGAAGCTGTGAAGAACTATCCTGAACCACAGACGATTTACTAAGGGGTATGCTGACATAGCACGGCCAATGACTCAATTACTGAAAAAAGGAGCAGTTTTCAAGTGCAGTTCCGAATGTTCACAAGCTTTGGAAGCACTGAAAACAGCTTTGACAACAGCTCCTGTATTGGCTTATCCAGATTTCTCGAAACCTTTCATCCTAGCAACTGACGCTAGTAATTTCGCTGTCGGAGTGGTACTTTCGCAGGAAATTGACGGAGAAGAGCATCCAATTTCATTTGCTTCTCGTCTTTTGAACAAGGCAGAGTGCAATTATTCGACAACAGAAAAGGAGTTATGTGCACTTGTCTATGGCATAAACTACAACCGATGTTTTTTAGTGGGCCGAGAATTCACGGTATTGACGGATCATGCAGCACTGAAGTGGCTACTCAACCTAAAAGACTCCAGCAGTCGATTAGCTCGATGGGCTTTACGGTTAAGTGAGTATCATTTCAAGGTAGCCCATCGCCCCAGGAAGCTGCACAGCAAAGCGGACGGATTGAGTAGGAAAGTCAGAACATGTTTGACCATCGGCCGGGAAGAGGAATTAATAAATGTGCAAGATGCTGACACCCAGTGTCAAACATGGTCCTAAATTTGAAGTTGTTGATGGGATACTGTACAAGATGACTGAAAAAGGGAACCGCATTGTCGTACCTGAAGCACTACGGGAACACGTGTTAAAAGAATGTCATGACAGCCCATTGGCAGTAGATAGTGGCAAAAGGGCAACTAACCTACGAATAGCACAACTCTATTGGTGGCCAAATCGTAAAACTGATGCATACAGCTACGTTTCACGTTGTGACTCATGCAATAAACGGAATGATGTGGGCAAAACCAAAGCACCTCTGCAAGAACTTCCAGAAACGAGCACTCCTTTTGAAAGAGTAGGGCTCGATATCGTAGGACCCCCACCGAAAACAATGGATGGGAATCGCTATATTTTGAATATTTTGGTTCATTTCACGAGATATCTATTAATGACACCAATTCCGGACCAAAGTGCTGACACTGTGGCGCGAGTATTTGTTAAGGAGTGGATATTGAAATATGGCTCACCCTCATCCATAATAACTGATCAAGGTTCCAATTTTAATTCCGATTTACTACAGCAAGTCTGCAAGTTACTGAAGATTGACAAACTAAGGACAACGCTAACTCATCCAGAGGGGAATGGCCGAGTGGAACGGGTTCACCCAACTCTCATGAAAATGGTAAGTCATTATGTGGGCAGCAAACATGATTCGTGGGACACCTACATTCCATTCGTACTGAGTGCTTACAACATGAAGGTGCATACCAGCACGCAGCTCAGCCCTTACGAAATCGTCTATGGCAGGCGAATGACCTCGCCGTTCGACTTCGCAGCATCAGCTTGAGGCAGCAGCAATGAACACGTCAGGGACTTAGCCAGCAAAATCCAGGAAGTATGGAAGCATGTAAAGGCTCGGGACCATCAGTCCTTTTTGCAGCAGGCCGCGCAACACGATCGCGGAGCAGTCGTACCTAAGTACTGCGTTGGAGACTTAGTCTATTTGAGTAACCCCGTGTTGAAGAAGGGTCACGTTAAGAAATTTAAATTGCAGTGGAAAGGGCCATATAAGGTCCTTGAAGTTATCTCCCCGGTAACATTAAAAGTCCAATTGGCGTTTCGTTCTATCATAGTGAATGTGGACCGTGTAAAGCCATATTTGAGTAATCCAGCGCCGAAACCAGCTGATGAACAGGAAGAACGACCCTGAGGCAGACCCCGGAAGCAGCTGAGACATCCACAGAGCACTCCCGACGGTAACCAGCCGGTTTGCCGTCGACGCCGAGATCCACAGTTCGATGCTGAGGAGCCAGGTCGCCGCCGAACGTGCCCCGCAGCAGCCCCGATCTCCCACTCGTCAAGGTATCTGCTACGGCCGAGACAACGCTAAGCGTGTGCTAAGTGCGTATACGTCGTTTACAGCAGTGTGCAGTGTCTAATTGCGTATGTGCAGAAGTGGAAGTGTGTTATTCTGGTAACAACCGAGTCAGTATTAACATTGTTCTTATTGCAGAAGACTAACTTCTTGGCTTCATTATGTTAAATTTAAGGATAATGATTGTTTTTGCTTTGATCACTTGCTTTTATTTTAGGTTTTGTTTGTCTTTTAGAATCCTTCTGCATCAATCTGGTGTTCTCTTCGAACCAAAAACTAGTATGATAGTGGTAATTTTAAGATTATTTTGAAGTGAGGTAGAAGAGTAGTTTCAGAACATAAGTGAACTTATGAACATTACTGAGGCAATTCCAGTCAACCATACGATATGGGATCCAGCAGTGTCATGGTATCGTAGTTGGGTTATGGCTAAAAGCCAAGTCAAGGTAGCCTTTACCGCATATAGAAGGGAAATTGATTGCTTTTTAAATTTTTTACCCCACAATAATCTTGTTAGACATAAGCGGGCTTGGTTTGAGTTTGGTGGCAATATACTCAGAACTTTCTTCGGAACATTAACTAACAGGGACTTGGTTGACGTGAGTTACAAGTTAGAGCAGCTAGGGGAAGAAGTACATTCCAATACTAAAGATCTCTCTGAACATTTTGTGATACTACGCGATATGCAGCAGACAGTTACTAATAATACCGTGTTCATTGGTAAGGTTGTTAAGCAGTACAATGAGACTACAAGAGTCCAAAAGGAATTACGGAACGAAGTCAATATCCTGAATGCCCATGTAGAATTAAATACTTTGTTGTTTAGGAATACCGATAGTTTGTTAAATGCTGAGCACTGGCTCGCCCTAAGACCCTCACGCCCACCCGCCATCATCCTGACCACTCAAATACCTTATTATTACTTTACTTTCCACTACAATAACAAAGTAATGGTTGAAGGCATCAGGACTACCGGAATTTAAGACGGATAGCTTCCCAGGAGGAGGCCAGTCGCCGCACACAATTGTTTTGATGCATGAGAAACGACAGTTTGGCTTATTGTGTCCTCCCATCCACAAGTTAAAAAGTGGTATTTAAAAATTTTTGCTCTAAATTGTGGTTAATCCCAGTCAATGTAATCATGCCACACAAAGATGCAGAGAGGCAACATCAGCTTTTGAGTTCCTTGAATGTGTGCATCTGTTTCCTGTTGCCTGAAACATAGAGACACAACACACAAATCTGAGATTGAGTTTCCTTTATTGTTCATATGTTGAATCACACATACCTTTGAGATCATCTTTGTTGAAATATGGAAATGAAAATAATGATGATGCTTATTTCTGCAAGACAGGACCTCCTCATTATTATCACAGCTTGCTGTCGAATCCCATTTTCGACTGTCAGAAGTTGCAGCTGGCTTGCACTTGTTGGCTCAGCATAATGATGTGTTATAAAAGCAGAATCCCCACTGTGAGTAGTATGTCATTGTTGCTGGACTGTCGTAGATGCAGTTGTCATCCTCGTTGTAACGATTTCGTTTGCTTGGACACAAAACATACATGTGGAGTGCACTTTATGTCACTTCCACTAATAATATGTATATTTTGCTTATAAATTACTTTTGTAATTCAAGAAAGCAAGGATTCTTCTGTTTACATACTTCAGAACTTGAAGCCCTTTGGTGAGGGAAGCAATGCAATACAAGCTGAAAAACTATCTGTCTGAATAAGGAAGAGTGGCATCCAGTATTGAATGTAATATGTGCCACATCAAATTTGGAGTAGCAGTTCTGGTTTACCTGAATGACTGCAAAATATACCCACCATCAAGGTGCTTGATTATCACTGGCACTGAAGCTGACATTGTCCACAGCTGTACCATATGTATTAAGGAAGAATTGCAACAGGAAATCAGTTGATTTCGAAAATAACTTATTTTTTTTATATTTGTGCCTAGTGGAAACATTGCATGTAAAGAGATGTCAGTTCCTAAAGTGTCACACAATGTGACTATAAAAGAAATTAGTTTTTTTTTACTGAAAGATCGTTGTTGTGGCTCTGTGTTTACTTGACAAGAGTGTTTATTTGTCACATACAGAGTCATTGATTTGATTGTGATCCAAACGCATGTTTAGAGGTGAATCTGAAAATAATACAGTCCCTCCAGAAGGAATGACTTACAGGTTCTGAAAACATTGTTGGTTTTGAAATGTGTGATAAGAATTTATTACACTGAACTCTTTGTATTTCAGTATGATAAACAACTTAATTCTTATATTAAGGATACATTTTTCATATTGTATACAGTTTGCCCAAAAAATTCAGTTCAGTGTCATCTCTATGTTGCTAAGCCAAATGTAGCTGTCAAAACTTGGTTATCTAATGGAGATGTCTCAAAATTTAACAATTTACTGCATATTATAAACGACATGGTATTGTAGAAATTATTAAAGAAGGATTATAATGTCTATTAAATTCATGAGCTTCCATTGTCTGACAGAAAAACGTGACATATGATTTATGCTGCAAGTCAAACTTAAATGTGATTTTGGAGTATGAGCAAAAATGTGATTTTTGTATGAAATTATTAAAATAAATTTTGTAATAAAACTTATACCTAGCATATTATTCTTATTTACATTGTTCTCCTCCCAACCACTCACTAATGCATTGAGTGAATTAAAGCAAGCATTACAGAGAGAGAGAGAGAGAGAGAGAGAGGAGGGAAGGGTTGGAAATTTACAGAGGCAGTACAGTGTTTGAAATAAATATGTTTGTGTTGTATAAATCAGAGATGAAATTCAGTAGTTATGTTGATGATGAGGCACATGTGGAAATACTGTAAGTAATTTTTTTATGTTCTGTGGACACAAGTGAAATGTAACAATGACGGGGTATGGTTTCTCTCTCTGTCTCTCTCTCTCTCTCTCTCTCACACACACACACACACACATACACACACATACACACACACACACACAGAGAGAGAGAGAGAGAGAGAGAGAGAGAGAGAGAGAGAGAGAGAGAGAGAGAGAGAGAGAGAGAGAGAGAGAGTTGTAGTATTGGTAGTTCTGTTTTTGAACATGCTGCCAATGTTTGTATTTCTACATCTGCATTTATACTCCGCAAGCCACCCAACAGTGTGTGGCGGAGGGCACTTTACGTGCCACTGTCATTACCTCCCTTTTCTGTTCCAGTCCGTACGGTTTGCGGGAAGAACGACGCTCGAGTCTCTGTAATTTTACATTCGTGATCTCCTCGGAAGGTATAAGTAGGGGGAAGCAATATCTTCGATACGTCACCCAGAAATGTACCCTCTCGAAACCTTGCTAACAAGCTACACCGCAATGCAGAGCGCCTCTCTTGCAGAGTCTGCCACTTGAGCTAGCTAAACATCTCCATAACACTATCACGGTTACCAAATAACCCTGTGACGAAACGCATCGCTCTTCTTTGGATCTTCTCTGTCTCCTCTATCAACCCGATCTGGTACGGATCCCACACTGATGAGCAATACTCAAGTATAGGTCAAACGAGTGTTTTGTAAGCCACCTCCTTTGTTGATGGACTACATTTTCTAAGGACTCTCCCAATTAATCTCAACCTGGTACCTGCCTTACCAACAATTAATTTTATATGATCATTCCACTTCAAATCGTTCTGCACGCATACTCCCAGATATTTTACAGAAGTAACTGCTACCAGTGTTTGTTCTGCTATCGTGTAATCATACAATAAAGGATCCTTCTTTCTATGTATTCGCAATACATTACATTTGTCTATGTTAAGGGGTAGTTGCCACTCCCTGCACCATTTCTGTGTGTGTGTTTGTTTGTGTGTGCATGCGATTTTCCCAATTTACCCAATTTAGAGGCAAATTTCTCTGAACATAACACTAATTCAGCTGAAGCTTATAAATTCTTTGACATTAAAATATTGTAGCATTGGCAAATTTTACGCAGTTCAGAGGTAAATATGTTTAAGCATTAGCCATTTTATGCAATTCAAGTGATCCATTGGCTTATTTTAATTCCCAGTAAAATACTATGTTGTGAACACTTGGAGATGAAGGCAAGGGACAGGGAGGACGAGACTAGTCATGTGATGATGTTGACACACTGATGAGGCTGATGACATCACTAATAAGGGGGATGAAATATTGTACAAAGCTGGTCATCACACACTGCACACATTGCGTCTGTTTTTTGGTACACAGTCATTGTTGCATCCCAACTGCTATGAATTTTGGATATTGTATTAATACTTATAGGGAATAGTGCCATGGAAGGTGTCTTACATGCCAATTTTTAAATATATCTTTATAGATGGGAATTAAATTGCATTTGCCAACAACAGTTCGACATTCTTTAACGCACCTAATTGGTGTATGAGCAGAAGCAGCTGCGACAAAAGAGCCCGATGACTCAGGAAGCAGAAATCCGAAGCTGCTTACAGGAATTAGAAGCATTCAAAAAATTTCAAAAATGTTATACATATTAATCCTTTTGAATAACTTCCACTTTAAATAGATAGTTATAACGTCGATGGTGTAATTTCTATATAAGTCGCCAGTAGAGAAGGGAATAATGCTTGTTTTTGATGTTACTACAAACGATAATTTAATGTATTGAAATGGAATAGCACATGCTCTACGATTATTTATTACAATTCCTGTAGCATAGTTATCATAGTAACTTTTAAATTTCTACTTTTTTCTCACACTGAAAATGTTCTATGATTATTCCTTACAACCACTGCAAACATGCCAGGTGTCTATTTGCTACACATTTTCCAGAAGATAAATATCCAACGTCAGGAACCAATTATGGCTGATATGTTCATGTACTAAGACCTAAGTCCATTTTATTACCCCAGTCAAAAACTGTATTCCCTATCGTTAATTTCTTTATATTAATAGCCTCTGTAAATCAGCTTCTCTGAATCCAGATTGAGTCAAGACAGTGGCTGTTTCTCTTCAGTTGTAAAGGAGGTGAATAGTGTCTTGGTTGGTCCAATATTTCTTCTTCTTCTTCACTGCAAGAAGAAGGCATTATGCCCATATTAACTGATGTTTTTAAAAGCAAGTAAGAATGTAACCACCTATGTATGTTTCAAAAACAGTGGCGCACTTACATGGGAGTGAAATTCGATCAAGGAAGAGGAAATCAGGAAATTAAAATTGCTTTTCCATAGTTGGTGTAACCACCCAGAAGTAGCACTGGAATTCAGTTTGCGTAAATCATACTATGGATCCCTATATAGACACAGTGAATGAATAACGAAAGCAAATTTTCTCTTATACCAGGCTTACCTATCCAAAAACAAAGTCTTTGTTTTCAAGCACCTCATACACTACATTTATATGCCAGTCAATACCCACAAGGTGAACACCGAATTTTGGGAAACCGTCTTCCACTGTTGTGGTTACATGTTTGATCCATCGAATTTGCTAGTCCAACAAAATATCATTTTGCCAGTGTTGATTATTTTATGTGAATAGAGCTTGTACAGTAAACCAAAATCAGATTTCTTCTGCACTAAAGGACTCCACAGACAAGTAATGGATCGCTGTGATCCGCCAAATGTGGCACGCAATTGCTTCATACATCACAGTGTGTGGACAAATTGCAGCGGTCGGTCGCTGATTGCATGGAAATCCCAGGCAATCTGAAGAATATAGCTATTGGGTGTAGTCATGTAGTTTTCTTTATTTCTCTATGCCCTCATCGATTATGAACTTTATCTTAGAATTTGGAATTATTCAGGGTCCACAAACCACTCTGAGAAGTGGATTTGGTGCTGAATTTGTAATTTATATTAAGAAATAATACGAAATACTAATTCTGATTTTGCAGTGATTAGCATTTTGAAACTTGTGTTGTAAAATTCGAATTGACAGGAAGTACATATATAGTTATAATGGCAATACATTGGCCTCTCCCTGATGATTTTGAGTTATTTATGAGACAATGACACAGATTATTATAGCTTTAACTCCTAAATAAATGATGTACCATAATATTAAATGAATATTTTAATTTAAATGTCCATAGTAAACCAATTATGCTGTTATACTCAAGTCCCTTGTCATTTCATATAATCTCAATCTCCCTCATATAGTTTGTAACAACTGTAATGGTAATCAATAGTGTTGCTAGTGAAAACATTTCAAGGCATCTCAAGCCTGCAAGACAAATTGTGTAAATATTTGCAGTTAAACTATATAACTAATGAATGAAACAATAATTGGGGACTAATGACCGAATTGTATCAGGATGCTGGAAAGATGCACCCAAGCCACTTATATATGTATTATAAACTAACTGACACTTGCCAATAAAACGTTTCAAAACACTCTAACAAATTTCGCTCCCTATTGCGTTATAAACTTATGTTTCAGAATTTTGCACAGAGACAGGCAAATCAACTGTAACTGCTCATAAACGTAGGAATTCTTTTTCCATAGCAGAACTTTTCAGCGCTGTGGCGATCCCTCTGTGTAGCATGGCCAAGGCAAGCGACCGATTGGAGTGATGTTGCATGTGACTGATCTGTTGTTCAAGGGTTGTTGCGTGTGATAAATCACTGCGATCTGCCGTTCAAGTGTGGGGACCTTAAGAACTGATGTTATCAGTAGTCTGATTACATATGTTTAACAAAGACTTTCTAATGGATTCAGTGATGTCATAAGGAGGAGGAGGAAATTATACTAGAAGAATTGTTTAAATATATTTTCCCAGTCAGTTAACATATTCCGACCTGTTTTGTTAATCCATCAAATTCTAGCTGTTTGGAAAAAGTGCTATAGGATCATTAGTGGAAGATTATTTTAGTCCAACGATTTGAAGACTTGGAATGGCTACAAAATTTCTGAATGCATACAGGTGCATTTATGTTTCAGCACAGAGATACAGCGAGTGTTTCACCACTAGCCAATTATTTTTGTCATTATGAGAATTTTGTCATTACAAGAAAGAGTACACACAGTATTTTTAAACTATGCGTCTATGCCGGAAAATGAGGGTTTTACTAATCAGTTTAGTTTTCTTGTGTAGCAAATATATCATTTACGTGTCGCTTTTCATACAATAAAAATAAAAGTGCTTTCTTACTACTGCAATTAAGCAAATGAACAACTTCCTGCTCAATCGAACCTACTTCTTCTTTTCCTTCATTTCACTTAAAATGGTTTCATCTGCATTAATAAACATTCTTTTAAAAAACCAGAAACTTGGCAGCTCTACAGCATCCCAAACATGGAAACAAATGCTGACTGTGGAAAATGATAGTTCTTTGCCCTTGTTGTTCTAATGAAGTGGTGGAAAGCGTATGATTGCAAAGTAAACATATCTCTTATGAAGTAAACTGATGTGGCCTAATAGAGTGTTCTGCACCTACTGTAACTGTAATATAGTGCTACATTTAGCTTCCCAGTATGTTTTGTCAGTATGCTTAGTAATTGCTGTTGTCTCCGAGCTTGTTATGAGATTTTATTTGTCACCAGAGCCTGGAAACAAAAGATGAGGAGTTCAGATCTTAAAGTTTCAAGTATCTTCACAGAATCAGTAAATTAGGTCTCAAGTTTTTCTCTTTTCTTTGATTATTAAACACTTAAGTTTCAAAGGGAAATTGTAATTCTTGTATTGTAACAGATCTAGAAATTAAAAGAGAATCAGTAAATTTAGTTTAAATTTATTTATTTACTTCTTCTTGAAACACTGCACCAGACACGATTCAGATGATCAGGCGCAGGATGAGTTAGTTGCTGTTCATAAACAGCTGTAAATCAAACTGACTGCTATCAAGAGTTTGGAAGCTGCTATGAGTAGGTGTAGTAAGAGATCTAACCAGAGATGTGCCGAAGATATGAAAAGAACCTCAAATACCAATCATTCCTGTTGATAACGTCTCCTCTATAAAAATTCTGGATTTTGTCACAACTGTCCAATCGTACTCATTGATAGCTCTAAAGGCCCTGTTTAGAGGAGGCAGGGACCATAGAGAAATCAGATGGGGAGGGCGAAAGCAACCGAGAAAGAGTAAGGGTCTGTTAATCTTTTGCAGTTCGAATGTACAGTAAATAATAGTTCCCTTAGTAGTAAGGATTGGGAGGCATCAACTTGGGCGATAAACATCTTTGCCTAGAGGCCTCGATCAATACACTGAAGAGGCTGCTGTTCCAGCAGCCATTGAGGGAACAGCGTGCAACCAACTGCAGATTATGGTGCATACTGAAACGAATGAAGTCATCATCTAGACTCTGAGTTAATACTTGGATCATCTGAGCAGAAGAGGTTGAAAAGACCAACTTTGCTCATGAAATTTCAACGAAGCTCACAATCTGCAGCATTGTCTCAAGAACTGATCGTGGTTCCTTGTTGGGAGTCGAGTGAGGATGGCTGAACCAGAGACTTTGAGATGTGCTGATGACATTCTAATTCAGCCATAGATAACAAAAGACTTGGAAGAGCAGCTGAACAGAATAGATAGTGTCTTGAATGAGTTTGTATGACTAAACATATGGGGGAACACAGCAGAATGTATTTTTTAGAATTGGCTACTCTCTATTCAGTCCAGGTAATGATAGATGAAAGAGACCTTGAAGTATTGGTCCATGATCCAAAGAAAGAGCCCCACCCTCATAGCCAAAGGATGCGAGTGTTACAATCCTAGAGACAACAACCAGAATATTTGTAACAAAGAGTCAGAGATCGAAGCACACTTAGGAAGCAATGGGGCTCACGTAATGCTATATACGGAAAGCTAGTTAAAATCGAACATTTATAGAGCTAGACTAATTGGTTAAATCTAAGTGAACATCGAAAGGATAGGATAATGGGAAATGGAGATGATGGTTTCGTCACTTTAGCCAAGAAACTCAAATCCATTGAGGTAGAAACTGAAGTACACACAAAAACGTTTCGACGAGCACAGTATTAAGAATGAGCATAAAGTTATAACTCTCTCCTTCTAGTGACCACCAGGCTCACGCCCTGTTGAAAAAAAATTTAGATAACTCAGCTCACTAATTTGTATGCTCCCCAATCATATTGTCATAATTTGAGGAGACTTTCACCATGCAGTTCGTAAGTTGTAGTCACGGAAAGACATATTGCAAAACAGCACTAAATGTCTCGTGTGAAATTTAACTAGAAAATCTACTTTTGAGGCCCACTCGTGTTAGATATACATAAGGTCTAATTGTAATAAATAGACCTGACACTTTTAAGCCGTCCATGTTGAAACTGATACGAGTGACTATAGGGCATTTGCAGCAACTGTGATTGCCAAAGAACTAGGGAAAATTAAAACTAGCAGAAATATTTACATTTTCAGCAAACTATACTTATGCTCATAAATTAAGGATAATGCTGATACATGGTGAAACATAGCTCTGGTGGGCGGTTTGCAGTTTTAATTCACCTTAGGGTATGATGACGTGGTGCATTTGACCTGTAGTCGTCGCATGGTGGCGCTGGCAGCAGTCCACATACACAGAGATGTGTTGGTGTATGTCAGAGTACAGCGCAGCGAGTAAGTGTGCAGACGTTTTCAGACGTGCTAATGGTGACTGTGTGTTCAAAATGGCTTAAAGAACACATATTGATGACATTATAAGGGGCAGAATACAAGGGCGACTGGAGGCTGGTCAAACACAGCATGTGGTAGCACGGGCCCACAAAGTGTGTTCTCAAGATTATGGCAACGATTCCAGAAGAAAGGAAACGTGTCCAGGCGCTACAGTACAGGACGTACACAGTGTACAACACCACAAGAAGACGGATATCTCACCATCAGTGCCCACAGACGGCCACGGAGTACTGCATGTAGCATTGCTCAGGACCTTACCACAGCCACTGGAACAGTTGTTTCCAGACACACAGTCTACAGACGACTGAACATTCATGGTTTATTCACCAAGAGACCTGCAAGGTGCATTCCACTGGCCCCTGGTCACACGAGAGTCCATAAAGCCTGGTGTCAAGAACACAGTACATGGTCATTGGAACAGTGGTTTCAGGTTATGTTCACAACGAGTCCAAGTATAGTCCGAATGGTGATACTTGCCCAATTTTCATCTGGCGTGAACCAGGAACCAGATACCAACCCCTTAATGTCTTTGATAGGGACCTGTATGGAGGTGGTGGTTGGCTAGTGTGGGGTGGTATCATGATTGGTTCATGTATACCCCTGCATGTCTTTGGCAGAGGAACTGTAACAGGTCAGGTGTATCAGGACGTCATTTTGCACCAGTATGTCCACCTTTTCAGGGGTGCAGTGGGTCCCACCTTCCTACTGATGGATGATAATATCACAGCCCTACCGAGCTGCCATCATGGAGGAGTACCTTGAAACAGAAGATATCAGCTGAATGGAGGGGCCTACCTGTTCTCCAGACCTAAACCCCATCGAGCAAGTCTCGCATGCTCTTGGTCGACGTATCGCTGCATGTCTTCAAACGCCTACGACACTTCAGGAGCTCTGAAAGGCACTGATGCAGGAATGGTGTTCTCTACCCCAGCAGCTGCTCGACCACCTGATCCAGAGTATGCCAACCCGTTGTGCGGCCTACGTACAAGTAAGTGCATGGTGATCATATCCCATATTGGTGTCGGAGTACATGCGCCGGAAACAGTGGCGTTTTGTAGCACATGTGTTTCAGGACTGTTTTCTCAACTTATCACCAATACTGTGGACTTACAGATCTGTGTCGTGTATGTTCCCTATGTGCCTATGCTATTATCGCCAGTTTTGTGTAGTGCCACGTTGTGTGGCACCAAATTCTCCAATTATCCTTAATTTATGAGCATGCGTGTAATAAAGAGGCAATAATGTCATACATCAACGTGTAACTTGACACATATAGCCTAGGGAAGGGGTGTACAGAGGAACTGGCGCTGAAGTTAAAAAGAATATTTGGCCAACCACTGGATACATAGCAGAACAATCTGCGATGGGAGTGACCTTCATAATATTCAGTTTCTATAAGAAACTTCTAAAGAAAAAAACAAATGCTGTACAATAGGTGCAAAACAAAATTTATTTCTATAGATAGGGAAATACAAAATGAAACAAATTCGCTGTCAAAAGGTCAATGTGTCAAGCCTTCAATGATTACCATAGTAGAATTATATCAAAAAGCCTCTCACAGAATCAAAAGAAATTCTGGCCACAACTAAATCTGAATATTCATGAATGACACAGGAACTGAAATAGAGGGTTGCAAACCAAAATGAAAATGCTTGAACTCTATTTTCAAATCTTACTCTACAAAGAAAGATTGGGAGTCTGTCCCAGTAAAATTCTCTAGTCAATGCAGAGATGTTTAATGTAAGTACTATTGTGAATAGCGTTGATAGACAACTGCAACTGATAAAACTGAACAAAGATCCCTGGCCCAACTGAATCGATAACAGTCTCTAAAAAAATTGTGGCAGTTTCATTTGTCTCTCTCACTACAATTGCAATAGATTCCTTGAACAAAAAAAAAAAACAACCTGCACTTGGGAGAAAAGATAGTACACAAAATCATCAATATCTCTACATCCACCTGCTGTAGGATTTTAGAATATATTCTGAACTCTAACATAATTAGATAACTTGGACAGAATACCATTCAGCATGGCTCTGAAAGCATCAGTCATGAAAAACCAATGACCCACTTTTCTCACATAGAGTCCTGAAAACCGTGGGCCAAGGCAGACAGGTAGATGAAATATTTATTGACTTCTGAAAAGCATTTGAGGCAGTACCACAACAATGAACATTAGCAAAAGTACAATCATATATGATCTCAAACGAAATTTGCGATTGGACTAAGGATTACTTAGCAGAGAGTATGCAACATGGATTCTTGTACGGATAGTCGGCGTTAGTGGTGGAATTAACAACAAATGCATCCCAGGAAAGTGTGTTAACAACCTTAATATTCTTACTAGCATCTAAGCAGATAATATCAATAACACCATCAAAATTTTTGCAGCCAATGAAACTATCTATAATGAAGTTGTTGTTGTTGAGGTCTTCAGTCCTAGGGCTGGTTTGATGCCACTCTCCACACTAGTCTATTCTGTGCAAGCCTCTTCATCTCTGAATAACTACTGCAACCTACATCCATCTAAACCTGTGTGCCGTGCTTATGCCTAGAGCACACTCTATCTCTTTTAGCCCTCACATTTCCTTTCATTATCAAATTGAATATTTCTTAATGCCTCAGGGTGTTTCCCATCAACAGATTCTTTGTTTTAGCAAAGTTGTATCACAATTTTTTTCCACTTCAATTTAGTACCTCCTCAGTAGTTATTCGATCTCCTTATCGAATCTAAGCAATCTACTGTAGCACCAGCATTAGAAAAACTGTTTATCATCCACATGGCACTTCTGTACAAGGCTACAGGAAAATACCTTCAAAAAGGAATTTCTAACACAATGCATCTGTTTCAGAACTGCTTTTCTTTCTATAGACACGATGCATTTTACATTGTCCCTACATCAGCCGTCATCAGTTATGTTGCTGCTCAAATGACAAAATTCAGCTGTTACGTCCACAGTGTCAGATTATCAATACAGCCGACAAGATATTGCTCATATGGAGGTAATTTGACAGTCCACAGTTTGATATACAAGCAACAAAATGAAAAGTAACGAAAGTCTGAAATGCAGTGGAAAGGCAAATTCGATCTAATACGCATTACTACCCCAGGAACAGACAGAGAAATGTGATGACTGGTAGTGGAAAACTGAAGACAACTTATATGGAGGGTGGTGGAGTGCCTGTATCTACTTATACTCTGCAGTGAAGTTCAATGAAATGGTGTTGTGATGCTGTCATCTTTTCAAGCAACAGAAACTTACGCCAGTGATGAAACAAAGACGACTATAATGTGCCAAAGAGCACAAAAACAGTGTCGTGGATGACTGAAATAAGGTAAATAAACTCTAATATCACCCCAGATCTTCTTTTACGATAATAGAGACTTCGAAATGTGACATGTGATTTCATTTCAGTTTTGGTTCACTTTTGAAAAAAGTATCCAAATTCTGCAAGACAATACGGAATTTGTGAGATGCAGGAGCCATGAAAAATTCCATGAACATCTATATCTACATCTACATGGATACTCTGCAAATCACATTTAAGTACCTGGATGAGGATTCACCGAACCACCTTCACAATTCTCTATTATTCCAACCTCGTATAGTGCGCGGAAAGGATGACTACCTATATCTTTCCGTATGAGCTCTGTTTTTCCTTATTTTATCATGGTGATTGTTACTCCCTATGTAGGTCGGTGTCAAAATATTTCCGCAGTCGGAGGAGAAAGTTGGTGATTGGAATTTCATGAGAAGATTCCGTCGCAACGAAAAATGCTTTTATTTTAATGATTTCCAACCCAAATACTGAATCATTTCTGTGACACTCTCTGTCATATTCTGCGATAGTTCAAAACGTGCTGCCTTTCTTTGAAATTTTTCGATGCACTCTGTCAGTCCTATCTGGTAAGGATCTCACACCGTGCAGCAGTATATTGAAAGAGGACGGACTAGTGTAGTGTAGGCAGTTTCCTTAGCAGGTCTGTTACCTTTTCTAAGTGTCCTCTCAATAAAACGCAGTCTTTGGTTAGCCTTCCCCACATTTTCTATGGGTTTCTACCAGTTTAAGTTGTTCGTAATTTAATACCTAGGTGTTTAGTTGAATTATGGCTTTAAGATTAAACTGATTTATTGTGTAACCGAAGTTTAACAAGTGCCTTTAGCACTCATGTGGATGACCTCACACTTTTCTTTACTTAGGGTCAACTGCCACATGTCGCACCATTCAGATATCTTTTCTAAATCGTTTTGCAGTTCGTTTTAATTTTCTGATGACGTCGTTAGTCGATAAACGACAGTGTCATCTGCGAAAAACCGAAGATGGCTGCTCAGATTGTCTCCCATAACGTTTATATACACTCCTGGAAATTGAAATAAGAACACCGTGAATTCATTGTCCCAGGAAGGGGAAACTTTATTGACACATTCCTGGGGTCAGATACATCACATGATCACACTGACAGAACCACAGGCACATCGACACAGGCAACAGAGTTTGCACAATGTCGGCACTAGTACAGTGTATATCCACCTTTCGCAGCAATGCAGGCTGCTATTCTCCCATGGAGACGATCGTAGAGATGCTGGATGTAGTCCTGTGGAACGGCTTGCCATTCCATTTCCACCTGGCGCCTCAGTTGGACCAGCGTTCGTGCTGGACGTGCAGACCGCGTGAGACGACGCTTCATCCAGTCCCAAACATGCTCAATGGGGGACAGATCCGGAGATCGTGCTGGCCAGGGTAGTTGACTGACACCTTCTAGAGCACGTTGGGTGGCACGGGATACATGCGGACGTGCATTGTCCTGTTGGAACAGCAAGTTCCCTTGCCGGTCTAGGAATGGTAGAACGATGGGTTCGATGACGGTTTGGATGTACCGTGCACTATTCAGTGTCCCCTCGACGATCACCAGAGGTGTACGGCCAGTGGAGGAGATCGCTCCCCACACCATGATGCCAGGTGTTGGCCCTGTGTGCCTCGGTCGTATGCAGTCCTGATTGTGGCGCTCACCTGCACGGCGCCAAACACGCATACGAGCATCATTGGCACCAAGGCAGAAGCGACTCTCATCGCTGAAGACGACACGTCTCCATTCGTCCCTCCATTCACGCCTGTCGCGACACCACTGAAGGCGGGCTGCA
Source organism: Schistocerca gregaria (assembly GCF_023897955.1). NCBI lineage: Eukaryota > Metazoa > Arthropoda > Insecta > Orthoptera > Acrididae > Schistocerca > Schistocerca gregaria. Next base: position 420,824,641 of record NC_064923.1, read on the forward strand.
TGATGTTGGGGCGTGAGCGGAAGACGGCCTAACGGTGTGCGGGACCATAGCCCAGCTTCATGGAGACGGTTGCGAATGGTTCTGGCCGATACCCCAGGAGCAACAGAGTCCCTAATTTGCTGGGAAGTGGCGGTGCGGTCCCCTACGGCACTGCGTAGGATCCTACGGTCTTGGCGTGCATCCGTGCGTCGCTGCGGTCCGGTCCCAGGTCGACGGGCACGTGCACCTTCCGCCGACCACTGGCGACAACATCGATGTACTGTGGAGACCTCACGCCCCACGTGTTGAGCAATTCGGCGGTATGTCCACCCGGCCTCCCGTATGCCCACTATACGCCCTCGCTCAAAGTCCGTCAACTGCACATACGGTTCACGTCCACGCTGTCGCGGCATGCTACCAGTGTTAAAGACTCCGATGGAGCTCCGTATGCCACGGCAAACTGGCTGACACTGACGGCGGCGGTGTACAAATGCTGCGCAGCTAGCGCCATTCGACAGCCAACACCGCGGTTCCTGGTGTGTCCGCTGTGCCGTGTGTGTGATCATTGCTTGTACAGCACTCTCGCAGTGTCCGGAGCAAGTATGGTGGGTCTGACACACCGGTGTCAATGTGTTCTTTTTTCCATTTCCAGGAGTGTATATAAAGAAAAGCAGAGGGCCTATAATACTACCTTGGGGAACGCCAGGAATCACTTCTGTTTTACTCGATGACTTCCCGTCAATTACTACGAACTGTGACCTCTGATAGGAAATCACAAATCCAGTCACAAAAACTGGGACTATTTTCCACAAGCACGCAACTTCACTACAAGGTGCTTGTGTGGTACTGTATCAAAAGCCTTCTGGAAATACAGAAATACAGAATCGATATGAAATCTCTTGTCAATAGCACACACACTTTATATCAATAAGGAGCATTTGATTTCACAACACTGTTTACCCTTAGCTATGTTGACTGATTACTTATTTCAAAAAGCTCATGTACAAGGATGTCTGATAACGCTATATTTTACCCATATTATTTGTAAATCTAGTCCATTGCTGTTTTGAAGATTTTTCACATTGGTTAGATGGTTCAAATGGCTCTGAGCATTATGCGACTTAACTTCTGAGGTCATCAGTCGCCTAGAACTTAGAACTAATTAAACCTAACTAACCTAAGGACTTCACACACATCCATGCCCGAAGCAGGATTCGAACCTGCGACCGGAGCGGTTGCTCGCCTCCTGACTGTAGCTCCTAGAACCGCACAGCCACTCCGGCTGGCACACATTGGTTAGCTAGCACATTTTTATAGCTGTGCACTTCTATTCTGTTGAGATATGAAACAAAGACTCTCCACAATTTTTATCTTATCACTATGTTATTTACTGTTGCTGTCACTGTCTGGTTGCTTGTTGTTGTAATATTTATATTCTAGAGTGCTACAGATCTCTTCTGCAAATACTGTAATAATTATGTTTTTGTGGTCCTTTTCCTACAGTTTTTGGCCCAGCTCATCACATTTTGTGTAAACTACACCTTTCGTTTAGGATGTATGTTATCGCTGTTGAAGTGATATACAACTCTACAATTTAAGTGCATTTATCAGTGCCAGCACGTTTCTTGTAAAGGCAGGATTCTATGTTCAGTGTTTTGCGCAGCTTCTTGTAAAATGATGTACTATGTGTATACATGTTCTTTTCTCGCCATTTTACACTGCTCTACTGCTCCTGTCTGCTACCTGTTCGGCAATGTAACATGTCAGCTCACATTTTCACAGAATGCCTTTGCTTTTGCAAGATGAACGCTTTAGCCTGTTTTCCATACATTTATTTTCGTGACTTACACATTTCTGAACTACATTTGGCGCTCCCTTGAATTTTTGTGGAGCTATTAGTGTAATTAAGCGACTTTCTTTTATTTTGTTCTGTTGCACAGTAATCCAGTTTTCTGGATCAAGTTCACACAGTTTTTATGCAGATCTCTTATTTTATCACAAAACATAGCTATCATTGGTTTCGTCATTACTGTTCCTTAAGAGCACGTCACTCGATTTCATCAGCCATCGGCCACGTTTGCACTCAAAGCTGTGGAATTAACTTGTTCAAAGTTTCTTCGCTTTTGATAATGTAATTTGGATTCAAGTCACAAAGAACACAATGCTTACACGAATATTTTCATCGTTCTTCATGTTTATCATGTTTAAACGCATCACTTCAATACCTATTGAACACCACCAAGTGCCATGTTGCTAACGTAGCCTCACAGGTTTTACCCATCTCCTACCTCTTGACTTTAAATCACTGTTCAATCTATTGTTTTTGCTTTAGAAGGGTGCTTTCATACCTCCTTACCAATCTGTATGAAAAATAGGGCGAGGAAAGCTTATTTAGTGGTACATCTAAGTCGGTGATGCATTTTATTTTGTATCTCCTGAACTTTGGAGTGACTCAAATAATTCGAGACATCGATCATAGATGGTGCCGAATGTCTACTTTGTACGATTCATAGTGAACGACCGTTTTATTATTATTAGTGTATTGGTTGTTAGATTTAGTTTTCCTGAAGGAAGTCATTCACAAGATGTGCACAACGGGGGCGCGAATTGTCTACCATGAAGACGAATGCCTCGCCAATATGCTGTTGATATTGTTGCACTATCGGTCAGACGATGGTATTCACGTATCGTACAGCCGTTACAGCGCCTGCCATGACCGTCAGCGGCGTACATCGGCCCCACATAATGCCACCCTGAAACAACAGGGAACCTCTACCTTTCTGCACTCGCTGGACAGTGTGTGTAAGGCGTTCAGCCTGACCAGGTTGCCTCCAAACACGTCCCTGGCGATTGTCTGATAAAAAGGCATATGCGACACTCATCGGTGAAGAGAACGCGCTGCCAATCCTTAGCGGACCATTCGGCATGTTGATGGGCCCATCTGTACCGCGCTGCATGGTGTAGTGGTTGCAAAGCTGGACGTCGTCTTGGACGTCGGGAGTGAAGGTGCGCATCATGCAACCTATTGCGCACAGATTGAGTCGTAACACGACGTCCCGTGGCTGCACGAAAAGCATTATTCAACATGGTGGCGTTGCTGTCAGGGTTCCTCTGAGCCACAATCAGTAGGTAGTGCTCATCTACTGCAGCAATAGACCTTGGGCGGCCTGAGCGATGCGCGTCATCGACGATTCCTGTCTCTCTGTATCTCCTCCATGTCCGAACAACATTCCTGTGGTTCATTCCAAGACGCCTGGACACTTCCCTTGTTAAGGGCCCTTCCTGGCACAAAGTAACAATGCGGAGGCGATCGAACTACGGTATTGAACATTTGTCCATGGTTGAACTACAAACAATATAAGCTATGTACCTCTTTCCAGGTGGAATTACTGGAACTGGTCAGCTGTCGGACGCCCTCCATCTAATGGGCGCTGCTCATGCATGGTTATTTACATGTTTGGGCGGTTTTAGTGACATCTCTGAACAGTCGCAGGGACTATGACTGTGATACAATATCCGCTGCCAACATCTATCTTCAGGAATTCTGGGAACTGGGGTGATGCAAAACGTTTTTTGATGTATATAGTTTTCTCAAGCATTATGAACTGATCATGCATGCATAAATTTAAAATAAGATCATAATTTTGTGTTTAAATAGTTATCTATGGTTTTCAATGCTTTTATATGTTAGTATATGCATAAGACTAAGCACCTTTTTAGTAAAAATATTTTCATGCAGCCTATCACCAAATTAGGTGACATCATCAACTTAGATAAAATTTATTTATTACAGCTTTATCTTCAAGGTGGAAACAACAGAAAGTAAATATAGTCGGCTGCTGTGGCCGAGCGGTTCTAGGCGCTTCAGTCCAGAGCCACGCTGCTGCTACAGTCGCAGATTCGAATCCTGCCTTGGGCATCGATGTACTGTATGTAGTGTCCGTAGGTTAGTTACGTTTAAGTAGTTCTTAGTCTAGGGGACTGATGACCTCAGCTGTTAAGTCCCACAGTGCTTAGAGCCATTTGAACCAAAGTAAACATGATAATGTGGTATCATCAGAAGGAAACAGAATCGTATCTACAGCTCTAGTGCAATGATGGGGGCGGAAGGAATGGTTTATCAAAATCGTGTTAGTGTTTATAAGGATGTCAAAGAGGATGAGGTACCTCAGAGTTCTTTAAAAAGGTTCCTGACAGAAAATCAAGATGTTAGTGGAGCTGACGGTTTGAAGAGTCAAGCCTACTCCCATTAGACTCAGGACAGATATAACTGAAGTACATAATCACAATGCAAGATATGTGCTTTTGCCAAGCACCTGAGGTGAGGTCGTTGGGCATGAATGGGCAGGTAAAACTCAATTTTTTTAACAGTGCAAAGACTGATGTATCTGTCAGGGCGAACAGGCTTAGATGGTGGGGGTCATGTTACATGCATGGGACAAGCAAGGTTACCCAAGAGACGCATGGGTTCAGCAGTAGAGGGTAGGAGGAGTCGGGGTAGACCAAGGAGAAGGTACCTAGATTCGGTTAAGAATGATTTTGAAGTAATAGGCTTAACATCAGAAGAGGCACCAATGTTAGCACTGAATAGGGGATCATGGCGGAATTTTATAAGGGGATTATGCTCCAGAATGAACGCTGAAAGGCATAATCAGTCTGAAATGATGATGGTGATGATGATGATGATGATGAGTGCAAAGAAAACTGCAAAGAAGAAATGGTAGTTCAATTATGAATGTTGATTTGGACTGACTTTGAGAGTGCCAGAAATTTTATCTGCATACTGGGCTTCTGTGTATAATTTTATTATGATAGACGATTATTCTGACAAACTTTCAGATGCCATAAAGAAACTAACTTGTCTCCTCTAAGCGAGTTGGAAGGTCATTTATGGAGTGTTGACAAAATCAGTTTGATGTTTGCTGTCAAGCTCAGTGTTGTAAATAGATAGGAAAGAAGATTGTATATAGATGTACCTTCGCAAAGCTGGAAAAAAAATATGACTTTACCAGGCTGCATTTGTGCTAATGGCAGCTGGATACCCCATATTCAATTTTCAAAGATTCTCAGTAGAATGAAGATTACAAGAGGGACTGTTTACCGAACATCTATGTTGTGTTTTTTAATTTTAGTATCCTCAGCTCCACCAGAACGAACTCTAATGCTCTGAAATTGCTATTAATATGTAGTACCCATATAAACCTAAGTCACATAAGCATTTTCCACAGAATATAGGCTAATCAGACTTTTATTTATAGGGTTATAGCTTTATCATCAAATTACGTACCTTTACGATACTGTTCAACAGTTTCATTGCTTTTCCTTTTGTTAGTAGATAGTGTCGGAAGTTCCATGCGGCTTTTCGCGGATGATGCTGTAGTATACAGAGAAGTTGCAGCATTAGAAAATTGTAGCGAAGTGCAGGGAGATCTGCAGCGGATAGGCACTTGGTGTAGGGAGTGGCAACTGACCCTTAACATAGACAAATGTAATGTATTGCGAATACATAGAAAGAAGGATCCTTTATTGTATGATTATATGATAGCAGAACAAACACTGATAGCAGTTACTTCTGTGAAATATCTGGGAGTATGTGTGAGGAACGATTTGAAATGGAATGATCATATAAAATTAATTGTTGGTAAGGCGGGTACCAGGTTGAGATTAATTGGGATAATCCTTAGAAAATGTAGTCCATCAACAAAGGAGGTGGCTTACAAAACACTCGTTCGACCTATACTTGAGTATTGCTCATTAGTGTGGGATCCATACCAGATCGGGTTGATAGAGGAGGTAGAGAAGATCCAAAGAAGAGCGGCGCGTTTCATCACAGGGTTATTTGGTAACCGTGATAGCGTTATGGAGATGTTTAGCAAACTCAAGTCGCCGACTCTGCAAGAGAGGCACTCTGCATCGCAGTGTAGCTTGCTGTCCAGGTTCCGAGAGGGTGCGTTTCTGGATGAGGTATCGAATATACTGCTTCCCCCTACTTATACCTCCCGTAGAGATCACGAATGTAAAATTAGAGAGATTCGAGCGCGCATGGAGGCTTTCAGACAGTCGTTCTTCCTGCGAACCATACACGACTGGAACAGAAAAGGGAAGTAATGACAGTGGCACGTAAAGTGCCCTCCGCCACACACGGTTGGGTGGCTTGCGAAGTATGAATGTAGATGTAGATGTAGATGTTATACTGGTTTATACATCTACATTGATACGCCGCAAACCAATGTGAGGTACATGACAAAGGGTAATTCCCAAGATGCCACAAATTAATATTTCTTGATGTTGCATTCATGCATCGGTATGTCAGTAGGCTGACTGCTTAAATGCTTCAGTCTGCAGTGTAATTAATCTAATCTTTGGTTTGTGAGGCCTGTGGGAGCAAAATGTAGGAAACTATAGAATATTTCTTGATTTCTCACTTAATACTGGTTAATAAAACTTTCTAAGTTGGCTATCATGAGATAATTGATATCTGTCTTCAAGCATCAGCCAATTCAAGCTCTTCGGCATTTCCATGACTCACTTAACTAAGTCATATGTCCTATGACCATTCACACCACTGTGCTTTGTACGGTATATGTTTATTACCCAGTATTGGTCCTTGAACAATGTTGTAGCATGGGCTGCATTAATATTTTGTAAGTATCCTACTTTGAAAACTGATTACATTCTTCGAAAATCGTATAAATGAGCCAACGTTTGCCACCAGTTTTACCTACAGCTGGGTATATGTGATTAATCCGTTTCATATCCTCACAAACTGTTAAATCCAGGTATTTGTATGGGTTGACTGAGTCCAGTTATGATGCACCGATATTGTAGTCTTGTGGAGCGAAATGTAGGAAAATATAGAATGTTTCTGGATTTCTTACTTAATGCTAATCAATAAAACTTTATAACTAGGCTATTATCGGGTAATCGATAACTATGTTCAGGCATCGTTCAGCATTTCAATCCATTGTCATCTAGGTCAAATGAAACTGCAATCATTCACACCACTTTGCTTTGTAGTCCTATTACACCATGTTTTTTATTTTATGAACCGCAAAATGATACATTTCTGAACACTTAAGTGCCATAAAAACTAATTGAATATTTGAGCAATTTTTCAAATGCTGTTGTTGTGTTCTCGAATCTGGAGACAAGTATGATGCAGCCCTGCATGCTAGTCTATACTGTTCAACGATCTTCATATCTAAGTTACGACTATGATGTATGTACATTTTAGCTGCTTACTGTTTCCAAGTCGAGGCCTTACTCTGCAGTTTTTGCCTGCCGCGATCCTCTTCATCATCAAATCTGTCTCATGATGTGTCTTATCAATTAATCCATTCGTTTAGTCATATTGTGCTATAAAATTATTTTCTTTCCAGTTCAATTCACTAGTTACCCAATCTCCAAACTGTAAAATTATAAAGTCACTGTTAAATGTCAAAATTTAATTTCTTTTGCCTTAACCTTAATTTCATTTACAAATTTCTGCTTTTTTAGCTTCATAGCTTCCTCAATGTACAGATTGAATAATACTGAGGGTAGGATACAACAAAGTGTCATTCCCTTTGATTCTCTCAAGTGCAGTTTGTTTCTGTATAAGTTGTAGATAACCTTTTGCAGGCTGTATTTTATCCCTATCACCATCAAAATTTCAAAGAGCCTACTGCAATGGACTTTGTAAAGGCTCTCTCTAAATCTGCAGACACTACAAACGTAAGTTTGCCTTTCTTCAGTTTATCTTCTAAGGTAAGGCACAAGGACAGTGTTGCATAACATGTTGCTACATTTATCTGGATCCACACTTGTCTTCCCTGAATATGGCATCTAGCAACCTTTCCATTCTTCTGTAGATAATTCTTGCCAGAATTACTCAAATATGTCTGTTAAATAAATGGGTATGTAATGTTCACATCTATCAACACTTGCCTTCCTTGGTGTTATTACATTCTTTTTGAAGTCTGAATTTCAGCTGTGCATGTACACTCCTGGAAATTGAAATAAGAACACCGTGAATTCATTGTCCCAGGAAGGGGAAACTTTATTGACACATTCCTGGGGTCAGATACATCACATGATCACACTGACAGAACCACAGGCACATAGACACAGGCAACAGAGCATGCACAATGTTGGCTCTAGTACAGTGTATATCCACCTTTCGCAGCAATGCAGGCTGCTATTCTCCCATGGAGACGATCGTAGAGATGCTGGATGTAGTCCTGTGGAACGGCTTGCCATTCCATTTCCACCTGGCGCCTCAGTTGGACCAGCGTTCGTGCTGGACGTGCAGACCGCGTGAGACGACGCTTCATCCAGTCCCAAACATGCTCAATGGGGGACAGATCCGGAGATCTTGCTGGTCAGGGTAGTTGACTTACACCTTCTAGAGCACGTTGGGTGGCACGGGATACATGCGGACGTGCATTGTCCTGTTGGAACAGCAAGTTCCCTTGCCGGTCTAGGAATGGTAACGATGGGTTCGATGACTATTCAGTGTCCCCTCGACGATCACCAGAGGTGTACGGCCAGTGGAGGAGATCGCTCCCCACACCATGATGCCGGGTGTTGGCCCTGTATGCCTCGGTCGTATGCAGTCCTGATTGTGGCGCTCACCTGCACGGCGCCAAACACGCATACGACCATCATTGGCACCAAGGCAGAAGCGACTCTCATCGCTGAAGACGACACGTATCCATTCGTCCCTCCATTCACGCCTGTCGCGACACCACTGGAGGCGGGCTGCACGATGTTGGGGCGTGAGGGGAAGACGGCCTAACGGTGTGCGGGACCATAGCCCAGCTTCATGGAGACGGTTGCGAATGGTCCTCGCCGATACCCCAGGAGCAACAGTGTCCCTAATTTGCTGGGAAGTGGCGGTGCGGTCCCCTACGGCACTGCGTAGGATCCTATGGTCTTGGCGTGCATCCGTGCGTCGCTGCGGTCCGGTCCCAGGCCGACGGGCACGTGCACCTTCCGCCAACCACTGGTGACAACATCGATGTACTGTGGAGACCTCACGCCCCACGTGTTGAGCAATTCGGCGGTATGTCCACCCGGCCTCCCGCATGCCCACTATACGCCCTCGCTCAAAGTCCGTCAACTGCACATATGGTTCACGTCCATGCTGTCGCGGCATGCTACCAGTGTTAAAGACTGCGATGGAGCTCCGTATGCCACGGCAAACTGGCTGACACTGACGGCGGCGGTGCACAAATGCTGCGCAGCTAGCGCCATTCGACGGCCAACACCACGGTTCCTGGTGTGTCCGCTGTGCCGTGCGTGTGATCATTGCTTGTACAGCCCTCTCGCAGTGTCCGGAGCAAGTATGGTGGGTCTGACACACCGGTGTCAATGTGTTCTTTTTTCCATTTCCAGTAGTGTATTATGAATTCCTGGTGAAATAGTTTTGTTATTGTTTGTTGACTCAAGGATCTCTTTGATTCTGAAGGAATGTTATCTTCTCCATGTGAATTGTTTTGACCTAAATCTTTCAGTACACTGTCAAATTATTCTCATAGTATCATATCTCTCATATCATTTTCATTTACTTCCTCTTCCTTTCCCTAGTACTCCTTGCAATAACTATATCATTAGCTAAATGTCTGGTGTTACTATTGCTATTATCTGTCTTGTTATCAATGTACAAAATAACAGCGAGGGTCCCACCACAGTGTAGAATGTCTTAAATTATTCTTTCATCAAAGGATGAGTCTTGATGCAAGAAACCATGTTGCATTCCCTCTACCAAGAAATCCTCAATCAAATTACAAATTTTACACGATATCGCCTATAATCGTACAATAAGCTTAAGTGTGACACTGAATCAAAGTCATTTTGGAAGTTTAGCAATAACCCATTTGCCTGATGAGCATACCAAATATATGAGTATTACTTATGTGTATAGGTTTTTCGTTTAATCATGCAGTAGTTGCACCACACTTAGTACCATGAGTAGTTACTGCAGAAAAATTCAAGAAAGTAATTGAGAGTAGGCAATTTATTATGTTTAATTTTAATGTGCTAAGTACATACCTTACACAGAGCTATAAATTCTGTCCTGTTCCACTGAAATTGTAAGTTTCTCCGTTCCATTGAAAATGTAAGTTTCTCAATATGTTACAATATTTATTTTGGACATGAAAATAATGTACCATAATATAGTAAACAGGATAAAAGATACACATTGGCTACAACAGTTCTTCAGTTTATACAGCTCAGTCAGGATCTTCCATTTTTTTCAGTCACAGTCTTCTGTTTTTAAATATTCTGAACAAATTTATAAATGACAGAGAACAACAATCAGTTTTTGCAGGTTTTATTTGGCAAATCCAGACTTTGGCTAGTGCCTAGCCATTATCAAGGCACTATTTTTTAGTCTCAATGCATGTCAGTTCCCTGCTGTTCGGGCATCAGTCACATTTCTTTAAATATTACTCAAAGACATTTCAAAGAACTGTGACTTGACACCAGAACAACAGGGAACTGAAATGCATTGAGAGTAGAAAATAGTGCACTGATTATGGCTAGGCCCTAACCGAAATCCTGATTTGCCAAATGAAACCTGCAAAGAAAGGACGAATGATTACTGTGCTCCATCACTTATAAATCAGATAACAGTCGCTGATTGCACCCATGTTCCTAATGGAAAGTAACCTGATTCTGAACAAATGATACTTGCATGTTCCAAACAAAATTATTTACTACATTTAGAACAGCTGTGCCTGGTAGGTTTATTCTTTCTCCTGTCACAGTATGCACAATGTCCTTTCTGTTATTCAGGATGTCCGGTGGGCCTTGCTTTAGCCTCAGTTTGGAAATTTTCACAAATCCTGGAAGGAAAATTGGACGGTATTCTACACATTACAGCTCAGATTCGCACATGTTGTGTAACAAACTCTTAAGACAACTGCTGCATAAAATCTCTTCATGCAGTGGAGCTGTATAGGTTGTTAGCAGGACGAAACACTAAAAAATTGATAGCTCCAACATCGAGTAACAAGTAAAATGTGACCAGAGACTACTGGCGAGTGTGACTTGCGCAATTTCCGACAGCACACAACTTGTTAGAGATGTCTATACCTCCCATCGTCTTGTTATTCAAGACTACCATTTCCGTTTCACCTGTCTCTTCGTCAGCACAGTCATCTTGGTGAAGATTGGATACCAGTACAACGTTTTCGCCTTCCTTGGGAATACATGATACAAGAGTGCAAGATTTTCTAAGGGTAAACATATTTAAGACCATTTGATGCTTACTTGGTTCCGTGAATTCAAATAACAATTCCTTTTTGTTTTTTCCATAAGGTTAGCCAAAAGTCGTTTTCCAGTGTTTCAACCAACTGAAGGCTGGTAAACCAATTATCCACTGTGATAATCCTGCCAGTTCCTCTGATGGCGGTACACAGTATCTGAACTACAACAGCTGGAGTATTACTTATATAATATGACATCTATCTTTGTGTTTCAACATGCATTTCCATATCAATAGTATAATACATCTGGTGTCACAAAGAGCAATAATTTTTATTCTGTATTTGTTCAGCTTGCTGGGTATATACTCTCTAAACTGACAATTGTCTCGAAATGCCTCTAACTTCTCAACAATTGTGAGGTATTCGAATGGAGTAAATGCTGTTTTGCAATTCTGGAAAAAATGTCAAAATTGTCTCTTATTGGAGCTAATTTGTCATATTTCAATCTTTTTTCTCTTGTTAACGTGTCATAAAATCACAGTTATTTGAGAAGGAAGAGAAATCGAGACAGTGGTATATTGAGCCTGTGCCATTAGTCTTCCACAGATGGTCTGCATTTAATCGTTAGCCTTCATCATACCAGCCAAATACAGTAAACCTATTAGAGCTTGAATTTCCCTTGGAGTTGTAGTGTTGCAGTCCCTATCACTGGAAAATTTACCTCTCTGGGACTTGATAAACAGTCCTTCCAAATTTCAGTTGTCATTTTCAGATATTTATAGTAGACTTTATACCAGGAAGATGGGTTATTATATTTTCGGACCTGGTTCCAAAATTTTTTGGAGTTCTACTTTTACTCCAATTCGTAACCTGATCTTTCCCAACATGAAGTGGACCGTTTGTGACATTGTCAATATCATCTTCACCATCAGACACCTCTTGTTCTTTATCAGAATTCTCAGGATGGCTCTTCTACCTCATCTACACATTCTTCACACTCGTCATCAGTCACCTTCATGATCACACTTTGCTAAAACCATAGCAAGCAAATTTCTAATTCTTTCAGCCTGTCTTTCATATGCATCCATTCCAAAATATTAAAAATTAATCAATCAATTAACCTGAACCTAATAAACAGTGTAACTAATAGAAGATAACACTGCAATAATAAGAAACCCCTTCAGAATTAAGAATAACGTGGCTTATCTTTTACTATTCCTCCTAAAGCCAACATTGCAATTTACACAGAACACCATAGCTTGTGTGGAACTGTGAGCCTGCAATTGTTGACCATTCCACCACAGCTGCTCTAGTCCAAGCGAAAGAAAGGAATAACATAGTACAGCTGATTGTAGGAAGGTACATAGGTCGTGTGATTACAAGATGAAATGATATTAAAAGGAAAGAAAAAATACATTTGTGTTGACTGTCACTCCATGTGCAACAACTGCATGGTTAACAATAAGTCATATCACATGTCCATATCAAACTTTAATTTATTTTATATGATCCACAATTAAAAATGGTAAGATGTTATTTTTTATTAAAAAATTGTGATTCAGTACTTATTTATTATCATTTCCATTTAATGATAAGTGCAAAACTTAAATAAAGCTAAAATAAAATTGCTAATGATCAGATCTGAACCAGAGACTGTACAACCACTAGACCTGACTCTACACATTCAAAAAATGAGTTCTAAATAAATATTCGTGAAATGTCTTAAACTTAACAATGTTTGGAAATCTATTCTCCAAAGGCGATTTTTTTATTTTCTTTAAAATTGCTTTAAGGAATTGATGTTGGAGCCAGATTTTCAAATCCTATAAATACAAAGAAAATTGTAGAGGAATAGTCAGTAAAGTTCCCTAGTCGGATAAAAGCTCATTTCATGTCCACAGGAATAAAATCTATACAATCTGCTGTCTGCATAACAAATCCGAAAAAGTTCCACATACATTGTAGTCATTTACACAAATATTAAACAATACTGTGAAGCATTGCGAACTACAGGTGACAAAAAATAAATTAACAGTTAGTGAAATAACTATTTATCAATATCAGCCAGGTATGTGAACAACTAACAATAAATAGCGCATGTCATCAATTTGTGAATATCCTACTTCACTGCTTTCCTTTTGGATGTCAGTCTGTGTAACTCATAAATAATGAATATATTGACCATGTGAGTTTCATACTAACATGGAAATAACTGGTGAGTAATTAATAATACTGCACACCATCTCTTTATCAGTGAATCTACTTCTGATTTGGTCTTTCTATATCTGACCATGGATAAATGAAATTAACCTTATAATACTCGTACTTCCACGGAAATAACTGATGGAATAACATTATTTCTGAAGATACAGAAACTACTGGTAACTGGTAACTGGATTACAGCATAACTGGTGTCCATTTCTGTTTTGTTTGTCAAGGTTGCTACTTGGATACTTTTTATTCATTTCTATAACAGAAACGTTCTGGAAGCCTGATCACTCAAGACTGATACATATATACTGTACAATTAGGTCAGCTTGACAGTATTGCACAGTTTAGCAAATACTGCTGATACTTACTAATAACATCAGTAACTGCTGCATGTTCTCTGACTGCAGCACTGATAAATAACCACATTCATCATAACTTATACCATATGGGAAGTACACTGTTGGTGCATTTGGTAGTTCAGTTATGTTATTTCTAGTAGTTATTTACAACAAATATAATAACTATTACTGAAAAATAACTTAACTATGATAATATTCGAAATTAACTGTGAACATGTGAACTGAAAAACTCACATGCATGAAACACAGCTAATCAGCCAATCATGTGGGATAACACTTAGTTCACAAGACTTCATGCATACATGACATGGTTCTGACGTCACACTTGCACTGCAACACACTTTCTACAGTGTTCGATGAAGGGTGCTTGGGAAATGCCACATTGGATTTCATAGTTGAACAATTTCATATTATAGTTTGTGTGATATGAAAGTATGCCATTTCAAGCCAGTGGCATACTGAAAATGAATAAAAGAACTTCCTTCTTGGTACAATTTGTTATAATTAAACGTCACATAATGACAAATCGGTGGCTAAAGCCTCCTAAACTTACAGTATAAACTCTGAAATATCCGAAGTTTGTCTTCTTGTATTCATTACAAGCCTCAAGTTATGAAGTGTGAAGTAGCTGGTTGATGTTCTGCCATTTCCAGTTTTAATTTTGTCTTCATGTTTCTGAACAGCTTCTGGTATTTCCTTATAATTTAATAAAAATATGTTCTGTAATATTCAGTATTACATACATACAAGATTGCTCTCTCTCTCTCTCTCTCTCTCTCTCTCTCTCTCTCTCTCTCTCTCTCTCTCTCTCTCTCGCTCTCTCTCAGGAGTGAGCTGTAATTGTCAATAACTTACAGTTTAACCTTTAAATATTCAAAACACATTGATCGTCTGGTAAAACAAAGTACCATTCAATATAAAAAGCATAGAACACATTTATATGTTTACAAAAGAATTAAAAGGTAACTTAGTCACAGCGATCTACATCTATGAAAGAAAATCTATAAACTAGTTCTTTCAGAACATTTACATCTACAAATTTTTTTAAAATTAAAATGCATCTTTAAACACCAATCTGACGTATGTAATTTTATTACAATAAATTTTACTAATGCTAAAGTGGTTATGAGAGATGCTCAATGTTCTGATGTTTTGAAACTATTTATTCATAGTACATAAGATAAAATGAACTGCTGCTTCAATTCACCTACTAGAAATGCTATCCATCGTTTGTAACTACAGACTAGTTTTCACGGTTTCTAAAAATAAACTTATTTTGTTGTGACACCATAATGAACACTGTCGAATATATATGTTATTGGATTCAATGCTTTTTTTGCATGTAAATCAACAAGTCATTTTAGTTTTGGGGAATAAGTTTCTCCAGAAGATAAAAGAAGAAGAAAAAACATAGCATGAAAATGTTATGTGAAGTGCAAGGTGTTTTATTACCGTTATTGTTATTGATTTGTGTTATATTTTTTACTGAGCCCCTACTCTGTGTTATCTAAGGGATCCTTTACTTTATGTAAACTACTGCTTTTTAAATGTATTTTTAATAAGTTTGTTTTAGCAGTTTCTTAATCTCCTTTGGTAATTTATTGTACAGTTTTATTCCTTGGTAGAAAATGCTGTCATGAGCTTTACATTCATTCTTTCTTGGTAAACTTAAGTACTGTGAAGATCTCGTTCCTGTGGAGTTCCCTGCTTAGCGCAGCGAAATTACGTGGAAAACTTGTTTGGGGACAAGTTAAAAGTTATATTTTATTAACAAATTTTATTAACACATTTTATGCATAAAATATGCACATGATCTCATTGGCAATCAAGAACTATAGAATACCATTTCACAGAGGTCTAATGCGTTCAGCACAAAGAGTGTCTTATGCACAACTATACACACTGGAAAATACTTTGTTCACATTTCTCCTGCTATCCCCCTTGAACAAATATTTTTCAGATACTGAACAGTGCACATCACAGTTTAGGCCATAATGTTTCACCAACTTCTGAAATTTGTATTTATTGATAGAATTGGTTAAGGGATCTGATAACATTTCTTCTGTGCATATATAATTGATGGTTACACTTCCCTCCTCCAGATAATCTCTGATAAAGTGTTGCTTTATATCAATATGTTTGGATCTCACACAGGTAACATTATTGTTGGCAAGTTTAATAGCTCACATATTATCACAAAATATTATAGTTGATTTTAGTTTTGTAAGAGATTCTAGTTCACCCATCAGTGTTCTGATCCACAGAGCTCGTTGGATAATAGAGGATTAATGTCATATATTCAGGTCTGTGATACTCAAAGCAACTGTCCTCTGTCTCTTACATGACCAGGACATCAATCCTCTCACTAGTTTAAAACAACTTCTAGTGATGGAGGGTCTCCTTTTCAGCTCACTTCCCCAGTCTGCATAACTGTATTTATTTTATTTTATTTATTTATTTATTTAACCTGATCAGATTAGGGCCATCAGGCCCTCTCTTACATCGGACCAGTGTTTCACACATGCAGCATTTCACACATCAGAGTTACATCATGACAATAGCTTAAATGAGAATGTTAGCTTACTCTAGTGACAATATGAATAAAGAGTAGTGACTAAGACGTAATTAAGTAAATGCGGCAGTATTTTTACAACAGGTGCTATACATACAGATTATGATAAAAACAATAATAAAATGTAATGATAAACATGACTAAGACTTAATAAATTAAATGCTGGCAGTATTTTTACAGCAGGTGCTATACATAAAGATTATGATAAAAGCAATAATAAGCAATAATAATAACAGTAAAAAAAATCAAATAATAATGACAAACATGAGAAGGATTGGCAATAGTAACGAAGGTTTGTGCAGATGTACATAATATCTTGGTGTGTAAAGTAGATGTTTACTAGTTTAGCGTGTTTTGGGGAATGGGGATTTAAGGAGGGGGAAAGAGGGAAGTAATGAGGTGAAGTGCATTCATGTACAGAGGAAGGCATTACTGTTGTTTAAGTAGATACGTCATTAACTGTTTTTTTGAAGCTGGACATGTTTTTAAGTTCTCTAACATAACGAGGGAGGTTATTCCAGAGTCGGGTTCCCGCTACTGTAAAGGACTTGGAGAAGGTGACTGAGCGATGCAGTGGAACGGAGAGGATTTTATTATAATGGGAACGTGTGTTTCTGTCATGTTGTTCCGACATGAGCGTTAGGGACGATGAGAGATATGAGGGACAGTTTACATTTGTAAGGCAGTAGATGAGACAGAGTGTATGGAAATCTCTGCGTTTGTCTGCACGCAGCCAGGACAATTTTGCATATGCTGGTGAAATGTGATCAAAAAGTCGAACGTCACAGATATATCGGACGCAGGCATTCATGACCAGTTCTAGACGTCGGGAATTTTCCTGAGAGAGGCCTTGTAGGAAAATATCGATGTAGTCAATGATTGGGAGTATAAGCGTTTGTACTAATTTCTTTTTCAGATCGAAAGGGAAGAGTTTTTTATATTTTTGTAGGACATGAAGGAATGCTGATGCTTTTTTGCACACTGCAGTTACGTGCTCTGTCCAATTTAGATTTCCATCTATTATTACTCCCAAACTCTTTGCTGAGGGAGAGAAGTTAATATTTGTTCCATTTAGGATAAGAGGTGGTAAGGATTTCCGATGTTTTGGGCTAATGAGCTTAGAGTGACCAACAAGTACCGCTTGTGTTTTAGATGGGTTTAGTTTTAGACCTATGTCCTGTGCCCATTTTGACAGTGCATCGAGATCAGTATTGAAATTTTCAATAGCTTTCTTGAGATTGCTTGGTTTCGCACTTAGATACAACTGAAGGTCATCAGCATTCATGCGGTATTTGCAATAGGTCAGAACCGATGACACATTGTTGACGTACAGAGAGAAGAGTATAGGACCTAATACTGAGCCTTGGGGAACGCCTGACACTACCTGCCGCCATTGTGATTTTATATTTCCAGATGGGACGCGTTGCTGACGATACGTCATGTATGAGCGAAACCATTTCACTGCACTTGGTGAGAAATTTAGACCGCTAAGTATGGCCAGTAAGATGTCGAAGTCGACAGTATCAAATGCTTTGCTGAAATCTAAGAAGCAAATGATAGTCGCTTCTTGTCTGTCCATGGCAAGTTTCAAGTCATCTGTCACCTTTATCAGAGCAGATGTTGTGCTTCGATGTTTACAGAAACCTGATTGGTATTCGTCTAGTAGGTTGTTAGTAGTGAGGTAGTTGGTGAGCTGGTCATGAACTATATATTCTAAGGCCTTTGATAGTGCAGGAAGAAGGCAGATGGGGCGGTAGTCAGAGAGGGTGCTGTGGCTATATCCTTTTTAGGCAGTGGCTTAATTTGTCCCAGTTTCCAGGCCTCAGGGAAAACACTTGTGATTAATGAATCGTTGAAAATGTCTGTTATAGAGGGTAGTAGTTGGTCAATAATAAGTTTTACCATCTGGATAGTGATAC
Organism: Schistocerca gregaria; assembly: GCF_023897955.1. Lineage (NCBI taxonomy): Eukaryota > Metazoa > Arthropoda > Insecta > Orthoptera > Acrididae > Schistocerca > Schistocerca gregaria. The sequence continues at coordinate 420,842,873 of NC_064923.1, forward strand.
CATCATGTCCAGTAGATGCTGATCTAATCTGCATTATGGCTTTCTTGACAGTACTGCAAGTGACGTGCTGTAGATAGAATTTTTCTTTGCTACAGTCGTTCAACCCCATGAAGTAATCAATGATTCTCTGTTTTTTTTTTTTTTTTTTTTTTTTGCGGTACAATTTTGATTGTAGGTAACGTGAAGAATCGGTTTAGTTCTTCAGCTGGGACCATGTGATTTTCTGCAACTTTTAGTTTGCCTAAACCGAGACTACGAAGATTTTTCCAGAGGATAGCTGGTCTACATCTATTGTCAGCTAATGTGCGGGCATGTCTGAGCTTAGCGTTTCTCACCGCTTGACTGACTTTGTTTCGTTTCTGCTTGAATACAGCATGATTTTCAGGTGTAGGGTGTATCATGTATGCTCGATGTGCAACATCTCTGAGATTCATGAGCTGTTTTAGTTCATCAGTCAGCCAGGGTGCAGGTTGCCTTTTTACTTTTCTGGTCTTTATTGGAGCATATTTGTCATAGAGGCGAGTAATTTTATTATTGAAATCCTGGAGTTTGTCGTTTATGTCCATGAGGGGAGTAGAGGTCATCCCCCAAACTATTTCTTGTGCCTCAGTTTCGAGTTCAGGCAAATTTATGCGTTTGAGGTCTCGGTATGTAGACAGTTTTTGTTTCTTTCTAGGACATTCTAGTGAATACGTCATGGAAATGATGTCATGCGCAGACATGCCAGGCGCAGATATTTGAGAGGTGCGGATTACTCTGTTCGGAGATTTCGTTGCGAATATATCAATGAAAGTGTGACTGGTAGTCGTGTGATGAGTAGGTGACAGCTGAAGTAGCTTCATATTTGAGAAAGAAAGCATCCTCTTAAATTTCCCAGTGGAAGGACTATTGCACAGAAAATTAATGTTAGTGTCACGTGCTATAATTACATGTTCATATGACGATTCGAGACTAGAGAGGGCAATTTCGAAGCAGGCGAACCCACCTACTTTAGGAGGTTTGTAAAGGACACATATTAAGCACTTTCTGTTAAGCGATTTGATCTCTATGAACATATATTCCACTTGTTTATCTACATTGTTGTCGGACGTGTGTAGTACTGTAGGTGACAAATCAGAGCGTATGTATGCCCCTACTGCGCCCCCTCATCTGTTGTATCTGTCGTGCCTGAGAAAGATATAGCCATCTAGGTTTACAGAAGTTGTAGGAATACTTGGTTTGAGCCAAGTCTCTGAAAAAAGTATTACATGTATATCAGCAGTTTGAAATATATATTTGAACTCGTCGAAGTGAGCTGGCAGAGACTGGACATTTGCATGTGCAATATGCAACTTGGTGCGTTCGGGTGTTGATTGCCCGAGGAGGCTGCCGACCAATGTTTGCGGGTCGTGGTTGGCGGTGACAAGAGGGTCTGGCATGAAGAATGCGGAAGGCGTGTGAAGGAGGGGGTGAGGGAGTGTCCTCCCAGTTCTGTGCAGTGAAAGCGGTCGGGAAGGGGAGGGGCTAGGTCCTCGGGGAGGCAACGGGGTCTGCGGCCAAGGTCAGCAAGGTCTGCACCGGTTCTGGAAGCAGCCGTGGGCTGGCAGGGGAAGGAATTTCGCTAAACACAACGGGAGTAATCTGCACGTTACGACAGAGTGTGATATTAATTTCACTTATGAGGATTACAACTAAAGTATGATGGTGGATTGCTAATTAAGCATGAAAGTGAGACTACCTTATGTAATAATTAACAAAATTACATGAGAAAAACAATTAAAGATGAAAATAGTTATGTGGAGAACCGAAAAGTTGATAATACAAATAATAACAAAAATTACACGAGAAAAAGTAATTAGAGATAAAAAAAATAGTTATGTAGAGAAACGAATAATTTGATAATACATTAGTTAAGATATAGTTGACAGTGTAAACAGTATAAACATACAGGTTATGGTACTTATAGAAATAACAGAGCAATATTTAAGCTAAAAAAATGAAAAGAAAGAATAAAAATTAACTTATATTAGACAGATTACAATATGAGACTTTGTGTCTTGCGAGATTTCGCTCAGTCTTTCAGTTCGAACATGTTCGTCACCGTTTTCCTCCCTCCTTCCGTCTTGACTACGATCCTGCCATCCTGGGTCCATACATTTTGAAGGCCGAACTGTGTGATCGCAGCGTTCAAAACTTTTAGTCTTTCGCATGTCAGATCTTCGCTCAGGGTAACCCCACTCTTGGCGAGTTTTCTTTTCTGAACAAACACTTCAGCTCTTTTCCGGTAAGACACAAATTTAATTATTATGGGCCTGGGTTTCATGGCACCTGGTATCCTGCGCCCAACACGGTGGCTTCTGTCAATATCGGCCACGTCGATCTGCATGCCAAGTTTCTCATGCACGAGGCTAATGGCCAGGTCGTCAGTGTTTTCGCTATCGTTTTCAGCTATCCCGAACAAGCGCAAGCTGTTCCTTTGCTGATACTGCTCAATTTCATCGGTGGCAGCAGACAGTTTAGCCTCCAGGTCGGCGGCTTTTTTCTCTTGTGCGGCCAGGGACTTTCTAAGAGCCTGGATTTCGGTGCTGTTGCGCCCGACAGACTCTTTCAGTTTGTCCATGACCGCGGCCGTCACAGAGTCCGTGATGGATTGCACGATTACGTCTAGCGTGTCTTTGCTGTGCAGCGCCGCACTCACCTGGGACCGGACGAGCTCCCCGATGTCGGGAAGCGGGGCCTCACCTGCCGCCGGAGACCGGGCGCCCGCGCTGCCTGCGCCTCTGTAGCCTCGCCTTCTGCCGCTTACTCGTGCTCTTCCCATTTTTCACTCACTTATCACTTATCACTTGTGGTAATCAATGGAGAACAATACACCACGGCAAGTAACACTTGTTTAGTCGGATGCACACGTTGTGGACTGCCGCACTTCTCTGTAACACCTTCAATGAGCGGAAAAACTCGCGAGCCAAATAAACGCGCTTCACTCAGTACGCTTCTAAACTTACATTTCCCCTTTTAAAATATTTTACCTTATAATCAGTAGTTACCCTTGAATAACTGAATATTCTCTTGGTGCCTTCCAATGATTTGCTCTTGGATCATTGCAAAATGTGCTTACAGCATTCGTGGCAAATGCAATGTCTGGTCCAAAGGAATATGCTAAATATAATAGACCTCCTACAGCTCACAAGTAGGGTACACTCTCCTTACATTTCCTCTCCTCATCAGTTACTCACAGTTTTGCACTATGTTCAGTTGGGGTAGAAATAGGCTTACAATCTTCCATACCAAACCTTTTTAAGATGATCTCGTAGACAGAGATTGATCGATCCAAAATTTGCCTCTGTTGGTTCTTCTTAGAATCTTCATGCCTAAGTATTGACTAACTTCACCTTAGTCATACATATTAAATTCTGAACGCAACTGTTTTTTAAAAAGGTCTACTTTATTTTCACTGTTGGTCAAAATAAGAAGTAATCATCTACCCTTATTACCATGGCTGTAATTTCTTACTTGTTTTTTTTTTTTTTTTATAATGCAAAATTGGTGCTGCTTTTGACTGTGACATTCCCAGTTTTATCAACGATTTTTGGAAACATTTATTCCAGCAATGGCCACTCTACTTTAATCTGTATATGCCTTCCATCAAACGCCAAATTTTCCTTTTTCATTGACAACGTCTACTAACTTCATCAGTTGGGATCACATACATTTCCTCTTCCAGCTCTCCATCCAGATAGGCTGTTGCCACAACCATTTCTTATTTCTGACGCTTAACCATCAATCTCACCTTGAATCTTGGTATTGCACTCTCAGGATAATTTGGTATTGAATACCCATATTGTTCTTAGTGTCTTCTTATTTTATTTTAAGACATGTCAACCCAGTCAGATGTATCATTATCCACAAATGAGTGCAGTTCTTTTTCCATTGTCTGTTCCCAACTTTGAGTATTGATATTTACCTTGGGAAATGTACATTTCATACTCTGGATATCTTTTTGGTTTTATTATACATGTAGAACTTCATAAATTGAATTCTTCCTCCTCAGTTTCTCTCTCGGGTAGCGTATAAGTTTACTCTTCATCTTTACCTTCCTCTGTTTCAGTTTCCATCTCTTCTTCAGCGTTGTCACACCTTATATTTGTTCGTATTACTGTATTGTTCTGATTGTTTTCCTTTAGTTTATGTTTAGAATTCTCTAAAAATACTACATCTCTACTGCTTATTATCGTTTTATTCACATGATTACAAAATCTGTATCCTTTTGAAACCCCACAGTATCCAACAAAATATATTTCTGCAATTTTACGTCCCATTTAACTCTTAATGGTTTTGTAATCTGAAGAATAGCTTTTCATCCAAACACATTGAAGTGCCTTGGGCCCAGTTTCTTCCCAATCCATACTTCATAAAGTGTCTTGTTTTTCACAGCTTTGGTAAGTGATCTGCTATCTAAATACATCGATGTTGCCACTGTCAAAAAACTCTTAGTTAGCTCAGTATGACTTAAAAAACTTCTTGCCTTCTCTACAGTGGTTCTGTTGGCAGGTTCTGCATCTCCAGTCTGAGAGGGATTGTAGCAATAGTAGTCTGATCCAGATACCTATTTCATTCGACTGTTTCTTAAACTGTCTGTTTACATATTCTGATCCCTTGTCTGATCAAATTATTTTAATTTTCTTCCCAATCTGTCTTTCGAATATTTTGCTATAAAGATCAAATTCATCATTCACTTTCGATCCTTGGTGCTTATAAGGTATGCATGAATGTATGTAGAAGAACCAGCTATGAATGCCAGGAAATAATAGCTACAGCCTAAGGATTTAATCTCACTAGATCCACAGAGATTTGTATGAATGAGTTGAAAGACTTTCGTAGGTCTACATTGACGTGATTTAAGTGGCAGTCTCGCCTGCTTCCGTTGCAGTCACACCTTACACTGTACATTATTCTTTCTGTAATTTTCCATATTCTTCAATAAGGCCATACTTCGTCTGTTCAAATCTCCAAGTTCCCTATGTCACAAGAAATCTTCTGCAGCATAAACAGAGTGATTTCCAGTTTCATCACTATCATGAACTGTATTTTATTTGTAAATACAGTTTACATTAGTTGCAGTAGCTACAATATCGCCAAAAGAGTCTTATTTTGGCTCTCTCTCTATCGAAGATAACCTTGTTAGCCTTCTTTAGTATCTTGCTTACCAACAGCAAATTTGTTGCAATATTCTTCGTGTAATGTATGTCATGAGCAGTTACAATTTGTTTTTCCCGCCGGCCGCGGTGGCCAAGCGGTTCTAGGCCCTTCAGTTCGGAACCGCACGACTGTTACGGTTGCAGGTTCGAATCCTGCCTTGGGCTTGGATGTGTGTGATGTCCTTAGGTTATTAGGTTTAAATAGTTCTAAGTTCTAGGGGACTGATGACCTCAGATGTTAAGCCCCATAGTGCTCAGAGCCATTTGAACCATTTTGATTTTCTCCATTCACTAACAAATTAAGATAACATTTCTTGCGAGTTAACACTTTAGCTCAAACACATCAACTGGGAAATTCCAATGCGACTTATGGAGCTTTAATAATATGCACAGATGCTCCTGACTCTAGAAACCATTCTGCATCATCATAACTCGCTTCAGTAAAACAATAAAATGCTAAAACTGCCTTACTTTTACGGTTAGTTTCTCCTATCAGGACTACTAGAATTAATGTGCTTCTTTTCATTAATACTCAACCTTTCATTACACTGTGATGAAAAATTTCCAGTCTTTTGAAACATTTTCTTGGCTTCTTCTTCTTGTATTTATATTATAAAACAGAAGCCGTTTCTATCTTTGGATCATAAGAAATGGTTTCATTTTTCATGTCCTGTAGAATTTTTTCCTTCATACTATTTGCCGTAATGGATATTCCTGAACTTTACAAACCCACAATGATAGGTGAATATTTATCTGGTAGTCCAGGTACTATGAAAGTGGCAATCCATTCTCCTGCAATTTCAAAACCAATTGACATCAGATGATTTGAAGCTGAAGTTTTTTTTATTAACATACTCATCCACATTCTTGCGCTTGTTCAATCTTGTGCTTATCAGCTCACGAAGTAATCCTATTTTTCTGGTTAAACCGCCATCTTCAAATGCGCTTTTGAGTTTGTCCCATACTTTCTTTGCTGATGTAGCCTTTTCTATGTGAACATAATTTACTGGATCAATCAAAAGGATTATTTCTGATTTTGCCTTCTGATCCTTAGCAGAAAAACTTGATTCCATAGGTTTCAATGCACCATTAACAATGTCCCATAGGTAATCCAAATGCAAATACGCCTCAAGGGCAAATTTCCAAGTTGCATAATTCTTGCTGCCTATAGGTCATTCTATTTTTAGTATCTGTGTTGTAGTCGTATTAACACTCACTTTTATTCTCTGTACACACAATGCAACTTTATACAAACTTCTGTGCACTTTTATACAAAAACATGTCAAGGTGAAATTACGTATTTCACTTTAATTGAGTGGTAGGTCTATAACCTCTTGGATTCTTTGCTTAGCGCAGTGAAATGACAGGGAAAAGTTGTTTAGGGACAAGATAAAACTTATATTTTATTACTAGAAGAACATATTTTACATATAGACGACACACACGATCTCGTTGCCAGTAAACAACCATAGAATATCATTTCATAGATGTCTAATGCATTCAGCACAAAGTGTCATATGCACAACTACGCATACTGGAAATAGATTTTGTTCATATTTCTCCAGTAGTTCCATGGTCAGGAACAGAGCTGTTTGTACAACTTTTATCAATGATATTTTTGTGTGTACAACTGAAGGCTGTTACGCAAGGAGGACTCTCAAGGCTTAACTTGCTGATGACATTCTGTTTGCAAGTATCTTTGTGCTTTCAAATCACATAAACTTAGACTCAATATTCATTCCCAGATATTTTGCATCTTTATACCTTCTATAGAGGTGCCATCTACATTTAATTTAACAGTGCCATTTCCCCTCTTCAAACTGAAATTCCTGGAATTTGTTTTCTTTATATTCAGTGTCACTTTCTTGCTTACTGACCAGTTGAAAATTTCCTTGGAGGTTTCATTTATTTTTTCCTGTGTGGAATTCTCTTGTTTTCTCAGTGACTATAATATTGCTTTCATCAGGAAACATATTTTTTCCCCTTGATTGACTAAAACTACTGATGCATATCAGGAAACGTATTGGCCCTAAAATACTACCCTGAGGAACAGCTCTATTAATGCATTCTGGTTCTGATAATTGTTTAGCTAAAAGTTTATTTGGGGTATGTGCTACCTCTACTCTTTGTACACTATCTGCTAGGTATGATCAGAATCAATCATTAGCTACCCCTATTATTCCTAATGCAGAAACTTATGAGTATTTCGTGGAATCTTATGATCGACAGTATCAAAGGCAAAAATATGCCTGTGAAACTTTCAGTTTTGTCAAGAGCATCAAGTCACACTTTTGTGATTCAGTATTTCTACCGCTTTTGACAATGTTGACTGGAATACTCTCTTTCAAATTTTAAAGGTGGCAGGGGTAAAATACATGGAGTGAAAGACTATTTACAATTTGTACAGAAACCAGGTGGCAGTTACAAGAGTCGAGGGGCACGAAAAGGAAGCATTGGTTGGGAAGGGAGTGAGACAGGGTTGTAGCCTCTCCCTGATGTTATTCAATCTGTATATTGAGCAAGCAGTAAAGGAAACAAAAGAAAAATTCGGAGTAGGTATTAAAATCCACGGAGAAGAAATAAAAAGTTTGAGGTTCGCCGTTGGCATTGTAATTCTGTCAGAGACGGCAAAGGACTTGGAAGAGCAGTTGAAAGGAATGGACAGTGTCTTGAAAGGAGGATATAAGATGAACATCAACCAAAGCAAAACGATGATAATGGAATGTAGTCGAATTAAGTCGGGTGATGCTGAGGGAATTAGATTAGGAAATGAGACACTTAAAGTAGTAAAGGAGTTTTGCTATTTGGGGAGCAAAATAACTGATGAAGGTAGAAGTAGAGAGGATATAAAATGTAGACTGGCAATGGCAAGGAAGGCGTTTCTGAAGAAGAGAAATTTGTTAACATCAAATATAGATTTAAGTGTCAGGAAGTCGTTTCTGAAAGTATTTGTATTGAGTGTAGCCATTGGTGGAAGTGAAACGTGGAAGGTAAACAGTTCAGACAAGAAGAGAATAGAAGCTTTCGAAATGTGGTGGTACAGAAGAATGCTGAAGATTGGATGGGTAGGTCACATAACTAATGAGGAGGTATTGAATAGGATTGGGGAGAAGAGAAGTTTGTGGCACAACTTGACTAGAAGAAGGGATCAGTTGGTAGGCCATGTTCTGAGGCATCAAGGGATCACAAATTTAGCATTGGAGGGCAGCGTGGAGGGTAAAACAACAACAACAACAACAACTGCTGTAGAAACCCAATTGTGATCCACTTGAAAGATTGTACTTATTCAAGTAATTCATTAATGTGTCTTTCATAATTGATTCTATTCGTTCTGAGCACTTGCCCGTGAAAGGCAAAGGTCCAGAGCTCGAGTCTTGGTCGGGCACACAGTTTTAATCTGCCAGGAAGTTTCATATCAGCGCACACTCCGCTGCAGAGTGAAAATCTCATTCTGGAAACATCCCCCAGGCTGTGGCTAAGCCATGTCTCCGCAGTATCCTTTCTTTCAGGAGTGCTAGTTCTGCAAAGTTCGCAGGAGAGCTTCTCTAAAGTTTGGAAGGTAGGAGACGGATACAGGCAGAAGTAAAGCTGTGAGTACCGGGCGTGAGTCATGCTTCGGTAGCTCAGATGGTAGAGCACTTTCCCGCGATAGGCATAGGTCCCGAGTTCGAGTCTCGGTCGGGCACCGTAGGATCCTACGCAGTGCCGTAGGGGACCGCACCGCCACTTCCCAGCAAATTAGGGACACTGTTGCTCCTGGGGTATCGGCGAGGACCATTCGCAACCGTCTCCATGAAGCTGGGCTATGGTCCCGCACACCGTTAGGCCGTCTTCCGCTCACGCCCCAACATCGTGCAGCCCGCCTCCAGTGGTGTCGCGACAGGCGTGAATGGAGGGACGAATGGAGACGTGTCGTCTTCAGCGATGAGAGTCGCTTCTGCCTTGGTGCCAATGATGGTCGTATGCGTGTTTGGCGCCGTGCAGGTGAGCGCCACAATCAGGACTGCATACGACCGAGGCATACAGGGCCAACACCCGGCATCATGGTGTGGGGAGCGATCTCCTCCACTGGCCGTACACCTCTGGTGATCGTCGAGGGGACACTGAATAGTGCACGGTACATCCAAACCGTCATCGAACACATCGTTCTACCATTCCTAGACCGGCAAGGGAACTTGCTGTTCCAACAGGACAATGCACGTCCGCATGTATCCCGTGCCACCCAACGTGCTCTAGAAGGTGTAAGTCAACTAACCTGTCCAGCAAGATCTTCGGATCTGTCCCCCATTGAGCATGTTTGGGACTGGATGAAGCGTCGTCTCACGCGGTCTGCACGTCCAGCACGAACACTCGTCCAACTGAGGCGCCAGGTGGAAATGGCATGGCAAGCCGTTCCACAGGACTACATCCAGCATCTCTATGATCGTCTCCATGGGAGAATAGCAGCCTGCATTGCTGCGAAAGGTGGATATACACTGTACTAGTGCCGACATTGTGCGTGCTCTGTTGCCTGTGTCTATGTGCCTGTGGTTCTGTCAGTGTGATCATGTGATGTATCTGACCCCAGGAATGTGTCAATAAAGTTTCCCCTTCCTGGGACAATGAATTCACGGTGTTCTTATTTCAATTTCCAGGAGTGTATATTGGATAATAACATATCCTTACACAAGACATCAAATCATATGCATAACAACAGTCATAATAAACTAAATTAGAATAGTAAATGAACATCATTTATTTTTCAGATGTGCACCTTGGGTCAATATAATGAAGAAAATAACCTGCTCTATTTTGAATGCTGACGATTTAAATATTACTTGACACTAGAAATACTCTTGTTAATTAGCATTTTGAATATGTGGACTTTTGATATTCTTTTAAATTTCTTTGGTAGTCCACACAAAACAGGTTTTTGGAGTGATAAAGAGCACTTGTTTTGTTGTTGGCGGCTTGACAGTTAAACAGAGAATGTTCCCAGTGAGCCTACAGAAGACATATACTTTCATAAATATAGATACATGGTACAGTCATTATTTTTGGTTCCTTGAAGAAAATTTTACATGATATTCGATGTGTCATCCCTTTTATTATTCTTATTGCTCTCTTTTGAAGCATAAATTTGGGTTTTGGCAGACTAATATTCCTCCAAAATACGGTGCCATATCTTAAAGTGCTGCAAATGAGTGTAAAAAAACATAACACTGCATCAGTACTGCAGGTATTTTCTAGCATTCTAAGAACATAACAACACTGACTTAATTTTCTGTTTAATATTTCTGTATGATTCCCCTATATTAAAATTTCATCTAGCCTACTTCTAAAAATTGTTTCACTGCCCAAATTCTACTGTAAGGTTAGTTCGTAGTTTGTGTGTTTTATGTCTGAAGTTTATCCAAACTGTTTGTCATTCATGATTAATTTGTTCATCCCTAAACCATATGTTTGCTTCTTCTACAACTACTGTGACTCTCTTCTCTAGGTCAGCTTCGTTCATAGAATTTTTGTCTATATAATCAGTTTTAAAAGTTGCAGATTGCTGTGTCAGTTGAACTATTTATCCTAGAAACATTTTTTTCATTAACGAATGTTTGATTTTTCAAGCATTGCCCATTCAGTTACTTTTGAAAACTCAGGCATCAGCGATACAGGTAGGTAATTGGTAACACCAGGCTATTCATCCTTGTTGTAAATTGACTTGTCAATCGAATATTTTAGTTTTTCTGTGAAGAAACCTGTGTTAAACGATACATTAATTATGTCAGCAAGTTAGGACTGTAAGTATCTTGCACTGTGGTTTATTACTTCATCTGGAATCACATCACTGTTATATGACAATTTATTTTTTAATATATATATATAGCAATTCATACCTCATACAGAGTAACAGGACATAGAAATATGATTTTATCATTCATGGAGAGTTGCACTCTCAAGCAGAATTTTTTTTTAAAATTAGTTTTTCTTCTATCTTTGTGTAATGTTTGTTGAATATGTTGGCTATCTGCATGGGGTCCTCAATGGTCTTCCCTTTTCTTTTAATTATAAAATTGCTGTTTTTTCTTTTTTGTTTAACATATTTCTGTGTATTACCTCACAGGTTGATTTTATTTTGTTGCTATCTTTGCTGATATACCTGTACACTGATGAACAGAAGATTATGACCACCGGCCTGTTATCGATATAAACCCATCCAGGCAACAGCAGTTTCCTGTCGCAAGGAATGACTGCTAGTCAGACATAGTTCAGATGTCATGGGTAGCCAACCCCAATTACAGATTTTGGATGCCATAGGCTGGGCAAACCTGTAAAAGAAGACAGGTGGTGAACTGTGGTGGAACTAACATCAGATTCTAATGCTGGGGAGAGTACTGGTGCGTCTGAACACAGTGCATTGAATTCTCCTAACGATGGGCCTCTGTGCCCAATGACCCATGCATGTAACATTGGCAGCCACATGCTGATAGGAGGGCGTGAATCCGTCGCCTTACAGAGGAAAAGCTCCTTGACGACTGTTCTGTGGTATGGAAACAAACTGGCAGCAGCTCTATTATGCTCTGTCCATGCATGAGGGCGTCCATGGGTCCAGTGGACATCATGCAAGGCACCATGATGGCCAAGGAGTATCATATATTGGCTGCAGATCATGTACACCCCTTCATGACGATCATATTTCGTGACGGCAATGGCATTTTCAACTAGTTAATTTGTCATGTCACAAGGCCAGGAGTGTGATGGAGTATTAGGAATATAGTGTCGAGTTTCAATTGGACCCCAGCTTGCCAGATCTGAAACTGATCTAACACATCTTGGATGTGATTGAACAAGGTGTCAGAGTTCGTGGACCCCTTCCCAAAGTTTATGGGAATTAAGTGACTTGATTGTGCGCAGATGTGATGCCAACTTCCTCCAGTGATCTACTAAGGCCTCATTCCTTCCATGACACGATGCATCACCATTGCTAGATGTGCTAATGGCGGACATACTGGCTATCAGGTAGGTGGTTATAATGTTCTGGCTGATCAGTGTAAGAGTCATTATTAAATTTCTTAGCTGTTCTTATAACTTTCTTGTATAATTTTCTGGAAATTTTCACATATTATTTTAGTGTGGTATTATTTCTGGCAGATTTGCTTAAATTTTTGAATGTGTCTGCTGATTTTTTATTCTGTGATTTACCCATGTCTTAGCTTTCATTTTGATTGTGACTTACTTGATGGGAAATAAGACATCTTAACAGTGCCTATAACCTGCAAAAAATGACAAACTTTTCCTTTACATCACAGGTTGATTCCATGTCACAATTTATATTTTTTACATGTTATTAAAAAGTCTTAAGCTGTCTTCATGAATAAATCTCTTGTCTCTGTATTTATTGCAAAGCACTGCATCCACATTAGATATATTATTAAAAGTCATCAGTGCTGCCTTATGATGTGAGAACTCAGTATCTATTACCTCAGTGATATGTTCACATCTGTTCTTATGAACAAATACTCGATCAGTTATTGTTTCAGATCCATTCATACATCTAGTGTCTTCAAATACTGTTGCTGTCGCATTATAAGACAACAGATTTCTCAGATATTGTTGTTTAGTACAGTTATTGTTAAAATCAACGTTTAGCAGCATTTCAAGGTTTTGCAGGAAAAAAGTAAAATTTGCCTGGTGGTTCAAATGGCTCTGAGCACTATATGAGGTCATCAGTCCCCTAGAATGTAGAACTACTTAAACCTAAGTAACCTAATGACATCACACACATCCATGCCTGAGGCAGGATTCGAACCTGCGACCATAGCAGTCGCACGGTCCCAGACTGAACCGCCTACAATCGCTCGGCCACACCGGCTGGCTACCTGGTGGTGATTTATATATACCCATAATAATCATTCTGAGTTTACTTAACTCGGGTACACATTATTCAAAGTCTTTCTCCATGTATTTTGCATTATTATATTTAATTTCCTTTGGATCTAGCCCTGTCCTACCATATTTGCATGTGGCATCTCCTTTACTGTTGTAAGTAGGGTGTTTAGGTTTTTATATTGGTAACAACACCTTGCGCTCTGTATGAAAACCACTGGCTTTGCTGTGTGCAGTCAGTGGCTGGTTTGTATTGTTGTTGGCTATTGTAGTGTTGGGCACTTGGCTGTTAACAGCGCGTAATATTGCGCAGTTGGAGGTGACCCGCCAGCAGTGGTGGATGTGGCGAGAGAGATGGCAGAATTTTAAGAGCGGGCAATCTGGTTGTGTGTCCTCCACAAAGAGTAAATTTGTAATGCTGGACATCATGAACTGATATATATATATATATATATATATATATATATATATATATATATATATATATATAAAATGAATTGTGAACATTGTAAGGCAAATACATTGTTTGTTCTCTATCAAAATCTTTCATTTACTAACTATGCCTATCATTAGGTAGTGCCGTCAGTAGGTAGAATCTTTTATTTAGCTGGCAGTAGTGGCGATCACTGTATTGCAGTAGTTCGAGTAACGAAGATTTTTGTGATGTAAGTGATTTGTGAAAGGTATAGGTTAATATTAGTCAGGGCCATTCTTTTGTAGGGATTAGTGAAAGTCAGATTGCATTGCGCTAAAAAAAATTTGTGTATCAGTTTAGTGTTGATCAGAATAGGTAAAGAGCGAAATGCTTGAGTACGTTCAGTTTTTCTCAGCTGTTTGAAAATCAAATAGTGTAAGAGGTTTACTAGCACAGTAATACACTAATTTTTCTAAGGTGACATTTCACTGTTAATTCCATAAAACTTGCTTATCATTTCAAACTCATGAAGAACAGCAGTACTTGTTTGCATCTCTTTTGTCCTCTAGGCTTGACATTATTTCTTAGTTTGTATTGTTTATGTTTTATATTTTAGAATGCCATTCTTTGGTAAATTATAGGCTGGCAGTACGCCATATTTTATCACTGTAACTCCCTGCGTAGCTTAATATTTATTCCCAGTGTAGAATATAAACTACCAGTTGTACAGTTGCTTGGCTTCACATGTTACTTTGTTGATTTTTATACTGTCTGAAATAATCACAAAATAACTTATTGTCCTTAGTTCTGGTGTACACAAGCAACTTTTTTTTATTTTTGAAAGAAATTTGTATTACTTCTTAATAGCTTTTTGCAGTGCTGGGTAAATGTAAACTTGACTGGAAGTGCCACATAACAGTGTTGCTGAGTACGAATTAAAGTCCAGTCAGCACATTACAAAATAATAGCTTACTTTGAGCTGTAGAGTTTAGTTTTGAAATGAGTATTATGCAAAGAACCTCTTTCTTATTTTGCATTCCTTATCTCGACACAATGTGATGAAACAATAGCCCTAAGTTCATAAACTCCATATGTGCCGACTGAACAAGATGCCGCAATGCGACAACAAGTGTGTGATTGGAGCAAATATCGAGCACGGCCCCTCTAAATCACCGTGCTGCTCATGCACAGTATCGCCTGTTTTCTGGCGCTCTCTGGCAGCTGCTCAAACGAACCTCAGAACAATGCTCACGTCCACTAGCTTAGCATAACGTCGTTCTCCCTCCAGTTTCCAGGTCGCCAGAAGGCAGAGCATACTTGCTGTTGTCAGTTTCAGGTGGATTCACACTTGATGGAACGTCACCATCACGTCAAACGATTCTCCTCTGTACTTCAAATGGTGGCACTCACACACACCATCAATGGAACGTTATTGGCACATCATTTCACATCAGCATCACATCACGGTTTCTTGGGAAGAATGTTTTGATGAGCCATTGGCGGAGTCACGTGATATTTACCTGTTGCTGCTGGCAAGTACCACCTCCATGTTTGTTTTGTTTAGCTCAGCAAAACGGCCTATGTAGACAAACCTTAGGCAAACCATGAACTTCTGCTGTGGTGATATTGGACGTCTAAATCTTGAATTTCTCCTCGTAATTTTTTATTTTCATCTTGCTTAACAGGCTAAAAAACCGTTGTTTAGACATTATGAAATATTTACAGAACGACGACTCCTCCTTTTCCAGCTCCTTGTAAAAATTTTGGAACTCGCCTTCACAGTCTCGATTTTTTAACTTTTTTTTTCCTAACACAGACTCTTTTTGCTCACTGTTCCTGTTCCTCAACATCAAGTGCAATAGCAATCATTGCAAGCTGCTTTAAACTAAATTTTGGCATTTTATGATGCTCTACCATGAAGTAAGAAATAGCGCCTCCGATGGGTATTTTAAGAACTAGCTGTAACGTCATGAGCATGGAGGTAAAAAAGAGAGAGAGAAATGGCTCTACAGAACTTCGCTGTACGTTCCTTTGAAGCCAGAGTGGGCGGTCGTGCCGCTATCTTAAATTGCCCGAAACATTAGCAGATACTGTTTACGATTGCTTCTTGTTCATTACTTCTGTCGTGTGCACGCCACAGCTATTTTAAATACTAAAAATTACAGTGCTTACATGAATAACATAGTACCAGGAACGCAATTTCGAATGTTTTTCTGTTCATAAACGCGTATTTGTTGTAGTAATACGACACATTTGAGCTCCTTAATGTAAGTTGTTTTTTTGTCGATATATTCCGAGTAACCAAGAAGAGAAGGAAACGGTGTGAAAAGCTTGTTTTTGTCATCCCTTTAATTCCACTTTTACCATAGTTACACCGCTATCAAAGGAAGATGGAATTCCAAAACAGTGATTGTTGTCTTGCCGGTACTGCTTCTTCTTCGTTACATTTTCAGCTTTCCACTTTTGTTCACAATATTGTTAATGCTCATGTTTGCAAAAAACTGATCTACATGTTCTTTGATAACCCATAGACGTGAGCAATGAGGGAAGACGCAAAGTATGCTATAATATCTTATGTGTGTCAAAAAGTGAACCATTACTGGAATGTCAAAGAAACACAACTGCATAGAGGTGTACTTCAATACCGAATAGAGCTCTTGTTTCATTCAATTCACTCTACATTAGTTTCATTGTAGTTTACACATTATTTCCCTTTTAAATCTTACCTATGAAGCATCATTCAGTATGTGACCAACAATAGCAATTTACAGGGTAAAAAAAGATATCAATTTTTGTATGTTCCATTATTGTGCAATACTATAAATGTGATTAAGGAAATGGTCTGCAACGCTTAGAGCCCAAAAAACGGATATTTTGATTTAACATCTATGCAAGCCTTTTAAAAAAAAATAACGATAGCCTAACTAGCGTAACATAATAGGTCTACCTTTCCAATAGTAGACTGTTTGCTTCTTTTCTTGGAATACGAATGCTATTCAGAAAGTAGGGAACATTTCCGCCTGACGCTGCTAGGCGTGTGCCGATCACGTATGTTTTTGGTATGTGCGTGCTCGGCAGCTTAGTCGGCATCCATCCGTGACAGTGGGAGCGTCTTTGAGCGTCTGATTTTTTCGATATTCGAATCTGAAATTTGCACTGCAATCGAAAATCCCGTCAATTGTGAGCTGCGGTCTGTGATACGGTTTTGTTTGGCAAAAAGCTAAAACCTATAGACATTTGTCGTGAACTATACAAAGCCCGGAAATGGTGCATTCGGTTTAAAACTGGCCGAACCAACGTTCATGATGAAGAGAATAGTGGACGCGCGAACACTGTGACTGACGATCTTGTCGCTAAAGTTGAAACGATTTGTGGAAACCGTCGTTTCGAATAACGGAGCTTAAACTTTCTTTTCCACAAGTTTCACGGACTTTGTTGTTTGAAATTGTCACTCTAAAGCTAGGATACCACAAATTTTGTGCATGATGGGTCCCCAAAATGCTTACACAGCACCATAAAGAACAGCGAATGGGGGCAACTTTGACATTTTTGGAGGCCTGCTACAAACATGGTGATTCATTACTGTACCGAATCGTAACCAGTGATCAGACTTGGGTGAAACACATCAATTGCAAGACAAAATTACAGTCCATGGAGTGGGGGCATACAAGGTCCCCCAAAAAGCAAGAAAATGTTTTCAAACTTTTTGTCAATAAGGAAGTTGATGGTGGCAGTGTTTTCAGATGGGCAAGGTATGCTTCCTATTGATTTTCTCGAACGTGGAGCAACCATAAATTCTGACCTGTACTGTCAAACATTGCACAACCTTAGACGAGCAGTTCAAAACAAATGCTGAGGGAAGATGACATCCAAAATTTTGTTTTTGCACGACAATGTCCGAAAGTCACATGGTAAACCGCACTAAAGAGCTCCTTAATTCATTCAAATGGGAAATTTTCCCTCGTGTGCCCTACAGCCCTGATCTTGCACCAAGCGACTTCCACTTGTTTCCCAAGATGAAGAACTGACTTGCAACGCAGTGTTTTTATCATGACGTGGAACTCCAGGCAGTTGTTACTCACTGGCTGAAATCTCAGGCGGCAGAATTTTACGACGAAGATCTTCCTAAGCTTGTCCACTGCTCGATAAGATTGGTGACTATGTGGAAAAGTAATATGTCAGTCGCTCTTTCGCATGTATTTAATAAAATGTATTTCTTGTACTTAGTTTTTTTAATGAAAAAAGCTTTCACTACTTTCTGAATAGTCCTCGTATTTTTCAAAAGTAACTGTCAGTTTTTCGAGAATAACTAAACATATCAAAGCCAAACATATCACAGTTGGAAAGTACATCCATTTTGATCGTCTGCTTCATTTTACTTCTGAATTTCATTTTAAGATTTTGAAAGTATAGAAATACATACTGTTCTTAGTGATATACCAATAGTTAGACAGCTGCATGTTCCTCCTATCATTTGTATGATAAATCTTAATTGTGTGGAACGAGTCACTTTATATTAACATTTCTTTTGTAGCTATGCCTCCATGCTGATCATTTATTAGGTTTTTGCTTTTTAATTAAAAACAGACTGATGTTAAAAATTCCTGTTTGTGCCCATTTACTCATTACAATAATAGACAGTCTTCTACAGAATAGGAGGAGTTGTCAAAGAGAAACGTTTTTCAGTTTAGCTTCAGATTTAACTTTTCTGTCTGTCAAGCATTTTATATCACTGGGTAAGTGATCAAAACTTTTGGTTGCAGCATTATGAAGACCTGTTTGTGATACAGACAACATTAATATGGCATATTGAGTGTCTTTTTTTCTGGTATTGTAATTATGTATATATTTATTTCTGTTGAAGTGCGGCTGATTATTTACAACGAACATCAAAAGCAAATAAATTAAATGGTGAAGCGATTACATTGCTACTAACCAGGCAGGCATGACAAAACGAATGTTACCAAGGTTTCGCCCAAACCCTCTTCAGAAAGCAACCAAAGTGCACACACACACACACACACACGCACACACACACACACATATGATTCCTGTCTCAGGCTGTTCTAACCAGGATCTTCTTTAAAGAGGTAAGAAATGTGAACAGTGAATAATTATCTGTGAGAGGAATTTAGGGCTTGAGATGATGCAGCAACAACCTGAGTGGCTCTGTAGCCATGTGTTATGTGGAGACGAAGCCATTGATAACCACATAGCTCGGATGTCGGACCGCTTGTGGTTTTGATGGCAATAAAAAACAGGAATGAATAAAAGTAAACAGCACAACCGTAATTCATACATACAAACAAGAATATTACTAGAACAATTTCACTTAATAATGAAATTTCATTCTGTTAAACTTTAGATTGCGATCGGATCGGTTAGTACATCCATAAACGATGCAAGCTGGCATTTTTGTTGACACAACTACGTCTCCGCACAAACAAAGCAGTACATGCCATTTGGCGTACAACCACAAAAGTCCCTATTGGTCGAAACTGGACACGGGGATGTCAGAGTGACTTCATGAGAATTATCTAAGTGGTGAACAATGGAGGTATGAATGCCGTGAATCTAATGTTTTAGGTTATATAAGATGATGGACAACAGCTTAAATTTTGTGACGTAATGACAACTCCCTTCTTCTTTTTATCTCCATGGTCACGACGTTCTTTCGACGTTGACGTGCTGTGTAGTGCGAATACTCAGGAATTCCTCTGACCGTCGACGCTCAAAAACGTATGAATCGACTTTTACTTGAACACTCCAGGACCGGAGATTGTAGAGACAGCCGTCGCGTGTCAGGTGAAATAAATTATTTTAACTTCCGCTGCAAAATTCAGGTAAAAATAGGATAAATTCGAAATAATATGAGAGATGGGATCGGCAAAAATAGTCAAAATACGGATTTCTAGAGAAATATGGGATAGTTAGCAATCCTAACTCAATCTGTAACTACTGGACTACTAACGTAAAAGTCTGCAGTTTACTCCTACACGAGTGCTACGTTTTTTTCCGCATCGTCCTCACACAACTTAACTGCAAGCAATAGTAGTATACTGCTTGTTTGCGGAGAAAGAAGACTCGTGACGGCTTGTTGAATTTCCATCCAGTTTTACGCGGTTTGAGTCACTGTGAAGGATACAGAGATGCTGCGCTGTAGGTGTGTACATCTGTACTTTACATATGGACCCAAATACTACAGTGGTGAATCAAAGGAAAAAAAAGACTGAAATTCTAAGGTCGAAAATATGGCTTCTTTATGAATTTGGATGCCTACAACTTTAAGAAGTGCAACCTGGGCTGTTAAAACGTCCATCGGTCAAGTTGAGGGTAGTTTTGGGAGGTTTCTTACATTCATGAGTACATGGCGTCAAAATAATGCAATAAAATCACGAACATGGTCAAATGTGAATTTGGTAAACACAGTGTTGGAGGCGGCATTAAATACGTATAGGCTTTTTCCATAAATATTAAGACAAAATTAGACTAATCAAGACACAAGAAGCGACATTTAAACAGTCATTTTTCTTATGCGCATATACCATTCCAGAGGTAAGAAAAATTGATGTAGTACCACCATGCTAAGTACCTTTTGCCATTCACCTAGCAGTGGTTTACAGAATACGTAGTTCTGCATTTTCATTTATTAATTCCTGAAGTAATAGATGGTCTCAATCATTCTGATATTTCATTTTTTGGTACGGTAAAAATGTTTTTTTTGTGAATAATCAATCTGATACGGCGGAATTAATCGTAAATAGTAGGTATATCATTTCAGAAGAATCAATAAAAGGATGTCAATCATTAATACATTAAAAAAAAAAGATTTGCTTTGAACATACTTTATATTTACAAAGCAATGTATCTTTAAAACATTAAGTTTTAGATACAACACGACTTGTGTATTTCCTGTCAAGTTTATTTCTTGGGACACAGTACATTCTCAATGTCGCCGGACAGTTGTGTCAAAAAATGGTCACTTTAGAATCTTGCCCCTTCTTGTATCCATTTACGGGGGCGCCCATAATTGATGGGTATATTCTCCTGGAGTTTTTATGCATACAGTATAACAGACTTATTTCTGATTTATGTGCATTCTTGTCCAAAATCCATTCACTCTCTGACAGTGGGCATCCGTCATACATCCGAGGAAAATCTCTTCAAACTAAGGAGAAGAGTTACTGGGTGAAGGAAGACAACTGCTAATGTTACAAGTGTTAATCACGTTTACTTCTGACGATGAGTGTGCGAATTAAAATTCGCGACTGATAAACTTGTAAGATATAAAAATGCCCATAGATGACAGGTTACGAATCTTCGAAACGACAGAGGAAATTGCCATTTGCCATTGAGATGCTCTTTTGGTGTTATTTCTGAGAGTGTAGTTATTGTTCATATATTGTCTGTGAATGGTACCGATTAAAAGTAAAATTAATTTCGCGAGAAGTTTAGACTCACATTTTGAGCGTAAGGACTTCTGTCTCCAACACTTCTAAATTAGTGATACACCACAAGACGAACTATATGTAGCTTAAAAACGACGGTTAACTGTTCCTACAAATAAGTTATCTGCCTTTCAAAACAGGTGGAAAAATAATTAATGAACAAAGATTAAAAAAGGATACCACGTATCAGCCGCGGAGGGATACTAAGTTCTTTCCCAATATGTTGTTGTTAATGGGTAGCGTGATTGGTTGTGAGTCGTAGTGGTTTTGTTGTGGGTGTGAATGATGGCTGAAAGTAGTTTCAGCCTGTACAATGAAAAGTATTTCAAAAATGACCTTCGACTGTAACGCGGAAATTACAATTACTGTTACATAAGTTTTCAAACGCTGAAGCAATGACGTCTTCCTGTGTTTATACCATGTTACAAGCAGCTATCTTGGCTTACCTGCACATCGCAGTTACCAATGGTCAGTATTGGAACAGTGCTGTCACTTCTTAGAGAATTAATAAAACTGTTTATCGGCGTTGATCAATTATCACCCTAACCCCTGTAATACCCCACCACAAAGAAGTGACATTCATTTACTGACTGATAAAACTGGTATTATGATTTGACGTAACCGATGGTATGGCATCATATTACCGTGGGGAATTAAAACTACAGTTTACAAATAAATTATTGATTATTGCCAGGAAATGTGAGATGCCCGTCGTGTACTCTTGAGCTCATGTCATGCGATTTTCTATACGTTCTAACAATACAGTTACGCACGTACTGCATTTCTAACACGCTAATTGATGTTCATTTAACAAAAGTAGTAAGGCTTGCTGAACTTGCCCGTGTCATCATGAAAGAACCATGAACACTTTAGAGGTTTTGAGAAACTACGCTTTCTTTTTATGACTGTACCACAAAAATTATAATTTGTTGTCTTGTAACGACGTCACTTTGCAAATGAAACGAAACCGTGTTTTCATTACCATTAGCAATATTGTACTGTAACAGTTGGTTTCGAATGTGAACAGACTTACCTAATGGGAAGAAATTTATTACCACATTTTTAAATGGAGAAAAACAGCCGTTGCCGCTGTAGTAAGCTGGGAGACGACAAAAAATACCTGATCTTTATCCATTGGCCATTTATGATTGAGACAAGAAAAATAACGAAATATAAAATAACTGAACTCTACTTGTTCATTTTACATGTAGTTCACAATTCTAATAGACCTTTTAAACATGTTGGACACCATAGATATTTCACTGTGATAGTAGGTCTATTCGTTATCCCAGAATTGTTTTCCATTGGTAGGCCGAATTGTTTTGTACCACCTGTTACTCTCTTCAGTAAAAATATTGAAATAACAGCATGCACAGTTACTTCTGGTCTTTGATCTTGTTGCAAGCAAGTTTTTGTGGCTGACACTTTCTGTGCTTTGTTGTTCTTGGATTTGTTGATATTGAGACTGCGAAAAAGAATACATTAATGAAAGTAAAACAGATTTCAGATTATTTCTGCAATGAAAATATGACTTACAGTAACTAATATAATATCAAAACATTTTAACGTGGTGTAGTGTGCCTTGCTTCTGTCATCCTAAAACTGCAGTTTTAACTTTGTAGGATGAGAGTTACAGGGCTGCTTACTAGATACAAGATTGGTATTATGCTGAAGTTGCTATCCTGAATCATTAAAAATTAGTAATGATGTTTGCTCTTTGATATGTTTTTAGCCATACTTCAATTTTTAAGTGCCTGTAGTTTCATTAAATGTGTTTGGAAGTTCCATCATTTTGTTCAATTTTTATGTGAACCGAACCCAGCCTTACTGAATAACATTACTACATGTGCTTAATGCAGATTTTGCTCATATATCTTACAGAAATTAAACTTATCACTCATAGTTTTCACTCCGTTTGGTGATATTTAGACAGTTAATTTCAGGTATTATTTGATGAAATGTTTCTTCCACTTCTATTGTTTTTCCTCGTTTGAGCACTTTGTTTAAAAAACAAATACACTAATAATGACTATAAATACCCCGAAGAATTGTAACATTTTCACAGAGATTCTCATTCATGTCCTGTTGACATAATGCCTCTATGTAAATAGATTTTGTAAGCAGTGGTTTAGATAAAACGTAGTGTTTCACTGAAAACTAAAAGACAATATGCAGTGAGTATACACCAGTAGTCTGTTAGCTGAGCTGAGACTAGAATGCAAGTAGGCCTACTGGCATTTCACAGGCTATATGATACAAGGATGATGAAAGTCTACCATATTAAGTTATTTGAAGGTTTAGTCTGCCTTGTATATCAATATTCATAGAGGCTCATGTGCTTATCCTCCTGGACTAGTACCACTGGGAGAAAGAATATTATAGAAGGCTAGAAGAGATGAACAAAATCCAAGAAGCTCTACCATACAAAAAAGATTAATTTTTTGTCAGTTGGAAGAGATTAAAACATTTGAGGCAGCATGGGTTTGGGGTGCTTGACAATGAGATTATCAGCAAATATGGTTGTTTCTGAAGTACACAATGATAGTTCCAACAGTTGTTGGATATCTTTATCCAGAAATCTGTGTGTTTGCCTTATAAATTGGTAGTGAGATATTAGTAAGGTCAAATAGTTGCAGGTTACTGAATTTGGCTGGTAACCTGGACATACTTGATCATTATTATATTGCCACTTTTTTGTTTCTTGCTATTGTTTCTGTTACTTTATTTATGGTAATTACCATATAAAATGGAAATGTTGAATTTGTGAATGAAAGTTTTGACTTGTTGAAAAATTGTCTTCATATGGGCTCATTTATCTAAAAAATTGTGGGCCACTGGATCGAGGCACTCCTCCATATAAACTGTGTTAATCTGATTTTGGATATCTGTGCCTGTTGAAAAACATTGAGGTTACATAGAGAAGTCAGACTTACTACCAATGTCAGACGATCAGTATTACAGATCGGTGTTTATAGCAATGAAACACTGGAGGGGGAGGTTGTAAAACGTAGGCAGTGGAAGGTGGCAGCTTCATTATACTAACATTGTATTACTGTGTTAGCCAGACTAATTTGCTTGATATGTGGGTTGCATATCCATTATACATTAATAATGCTGCCCTCTGTGAGTCAGTATTCTCCAAAAGACATCTCCGAATCAGTTAAAAACAGTGTGACTTACATCCAGTGTTGCTCATTTGCTAACATTGCAGTCTGTGGGACCATTGCAAAAGCAAATCATTAGCATCATTTTACAATCAGTTGATGATCACAATAAGACTATAGTATTTTCTTGTCCAGAAGAATTAGTTTTACTTGCTTTTGATGCCAACTCCTACAGCAACTCCCAATTTTAGAAGGGTCATGAAGAATTGAAATTTCATCACATTTATGTATTTGTCCCACCTTTCCCCATGAATTTAGTACTGTCAGAATGGCAGTGAGCTTTTTAAAATGTTATAAATACCAATGGGTCGACCTGATCACAACCAGAATGTTCAGTACTTTGGTGTTTCTTTATAGAAGGTAAATACCTTTCCCCGTATGATGATTTAAAAAAAAAAAAAATAATATCCCCGATCATTGATTTATTGACATAATGTTTTAAGATGGTGTGAGGCATATCATAGGAAATTTCAGCACCATGGGTAGTCTTACTTCCATTTTTCGTGTCTAGTGCTTGCTTGCAACCATGTCACATTGCACCCTAACATCACAGTCACATCACACCTTGAAGGTTGCTTGGTGTGAAGAAAGTGTACACCATTACTTTGATTGTACTTTCTCCACTTCTATCGGTCAAGCATCATTGAAGAAGTTGCATGTACATGGCTGCAGTGCTGTCAACTGAAATGAGCACAGACAGGGCCCATCTCTTCCTCTTTGACTTCTCTCTGTCTTTATATATACAGCATAACCAAACCTTTTCAGCATATTCTGACAGAACATTAAATTCTATGCTTTCAGGTAATGGTATACATAATATGTGATCTAGTGAATTTGAACCTTCCCGATATAGAAGTTTCTTCTATAAAGTTGTAGAGGTGGCTCTTAATATGAGCATTGTCCTGGTTGCACTACATATTCTGGCAGATACTAATGGTATCCACTTCGATTGCTTGTCATATCTGAGGAATGGGTTCTACTGAAATCTTGTGCACTATCCTGTGCAGCTACTATCTCCTTTGCAACCGTTCCCCCCTCCCCCTACTCCCTCCTAAACTGTACATATTTTTTTGGATAGCTGATGCCTACTCCCATCCACCCTTGTTAGTTTGCAATACTTTAATGCACCAATAAAGCAAACTCACAATGTATATGCTCTTTGTTTGTTGTGAAGTACTGTAGGATAGAGTAATTTTAGATCTGGCACACTTCGGTTATTTATTTTGAGAAGAAGTCACTAAATTCCCAGTTACAAACTTTACACCAGCCTATCTATCTAACTTGTAGGTTGTTTTTGAAATGTGGATAGCTGATGCTTCAAGCATTTGGAATAATTAAATGTTGTTATGGTTTCCTGGCTACAAATAATTAATTGATTATTCAGTTATTTGGTACTAGTAAATTATGTTCCTTAGAGGAAAATACTTAAAATACATGTTTTAATGTCAGTATGTACGATGTAGAACATACAATGCAAACTTAAACTTGTACTCAAAAAAGATTCTTTTCCATTTCACAGCAACTGTAATTTTTTTATGTAAAAGCTTTGAGACCCTGTTACATTTTACCCATATCTTTATACTATGTAGGAACATTAAGTAAAGGTGTAATCAAAGAGAAACTCATATTGTTTATAAGAAATTTCACTTTGATAAAAAATATTTGTTGTAGTCTTAGTATCTGGAGAGCTCTTGTGATCACTTTTCTCACACACAAACAGTAAGATAAGAAACAGTGATTGCGCTAAGCTGTGGTGAGTGGTTAAATTATATTTGTTTTGACAAGAATTTTTTTTTTAATTTGACCGTTATTTTATTCATAGGTAATTGACTTATCTTTTATTCTTTGTCTGCAGCAGATTTCTGAATCATCGTATCAAAATAGCATTTGTCTCTCTCCTCGCTTTAATAGTAAGCAAACAACTGTGAAGGGAATGGCAAGGGTACTTAGTATGATACCCATGTTAGGGTTTCTTCCCATTCCAGTTGCATATGGAGGGTGGGAAGAATGACTGCTTAAATACCTCTGTGCATGCATTTACTAGTCTAATTTTCTCTTTGTGGTTCTTACAGTAACAATATTTTTTGGGTGCTATATCTGCATCTACATGTCCACTCTGCAATTCACATTCCAGTGTTTGGCAGAAGGTTCATAGAGCTACTGTCAGATTATTTTTCAACTGTTCAATTCTTGAATAGCATGTGGAAAAATTTAACACCTAAATCATTCTGTACCATCTCTGATTTCTCTTTTTTTTTTTAATTATTATTATCATCATCTCTCTCCACATAGGTGTGACTCAATAAAATATTTTTTTACCATTTGAGGAGGAAGTTGGTGCCTGAAATTTTATGAAGAACTCTCACTGTCATGAAAAATGCCTTTGTTTTAATGATTACCACTCCACGTTGCTTACCATATCCTCAAGACTCACTCTCCTATTTTGTTATACTATAAAACAAGCTCCCCTTCCATGATATTTTTCGATGCCCTCTGTCAAGCCTTTTTGTTAGGATTCACGCAACATGGATGGAGAGGTGTAGTGTAGGCTTTCTCTTTAGTAGATCTCTTTCATCTTCTAGATGTTCTGCCAGTAAAATGAAGTCTTTGCTTCGCCCTCTCCACATTTGGTTTAAATTGTTCACAGTTGGTATTTAACTGAGTCAACAACACTTAAAGTTCTGTGATTTGTCATTTAAGGAAAATATAATGGAGTTTTTAGTACACTCTTATTTGTTAGTCTCAACTGCTACTTTTTGCATCCTGCACATATCTTCTCTAAATTGTTTTGCAGACTGATTGATCTCCTGAAGACTTTACTAGGTGGTAAACAGCAGCATCACCATCTATGAGGGCCACCTACATTTTCTCCTAAAATAGATTAAGATAGATTAAGAATGGCAGAAAGCCTATAACACTTTCTTGTGGGGGGAGGTGTCAGATATCACTTTGGTTTCATGAGACTACTTCTCGTCAATTACTACGAACTGCCACCTCTCTAACAAGAATTCATGAATCAAGTTGCACTACTGAGACACTACAAAGGCCTGCAATTTGATGTACAACTGCTTGTGAGAAACTGTGTCAAAAGCTTTGTCGAAGTCTAGAAATATGGAATCAGCTAATAGCACTCTTTACTTTGTGTGAACAAAGAAACACTTGTGTTTCACAAGAATGATATACACTCCTGGAAATTGAAATAAGAACACCGTGAATTCATTGTACCAGGAAGGGGAAACTTTATTGACACATTCCTGGGGTCAGATACATCACATGACCACACTGACAGAACCACAGGCACATAGACACAGGCAACAGAGCATGCACAATGTCGGCACTAGTACAGTGTATATCCACCTTTTGCAGCAATGCAGGCTGCTATTCTCCCATGGAGACGATCATAGAGATGCTGGATGTAGTCCTGTGGAACGGCTAGCCATGCCATTTCCACCTGGCGCCTCAGTTGGACGAGTGTTCGTGCTGGACGTGCAGACCGCGTGAGACGACGCTTCATCCAGTCCCAAACATGCTCAATGGGGGACAGATCCGAAGATCTTGCTGGACAGGCTAGTTGACTTACACCTTCTAGAGCACGTTGGGTGGCACGGGATACATGCAGACGTGCATTGTCCTGTTGGAACTGCAAGTTCCCTTGCCGGTCTAGGAATGGTAGAACAATGGGTTCGATGACGGTTTTTTATGTACCGTGCACTATTCAGTGTCCCCTCGACGATCACCAGAGGTGTGCGGCCAGTGTAGGAGATCACTTCCCACACCATGATGCTGGGTGTTGGCCCTGTGTGCCTCGGTCGTATGCAGTCCTGATTGTGGCGCTCACCTGCACGGCGCAAAACACGCATACGACCATCATTGGCACCAAGGCAGAAGCGACTCTCATCGCTGAAGATGACACGTCTCCATTCGTCCCTCCATTCACGCCTGTCGCGACACCACTGGTGGCGGGCTGCACGATGTTGGGGCGTGAGTGGAAGACGGCCTAACGGTGTGTGGGACCGTAGCCCAGCTTCATGGAGACGGTTGCGAATGGTCCTCGCCGATACCCCAGGAGCAACAGTGTCCCTAATTTGCTGGGAAGTGGCGGTGCGGTCCCCTACGGCACTGCGTAGGATCCTACGGTCTTGGCGTGCATCCGTGCGTCGCTGCGGTCCGGTCCCAGGTCGACGGGCACGTGCACCTTCCACCGACCACTGGCGACAACATCAATGTACTGTGGAGACCTTACGCACCACGTGTTGAGAAATTCGGCGGTATGTCCACCCGGCCTCCCGCATGCCAACTATACGCCCTCGCTCAAAGTCCGTCAACTGCACATATGGTTCACGTCCATGCTGTCGTGGCATGCTACCAGTGTTAAAGACTGCGATGGAGTTCCGTATGCCACGGCAAACTGGCTGACACTGACGGCGGCGGTGCACAAATGCTGCGCAGCTAGCGCCATTCGACGGCCAACACCGCGGTTCCTGGTGTGTCCGCTGTGCCGTGCGTGTGATCATTGCTTGTACAGCCCTCTCGCAGTGTCCGGAGCAAGTATGGTGGGTCTGACACACCGGTGTCAATGTGTTCTTTTTTCCATTTCCAGGAGTGTATTTTGAATCCCTGCTAGTTATGTGTCTATAGGTAATTTTCTTTGGGGTATTTCATAATGTTGGAACACAGGGTATTTTTCGAAATCCTACTTCAAATTAATGTCAGCAACATGGGTCTGTAATACAATAGATTACTTCAGTTTCTTTTTTTGTGTGTTGGTGGGATCCATGTAACTTCCCAGTCTTTTGGGATGGATCCTTAATCGGGCAATTGGTTGTTTATAACTGTAAGAGTGTAGAGAGAGAGACACAGTGCTACTCACCATAAAGATGGCACATTGAGATTTAGACAGGCACAGTGAAAAGATTGTTATGCATAAGCTTTTGGCTGACGCCTTCTTCAGAAAAGAAAAAATTCACACACATTTGTGCAAACAAGCACACCTTACACACCTGGACTCAAGTGCTATCTCCCACCACTCATGTGTGAGAGTCTTTCTTTTCTGAAGAAAGTTTTGGCTGAAAGTTTATACATGACAGTCTTTTCATTGTGCTTGTCTGTAACTCAACGTGTCGTCTTTACAGTGAATACCAGTCTGTCATTTTTATAATATTGTTGATATTCCAAGCTGGACTTTTCATTGTTTGATAAGAATGTTGCTAGTACATCAGCATACTCTGAAAGAGCCTAATTGGTGTGCATTCTTTTCTGGAAGACTTGATTTTATTAAGTGAAATAAGTTGCTTTGTTGCAACAAAACTGTCTACTTTAAATTACTCGTGTTGACTGCTGTTCTTGATTTGAATTACAGAATATTTATTACATCTATTATGGTGAAAAACCGTGTTTAGTAACTCTGGCTTCATTGGTGCTGTCATTGGCAACATTACCATTGCTATATGCACAGTGAAGTATTGAGTGTGTCTTACTTTCCATATGACCAGAATTTCTTCATTCGGTTTTGTTGTGGAAACTATCAAAAGCATCTTGTATTGAAGTCTGTGCTAAGTTTTGAGCTTCCATTTATGGTTGATGATCTTGGTGATTTTGTGTTTTTTTTCAAAATTTGCCATGCATTTGTTTGTTGCTGAAGTGTAGATTTAAGTTCTTGTTGTAATACTGGTTCTCGAAATGTTGTGAGTATGTTTTTGGTTTGCGTCTTATCTTTTAAGAGTTTGCCAATTCAGATTTTTCATCTCTTTGGTGCTTCCCCACGAGTCAGACAAAACATTGACAGTTCATGCCGTTCTACTTTAAAAGGTAAATATTGTTGGCGTGGTACTGAGTGAAATGCTTTTCAGTGGTCAAGAAATACTGAATTCATTGATCCATGGCTTTCAGGATGTCATGTGAGAAAAGATCAGTTTGGGTTTTGCATGATTGATGTTGTTGGAATTCATATTGGTTGGCATGGAGGAGGTCATTTTGTTTGAGATATCTCATTACATTTGAGTTCAGAATAGGTTCTAGGCTTCTACAGTGTATGCGTGTTTGTGAGATAGTTTTTTTGATCACTTCTGCTCCCCTTCTTGTGGACGGACATGACCTGTACTTTCTTAATAAAAGAACTGAAGTTGTATTATGGTTCAAATGCCAGGTGTGAATTCTGTATAGAACCTGTTAGGGATTCCATTGGGCCATGGTGCCTTATTTACTTTTGCCAATTTCAGCTTTTTTTCTACATAATTGGCACAAATATATGTGTCAATATTGTGAAAAGGAAAGTTGTTGTGGGGGTAAGCAACAGGCTGGGGAGGGGGGGGGGGGGGGGGAGGAGGATGAGGATGGATAGTAGGGTAGAAGTGGTGAACAGTGGGGTGCTGCCTGGGGTGTGTGCAGGTATATGAGGTAGAGTGAGTGTAGGGCAGCTGTGTGCAGTCTGGGAGTTAGTCAGAGGACAGGGGTGGTGGAAAAGGAGAGAAGTAAAAAGACTGGGTGTAGTACTGGAATGGGAACAGGGAAAGGGTGGATGGATGAAGATTGAAGCCAGGAGGGTTATGGGTACGTAGAATACATTGCAGGAAGAGTTCCCACCTGTGCAATTCAGAAAAGCTGGTGTTGTTGGGAAGGATCCTTGTGGCACAGACTGTGAAGCAGTCATTGAAATGAAGGATGTCATGTTTGGCAGCGTGTTCAGCAACACGGTGGTCCACTTGTTTCTTGGCGACAGTTTGTCAGTGGCCATTCATGTGGATAGACAGCTTGTTGATTGTCATGCCCATGTAGAATGCAGCACAGTGGTTGCAGCTTAGCTTGTAGACCACATGACTGGTTTCACAGTTAGTCCTGCCTTTGATGGGATAGGTGATGTTCATGACCAGACTGGAGTAGGTGGTAGTGGGAGGATGTACCAGACAGGTCTTGCATCTAGGTCTATTACAGGGGTATGAGCCATGAGGTAAGGGGTTGGGAGCAGGGATTGTCTAGGGACAGATGTAGGTTCGGTGGATGGTGGAATACCACTGTGGGAGGGATAGCAGGCAGGACATTAATATTATTACATTCCATCCTGGATTTTCCATTGTTTGACAAATTGTGTGTCATTCATCTTTGGAGTGGTATGAGGTAAACTGGGGCTGTATGTCTGTATCTTCATATATGAAAATGGAATTCAGCATATCTACTTTTATTTTGCTTTCCTCAACTTCAGATCCTGTGTCATCCATATGTGTCTGGTCACTAACTTTAGCGTCACTGACAACCTTTACGTATGACCACAGTCTCCTTGGGTTTCGTGAGAGAGCTGTAGACAAGATTCTGCTTTGTAGTCATTGAATGCTTCATTATTTCGCACTTCACGTCCAAGTGTGTTTCATTTGGCATCTACATATGTAGCACCACACTTTTTACTGTCCCTAGTATGCAGTAGTCACTGTTTCCTTCAAAGTTTCTTAACAGTGGGTAGCCTTCAGCAGCTCACCATTCATTAGCTGGCTACAGCTTGGCAACCCCAGGGTTCCTGAGCTGGGGAGTAGTAGGCACTGCCAGTCCTCTGTACATGTCAGCTCTGGTTATGCTTCATTGACCACTTTATGATGTGACGGTGTAATGTCTTGTGTCACAGGGAATGGAGATCATGACTGGACTGCCTGGATCATAAGCATGGTAAAAAAAATCTGTCTCAAGGTGTGCTGCACACAGAGACGCATGGCCGTTGAGGTGAAACAATCCTTAGTGGGCAAGCCCTGGGGATCCTGCCACACTTCAGTTTTATGTGATTTATGAGGTTCGTTGAAATGAAACCTGGTCAGTGTGCCTACCTATGCCTTACATGTAAGATGGCATCACGTAACTGCGGGTACGGTGATGCCATCTACTAGTAGGGAGACTAACGCTAGCACCAGTGTGGTTTCATGTCAAAGACAAAGAGAAGGTGGTCACACAAGTTATCATCCACTACTCAGCATGCAGGCAAGTAAGCAGGAACAACGAGGAGTGATTTGATTTTTTGGCAGCAGTGTTGAGTTGGAGGCCATGAAATGTGTCAACAGATGAAGGCTGTGTGTGGCGAGTACAGTTTGCGTGATTCATTCCTCGAAGGGCGCAAGTCACTTGAAGACGATGCTCGTCCCAGACAGGCTCATCATGTCATCACTCCAGAAATGGTTGTGGAAGTGAATACTTTAGCCATGGACAACCACAGAATTACCGTGGACGAGATCTATTGGTTACTGGGTATTAACATGAGTACCACCCACATCATAATGCATCAACACTTCAATTTACATAAAATCTGTGTGCAGGGGTTCCCCACCAACTGACCGCCGAACAGTGCAATACTCGAATGGCTCTGTCTTTGAGTCATCTACAGCATTATTATGAGGAGGAATATGGCTTTCTGTCACTTATTGTCACAGGTGACAAAACATAGTGTCACCATTTTGAACCGGAAAGCAAGTGTCAGAGCAAGCAGTGGAAACTTGTGACTGCACCACCTCCAAAGAAATCAAAGGTCGTGTACACCAGTTCTGGTAAGGATATGATGTCCTTCTCTTTTCACCACAAGGGCCCACTGCTTATCGAGTTCCTGGAACAGGGAACCACCATCATTGCCCAGCATTATCAAGCCACTTTAAAGCACTTAAGACAAGCCATAAAGTTAAAACGCTGAGGCATGTTGTCCAATGGCATTATCCTCCTGCATGATAATGCCCGCCCACACACGGTCTATGTGGTGAAGGCGACATTGCAGCAGTTTCGGTGGGAAATGCTGGAACATCCACCGTTCAGTCCCGACCTTCCACTGTGTGACTTTCATGTGTTTGGACCTCTAAAACAAGCTATTCGCGGACATCAATTTGCGACGGACAACGAAGTGTGTGACTGCATCCTACTAGCTTCTTCAAAGATGAAATTGACTGGCTAGTGTCGCAATGGTATAAATGTGCCAACAGTTTTGGTGACTCTGTGTGTGTGTGTGTGTGTGTGTGTGTGTGTGTGTGTACAAATACATTTTTGAGTTGATAAAATCATTACCATTACTTTACACTAGTGACCAGATGTAGGCATGCTGGGCTCTGTCTAGGTGGACTTTTATTTCCCTAGCTGGTTGTGGGACTGACTTGGAATTATCGAAATTTCCTCTTCTTCCTCCCACCGGAATGGTGGGCCGCTGTTAGGTACCAACACCCAGTCTAACAAAAGGACATTTGTGGCAAGTCCTCGTGATTCAGGGATTATTCAGTATGCTGTCATTTATAGTAACAGACTGCATGCTTCTGACCAAAAGGTGTTTTTAATAATACAATAAAAAGGGCAGCTTTGAGAAGGTTTCACTGTTCTGTATCCAAAGGGGTTTAGAGGGAGTCTGCAGCACTTTAAACTTTGTAAAGTGCTTCTGAAATGGGACCCTGTTGGCAGAAATGTTTAGTTCCCAACAAGTAAACAACCTCCAGAAAGCTGGGTGCAGAACACTTTGAACGACAGTAAAGGTGTCGTATCATGCAGGGATCTACTTGATATTCTCAAAGAGGAACGGAAAGCTGAGTGGGCCAAAACAAGCATTTTTAATGTGCAGAACATCATGGAAAGGGTGGATGGTGATCTTATCAATTCAGACTTGTTTATATTTCATTTAACAGCATGAAAATTCCAGCACATGTCAATGCAGGTTTCCTTTGCCTAATGATGCAGCCATAGTTCCTCAACCCATTTCAAATGCCGGCACTTTGGGCACACTACTCTTGGTTCTAAGCGGCTAGCCACGTGGCAAATCCAGTAAGGCCACCCACGAAGGAGTTTGCTGTTCACCTCTTCTGAAGTATGTCAGTTGCTCTGGGGCTTGTCCTTTCTGGAGTAGGGATTGCAATGCCTTTCTTGAAGAAAGGAAACTCCAGGAGATAAAAATGACAAAGCGCATTCTGTATGGTGAAGCCAAAAATATCTACAAGGCCATGCAGCCACCCATGCTCACTGCCTGTTTTGCTTTCGTTCTCAAATAGCTAGTCCAGAAAACTGATGCTGGTACACAAACAATAAAGTGTCAGTACTAGTCCAGCATTTGTCATTACACTTGTGCCGTTGCTGTTATGTCAAAGTCCATACCTCCCCTTAGAACATCAGAAAAGGCTGTGTTTGCCGGTGATGCGGAGCGCTATGCCCTTCTAAAAGTACAGTCTGATCCACCGTACAGCACTGTCACTGCTACAGCTGTGGTTATGGCTCTGAAGCATATCCAGGGCAAAAAATCAACGGCAAAGGCAAAGAATCAGCTGCTGATGTAGGCAGGAAGTAAGCTGTCTGATGACATCGATGTTGCTCTGTCTGACATCTCTCACAATTTGTCTTTGGAATTAGTGTACTTTGGTGTCAGCCTAAGGCACTCATCTTTCACCAAGACCAAGCCTCCATCCACTAAAGGCCTAAAGGCTTCCCTCCCGGGCGGAAAGACAGTGTGAAACTGCATACCCAGTGATAAATGGCTCCCATACTGCAGTGGAATATTATTGCATCCAGGACACATGTGGAGAAACTGAAACTCAAAGCACAGAGACAGCCCCTGTGCCTATGTTTGCAGGAAACATTTTTTAAAGTGTCTGATGCTCCTGTACTATGGGGATACACTCGTTGTTGCAAGTATGACCTGACTGGGAAACGGGCCAAGGGAGGAGTTGCTGTGTGTGTCACTTCTCCTCTGCTGTCTCCTTGGTTACTGATCCACAAGCTGTAGCTATTACTGTTCATGCGAGTCAGAAGATTACTATCCACTGTAATTACCTCTACAGGATGTGATAGACACTGGGGCTCTCACAGACCTTATAAACCAACTCCCCTACCCATTTGCCCTACCGGGTGATTTCAATGCCCATAATGTATCATGTGGCTTGAACTATACTTGCCCTAGGGGTCGAGTCTTGGAGAACCTCATGACCTGTCAGGAGCTGTGCATCCTAAACACAAGAGGTCCCACTCATTTATTAGCTACTACTGGGTCGTCCGCAGCCATGGACGTCTATTTTTCCTCTTCAGTCTTTGCAGACTCTGCTCAGTGGGAAGCAACTGATGACCCTCATTCCACTGACGATTTCGTACTATGGATACAGCTATTGGATGGAGCATTACTTGAACAGAAGTTATGGAAATGATGGTCAGCAGGGCTAACTGGATGCTGTTCAATTAGATGGCTGTGTTTGAACATGCAGGAATGGATGGACCACATCACACAATTGATCCATTATGCCACTGACTTATACATCCCAATGTCCTCAGGTCACCTTAGGAGGCATTCTGTATCTTGGTGGACTGATGAGTGCTGCTCTGAAATCCGGGACAGGTTCGTGACTCTGACAATTTAAATACTGCCTAACAGCATATAACCTCACACCCTTTCAATTCGTGAAAGCCAAGGCTCAACATGTATGTAAGCAGAGTAAGAAAAGGTCATGGCAAGTGTTCCTGGACTCCATCAACCATTCCACTTGTTCTATAAAATTATGAGAAGGCATTGGGAGGATTTATGGTAATCACAGTTGTTTCCTAATAGCAGCAGTGCTGAAACAGATGTGCCTCCAAAAAATACCTGGAGACATCACTCAGATGACAGAGCCCTTTGCGACGACTACTGCTGATGCCATCCAGGATACAGTGTTCCACCATTACTGTGCCACTGTAGAGAGGGGTGAGTTGGACTTCAGATCCTACAATTCTGAGTCTTACAATTGCTCTTGCACCATGCAGGAGCTGGATTCAGCACTGCCTGAAACTTTTGATAGTGCTGCCGGTCGTGACCAAATCCGATACAGCAAGCTTTGATATTTTCCAACAGTGTCAAAGGAAAAACTCCTTGAATGTTTTAATTTGATGTAGCAGAAAGCTCTCTTTCCCACCTCGTGCAGAGAGCAATTTTGATACCTATCCTCAAATCAGGAAAGGACCACAAATGGACCAGTAGTTACTGGAGTGTCACCTTATTGAGCTGTATTGGAAGACCCTGGAGCATATCTACATCTACATCTACATGACTACTCTGCAATTCACATTTAAGTGCTTGGCAGAGGGTTCATCGAACCACAATCATACTATCTCTCTACTATTCCACTCCCGAACAGCGAGCGGGAAAAACGAACACCTAAACCTTTCTGTTCGAGCTCTGATTTCTCTTATTTTATTTTGATGATCATTCCTACCTATGTAGGTTGGGCTCAACAAAATATTTTCGCATTCGGAAGAGAAAGTTGGTGACTGAAATTTCGTAAAAAGCTCTCGCCGCGACGAAAAACGTCTATGCTGTAATGACTTCCATCCCAACTCGTGTATCATATCTGCCACACTCTCTCCTCTATAACGCGATAATACAAAACGAGCTGCCCTTCTTTGCACCCTCTCGATGTCCTCCGTCAATCCCACCTGGTAAGGATCCCACACCGCGCAGCAATATTCTAACAGAGGACGAACGAGTGTAGTGTAAGCTGTCTCTTTAGTGGACTTGTTGCATCTTCTAAGTGTCCTGCCAATGAAACGCAACCTTTGGTTCGCCTTCCCGACAATATTATCTATGTGGTCCTTCCAACTGAAGTTGTTCGTAATTTTAACACCCAGGTACTTAGTTGAATTGACAGCCTTGAGAATTGTACTATTTATCGAGTAATCGAATTCCAACGGAGTTCTTTTGGAACTCATGTGGATCATCTCACACTTTTCGTTATTTAGCGTCAACTGCCACCTGACACACCATACAGCAATCTTTTCTAAATCGCTTTGCAGCTGATACTGGTCTTCGGATGACCTTACTAGACGGTAAATTACAGCATCATCTGCGAACAGTCTAAGAGAACTGCTCAGATTGTCACCCAGGTCATTTATATAGATCAGGAACAGTAGAGGTCCCAGGACGCTTCCCTGGGGAACACCTGATATCACTTCAGTTTTACTCGATGATTTGCCGTCTATTACTACGAACTGCGACCTTCCTGACAGGAAATCACGAATCCAGTCGCACAACTGAGACGATACCCCATAGCCCCGCAGCTTGATTAGAAGTCGCTTGTGAGGAACGGTGTCAAAAGCTTTCCAGAAATCTA
The DNA here is from genome assembly GCF_023897955.1 of Schistocerca gregaria. Lineage (NCBI taxonomy): Eukaryota > Metazoa > Arthropoda > Insecta > Orthoptera > Acrididae > Schistocerca > Schistocerca gregaria. Next base: position 420,880,004 of record NC_064923.1, read on the forward strand.
GAAATACGGAATCAACTTGAGATCCCCTGTCGATAGCGGCCATTACTTCGTGCAGATATCGTTAACTGTTGTTTGATGTGGTTGTTATAGATCAGGCAACTCCTTAGCTACTCTCAATGTTTATTCCAGAGATGTCAGTCCAATGTCAACAACCTGGCCCTGCTACAGGTGACTATTCAGCAGCGTTTCCTACATAAACATCACTGTCTTTGGTAGAGTCTTTGACATCGGTAAGGTGCATCAATGTGATTTTTGTCGCCACCTCCCCATCTACATATGGTCTTTCCTGTCTGAGCAGTTTTTTTAGGTCATGAGTTAGTGACATGATGTTGGATTGTTTTGAGCAGAAGAATAGTATCCTCAGGGCAGTGTTTTAAGTTTTAAGTGTTACTATGTTTTCCATAGCCATAAACAGAATCAAGTTTATGGTAAGGGGTCCAATACAGTGCTCCTTATTTGTGGATGATTTTGCTGTTTCCTGTTCCTCCTGCAGTGTTGCAACAGTGACTCGTCAGTTGCAAGTTACAGTGCAGAGGTTAGAGAAGTGGGCTGCAGAGATGGGTTTTCAATTTCTGCAGATATATGTATGTGTGATTATTTCAGTATTTCTAGTTGTATTTTTAATTTACCTGACTTGCATATGAGTGATGCCATTCTACTTTTTAAAGGCTCACTGAGGATTCTGGGCCTCATTTTTTACTCCAAATTGTCATGGTTACCACACCTGAAAGAGACCTGAAAGCCAAAACCCAGAATCCACTGAATACTTTAAAGTATCTTAGCCACAGGTCTTGGGGAGCAGTGTGTGTGTGCTCCAGTTTTACAGGGCTTTTGCGTGATCCAAGTGAAACTATTGGTGCACAGGATATGGATCAGCGGGTCCTCTTCTCTAAAGATTATTAACGCACTCCACCTTGAGTGGATGAGGCTGGCCACAGGTGCTTACAGGACCAGGACCATCTCTATACCCAATCTCTGCTGAGGCTAGGCAACTGCCACTCGCCATTTGATAGCAGCTCCTCGTGATGTGTTAGATATCTGAATTCCTCCTTGCTTCGAATTCAGCTTTAGACCATGCTGCTGCTCATCCATCTCTGGAACGCCTTTTCTCCAATTGTCCATGAGCAACAAGGCTGTTTTGGATCCATGTGCAGCATGTGCTGTAGTCACCTGGTTTGGAGCAAGTATAACCCCAACTCCAGGGTTTTAACCATCTGCCACCCAGTTTTTGTAGGAGCACAGAGTGATTTCAGATTTAGTGCAATAGAGGAGGTATTGCAATCCTGTATATATTTTTAATACATTGTTTTTTGACATTTTAACTGAGTACCACAACTGTGAAGTTGCGTTTACAGGTGGATCTAAGCAGGGGGACTCTGTTGGTTGCTCTGTTGTTTTCCGCGATTGTATCCTCAAGATCCGACTGCCTCAAGACTTTTGTGTGCAATTAAATGCAATCTTGCAGCCACCTGAGCAGATGGGACATGTTTTGAGTGCTAAATGCCTTGTCTGTTCCAATTCCCTAAGTGCCCTTCACTCTGTAAAATATTTGTATCTAGCAGATAAAGTATTTCAGAATATTGAGGATGTCTTCCTGTGACTATAAACACAGGGAAGGAGGTCTTTCTGTTTGGTGTCAGGACACGTGGATATTGTGGGGAACAAAAGGGTGGATAGAGCTGCCAAGGAGGTGTGTTGTGATCCTCAGTTAGTTCACAGTGCCATACCCTACATACTCTCAGCTCGCTGTTGAGGTGCAGGGACATATGTCAATGGGAATATGAATGACTGTAAATGACATATAATAATCTGTGTCTAGTGAAGTTCACAATGCGATTGTGGCATACCTCCTTCCAGTCAGGCAGCCGAATGAGATCCTCCTTACTAGTCTTTGCATCACAGGCCTATGATGCATAGTTTTTTGCACTGGAGAGAGAACCCTCCAGCGAGTGGTGCTTGTGGCCGCAGATCACAGTACACCAAATTTTACTATGCTGTGTTTTATTTTCAAACCAAAGGGCAGCAGCTCATTTGCCAACAGATTTGCTGTCTATTTTGATGACAATCAAACAAATGTGGTAGGACCTTTAAAATTTTGTGAGCTGTCCGACTTGTTCCCTGAAATTGTAGGGTTTCACTTTTAATGTGTAATCACTTATCAAGATGGCTGGTTCATCTGTGTTTTTGGTATGGGATCAGCCAGTCACATATTGCTGTTAATCTCTCTTAGTTTTCCTCTAGTATTCATTGTGTTTTAACGGACTGTTTTTGCACATCTCCTCATTTGTAGCACAGTTTTCCGCATTGTGAGCTAATGTGATTGAGCGGGTGATTGTGGGTGAGATTGGGAAAGAGTGCTTGTAGTTTTATCTCAGTTTGGCTTTTAGTTCTTTTATCACGATTTCTGCATTTTAACCAAGTGTGTTTCAATTGATCTTTGGGAGAGTGCTGATAACCCCAATGTTGAACATCCCAAACCACAAACATGCATGCATTGCAATGTGTATGTTCCCATCATGATCTGTTCTACTCCCAGAAATTCCAGGATGCAGATGACCTTTCAGTTTCATATTAGAGTGAAGGTCTTTCTTAATGGGGACCACCTAACAAAACAGTGTCACAAAACTTTATGAATATTTTGAGTCATGGCGACATAGACCTGATGTTTCTAAAAACAGAAGTATGTTTTTTCCATCTCTATTCATGTAGCATCAGCAAAGAACAGCCAATAGTTTGGTCCTGTTGTCACAGTCAAATACAATAAGCCAAAAACCTTAGTGCCATATTAGACAAAATGCTGACTTTCCATAAACACCTTTCCAACACAGCTAAGAAGCTACAAATACAAGTGAACCTTACGAGGGAACTGGCGAGTAGTACATGGGAAGCAAATGCGTCAGTTCTCCTTGCAGCATCACTTGCGCTGGTACACTCAGCAGCAGAATATTGCACAGCAGTTTGGCTCTGCAGTATTCACGTGAAGAAAGTTTATCTTCACTTGAATACAGCTCTGACACCCAAACCTCCAGATGTCAGACACTGAGAACAGTGCCAAACATTGTGTGTCAATAGAATACCAACCAAAACACCAATTTAGTTTGTGCTGTGTGCTGTCGTCCAGTAGAAGATGCCTAAACAATAATTAAAAGTAGCATCATAACTATGGAGTATAGGCAAACTGTGTCTGTGAGCTCTGAATGAGAAGATCTCTGGTAGGTGAATTGGTAGAGTGTCAGATTATTGTACTAAAAGTCACGAGTTCGAAACCCACTGATGGTGATTTTTTAAATAAACGGCTTACACTTGAAATTGTTATATGGGTGAACATTTATATGTCATGTTAAAGGATGTTTCAGAGTTTGTAGCAATGTTCGTTTGGCAGTCTGCTTTTGCTTTGTTAGTTGACTATAGCAAACGTATAACACACATTTGTGTAGATAACACCACACCTATCTACCAATACTGTTGAACATCTGTCCAGCTCACCTTCGTCAAGAAGTGGCTTTGTACATCCTTTTCAGCAAATTTCTAAAAATTAAGATCTCCCTTTTCACGAATATTTACCATCACTGCATAGGAAACACCTCAAATCCAGAAGCCCACCATATGAAGAATGAATCCAAATGCTCTCCACGGGATTCAACCAGTATACTGAATGGAAGTGTGAGTGGCAAGACATAGAAAGTTGGAACCATGAACATACTGATCAACCCTGCTGTTAAAGTTCCGAGCTTTCTCAATCCTAGGATGGTGTGGGTACAGCTCGATAGATTTCAACTGAAGAAGATACTTGCACATATAACATGTGCAAGCGGGCCATTTACACTGACAGTATGGGTGACTGTGGAGATCATTTGGGTGACTGTGGAGCAATACAGACAGTGGGCAAAACTGCTCTAATAGACAATTCCCTCATGCTATTAAGACTTTACCTGATGCGTCTACATCTTCATAGATACTCCGCTAGTCACCAAATGGTGCATGGTGGTGGGTACCCTGTACCACTACTAGTCATTTCCTTTCCTGTTCCACTCGCAAATAAAGTGAGGAAACAATGACTGACTATATGCGTCTATATGCGAACGGGTAAAGGTCTGTTGACAAATGCAGCTGTGGCGGGAATAATTTCGAAGTTCAAAACCACGAGTTGTTTAGACGATAGACCCCATAGTGGCTGACCGAGCACAAGGCGTAATGTTGCTGAGACAGTTCGGGAAGAAATGGAGACTGTAGTGGGTTCGTTTATGCATGAGGAAGTCAGCACTCGTGCAGTCGCACATCGCACTGGCATTCCATACACTACTGTTTGGTTGGCACTTAGGCGTACCCTCCGATGCTATCCGTACAAAATCCATTGGCATCATGAACTGTTACCTGGATTTAGTGAAGCGGAGGGCATTTGCGGTGTGGGAGTTTCAAAAGAAGACGACAATTGGTTGAGTAATGTGTTGTGGACCGACGAAGCTCATTTAACGCTTCGAGGGTCTGTCAATGCCCACAACTGCAGAATTTGGGCTACCGAAAATCCTAGAACTGTCATGGAACCTCCATTGCACGATGAGAAAGTCATGGTATGGGTTGGATTTACCACATCTAACATTATTGGGCCTCTTTTCTTTGAGGAAATGCGTGATTCTGGTTTTGTATCTGCTTCCGTGATGGGTGAGAGGTACGCTGAAATGTTACAGATTCACATCATCCCCAGGCTGGCTGATAAACACCTGCTGGAACGTATGTTGTTTATGCAGGATGGTGCTCCACCCCATATTGCTAGACGCATAAAGATCTCTTGTGCGCGTCGTTTGGTGATGATCGTGTGCTCAGCCGCCACTTTCGTCATGCTTGGCCTCCCAGGTCCCCAGACCTCAGTCCGTGCGATTATTGGCTTTGGGGTTACCCGAAGTCACAAGTGTATCATGATCGACCAACATCTCTAGGGATGCTGAAAGACAACATCTGATGCCAATGTCTCACCAAAACTCCGTACATGCTTTACAGTGCTGTTCACAACATATTTCCTCGACTACAGCTATTGTTGAGGAATGATGGTGGACATATTGAGCATTTCCTGTAAAGAACATCATCTCTGATTTGTCTTACTTTGTTATGCTAATTATTGCTATTTTGATCAGATGAAGTGCCATCTTTGGACATTTTTTGAACTTTTGTATTTTTTTGGTTCTAATAAAACTCCATGTCATTTCAAGCATGTGCGTCAATTTGTACCTCTCTATGTACATTATTCCATGATTTATTCAGTTTTTAAATTTATACTAACTTTTTGATCACCTGGTATTTCTATTGAGTGTGAGCTGCTGAACTACCTGCTCAAGACTGTTTTCAGAAAATGTGTTCAATAGTATTTCACAGGTGTGTGTATCTGCAAACCTCTACATTGTGTCACTGTCAACTATGTTCTGCCATTGTGTCTCTCTCTTTCTCTCACACTGTCATTGCCTCCTTTGTGCATTTTGATAACACAACCACTGTCTACTGTCTCCCAACATATATTACTTTTCCGCTGCTACTATCTTCTTTCCTCTCTGCATAAAAAAACTGTGAATATGCTCACACACCAAGATTTTTGTGGAAATTTTTAAAGGTGCTGAGGAAAGTAGAATGAGGGACCTAGTAAACCACTTTTCAGTCAAACTCTTTTAAATAAATAGGAACATATTCACATTTTTTCTGCTGGTTCCTTTCTTTTCCCTGCTGCAGCAGGGCATATAACTCATATGAAAAGAAATGTATCAGTCAGTAAAATTTAGATAGTTTACTTATGTGAAACTGAAAGAATTCAAAACTAATTTTACTCCTCAGACTGGATTTTATGTGCAAAAAATTTTGCATGTACTTCATTACAACATGGAGATTCCAAATGATAATGGAAATATTTTATAGTACATTTCTCTATGCTACAACACTTTATTAAAGTACTTTTTCAGTACACACTGTTTTTTGCATGCATATTTTATGGGTAACTTTGAACCTCAACATCTCGGAAACAGATAAAGATATGAAGAACACTTTCAAAGCTTTTCAAGCTTGGGGTCTTAAGAATACATCGTAAAAATTACAGCCATTAGTTATGCATAGCCATTTTTTAATCCAAAGCTGGGTTTCGGTACCCAAATAAAAAGTTCTTGTCGTGTTTTTAGGTAGCAGATAAAGATTTTTGAAAATGCGGAGATCGCATTCTAGAGAAATGTCTAGAGACTTTGCTGTGGTTATTTATAATTTAGATTTTGCCTCATACTGGATTTTATGTGTAGAAGTAGGTTAACACAGTACCTCTGTATCTTGGAAATGGATGAAGATATCAAGAAAATTTTCAAAGTTGTTTGAGATCAGGGTGTTAGGAATACATCATAAAAATTTCAGCCATTTTCTGTGCATAGCTACCTGGCTTTTGGTCTGCTGTTGACAGCAAAAATATAGTAAAAGAAAACCCATCTCTGGCTTTTTCAGTGGAACCCCGATGAACTAATGAACTAATGAACTAATGAACTAATGGTGCCTGCGTAAGTCCCATCAAGCCCACCATAGACCACTTCAAATGCAAAGAGAACCAACCAATTTGCTCCATTTGCCTAAGCAGGAGGGAGTGTGTAATATTCATACTTTGACCGTATACTGTAGGGTAGTGACACAAGATTATTTTTCTGCTGGCTATACAAATGGCCCGCAGCCCAAGCACTGTCTGAAACATTTAAACCTCTCTTTTTCTTCTAGAAACTGAGGTATGAGCACTAGAAAAACCTGTTTTTATGCACAGCGTTTTATAACATATTAGGTACGCACGCCGTCACATGCATACTGATATATAATGTAAATAGTTGCAGATATGTATTTTTGAGTTAAATATGTGAAACAATTTGATGTTGCAGCTGATGCATACATTAATAATAATAATAATAATAATAATAATAATAATAATAATAATAATAATGTATTCAATGCATGATCAGCTATTCTTTTAAACTTGAGCCACAGTTCTACATTCTCCTGGCCATTGGTCAATGTTTTGAGTTCTCCTTTGAGATATGACATCTTTGCTTAAGTATCTAGCTTCCTGATAGCGTAAAACAACCTATTTGTTTTAGTTACCCTTTGTACATTTGGAAATCTTTAGTGCTATAACTGCCTCATTGTCACTGATACCAGTCTCAATGTGGATATCTTCAAAGAAGCATTACTATTAGCTCTCACATATTTCCATTATGAATAGATGCACAAACCATCTGTTATTGCTAACTTTCACAGAAGGCATTTAGTAGTGGTTTCGGAAGGATGAATGGTCTTGCTCACCACTTACAAAACACAAGTTTCTCAGTTGATTGTTGTGTGAGCAAACTCTCCTCCAATAAGTCTAACTTCACTAAAGGAGCTCTCACAGGTAATAATAGACACAGCAACTGTCAGTGTGGTTTGGACAGCTGCTTGTAGATTTGCGAAGACACTTCTGTCGCTGTACTTAATAATGAGAAGCAAGTGTTCTTGTGGTTTGGACAGTTCGATGAAATCACAGATTTATAGCAGCATCCTGAAGTTCAAAATTTCAGCATGGAGCCATTCACCATCAGCATTACAACAGAAAATACTTTGCAAAATTTTCACATTTGGGCCTCAGGATCTCCTTTTCAGCATCATAGCACAAGCTTCATATTTCACGAAGCAGCCTGAACTTTCTGTCTGTTTTGCTCAGTGAGGAGAACCTTGCATTCATTTCATCTTGAAGAAGGACTAGTGTTCTATTCATCAGTCTTTCCATTTCTTGCTCAGCCATCAGTTATCACTTCGCCAATCATTAGTTGTCTTTGTTTGATCTGCCGTACTGTGTCGTTTACCCATTTCTCATATATGTTTGCTCTTTTCTAAAGTTACTTGCTGAAACTCATCTCTTTTTTTTCATGCATCTAGTTACACAGTGCTTTTAGATCAAATCTGGAGTTGTGGAAGTTCACTGAATGAGGATTTTATCCCAGAATAGTCAGGAAATCAATCATCATTTTTCATGAAAAGAAACGGATTATTTTTGTCTTCGATCCAGTAATTATTTCTGCTCTCTTGACGAGCCATCACTGCAGTGTTTTCAAAGCACTGCGATCCTCAAAGTTAACTATCCATTTTTTCCTTTTCCAAGTTGGCCTAAGATGTCATTCACAAGTATTTTGGCATCTTTCTGGCTTATTTCAATCAAACCAAGCAAAAGTTTGTGTAGATGTTCCGTCTCACCTTCACAATCTATGTATACATATCTAGCAACATGCAACATTTGCAAACATTGCTTCACAATGAGGGATATCCAAATCCATTTTGCCACCACTTTTGCCTGTAGGCTCAGATGTAACACTATCTGGTTTCCTATACAGCTCAGAAGATTTCACTGAATATGAATGACTTGTCCAGGCAGTTTTCAATAAGTCTCAAGGCCACTGATACATCTGTTTCCAGAATTTCTCTTTTCTCTCCATCCTCTCTGCTGTCCTGTTTGTCTGGCACAGACTGTTTCATTATGTTCTGTGGGATTGGAAAAATGTATTACGAGTGAAAAAAGGAAATAAAATAAGGCCTATTCTGATAACCACATATAATTTAGATTACTTTTTTTGCTTTTCCCATGTATAATATTCATGACAGCTCATCATGATGTGCAACATGTCAGTAGGTTTACGAATAAGATACAGTTTCTCTGTTAAAACATATGCTGGCAAATTAAATAACACATTTAAAAAAATATATACATTAGAATTTAAGTTCTGATCAAAATACACACCCAGAACTTTTGAACAGTATGTTTTATATATTTCCCTTCCCACGGGCTCACTTGTTGTTGTTGTTGATTATGATGGTTTAATATATTTCTTTATACAAAATTGACTTAACTGCATCTTTTTCTATATTAAGTGATAGACTGTTTAATGAGAAATAATGCAGCAATACAAGTAGAGCAATTAGAGAATGCAGGTAAGCTGTTTGTCCCAATACAAAGAAACAAGTGGGACAAAATTCTTGAGGTTTTGGCATAAGAAGAAAAAAGACCAGATTTTTATGCAATAATTACTCCTTAAATACACTGCTTAACAAAAATTTGGAATACTATCATAAAATGTAGTAAACGATACTAGAGGTCTCATTGACCTAGGCACTTCATGCATTATCCAGTTAGAGCCCATATACTGAACAGTGTTTACTACTGGCATGCTTTGTAGTTGTCTTCCAGCCATGTAAACATACCACTGCTGCAGTGACGCCCTGCAAGAAGGCCAGTATCAACAAAAGCTTCATTCAACTTGCATTCAGCATTGGAGTAACATGGCATGTAGAGGTATATGACACTTTGATAGAGTCAGGATAGTGGTTTTACTTTCAGTGGGTTATACACAGAAACACATTGCTGATCGGTTATGTGTCACTCAATGTGGCATGTAAAAGGTGTGGGGAAAGTACAGAGAGATGATAAATGTTAACAATAGACCTTGCAGTGGTCGTACTCATATGACAACACCAACAAAGGATCATTTCCTCCAGCTGTCAACTCGTGGGCACCCAACATCAGTTCACAGAAATGTTGGAAACAGCTTCTCCCGGGCAACAGAGATTCGTTTCTCAGACAAAACATTGCGAAGAAGATTGCGTTAGGGTGATCTTCATTCCAGAAGACCAAGAGGTCCAATAAATGATTGTAAGGCCCTCCAGACATTAAGTCAGGGACACCTTCATCATAGTCGGTGACAATGCAAGACCGCACTGTACTGTAGCAGTGTGTTGGTATTGTCAAAGAAGCAACATCAACTGAATGCATTGTCCAGTACAGTCCGTAGACGTGAGTGCAATTGAGCATGCGTGGCACCTGTTGAAGGTGGCCATTGCACAGTGTCCAAATCCACCTGACAATCAATGATGCTGCCATTGAGGAATGGGACCCTACACCCCAAGATAAACTTGATGGTCTCATCCAGAGCATGCCTCACAGAGTGGAAGAACTCATCCATGTGAGGGGAGGACTTACTCGCTACTAAAGATTAATAATCACCAGTGAAAGATTTCCATTCTAATTGCTTTCAAAATGTTCTCTTTGGAGATAGCCTGATTTGTTTCAAAATGATTTTTTGTAACTAACCAAACCATTCTTGTTTTCAGAAAGAATTATGTTTATTTTGTTAATAAGATATTGTTCAAATCTCAGAGGATGTACAATAAGAAGTCATTACGGTAAACTGTACGGTATTCCAAACTTTTGTTGAGATGTGTATGTGTGCAAAATATGCACATCAAATATTCACAAGAGTTATTTGGGAGGGGGGGGGGGGGGTTCCTACAGTTGACTGTGGAATTTGAACCATGGTGATAATAGGCATTTTTGACATACCTAGAGCTGGCGAAGGAGGAAAGTACATGACTAAATCATGGGACCAACTGGGTATCGGAACCATAACCTATGTAATGGTAGTCTGGCGTTTTTGTTACCATGCTACTGAATGGCACAACATGAACACATGTATTTGCTCTATAAAACCATGTATATGACGTATAAAGAAGAAACAATTTACTCACCTAAAAAGTGACTTCACAAATGTACCACTCCAAAAATGATAGCTGTTGTTGACATGTTCTCCCTTTCCACCCTGCGTAAGGAATGATGATAACACACTTGGTCAGGTTAAAACCACACTATCAAGTCATGGTTGTACAAAATACTTTTACCTTGGCCTTTAGCATTTAACTGCTGAGTGTGCAGCAACAAGATATTTAGTTTTTGCAACCAGATTCTCCAGTATCAGGCTCTTTCTGTTGTAATAACACTGTGTGCTAGTGACACTAAATAATCCTAGATGTGTCTCTTGCGTATTCCCTCACTGAGATCAACACAACTTTACAGTTAACTCATTTCAATAATTTTCACCTTACAATGAACTAAAAGAATCTCATTTCAGTAATTCTCTTTATGATGATACAATTCAAAATATGGAACAACACACCATTCAGAATAGTTTGCATGTAACAATAATGTGATTCCTGTGTTGTTGGTTCATTGTCAATCAGTGCAAATACGTGAAAAAGGAAAGGAAAAAAAATACTCTTTATGCTTTTGTTATGATGCCTCTTTTGGCATATTGAAAGTGACTCTACCTAGTACCTTAAAACAAGAAACAAACACCTCTGTATTGGGGAGGGAGAGGTTTTGTTATTCAGCACAATCTGTTCTACATTGTACCATGATTTCCTTTCATATACTGGGCATTCAATAAATAATGCAACACACATTTTTTTCCCAAAGCAAGATTGTTTTATTTGTGATTTAAATGCACCATATTGTTCCCCAGTTGACTGAAACAGTTGTTAGATTGTTTTGAACACTACAGTGGGTTGGTGGTGGTATGCTGGTGCCTTCCTCTGACCTTTGAACTGACTTACCCAGCCAGCTATAGGGGACCTACAGTTTAACATGGATTCTGAACCTTGGTGCAACTTGCTCCCATTTATGTGACTCGGAAACGCTATTTTTCAATGTTATTTCCATTGAGTTCTATGGCCTTCGCCACCTTAATGTGGGCCCCCATATGGCACAATGGTACTACTCTATTATTCTGCATTTCAATGAAGTTTTTGCTGCACCAGTAACTTCCCCAATTGTTGCTGAAGAGCTCGCTGCCTGTGCTTCAGTGGGCCAAAGAGATTGAAGTCAGAAGATGCGAGATCCGAAATGTAGGGTGGATGAGGAATAACAGTGCACCAACATTTTGTGATATCCTCTTGGGTGTGCAGACTTGTTTGTGGCCTTGCATTGTTGAAGTGAAGGAGAAGTGCATCCACATTTTTGTGGCCTCGAACCTGCTGTAATTGTTTCTTCAATTTCCTAAGCATCTCATAATAGACTTCAGAATTGTTCATTTGCCTACGAAGAAGGGTGTTGAAGAAGATTGTGGGCTTGACTTCACCACCTGAGGTGGTTGTTTCGTAGTACTACTTTCAAGGAGACGTGATGCCACTTCATGGACTGCTGTTTCGTTTTGGTCTCAAAATGATGAATCTATGTTTCGTCATGTACAACAGTGTTTGACAAGAATTTGTCACCATCAGCCTCAAACTAGCAAGCAGTTTGCACACAATGTTCCTTCTTTCTTCTTTATACTATTCAGATAGGCTTTGAGAAATCCAGCAATTGCAAATTTTTGAATACCCTAACTGATGGACAAGTGTGTCGGTACTATCAATAGAGATGTCAAGTTGAGCTCTGAATTGCTTGAGTGTTATTAATCCATCACTTTGAATAAGAGTGCCCACATGTTGTGACATTGCCGGTGTCACTGCTGTGTGTGGCTACTCTTTGTGTGGGAGATCAGACAGATTTCCTCCTTCTTGTTCTGTTGTTGACAACATGTGCTTTGGCCAGCGACCAGTGACTTACCATGCTTTTATCCATAGATTCAAAGAAATTCAGTGAACATTTGTGAATCTGCTTTTATCCTTCTTCATTTTTTCCTTCTGTCACAAAATTGCACCTCACAGGAAGGGCATCCTGAGCATGTGCACTGATTGCCATACCCTAGTTACACCACTACCGGTAATTAATGTCTGTCCACATATGTTCATTGTACACTATTAAAAGGAGGTTGGCTGTTAACCAAGACAGGCCCCAATAATATTATGATTCAGTGCCTGTGAATCGAATCTATTTATGAGTTAGGCCACATATTACCTGGGTACCTGTGCTACATAACTGTAAACATGGTGCAGTGGAAAAATTTATGCGAAGAAGCTGTATTATGATGTGAATGAAAACAGTATTTAGTGACTTTCCTTCAAATGACTGTCTCGTCAATCTTTTTAGTTAGCTAATATTTGTGAATTAATTCATTCCTTTTATTACATATGCATTCCTAGGGATTCAACATTGTTACAAGTGTAAATAATTAATATCATCATGATCCCGAATGTAACAAACATGTTATTTGCCATATTCAAATAATCCTGTGAAACATTTAACCCAACTGCATTTCCCAATGAGCTCTGTTGGGGCAAAAATGCTGTTTCTTTTATTTTGCATTTATTACATGTTTTAAATATCTTTAAATAGTATATATTTACAACTGTTAGTTAACAGTTCAACAGAACTTGCTGTTTGCTAGACATTGTGTACAGATTTTGTGACACATCTCAATATCTGTTTAAGGGCTCGAATGCTATTGTGACATTTGTCTTGAGACTGACTACAAATGTATAACAGATGGCTACTGCTTTACGTCTATCTTCATGGATAAAAATACAGGGTCCACGGAATTACAGTACAGGTATGAACAAAACTTTAATGCATTTCATTTATTCACAAGTTATTAAGAAACTCAGTTGTTTATTATAGGGCAGTATACCACATAACAATGGAAGTAGTACAGCCTGAACTGCCCTCTATGCAACACTACCATTTAACGTAGTTACAATGCATTTGTAGACATTTGTGCCATCATTGAACCCAGGCAACAAAACAAATTTGGGAAAATTCGGGGTTTACTTCTTGATCTATGATTTTAAAGCTTTTTTAACTTCACCCTTGAAGAAAGTGTATGTGGACACTGTAGTGGATATCAGGAATGTGCAGCCAGGATGAAGAAGTTTGATATTGGAGGAATGTACATTGCACATAAACCGTACAGTGACTGGCCGACATTTGTCACAGGTGGCAAATGCAGGCGTACTGATGAAGTGGCAAATGCAGGCATACTGATGAAGTGATTCAAGGAGACACACACATTAAGAGTTCACAGTCAATAGCGAAGGCAGTAAATGAAATTCATGCCATCAAGCATTATCACGATAATGTGTGCCCCTACACATCATTTTTAACAGTGGTGCCTCGTGCACCCTACAGCTATGATTTGGGCCTATGAAAGTCAATGTGGTTATGGATTCAGTGACTTCAATGAGGTTAAAACAGTTGTAAAATTTTGGGGCAAGAAGCAAAACCCTGAATTTTTATAAACAGATTTTGATGCATATCTTCAACAATGGTGCTCTTGTGTGTATATGCGTGGTGACTATATTGAATGCTGCTGTTGTGTAGAGGACAGATTAGGCTACAATCTGTACTAATTCTACTGTTATATGCTAATTATTAAAATTTTCTTAACACAGGAGGAACTACATTTTGATCCACCCTCTCATTTGTATTTTTTAAATATATTTGTAGCAAATTTATCTTGTATGCTGCTGTATGTTAAATAAAGGAAAACTGAAAGGGCAGAAGATATTAATAATTTTAAGCAGCATCATTAATAGACAGTTGTCATTATGTGTTTTTTGATACTGAGCTGCTCTGCCTCATTTCTCTCATTTTCCTTATCACTAATTTATGTATTATATGTAGGTTCTGTGTCATTTTGTTGTATACAGGAAGAACAGTTACTAGTACAATTTTTCTGTAATATGTCTTATCATTTTCATTGTGATGTAAAGTATAAAATAATAAACAAAAGGAAGCACTATCTGCAGGCGATTGATATGGAATAACAACAATCAGAAAGGATACCCCATAGAAGAGGCATTAGTTGAGACAGGCACAATGAAACATAATGCATGAAATATTCAGATTTTGGACAAAGTTCTTCATCAGACATAGAAAAAACACACACATTCACATGAGAACAACTCACACACACTTGGTCTCTGTCGTCTCCTGGTATATACCCAACTGCAATTGCCTGTGTGGTAAGCAGCAACCATTGCTGGGGTAGGTAGTGGGAATATAGAAGACGTGTTGGGTGGGGAAGAGGAAAGGATAGCAGGACAGGGGCGGAGGATGTTGTTAGTGTGGCACCATGGGAGATGCAAGGACATATAAGATAGGGCTGCTAGGGGCAGCATCAGGATGCTGTGCTGGGGGAGGGGGGGATGCCCAAAGAAGAGAGGAGCGAACTAGAGACATGCGAAGGACTATGTACGTGTGCTGACATACTAGGGGGCATGCATAGTACTGGAGTCTAGGCAGGGAAGGTGGTAGGCAGGTGGAGGACAGAAATTACTGAAGGTTGAGGCCATGTGAGGGCGAGATGGATTGTTACTTTGTCATGTCCACATAGCTACTTTTACAGGTGGCCCCACCTTTCGAAGGGGGTAAGAGATGTCTGTGATGAGATTGGAGTATGTGGTAGTGGGAGAGTGAATGGTGATGCACACACAAGCAGAGAAAAGGTGCCCAGGTAGCCAAGAAGAATAGAACTTTATTACCACAGAGAAATTACACAATAACATAAGCAATAGAAACAGCCTCCTAATCTGCAGAAAGAATGTCACTAAACCAATACAGTCATTGAAGGTGCAAGTTGAGCACTTAGTCTTTCATGACCAAGAAATGCTGCTGTAGGCACGGTCATTGTAGGCCACACTGGTGATGTTCAGATAACAAACATTGAACTTGGATGAATATACTCATGGCTCTTTTGAAGCAGAACATTGGTGTTGAGGCTGGGACTTACATTTATTGGTGAGCTGTTGGGCAGAGCCATATAATGGCCAACTGGCAGAGAAATATCATGGAGTAATTGTGTGTCTTGTGGCTCGCTGATGTGAGCTAGTGATGGCTATATCCAGTGAATGTGGCGTCCTCTGTTCTGCAATGGCTGGTGCAGGAAAGTTGAGCTGCATCGACTTGCAGGTGTCTAGACAAGGCAGCAGCCTGCAGCACTCTGTTGTATGGTTGGCTCACAAGGCACCAGCTGTATGCCATATTTCTCTTCCCTTTGGAAAAGACAGCAGAGCCATCTCCCTTGCATATGGTAGCTGTGGTGCAGGCAACAGCTGAAGTTATGGGACTCATTTTCCGAAGGAGGAAGTGGTGAAGCCATCTGGAACAGAGAACAGAAGCAATTAAGAAGGCCAGCTGAAGGCTCAGAGGGGATGCCCCAAAGGGAAGAGACTGGAACTCTGTGGAGAGAAGAAGGCCATGGAAGATGTAGGAGATGATCATGGTCAGAAATGTCCAGGGCCCACAACTAGGGTGCAGCAGCACAGAGTGGGGTGGGTCGAGATGAAAGCACACAGGGTGCAATGAAAATGCCTATTGGGGAAAAAAAATTCCAGTGTGTGTGTGTGTGTGTGTGTGCGTGTGTGCATGCATGAGGGCAAGGGCTCTGGTTCACTTGTGTATGTCACTCAGAAGAGATGACATATGGGAAAGGAATTAGTGTCCTGGAGATGTAGGCTAAAGGCTGGTAACACGCAGGAAGGATGATGAAATGAAGGGTCACACAGCAGGAGGAGACAAGAAGGGGACATCAGGGATGGCAGAAGATGGAGGGAGGCTGTCATTGGACCAAGAAGGTGCTGGCACACAGGAGTCAGGGCAGGAGCCAGTGATGCAGGAAATGCCAGTGAGAGGCTGAAGGTGGAGAACGGCAAATGGGACATCAACAAATGGGCCGGTCTGAGAATGGGCCAGAGGTAAGGGGGTCGGCAGAGTGCGGACTAAAGATGCGTGGCTGGAGGCATGGTGGGAACTGGTATTGCTCAAACCTAAGGAAGCACTATTGCTGATGGCAAGAGTGCCGGAGACACCTGAATAGGTCACGGCAGGCACCGGACTGACACAGACTGCCCAGGAGGAAGGGTTCATGATGCTGGTGGCTGATGGGAGACTGGCACTCGAACCAATGGTGGCCGGTGGAAGGTAGCCACTGGACAACGCAAGGAGCAGACCTGGAAGAACAAGAGACATACAAGGTTATCATCAAGAAGGACAATTGTGTTGCAGGGGCTGGTGGTGGTGCCGGAGCAGAAGCTGCTGTAGTTGCTGGCACTGGAGCTGGTGGCACCAGATTGGAATGTGCTGGATTGATGGCAGAGGAGGCAGTGCAAGAAGCGAGTGAGCGAGAGGCAAAGGGGCCAGAGGCATGGTGGTTGGGCGTGCCTAGAAGAGAAACATCACGAAGAACAGAGACTGTAAGGAGGCAAGCCAGTGTAGCAAGGAACATGGGTCAAGAGTCCAAGGCATCTCTATAATCAGGAGGAAATGGAGGCAGTAGCATTTTGTCATTTACAGGGGGCACTGGGATGGACGAGGTGCTGTTGAAGAGGCTCTGAGGTGCACAGGAAGTGCTGAGTGTAATGAAGAAGCAAAGCTGCCCCATTTATAGCCTTTGAAAAGCATCAAGTGAGTGGTGTCCAGGTAAAATGGAGCAGTGTTGATCCTCTAACTGATGAAGCTGCAGAAGTGAAAGTTCCGCCATGAAAGGAGCCTTGGGAAAATAGGCAAGCAAGACCAGCAATAAAAACACTTGGGAGGATCCTACAGTGACAATAGAAGTGTACAGCTTGGGAAAATGGAGCATGCAGAAAGACGCCGGAATAAAGGAAGTAAGCGGCATTAGCACAAGGTGAAGACAAGACAAGGCAAAACAAACAAGGAAAGACATAGAAGCATGCAACGTTAGGTGCACACAAGCAAATGCAATGCAAAAGAAACAGGAACCCAGGTGTACTATCTCATTGTAGTGTCACAAGCGAAAGAAGAGAAAGGTGCCCAGGTAGCCAAGGACAGTATAACTTTATTACTACAGAGAAAGTACACAACAACATAAGAAACAGGGAAGGCAACATAAAAGATCATCCTGATCTGCTGAAAGAATGTCACAAATGTTGATACAGTCCTTGAGGGTTGCAATTTGAGCACTCAGTCTGTCACAACTGAGAAAATCTGCCATAGGCACAGTTGGTGCAGGCTGCACTGCCGATGTCCAAGATTCTGATTACATGCACTGCTCTTGAAGGAATATACTAGCAGCACTTTCAAATAGAACATCGATATTGAGGCTGCGTCATACACTGGCTGGGGAGCTGTTGAGCAGTGTCTTATAAAAGCCACCTAGCAGTTGAATACCAGGTAGTAGTCTTGTGTTTTCTGGCTTGCAGATGCAAGTTAGTGACAGCTGTATGCTGTGAATGTTGCACTCTCAGTACTGCAACAGTTGACACAGATGAGCTGAGTTGCACTGACTTGCAGGCATCTTGACAGGGCTGTGACCCACAGCACATTGTTGTGTGGCAAGTGACTGGATCGCAAGGCACCTGTCATATGCCACAACATACCTTGCAGGTATATGGCAGGGGAATGACCCATGAGGCAAGGGACTGGGATAAGAGATGGAATATGGACAGAAAAGGATATTATGTAGGTTGCAGGAGGGGGCGGGGTAGGGTGGGGGGGGGGGGGTGGAGAGGATATTTCACCTTTCAGGCTGCAATGACAGGTAATTAGGTAGTAGAAACCCTGGTGGAGAATGTGATTCATGAGACTTTGGTGTGGACTGGATGGTAGCTGTAGAGGTGGATATTGTGTTGGTGGCTGTTAGGTTTGATATGGTACTAATGTAGCTATCTTTGATGTGGAGGCCAACATCGAGGAAGGTGGCTTGTTGGATTGAGGAGGACCAGGTACCAAGTGAAGCAAGTGACGGAGGAGGTGTAAAGCTTCTGGAGGAATATGGATTGGTTGTTCTCACCCTCAGTCCAGATTATGAAGATTTCATCAGTGAATCTGAACCAAGTGGATTTGGGATTCTGAGTGATAAGGAAGGATTTTGGTAAATGGCTTGTGAGTAGGTTGCCATATTACAGTACCATGCGGGGACCCATTGCTGTATCACGGATCTGTTTGTAGGTGATGGCTTCAAAGGAGAAGTAATCGTGGATGAGGATATAGTTGGTCACTGTGACCAGGAAGGAAGTTGTAAGTTTGGACTTGGTTTGAGCATTGGAAATGGTAGTGTTCAGTAATGGCAAAGCTATGGGCATGTTGTTGCTAGTGTAGAGGAAGGTGGCATCAACAGTGACAAGCAGGACACTGAGTGCTAAAGGAATAGGAACTGCGGAGAATTTCTAAGTGAAGTGGTTGATGTCTTTTTATATGAGGAGGTATATTGTGGGTTACGGGCTGGAGGTGTAGGTCTGCAAGGGCAGAAATTTCATCTGTGCGGGTACAATAACCAGCCATATAAAGGAGTTTCCTAGGTGGTTAGCTGTATGTATTTTAGGAATCGAGTAGTAGGTAGGAGTGGATGGAGTGGTGGAGTGAGGAGAGACACATACCCAGGGAAGAGATTCTGGGATGGATCTAAGGCCTTGAGGAGGGACTCTAGATCCTAATGGATTTCTGGAATGAGGTCACTGTGGTAGGGCCTTGAAGATTGACATATCTGACAGTTGGCCTCCACCAGCATCCCAGTGGTTTGCAACCACAGTGATGGAGCCT
Organism: Schistocerca gregaria; assembly: GCF_023897955.1. Classification (NCBI taxonomy): domain Eukaryota; kingdom Metazoa; phylum Arthropoda; class Insecta; order Orthoptera; family Acrididae; genus Schistocerca; species Schistocerca gregaria. The sequence goes on from NC_064923.1 coordinate 420,899,247, forward strand.
TTGTCGACAGGTAGAATTATGACATTGGGATCAATTTTCAGGTGATGGGTTGCATTGCTTTTTGCCTATGTGAGGGCGGTTTCCATGTTGAAGGATTTAAGGAATAACAGTGAGACGAGATCTTAGGTTAGTAAATTCTGGAATGTTAACAGGAGGTGTGGGTGAATCATGGTTAGATGGAAGAGTAAATTGAGTCATGCAGGATTCAGTATAGGTTTTGAAGTGAGTCTAATTGGTTGAGTTTGTGGCAAAAAGTGTTTCCACTGTAGGGATAAGGAGAAGAAGATAAGATCTTTAATATGACCAGCATGACTGAATTTGAGAGTTGGGCAAAAGATAAGGTCTTTGGAAAGGACAAATACTTCTGTGGTACTGAGGCTTTTTGAGGATAGGTTCTTCACTGTGTTGCAGGTCTGTTTAGGCTCTGGGTTCTGTAGGGTAGTGGCAGTAAGATTTGGGGTGTGTGTTAAATGTAGTATGTCTAGCAGCTGTGAAGGGATGTGATGGAGGTTTGATGGAGGCTCGTGTAGTGTGCTGTACAGCAGTAGTCCAAGGCGGAAGTTTGAGGAGAATAGATTGAACAATTTTTGAGGTGGCATTGTGCTTTCTGCTCTAGTTCCTGAAGGGAAAGAGTTTCAGTCTGGGAGATGTGATGCAGGAATTTAGGATTATAGAGCAGGAGGATTTTACAGATCCAACAAAAGTGGTGCAAGGAGGTGTGGATCTGAAATATGTAGTTTTGCAGGACTGTGTTGGTGAAGGCTACGGACTGATGGAATTTGCACAGAGAGCAGTAATTATGGAAGTAGGGATTGCAGCTGAAGATGGGTAATTTCATGGTCAAGTTAGTTGAGAGATTCCACGATCTAGGCGGCAATGGAGGTAGCCAACAATGGAAGAACAGTATATGGGTTTGGTTTCTGGCTAGGAATAGGGCAAATTTTCTAGTGAGGATCCTTAGTGAAGGACAAAAAAGCCTATAAATACATAAAATTATATGAAGTATGTGTGACTATCATAAAAACACAGCCAGGTGAAATGGATGAAATATAGCGAAAAAAGATAGAACCAGATTAAGTACGATTTGTAGTTAGTAATAACGAAATAAAATCTATGTGAATTAGTGCCGATAGATGACGGCAGCCAGTGTGTGTTGGGCTTCTGTGAAAGTGTATGTTTTTTTTTGTGTGCGATGAAGAAATTTGTCGTATAGTGGAATAAATCTAGCATTCTTTTACATTATGCCTGCCCGCAACTCATCGTCTCCTGTATGTGGTAAGTAGCAATCTGTCCTTTCCAATTGTTAATGATTGATGTGTAGCTTTTAAAAATATGTAGCAGCATACACACTTGAGTAGCACTCAAGCAGTTGTTCCTTTTGCAGTTTATGTTCACACTAAGGCAGACAAAACAACAGAGATACCCAAATATGTTCACCTCTGGACCTTCAGTGGCACTGACGATGTGAGTGGTTAATAGTATTGAAATAAATATTGGAGGAGGGGGGGGGGGGGGGATCCACTACAGTAATTGCGAGAAAGTTAGGTGCCAAATTGCAAATCCAAGGGTTCTGGGTTCAATTCCTAGATAGTCTTAAGATTTTTGTTTTGTTTCTTATGATTTCTTTCCCCTCTGGCAGTAATTTGTTCATTTGAATAATTCCATGCCACTACTTTGTTTGGAACGCCCATGTTACACTGTATGTGCCTCCTATAGTCTAGATAAATCTGTTCAACACCCTGCAACATGACCATTCCAAGTAAAACATTGTGGTACTCAGATGAATCTTTGAGAGCAGACCAGTTTAATTTTTTAAGGGCAAGGGAATGAGAAGAGGACTATACAAGTTTTAGGCTGAGGTGTTTGCCAGAACAGAGGAGTTGCTGAAGGAACAATCCACACTTCTATAATTCAGAGGAACTGGCACTGGTCAAATGGAAAAGGGGGGGGGGGGGAGGGGTTAGGAAGAGGGTCAAAACAGTACTGGATCTGAAATAATTATTAACGTCATTGGTGTTGGGATGTGCAGAATCTTCAGCAAATATGTGTTCGAGATTGCAGTACAATTGATAGATGACGTGGCTGCTTGCACATTTGGCCCTACCTTATGTTGGACAGGAAATGCCTGTGATTGGGCCGTGCTAGCAGATGGTCAGTGGGTCTACAGGACAGGCCTTGCACCTTGGTTGTCCACAAGGACATGACCCATGTGATGTTGGATGAGGTGCAGGACAGTAATAGGGATTGACTAGAATATTGGATTTGTTGGTGGATGATAGAATTTTACTTTGGATGATGAAGATTGGTTGGATCTCTCTCATCTGAGGGCATGGTAGATAGTCAAAGCTATGGCTAAAGAAGAAGTTATGTTCTAAAAGCCTTGGTGATATTATGTGATAAGAGGAGGTGAAAGCTAGGATGGTTCCATCAACCATGCCCTGTTTTTATAGTGGCATGTGATTGTGTGGTTTTGAACTAAGTATGTTAGCCTTGTTCTTGGCAAATTTTAAAATATTTCTTGTGACTGTCACTATTTCTGTTTCCTAACTGTAGTGGAATATTCCCCTTGTACAGGATGTAGAGCAACAACTGGAGTAGGTCAGAGTGGCCTTGAGGCTCTGTTTGTGACAAACAGCCAGTCATTTGTTTCCTATATATGTGTACCAACTGCTTGTGAGTGTGCAGGATTACCAAAGTTGCCTTCTCCACATTATCTGTGTGTTCTTTAAAGTATTGTTCTGTACTTGACAATTCAGACTTTTATTACTAGATGAATCAGGCTGATCCAGTTCTTCATTGAAGATATAATTAGTTACTGTCCATGCATAAAGCAGTTACTTGTGATATTCCAGTATTTCATATCGTTATTGAAACATATTGCTTGACAAAATTTTAACCCATCGTCATTTGGGTGTGCATCTGGGGCAGTATTATTTCTTCTTCTTATATTTCAACTGATAAATTTATAGCCTTCTGTAAGCTAGTCGGTGACAGAACTATAATTATTTGACACAATACTGCATAATAAATACATGTGTCAGAGATAAGACTTCTAGTAACAAGGGAGTCAGCCATAGATAAAACTTTGTGTGGCTAAGAATAAAACGTAGTAGATCCCAAGTCAGGAAATTGGCAGTGCTTATGAATTATATGGTTAATTTGTAAAATGGATGGCATGTGTTGGTATGTGAGGCAGCAAAGACTTATGACTGTAATTCCTCTGAGAGTGCAGACGTGAAATGAGCAGTTTCCATGATTTTTCAGTCTGGGAACTCTCATCTCATTTGAGCAGGTTGCTTACTAATTATGAATTGTGCTTTATTTGTCTCATAATGGACATAATCTAAATCATTTGATTCAAGTACAAGACACACGTCAACTTGTGGTAAAATTTCACCATAAACAAAGAACAGTTGATGTTAACAAACAGCATCATAATCATAATACAATTTTGTTATGTACACATACAATAAAATCTAACAATTAATTACCTTTTCCTTAAATTATTTCATCCTCTATGAATTCTTCTAGTGAATAGTAGTTTTTCTCCCACAGAATCTGCTGTAGCCTCATTTTTAAAATTTCTGGCTTCATATCAAATATGTTTTTGCCCATTAACATGCTATATATTGTCATCCTCATATACTGTGGAATGCATGTAATTTCACTGTTGTGTGGGTAACATAAAATTGTTTTTATTTCTTGTGTCATATTAATCATCATCATCATTTAAGACTGATTATGCCTTTCAGCGTTCAGTCTGGAGCATAGTCCTCCTTATAAAATTCCTCCATGATCCCCTATTCCGTGCTAACATTGGTGCCTCTTCTGATGTTAAGCCTAATACTTCAAAATCATTCTTAACTGAATCCAGGTACCTTCTCCTTGGTCTGCCCCGACTCCTCCTACCCTCTACTGCTGAACCCATGTGTCTCTTGGGTAATCTTGCTTCTCCCATGTGTGTAACATGGCCCCACCATCTAAGCCTGTTCGCCCTGACTGCTACATCTATAGAGTTCATTCCCAGTTTTTCTTTGATTTCCTCATTGTGGACACCCTCCTGCCATTGTTCCCATCTACTAGTACCTGCAATCATCCTAGCTACTTTCATATCCGTAACCTCAACCTTATTGATAAGGTACCCTGAATCCACCCAGCTTTCGCTCCCATACAACAAAGTTGGTCGAAAGATTGAACGGTGCACAGATAACTTAGTCTTGGTACTGACTCCCTTCCTGCAGAAGAGAGTAGATCGTAGCTGAGCACTCACTGCATTAGCTTTGCTACACCTCACTTCCAGTTCTTTCACTATGTTTACATCCTGTGAGAATATGCATCCTAAGTACTTGAAACCGTCCACCTGTTCTAACTTAGTTCCTCCTATTTGGCACTCAATCCCTTTATATCTCTTTTCCACTGACATTACTTTCGTTTTGGAGATGCTAATCTTCATACCATAGTCCTTACATTTCTGATCTAGCTCTGAACTATTACTTTGCAAACTTTCAATCGAATCTGCCATCACAACTAAGTCATCCGGATATGCAAGACTGCTTATTTTGTGTTCACCTATCTTAACCTCACCCAGCCAGTCTATTGTTTTCAACATATGATCCATATATAATGTGATCAACAGTGGAGACAGGTTGCAGCCTTGTCTTACCCCTGAAACTACTCTGAACCATGAACTCAATTTACCGTCAACTCTAACTGATGCCTGACTATCCATGTAAAGACCTTTAATTGCTTGCAAAAGTTTGCCTCCTATTCCATAATCTCGTAGAACAGACAATAACTTCCTCCTAGGAACCTGGACATATGCCTTTTCTAGATCTATAAAGCATAGATACAATTCCCTGTTCCACTCATAACACTTCTCCATTATTTGCCGTAAGCTAAAGATCTGGTGCTGACAACCTCTAAGAGACCTAAACCCACACTGATTTTCATCCAATTGGTCCTCAACTAATACTCGCACTTTCCTTTCAACAATACCTGTCCCGACTCCCAGGCCATTTCAATTATCCTGTGTAGCCATTTAAGACCTGACATTCCACTGTATTTGATGAGTTCCAACTTAATTTGAACCATCCCAGCTGCTTTATTGCACTGCAATCGATTGACCATTTTCACAACTTCCTCAAATGTGATCCTATTTCCATCCTCATTCCTATCCCATTGTACATCGAAATCTGAAACATTACTGATCATATTTTCACCTACATTTAGCAACCCTTCAAAATATTCCCTCCGTCTGCCCAAGGAATCCACAGGATTCACAAGCAGTTTTCCTGATCTGTCTAAAATACTTGACATTTCCTACTTACCTCCCTTTCGAAGACTGTTAATTACACTCTAAAATGGTTTTCCAGCAGCTTGACCCAAAGTCTCCAACCTGTTTCCAAAGTCTTCCCAAGATTTCTTCTTGGATGCTGTAATTATCTGTTTGGCTTTGTTTCTTTCTTCAACATAACTTTCTCTGTCTACCTGAGTTCTAGTATGTAGCCATTTTTGATATGCTTTCTTTTTCCTTTTACAGGCTGCCTTGACTGTATCATTCCACCAAGCTGTTTGCTTCATCCTACCTTTACACACTACTGTTCCAAGACATTCTTTAGCCACTTCTAGTATTGTGTCCCTGTACCTTTTCCATTCCTTTTCCAATGACTGTAATTGACTACATTCAACTAACTGGTACGTTTCTGAGATCATTGTTATGTACTTGTGCCTGATTTCCTTATCCTGAAGTTCTCCACTCTTATCCTCCTACATATGGACCTGACCTCCTGCACTTTCGACCTCACAGTACCAATTGTGCTGCAGATTAAATAATGATCAGTGTCATCAAAGAATCCCCTGACTACACGTGTGTCCCTCACAGCCTTCCTGAATTCCTGATCTGTTATTATATAGTCAATGACAGATCTGGTTCCCCTGCCTTCCCAAGTATACCGGTGAATGTTCTTATGTTTAAAAAAGAAGTTTGTGATTACTAAGCCCATACTGGCACAGAAATCCAAGAGTTGTTTCCCGTTCCTGTTGGCCTCCATATCCTCTTCAAATTTACCCATAACCTTTTCATACCCTTCTGTTTGATTTCCAATCCTGGCATTAAAATCATCAATGAGCAGAACACTGTCCTTGTCCTTTACTCTAACAACTACATCACTGAGTGCATCATAAAAACTATCTATCTTATCTTGATCTGTCCCTTCACAATGCAAATATACTGACACAATCCTAATTTTCTTGCTAGACACTGTCAAATCTATCCACATCAGTTGTTTGTTTACATACCTTATTACAACTACGCTGGGTTCCATTTCTTTCCTGATGTAAAGCCCTACACCCCATTGTGCTATTCCTGCTTCGACTCCTGACAGGTAGACCTTGTATTCTCCCACTTCCTCTTCTTTCTCACCCCTTACCTGAATGTCACTAACAGCTAAAACATCCACCCCCATCTTACTTGCAGCCTCTGCCAGTTCTACCTTCTTCCCAGAGTAGCCCCCATTGATATTAATAGCCCCCATCTCATTACCATTTGTTTGCCGAGTCATATCTTATTAGTCCCTGGTTTGTCAGTTAGAGGTGGGAGTCCGTCACCTCCAAAGGTCTGAGGCATTTTGCTCTGATTTTTGCCAGCATTGTATTTAAAGTACCAGGGAAGCAGGTTGCTAGCCTTACTTGCCCTGAGTCCCATTGAGTTTTACCCCTAACAGTTGAGGGACTAACCGATGGATTTGGTAGTCTTTGCCGTATGAGCACAAAGGTGACCACGACTCAGAATATGTCCGAGATGCCCAGCCTTATTCCAGAGTAACTGGTATCCCGACTGTCGGGACCACTTACTTGGCCACTCATACGTTGCCCGTGGTTCATGAACTAGGACATGGCTACAGGAACCCACACCATGAACCACTTGTGTCATATTTATGATTAAAATTATTCTCCTCGAACAGTTTTTGTCTGCTGTGCAGGAAGATTATGATGTCATAAATGTATATGGAGGGAACAGTTAGGATTTGTAGTTTCCAAAATTATGGGGCAAAAAGACTCCGTTTGCTGTGCAGTACACATGTATTGGACAATTTTCTTTTGCAGTTTCGGTATTTGAGATACCGTACTTGTCTTACCAAATCTCTCATGACCACTGAATCTCAATAGGATGAGGCTGTGATCAGCATCATGACTTCCCATAATCCCTGGAATGGCCAGTGGTAATACAATGTTCAGGCACTGCAGATTTATTGGCTTGTAGAAGGCAGGTGTGTCGTTGGTGTTCAGTCCACTGTTTGTGTACAGTATGAACTGTTTGTCCTATGTAGCTTCTGTGATACTGATAAGGTATTTCCTAACCATCAACCTTTCATGAAGGCAGGGAAAATTTCAAGAATCATATGACAAAATTTTGAATCTTATTAATGCTGTCTTAGAAACCAGCAACATATTTATCAGGAAGGTGTCAACCAATTATTTCTGTGTTCATGACTTGAGGTATACAATTTAGCAGATTTAGGCTTATTTCTTTTTGCTGAAGCTCTTGTCCTCTTAATTTCCCTCTTTGATAACATATTCCCATAGATAAAGTCTCTTTGAAAGAAATGTCTTATCTATGTAAGAGATGAGTTGAAAAATACTAGGCTTAACATGTACTAGGAAAAATTAAATTTGTCACTGACCCTAAGGTTTTTTGAACACCACACATCTTTATTAGGTATGGTCCTGTTGGAAGCATTGTACCCTTGACTCAACCATGATGCAGTTTGGCATTTTGCACATTTTAACAAACATTGTCAGAGGTGAAACAATTAAGTTTCATTTAAAGTCATATGACTGACCAGGGTTGAACCTCATACCTATATATCCATAGTTGAATATCTCACCACTGGGCTACCACATTAATGACAACATAAAAACAAGACAGCTTTTGCAGACTTTGTTCTGGAGTGAAGGTCAGATGCCATTCCGCTTGTTTTCCTGACAGCATACTGCAATTCTTGCACTAGAGGGTCACAAATTTTTAGCATGAAATAAAATTTTAACTGCATTGCATTAGACCTAGCAATGAGGTCAGTCACCAAACAGCACATACCACTTCCAGTGACACTTCTTTTTCTTTCCTGCTCAAGTGCCATAATTTCAGTACTTCCTTTATATTGGTAAAAAGGCAGAAAGCCATGATTCTCTTCTGGACAGACTGGTATCCCAGAACTGTAAAAGATGAACACGTTGTGTGAATACCCACTTCTTATTTTCTGTCTTTCCAAGAGCATCACAACATTAACCTAAGGTTTGTCTACTGTAACAGCTGTATTTTCATAGTGAATAATTTTTTAAGCATTGATTTGCAATAAGAAATGCAATGTTCTGTGTGCTGTTCTGCTTTAGCACTGTGGAATTATTTTCTGAAGGGGTTAGTGAATTTATGTTGCCTTGAAAATATTTTCACTCAGGTCAAACCTAAACTTCTGAACAATGAGCCATGTAAATATGGGCAGATTTCCTAATAGTAGAGCTGTATCCTCAAAGCAACAACCTGCCCCTCACTGCTGAGAGGAAATGTGCTGCAAAACTGAGTTCTCATGTTTCTTCCATTAAGAAACTGAGCAACTACTGTCGTGAATTGGTAGTAGCAGCTTTAACTCTTGAATCCAGTGGATGTAAGATGGATCTGAATGTCTGCAGAAGTAATTTATTAGTCCACTTGGTACATTATAGGATGATGAGTGAAATAAACCTGACTGTGTCTTTAAAGATTCCCATGACCTCTGGCCAGCATCATGGCAAATATCTCGGGGAGATCAGTTTTGGTTGAGTTTGAATTTTGAGAACCTGAGGCTTCTGAGCTTCTCGATGGGTCCGTGCTATGAATTCTTAGAATTGTGAACTATGGTTGTTATTCAGTGAACACTGATGGTTGTGATCGCAGAGCATTGTACAAAACAGAAAATTTTGTGGTTGAGAGAAAAGTGGAAACTTCTATAAAATAAAATCTCAGTTTCATGGTCCACAGTATGTCAAGGAGCTGAATGGCATTTGAGATGAAATTCTCAGCAGTGTACAATGTTTGGAGCACTTGATTACATCCCATTTGTCATAGGTTCATCTAAGGTGGGTGGAGTTAAAAGAACTTCAGAAAGGTAATTGCTTACAGTCGTCACATATCTTAAGTACAGCATTTTGAGCCTTACTCCATACAAGTGCAACTTTATTTCTCAACCAGTTTCCCTTATTTCAAGCATCTTTCGTGGAGGGACTAGAAGTAAAATGAAATGAAAAATATATGTAGTACACACAGTCAAATAAAAAATATAAATATTGTGTATATGAAGATAATCATCTACAGTACTTATAGAACTGCACAATGAAAAATTAAAAACACATTAACATCAACTAGAGCATAATCATATGCTGTATATAAATAGCTGTCACGATGAAGTGCATACAAACAATAAAACTCATTTCAGCATTATTCATACAGGTTATGTCATGAATGCAAGATAGCAAACTGGCATATATTGCCAGTATAACACCAAAGGTGGGAGGCATAATGAAAGAATATCCAAAGCAAAGGAGCATGTACCATCACAGACCAGCAGCTCTGTTATAAGGTCAAAGGCTGACAGCAGTTAGAGATAACAACAAAAGTGGCATACAAACAGTCCTTAGCCTAATATTGGTGATATAACAAATCCTTATTATCAAAATATAAATCAGTAATTTGTAATTAAAAAGAAAATAAGCATTATAAGTAATAACAACTTCCTACGTCATTTTTTATGAATAGCATTGCGACGTAATGGAGTGAGACTCTGGTCCTGTTCAAGAGAACATTACAATCATGTTTTTGCTTTAGTAATACAACTGTTGCATATACATTATGCACTGTTAGTAATGTAAAAGTGCTCCTCTAACAGTAACAAGAAGTGAACATAGGTGAAGTCCCAAGAAATATACAGCAATCAGGCAAAACCTATTTACATAATCCTAACAAATGATGAGCTCCCATTATACCATTCATTGGCCTGGCAATATATACCTGTTTCTTATCATCTATTCATGACACAACCTGTATGAATTGTGCTGAAGTTTTATTGTTTGTATCCACTTCATTGTGACATTTATTTATACAGAACATATGATCATGCTCTATTTGATGATAACGTCATTTTGATTTCTCATTGTACAGCTCTATAAGTACTGTAGATGATTCTCTATTCATACATACAATATTTATATTTTTATTTGACTGCGTATACTACATATATTAATCATTTTATTTTACTTCTTGCCTCCAGTGATGATGCTTGTAATAAGTGAAACTAGTTGAGAAACAAAGTTGCAGATATACAGCTGAAGACTCGAGATACCTTACTTCAAATGTGTGTAGTTACTTTGGATGGACTGTTACTTTCCTAGCTATTCATGTGAACTCACTAAAACCCAGTGATTAAGTTAAATTTCAGTGCGCCCATTGGCTTGTGTTTATTCAGTGAGTATTAACACCAAGACCAGGTTTATAAAACAATGTGGTGGCTATTCATCATAAGGAACTAGCTGAAAGTAGTTTGTTGGATATAGGTTCCACCTTTTATGCAAACACACTGTTTTTTCTTGTTACCCAAACATGTTTCAGCAGCTCTGTACTGTCATCAGTAGGTTTTGTTTTATTGAAAACTTTAAAAAGTGCCCATATTTTCAGTTGTAACAGATCTAACAAAGTGAGGTCTAAAGGCAGTTATTGTTCGCTTTTGTTCTTGCTGTGATTTTACATTATATAGTTTTGCAGGACCATCTTTATGGTGTCCACTTTGTTAGATCAGTTACAACCTTAAATGTATTTACTTCTTACAGTTTTCAATAAAACAAAAGCCACTGATGATGGCATAGATGCGCTGAAACATGTTAGAGTAACAAGAAAAAACAGCATGTTTGCATAAAAAGTGGAAACTATATCCAATAATTTTAACTGAAAACATGGAAAGAAGACGAGCTGCAGATCCAAAAGATGAATAGCAAGTAGTTTAATTAGTAATTGAAACTGAAAACAAACTTCTAGCTGTAGGCTAATTTTTTTGCTTATTCATCAGGAAAAGAATGTATTTTCAGTTTGGAAAGATGTCACTCTACTAAATGTACAAAAACCACAGGGCAGCTGAAGTGGTTGTGAGGAGTGAAATGTGCACACAATTACAGTGTCATCTTTATTGCACCTACCGTCCAAATGCATCATATGGAAGTAACTGTTACCGAACAGTTTCCAGATGTACACCTTTTTTTAAGTTGTCAATAAAAGCATGCTTTGTGCTTTATACTGAAGTTAGAACATACATGAATAGGTAGTGAAGACTCAAAAGTTCTGTGTAATCGGGGTTGTTCATGTCAAAGCACTGAAATGTTTATTTCTTCGTATTGCTATAGCCCAGTTGCCTGTGTGCTGGTATTCCAATGTACTCATTAAATTGACAGAGGACCAGGCATTGGACCATATGCTATAATGGTAATGTAAGACACTTCTTGGGTTCAAAACCCATTGTTCATTTCACATGATACAAACACCTGCTTTCAACACTGTGCTTACTTGAGCCATACAGCATGTAAAGCAGACAACTCAATAGGTATGATTGATTGATATTCTATTGACAACTGCTCTTAAGAATAGCACATCATAACTTCCTGTGCCCTTGAGAGGGGTCAGCTGCATTTACAGTTTCATTTAGATGAAACACCTCTAAGAGGTAAGCTCTTTCTGGCAACTCAGACAGATGTAATGACAGAATGTCCTGGTCACCAAGAAATATTAGTTTCTTACAGGTTTTATTATCATGGGCAAAAGAAATTATTCCTAAGATGCAGGAAAGTTGCAAATCATGAAACAACAATACATATCTGAACTGTTAAAATCAAATATCTCAAAGAAAAGAAAAGAAAATACACACACACACAAAGTAAAGGTATAAAATAGCAAAAATATCACAGCTCACATGGAATACATACAAAAGTAGGTAATGAAATGAACAGGGGTGCCAGTACAGCTGGATAGGATTTTAAAGTATCTTTCCCCGTGACAGCAAGTAAGCCGAGCTGTACCTAATTCTGGCCATGAGACACTTGTGATAGTTTCAGTTAAGAAGTGGTATGTCCTATGGGCTTGGAGGATCATAAGGATCACATGATTAAGGGAGCAAGAGTTGAAGCAAGCCACAGTATGAAAAGCAATAGATGTTAGCTCTTTGAATTTTGGATTTCAAGTGCCCATTCCTTACCACAATCCATATTCAAACTATGTCACTTTCTACATCTACATAGATACTCTGCAAATCACATTTAAGTGCCTGACAGAGGGTTCATCGAATCACCTTCACAATTCTCTATAATTCCAATTGCGTATAGTGTGTGGAAAGAATAAACACCTGTATCTTTCTGTATGAGCTCTGATTTCCCTTATTTTATTGTGGTGATTGTTTCTCCCTGTGCAGGTTAGTGTCAAAAAAATATTTTTGCATTCGGAGGAGAGAGTTGGTGGTTGAAATTTTGTGAGAATATTCCAACGCAATAAAAATCACCTTCCTTTTAATGATGTTCAGCCCAAATCCTGTATCATTTCAGTGACACTCTCCCATAGTTCGTGATAATTCAAAACATGATGCCCTTCTTTGAACTTTTGCCTCTCATATAATGCTCAAATGATACTGGTGGAATGATGTATCAGTCTGTCTGTATCTCCTTTCTTGTGTTCTTAGATTAAGATATACTCTCCCATTTCATTTAAGAAAGTTTGCCTCTTGTTGACATCAGAATTTTAATTTTTTAATTTTTCCACACTTTTTGTATGCTAAATGACATGAAGCACTTCACTAATGATGTGACAGTTACTTCAGATTGATAACAGGAGAACTGTGTGATTTTTTTCTGGAAGAACCATTAGTTAACTAAGTGCCTGTAGTATTCTGTATGTATAGACATGTTGCCAACCAATTGTTTGTTCTTATTTGCTTTTTCTCTCCAAGTAAACAAACAGTTCTTCCAGGAGAAACAATTGCAGTTGTCATGATGATAATCTGTGATAGTTGTTGCCAGATCATTAGTGAAGTGTGTCATTTCATCTAGCACGCATGAGCAAATCATGAAAAAACAATAAAACTGAAAATTTGGATGTGAATATGTAAAGATTTTTTAAAGTAAAATGGAAGCGTCTCTCTTACCTTATGGCCTGCCACACGGGAATAAATGCGAGAATTATTAGAGGAAAAAGAGAGAGTTACATGTTATTTATGTAAAAATTAGGGCACATACTTTCAAATGTATAATGTGTGTAAAAACCAAACTGTTTATTATTCCATAAAAATCTACTGTAGAAGGCTTTTGAAATAATCGTCAAACTGTGCCTGAACATTAAAATATAGCATTTCAGTTACAAAAAGACATTTAATTGTGAGTGATTACTGAATGTGACTGTCCTTCAGATTGTTACACAAATGTTGCTTGTATTTGTTGCCAGGTCAATACATCCAAAATCTGACTAGTAGTACACAAATGTTGCTTTTATTTGTTGGCAGGTCAACACACCCAAAATCTGGCTAGTAGTACACAAATGTTGCTTTTATTTGTTGGCAGGTCAACACATCCAAAATCTGAATAGTAGTATTTCTTTTGATTATTATCCGGTGTGGCTGTAGTGGTCCAGTAAATAGAGCACTTGACTCCAGTCCTGGAGGTACCAGGTGCAACCTTGGGTAGGAATGGGGATTTGTACTCATTTGAGCCCTCCAGAATGTGCTGAGCATGGGTGTGTCGGAAGGATGCACCATGGTTCAGTTGCTCTATTAGGGAGTTAATATGAAAGCAGATAGAGCTTAGCAAAATAAAAGCCTTCTGACGAGCAAAAGCAGGACAAGTTCAAAATTCAGTACAATTTTGTCTAAAAAATTGATGAAAACTTCAAAGAAATTTTGTTCATAAGTCAAGTTGGTAAATGGATCAAAATGATCTACACAGTCATTCACTGATCTTTGAAGTATGAGACAGAGATGATTGAAATACTGAATTCAGTTTCCTGAAATTGTTCGCTATTGAAGATTGTGATAGGTCCTGTCTTTATTTCACAATTGCCAAAAATAACAGGCATTGAGATAAATTGTTGCACAATAAATAATAAATTAAAACCACTCATCTGAGGAAAGGTAACTTTACAGTTCTCTATAAATTATCCAACAGCACTGCATGATTTCAAGCAGAAGTTTATTATCAGTTATCTGAACTTTATGTTTTAATGTACATTTGCCATCTGAATTATCAGATATTTTAGCAGATACAGCATGGGCTGTAGATGGCATTTTACTTTTTATTGTTCATGCTAATATGGTGAAGAAGATTTAATTTTCAACCATTTGAGCAACATCCTCAAAGGGGAAGTGATCACTTTTGGCTATCTCCCTACTCTGAGTATTATCAACTTCAATTTCATTCAGTAATTGACCATTTTAAGTTATGACATGGGCACTTATGACTTCAGCTGCTGTGTGCCCTTAAGCAACAATAAAACAACAAAAAAACATGCCTTCACTGCATGATACCAATGGTAACATTACCGAAGACAGTGCCACTAAAGCAGAGCTACTAAATACAGTTTTCTGAAATTTCTTCACCAAAGAAGACAAAGTAAATATTCCAGAATTTGAAATGAGAACTGTTGCTAACATAGGTAATTTAGAAGTAGGACCTGACTTTCTCCCGGTGTACACAAGGTTCAAATAACTTATGGAATAGCAACAGGGTGATGTCATCAACAACTGCCAGTATTTTGACAGGAGCACACCGTGCTGTTTTCAAGACAGAACAATACTCAAGAAAGGAAATAGTAGTACTCTGTTGAATTACAGACCCATATCACTAACATCAATTTGCAGTAGAATTTTGGAAAATAACTGTATTTGAATATTACAAATTACATTGTAGAAAAATGATCTATTTATCCATAGTCAACACAACCGTAGAAAATATCATTTCTGTGCAACCACAGCTAGCTCTCTGTTCTGATGAAGTAATGACTGCTATCAATAGATGATTTCAAATTGATTCCATATTTATAGAATTGCAGAAAGCTTTTGATACTGTTCCTCAAAAGCAGCTTCTAATCAGATTGCTTCCCTAAGGAGTATCATCTCAGATGCGCAAATGTATTGGAGATTTTCTGTCAAAAGGGTCACTGTTCCTGGCATTTGGTGGAATGACATCAAATAAAACAGAACTAATGTGTGGTTTTCCCCAAGGAAATGTTGCAAGCACTCTGCTGTTCCTAGTCAATAAACTATTTAGGAGACAATCTGATCAGTCATCTTAAGATTGTTTGCAGATGATGCTGTAATTTAGTATCTTGTAAAGTCATCAGAAGATCAAAACCAATTGTAAAATAACTGAGACAAGACATTTGTATGGTGCAAAAAGTGGCAATCGACCCTAAATAATGAAAAATGTGAGGTAATCAGGATGAGTACCAAAAGGAATTCATTAAATTTTGGTTATAAAATATCAAGGTGTCAGTTCAACAAAATACCTAGGGATGACAGTTACAAACAATTTATGTTTGATCAACGACAGATAATGTTGTGAGGAAGCCGAACCATAGACTAAATGTTATTGGCAGAACCTTAGAAGATGCAACAAACCTAGTAAAGAGACTGCCAACACTATGCTTGTCTGTCCTTTCATAGAGTGGTGTTGTGTGGTGTGATATCTTTACCACATATGATTGATCGTTGTCATGGAAAAACTTCAAAGAAAGGCAGCTTGTTTGGTATTATTGCAAAATAGAGGGGAGAGTGTAATGGATGTGATACACAAGTTGATGTGGCAGTCACTAAATCAAAGGCGTTATTTGCTGCAGTGAGATTGTTTCATAAAATTTCAATTACTGACTTTCTTCTCCATATGCAAAAAATATTTTCTTGATGTCCTCTGACATGGGCAGAAATGATCATCTTAAATAAGAGAAATTAGAGATTGCACAGAAAGATTTAAGTGTTCATCTTTCCTGCTCACTGTTTGAGAGTGGAATGGTAGAGAAGTGTGAATTCCAGAGTTGTTATGTAGATGTAGATTAATCCTTATGCTGAAGAGTCTATATCACAGAGTCAATCTGAAGGCTGTCTGCTTAATAAGTGGAATAAGAAGTGTCCCCTTAGCAATTGAGCAACTCGTGGCACTGCAAAGGTTCAAATACCAGGCAACTGCAGAGGCCCTCACACTGTTGTGTACGTTTTTATTATAGGAAAACAAAATGGCTGAATACGAAGGACAATAAGAAACATTAAGTAAAACTGTAATCGAGATTATTTAAGAAGATCTCTGAGAGATTGTAGCACTGTTTCCAGCTGTCAACTGTGAAGCATTAATGGCAACATACGAGCCTGCTCTATGCTGAGCACAGATGTCAGTTGAAGCCTACTTGCCATCTTGGTGTCTTTTGGAAATCTGTTTCTATGTTAAAGCTCTGTGTTAAATCTACACTCTTAATGTTAATGCGTTAAATTGGCAGTCAGATCTGAGTATGTACTTTGAAACAATGTTTTGTTATGGATGGATACTTGTCATCAGAGAATTGAAAATGTAATTATTTTATGCCAATTCTCTCTCACAAACATGGTGCACATTTCAGCAAAACAGCCAAATTTTTTATTTTTATTTTTTTTTTTATTTTTTTTTTTTTTTTACTGTATTGAGTGAGTTTGAAGAGCAGCACTGCATTCTGAACACTTCACCAAGACTGAGCAATATGGTGGAGGCAGGCCACCTTACTTTCAACATCCTCCTATAGCACACCATCTCAAATACTTCAATTATCTTCTTTTCCAATTTTTCCTCACACAGTGATTCACTGCCGTACAATGCTGTGCTCCAAACATATATCCTCAGAAATTTCTTTCTCAAGTTAAGACCGATGTTTGATATTAGCAGACATTTCATGGGGCAGTATTACCCTCTTGTTTCTTTTTTTGTGCTAGTCTGCTTTTCATGTCCTCACATCATCTGATATGTGATATTTTGTTTTCAAGGTATTAGACTTCCTTGTTTTGGTGTTAAGTTTATCACTAATCTAATTTCTGCTAATCCTCATTACTTCTGCTACTCCTAATTACTTTTGATTTCTTTCAGTTTATTTTCAATGCATATTCTGTACTGGTAGACTCTTCTTTCTGTTCAACACATCCTGTAATTCTTCTTTGTTTCTGTCGAGGATAGCAATATCATTATTCAATCGTATTGTTGATGTTCTTTGATCTCAGATTTTAATCCCATTGTGAAGCTCTCCCTTCGCTCACAGCTGCAAGCGGCGCTGACTTTGGTCGCGCAGCTTGAGGCTGTTGCCAATGGGCACCACTGTGGGGAGCCGGACTTGGGTATCACGGGGATGTCAACCTCATCCCGTCTGTCCCCAGATCGGTCTGCCGCTGTGGTTGCCCCGGTTGCTGCCCGCAGTGGGGCTGAGCCCTCGCCTGTGGTTGATTGGGAAGTCGTTCCAAGGCGTGGCAGGCAGCGAAAGGCGTCCCCGGAGGCTGATCAGAAAGCCTCCCCGGTGCGTCTGACAATCCGGTTTCAGGCACTGTCTCTGGCTGAGCCAGATGCAGCTGCCTGCCCTGTTTCAGAGGATCATTCTCAGCCTTCAAGGTCCGGGCAATCGCAGAGGGTGGGCTTACTGGTAGTTGGGAGCTCCAATGTTAGGCGCGTAATGGGGCCCCTTAGGGATACGGCGGCTAAGGAGGGGAAGAAATCCAGTGTGCACTCCGTGTGCATTCCGGGAGGAGTCATTCCTGATGTGGAAAGGGTCCTTCCGGATGCCATGAAGAGCACAGGGTCCAGCCAGCTGCAGGTGGTGGCACATGTCGGCACTAATGACGTGTGTCGCTTTGGATCTGAGGAAATTCTCTCTGGATTCCAGCGGCTATCTGATTTGGTGAAGGCTGCCGGTCTTGCTTACGAGATGAAGGCAGAGCTCACCATCTGCAGCATCGTTGACAGAACCGACTGCGGACCTTTGGTGCAGAGCCGGGTGGAGGGTCTGAATCAGAGGCTCAGACGGTTTTGCGACCGTATTGGCTGCAGATTCCTTGACTTGCGCCATAGGGTGGTGGGGTTTCGGGTTCCGCTGAATAGGTCAGGAGTTCACTACACTCAGCTGGCGGCTACACGGGTAGCGGAGGCTGTGTGGCGTGGACTGGGCGGTTTTTTAGGTGAGAAGGCCTCGGGAAAGTACGGGATGGGCTGCAATGTCAAAGGGTGCTTGGCAATTACAGGACGTGCTTGGATCAAGAAACAGTCGGAATTATAGTTGTAAATTGTTGTAGTTGCACTGGAAAAGTCCCTGAACTTCAAGCGCTAATAGAAAACACAGAAGCTGATATCGTTATGGGTACAGAAAGCTGGCTAAAGCCTGAAATAAGTTCTGCAGAATTTTTTACGAAGTCTCAAGACGGTATTCAGGAAAGATAGATTAGGCAGAATTGGTGGTGGAGTGTTTGTGTCTGTCAGTAGGGGTTTATCTTGTAGTGAAGTCGAAGTAGATACTCTGTGCGAATTGGTATGGGTGGAGGTTATACTTAACAGCTGAACTAAGTTAATAATTGGCTCCTTCTACCGACCCCCAGACTCTGATGATACAGTTGCAGAACAGTTCAGAGAATGTCTGAGTTTCGTAACAAATAAATACCCCACTCATACGGTTATAGTTGGTGGGGACTTCAACCTACCCTCGGTATGTTGGCAAAAATACTTGTTCAAAACTGGTGGTAGGCAGAAAACATCTTCCGAGATTGTCCTAAATGCTTTCTCCGAAAATTATTTCGAGCAGTTAGTCCACGAACCCACGCGAATTGTAAATGGTTGCGAAAACACACTTGACCTCTTAGCCACAAACAATCCAGAGCTGATAGAGAGCATCATGACTGATACAGGGATTAGTGATCTTAAGGTCGTTGTAGCTAGGTTCAATACCGTTTCTTCCAAATCCATCAGAAACAAATGCAAAATAATTTTATTCAAAAAAGCAGATAAAGTGTCACTAGAAGCCTTCCTAAACGACAATCTCCATTCCTTCCGAACTGACTATGAAAATGTAGACGAGATGTGGCTCAAATTCAAAGATATAGTAGCAACAGCAATTGAGAGATTCAAACCTCATAAATTGGTAAGAGATGGAACGGATCCCCCGTGGTACACAAAATAGGGGCGAACGCTGTTGCAGAAGCAACAGAAAAAGTATGCGAAGTTCAGAAGAATGCGAAATCCCGAAGATTGGCTAAAATTTACAGACGTGCGAAATTTGGCACAGACTTCGATGCGAGATGCCTTTAATAGGTTCCACAATGAAACATTGTCTCGAAATTTGGTAGAAAATCCGAAGAAATTCTGGTCGTATGTAAAGTACACAAGCGGCAAGACGCAGCTAATACCTTCGCTGTGCAGTGCCGATGGTACTGTTACCGACGACTGTGCCACTAAAGCGGAGTTATTGAATGCAGTTTTATGAAATTCCTTCACCAGGGAAGACGAATGAAATATTCCAGAATTTGAAACATGAACATCTGCTAGCATGAGTTTCTTCGAAGAAGATACCTTAGGGGTTGCGAAGCAACTCAAATCGCTTGATACGGGCAAGTCTTCAGGTCCAGATTGTATACCGATTAGGTTCCTTTCAGATTACGCTGATACAATAGCTCCCTACTTAGCACTCATATACAACCGTTCGCTCACCGATAGATCTGTACCTACAGACCATTGCGTAGGTCACACCAGTGTTTAAGAAGGGTAGTAGGAGTAATCCATCTAACTACAGACCTATATCATTGACGTCGGTTTGCAGTAGGGTTTTGTAGCATATACTTTTTACGAAATTTCAGTCACCAACTTTCTCTTCCAAATGTGAAAATATTTTGTTGAGCCCAACCTACATAGGTAGGAATGATCATCAAAATAAAATAAGAGAAATCAGAGCTCGAACAGAAAAGGTTTAGGTGTTCGTTTTTCCCGCGTGCACTGTTAGGGAGTGGAATAGTAGAGAGATAGTATGATTGTGATTCGATGAACCCTCTGCCAAGCACTTAAATGTGAATTGCAGAGTAGTAATGTAGATGTAGATGTAGATGTATTTCCACCATTGCTTCTTCACTATATACACTCCTGGAAATTGAAATAAGAACACCGTGAATTCATTGTCCCAGGAAGGGGAAACTTTATTAACACATTCCTGGGGTCAGATACATCACATGATCACACTGACAGAACCACAGGCACATAGACACAGGCAACAGAGCATGCACAATGTCGGCACTAGTACAATGTATATCCACCTTTCGCAGCAATGCAGGCTGCTATTCTCCCATGGAGACGATCGTAGAGATGCTGGATGTAGTCCTGTGGAACGGCTTGCCATGCCATTTCCACCTGGCGCCTCAGTTGGACCAGCGTTCATACTGGACATGCAGACCGCGTGAGACGACGCTTCATCCAGTCCCAAACATGCTCAATGGGGGACAGATCCGGAGATCTTGCTGGCCAGGGTAGTTGACTAACACCTTCTAGAGCACATTGGGTGGCACAGGATACATGCGGACGTGCATTGTCCTGTTGGAACAGCAAGTTCCCTTGCCGGTCTAGGAATGGTAGAACGATGGGTTCGATGACGGTTTGGATGTACCGTGCACTATTCAGTGTCCCCTCGACGATCACCAGAGGTGTACGGCCAGTGGAGGAGATCGCTCCCCACACCATGATGCCGGGCGTTGGCCCTGTGTGCCTCGGTCGTATGCAGTCCTGATTGTGGCGCTCACCTGCACGGCGCCAAACACGCATACGACCATCATTGGCACCAAGGCACGATGTTGGGGCGTGAGCGGAAGACGGCCTAACGGTGTGCAGGACCGTAGCCCAGCTTCATGGAGACGGTTGCGAATGGTCCTCGCCGATACCCCAGGAGCAACAGTGTCCCTAATTTGCTGGGAAGTGGCGGTGCGGTCCCCTACGGCACTGCGTAGGATCCTACGGTCTTGGCGTGCATCCGTGCGTCGCTGCGGTCCGGTCCCAGGTCGACGGGCACGTGCACCTTCCGCCGACCAATGGCGACAACATCGATGTACTGTGGAGACCTCACGCCCCACGTGTTGAGCAAATCGGCGGTACGTCCACCCGGCCTCCCGCATGCCCACTATACGCCCTCGCTCAAAGTCCGTCAACTGCACATACGGTTCACGTCCGCGCTGTCGTGGCATGCTACCAGTGTTAAAGACTGCGATGGAGCTCCGTATGCCACGGCAAACTGGCTGACACTGACGGCGGCGGTGCACAAATGCTGCGCAGCTAGCGCCATTCGACGGCCAACACCGCGGTTCCTGGTGTGTCCGCTGTGCCGTGCTTGTGATCATTGCTTGTACAGCCCTCTCGCAGTGTCCGGAGCAAGTATGGTGGGTCTGACACACCGGTGTCAATGTGTTCTTTTTTCCATTTCCAGGAGTGTAGATTGAACAACAGAGGCTAAAGACTCCATCCATGTCTTACATCCTTTGTAATGCAAGCACTTTGTTTTTGTTATTCCATTCCTATTTTTCCCTCTTGGATCTTGTACTTTCTGTATATTATCCACCATTCCCAATGGCTTACTCCTATCATTTTCAGAATTTCAAACATCTTCCACCATTTTACATTATTGAATACTTTCTTGTAGTTGACAAATCTTATGAATGTCTCTTCCATTGTATACAATGTCACCTATTAGTTCTGTTTGGTATCAGCACCACACACTTGAGCACTGTTCTAGGATGCATTGTATGATGTTTTTCAAACCATCTCTTTTTGAAAATCATTGTATTTTGTCCAGTATCGTACCAATGAACCAAAATCTGTGTTATGCTTTATCTGAGATTGACCATATACGACCATCCCCTTTCATATCCCAGCAAAGCATTACATTCAGGTTTTTGTACAAGCTGATCAATTTGAGTTGGGAATCATTGACATTGTACTCGTAGGATACATTTTTTTCATTTTCTGAAGAACGAATGTACATTTCTCAACACTTCAAGTAAGTTGCCTGTCTTTTGCCACCCTGAAATCTTGACAAGATCTGACAACATTTTGTGTTCCACTTTCAAACATGCAGATGCCAAAGAGAACAGTCAGTAAAATGGTAAGTACAAATGCAGAACAAAAGATAATACACTTATCTTTCTCACATTGCACAGTTGTAGGTGCATTATTCATATACAATTACTGAATTGCATCACAGTGTCACTAAAGCAGAGCTACTAAATATTGTTTTCCAAAATTCCTTCACCAAAGAAGGTCCAAATGCAAGAAGCAGTTAAAAGCTCTGTGCTGCATGAAATCACAAGTTTGAAGGAAAATGAACTCTGAAATGTTTACTTCAGTTATGGTAAACAGATGTCCTTTGACACCACATAACACACTGTATCACAGAGACAGATAAGAGCATGATGGTGCCATGTTACATGACTGTCCACTGGAAGTGGAATTAGGTCTTCTCTCATGATGGTGGGCAAAACAAAACTGCCACTCTGGTCTCATGTGACTGCATATCAAGCTTCAGTGTGCCAGTGGTACCCTTAATTCTGTGAGGATGTGCAGTATCTTTGTGATGGTCGACAGCTGGAGCACAAATATCAGTGATTGATGACACTGCAGTATATTTGTGCAGTATTTCTTTTTTGTTTGTTATTTTTTTCCATACAGTACTTTATTATAGATAGTTGGAAAATGTGAAAAAAAGGTAAGGTTGCTATCAATGTTGTCTGCTTGATCATCAATGTACAACAAGAGCCACAACACTCTTCTTTGGAGCACCCCTGAATTTACTTCTACGTCCATCGATCACTCTCCGTGAAAGGTCACCTGACTTGTCTCACGTGAGGCAGTCGAGTTGGCTTTCACTTGATCATTGCTTTCAATCTCTGCTGACTGGCATGGAGACAATTCTGTTCAACACTTCTGAGGTGAAATTATGTTCCAAAATTGTATAAAAGATGGATAACAAGATACTAGACATTAGTTTTGTAAATAACTTCTGTCATCCTTCTTTTTGACAGTTGAGATCTGTACTTACTTCCAACAATTGGACACAGTATTTTGTTCAAGGAATCTATGGTGTACTGTGATTAAAAGAAGAGCTAAGTCAGGCTTAAATTCTGCATAGAATTTGATACAGTTTCCATTGAGATCCACAGCCTTGCTCAAGTTCAGTT
Source organism: Schistocerca gregaria (assembly GCF_023897955.1). Lineage (NCBI taxonomy): Eukaryota > Metazoa > Arthropoda > Insecta > Orthoptera > Acrididae > Schistocerca > Schistocerca gregaria. The sequence continues at coordinate 420,922,499 of NC_064923.1, forward strand.
ATTTTAACTGTGCTTCAACACCACTGACAATAATATTTACATTACTAATCTTTGCTGTGATATACAAATTAAACTTTGGCAATCCAGAATTTCTCCCTTTTCTTTGCTATTCTCAATTTCAGTTCCTGTGTAATCCATGAGTTTCTTGACACTAACTTTGGTGCTGCTAACAACCTTTACATATGACCAAAATTTCTTTGTGTTCTATGAGAGATTGTGCTTTGGTAATCACTGAAATTGTCCTTTTGATAGTGTTTCATTTAGCATTTCTATTAGTAGATTTATGCTTTGTTTTACACGTATTCTACAGTAGTTGCTGGTTCTATAGAAGCTTCTTACAGAAAGTGTATACTATGAAAGGATCACTCCAGTAAATCAAATGAAGTTGGTCAACTATTGTTTTTAATTTCTGCACCAGTTTCTCTGTATTCTCCTTCCCAGGGCATAGTGTACCAAGTTTTCTGTTGATACTCTGCCCAACAAAAACATGAAGCACTCAGGAGGGGAGGAGGAAATGAAATGAAACTTCTGTATGTACTATTTTGTGAGATTCGCTGCTTTTTAAAAGTGCTTCAAATACTGGCACATTGTTGGGAATGTTTTAGCAATTGATCACTAGTCTCATCTGTGAGGAGAATTTCTGTGGGGCTCTACTAATAATTCGGATTCTTTTATAGCTATCATCATCTGGAGTGGATGAAGAGTTGTCAAAAACTTGCATAACAGTCTCTGATGCATAGTTCACCCTGAGTCATTTAGGATAACATTATAGTTCTCAATCATATGCAGCAAGTTTAGGAAATTGCTTCCTAGCATGTCACAGAACTTCTGAAGTCTCTGCTCATTCCAGTAAAAGTCAATTTCCTTATAACTGTATTTTAAATTTTTTTTTATGTTCAACAAATCTATGCCTAGTCTTCACTATAAGAAAGATCCCCACCCCTCTAATACTGAAACATGAGGCTTGCTTCCTTTCAGCTATCTCAAGTGTGTTATAATTTGGGGAAAATCTTTGCAATCACCATGAATACTCCTTGTTCAAAAACAAATAGTTAGACTGGTGTATGGTATCAGTTCAACAAATTTTATGTAGGCCATTGTTCAGGTGCCATGGAATTCTAATGCTGCCATCCTTACACGGTAGGGCCTTAAAAATATAACATGCTCGGAGTTCTGTCAATGCTGGAGTATTAAATGTGCCAGATTATCAATGTCATTTTTAAAAACCTTACTTAAAATAAGGGATATAAGGAAAACTTGTAGTTTCAACATATGAAAACAAGTGAGTTTTATTCAGAACATTTAACACTCTAGGAGAGATTACAGTATAAATAAATTGAAATGATGTATTACTTTTCTATACAAACAAAATTGAATCAGAAGTCAAATACTGTATGCTTTGTAGGGCTCAAAGTTTTAGAAAAGTTCAGTATAAGTAAACACTGTTTTGTATGCCATTTACGGAATGAAATAAGAACCACTGATTTGAAAAGATCAAGAACAAGCAAAATAATAAAAATTGTTAGCAAGAATTTGGTGTTGTCTTAAATAACCAACGGCAGTGCCCATGGTTCATGGGGGGGGGGGGGGGGGTGATGAAAATATAAATACTATTAAAAGCTACAGGTTTTCCTATACTCTGAAGGAAATTGAGAATAACTTGATAAAGACCACCAATACCACATCGTGATGATGTCATTAACTGGTGTATATGGCTTTTCTGTGGTCAGAACGGCAGCACTTTTTCAACTATTTACTTATATTTGTCCCAGTTAGCTTCTGCAATTTTCGCTTGCTACTAATTTAATATATTTGTTTAGTATCAGTGTTTATATTACTTTAGGACTCTATTGGATGATCTGATTCTGCTGAATCTATTTTAACATGCCAGTTAGAAAGTTTGGTAAAACAGGGTGCAAAGCATTTTATCTATTGCAGAACTTCAGTGGAAAGGTGAAGGCACTATGGTGGTAAATTCGTCTTTGACTATCACTAGGTTATTGTCTTTGATAACATTAATCAAAGTCCTGCCATTACTGTCTGTCATGCTTCCTCTCCATGCTACATAATGGGAATTCAGGTCTTCACCTCTTCTAAAGGGAGACCAAAGTTGGCTAGGTGTCTCAAGTCAGCTTCCATGATTCTTTAGTGGGGAGCTTTATACACAGAGACAGCTATAAAAGTTTTGAGAGTAAATTTTATTTGCATGGCAACTAATTTGATGCCATTGTTTTTGCATTGAATTAGGAATTTTACATGTGGCAGTGTATTTTTTAAAAATATACGAACGCTGCCTTTCACATCAAGACGATTCTCCTTGGAGTGAACGTTCTGCTGGTAGTTGAACCAAGTTTCACACAACAGATCATCATCAGGCTGACTTGTGAATATTTCTGTTCACAAGCTTTCTCTGTTGGAGTTAGCTGTTCTTGCATTGCACTGTAATAGTTTTATAGGCTTCATAATTTAGGCTGGCAGAGAATTAAAGATTTCTGTTGTGAGTTGCCTGATTGTTATCATTCATAACACTGTTTGGTTGTGTATTCTGAATGACAGAGTCTATAACATTCATTATCTTATTGATCAGTGCAGCTTGAACTAAAAGCTGTAACTGATTTGATACTCAAGCAGTTGCTAATCTATGGGTACCTGGCAAATAGGAATTTGGCTTATAGGTGTGGCTACATATTGCATGAGTTATAGTTTGTTTCAATACTGGGGTCACCCATGTATGTTATGGTGTTTGCTTACTTCAGGCAACCACCAGTAATGTTGGTGAGCAGTGTTTGTCTGCAGAGGCACATCCACATATTGAATACTATCCCTGTTTGCTCACTGTTGACACTACATGCTTATGACAGGCAGCGGTGGGAAGAGTTATGTGTTTTGTTAATCTGGTGCACTGGTGTTTGTTTGAGCAGTAACAATTGTGCAGGCAAGAAATGATGATGTCCTCCAGTGATGGAACACATAGGTGACATATGAGTATTGTTCAATGCATATGTGAAGTCTTTATTGTTAAACATAGCTGCTGCTTAGCTTTTAGGTGTCTATGATATTCCAGACAGTATCAGGTTTCCCTCACAGTGAGCACAAATAGTAATAGCGGAGGTGCAAGATTCAACAGACTGAGGCCCACTACATTTGTTGCATCTTATCTGGGATTGAAACTGTTTACTGATGTACCTGTAAAAGTGACATTTAAAGCACTGTCTGGCAATTGACACATAGCAGTCTACAGAACATCTAGTTCCATGAATAGGCAGAGTACCCAAAAGAGTCTGATAGTCAAAGGTTAACAAGCAGGTCTGCAGTTTGACAATGCCCTTTACCATCTCATACATATGGCTAGTATTAAATGTGCCAGATTGTCAGTGTCATTTTTAAAAACCTTACTTAAAATAAGGGATATAAGGAAAACTTGTAGTTTCAACATACTAAAACAAGTGAGTTTTATTTAGAACATTTAACACTCTAGGAGAGATTACAGCATAAATAAATTGAAATGATGTATTATTTTTCTATAAAAACAAAATTGAATCAGAAGTCAAATACTGTATGCTCTGTAGGGCTCAAAGTTTTAGAAAAGTTCAGTATAAGTAAACACTGTTTTGTATGCCATAAGAGGGAATATAGATTGCGTGATTCCAAAATCTCTGCTTCTTCAAGTTCTGTATTAAATGCCTCCTCTGAAGTTCTTAATTCAACCATCATTTTGGTTTTCCTGGCAGAAGATATATAACATACATAATTCTTGAGTTCTGGCAAGGAAAGATACAAAATTTTCCATAGAGCCATAGTGCGCAGGCAGCCTAGGTATTTATGCAAACTTTTCGTATGGTCTAAATATGAGCCATTATCTTTATGTTTTAATCCAGTCAAAGAAGGAAAATTAGGGGAAAAATTGTATAGTTGCAAATATTTGCACAGTACTAAGGAGTAGTATCATGAAGAACATACTAAAAATCCTGAACGATGGGGTGCAAGTGTGGAGTTGGGGATGGATTTCCGGGTCACATGTTGTCCAGATCCCATAGCGTCTGTGTTCAGGGGATGGAAAAGTCACAGATTATTAAAAATATTGTTCTGATGAAATAAAATTAACATTTATTTTTAAACGAAGTGGGTTGAAAACAAATGTTAAATGTGTATACCACATCTAAGTGCAGTAGAGCCATATTAAGGAATAAATTGTGTTCCATGGGTGTAATGGGGTGGAAGGAGAAATGTCTGGAGTGGAAGTGAAAGGGAAAGTAGCTCACTGGATTGTGTTCATGCACTTCTCTCCTTCATAGGTCTGCAAACTGAAGATCGTACAAGTGATTCCCCTCTGTATACCCCACTACATCACAAGAAACAACTACAGGGTGTTTCCCAAAGTTATACCAACCCTTCACTGTGGGCCCTATGAGTCGCTGGTGATGTAGTGTGCAGACATGCCTGGAGAGTGTTTATTTTGCACAAAATTCATTAACACTACAGGGAGTGCAGCCATGAATTACTAATAACACTAACACAGGTAATCTATATGGACAGAATCTACATAAATCTCTGTATGCTGTTCTGCACTGCTAGAGGAGAAATTGATTCTTAGTCATCCTGTACAGCAGCTGCAGTGTTCTTCTGGGAAAGGTAAATTCCCCCACCACAGTTTAGAGACGGACTATGTATGTAGACAAAATAATTTCACTGAGCTCACGTTTATATGGTGAAATTACTTTCAGTTTATTAAGAGAGCACTTTTTGCAGTTGTTAAATGAGCTATTCTGTGAAAAGCTCAACAGCTGGCACTATCAACTGTCTACAACATTGAAGAGCCTTTCCCAGATGTAACATGCTGTCAATATGTATTTGACAATGCTGATTTCATTGTCTCCACTACCATTGTGTGGAACACTTTTCACAGAATGAGGATATCACATGCATCATTCCAGCCTCAGCTCTTCCAAAATCTGAAGAGGCCCAGAGGGTTAAATTGTCTCACTCTGCAACAGGAGTAGGTTACCTAGGTGTTATAAAATTTCAGATATTTCAGTATAAGTCAAACAGTGCATTCTAGGTGAACAGGATCACCCTCATTCCATCAGACATATTCACACCTATCTTGGAAGACACACTGTAAATGTATGGTAAGTGACTCCACTCAAATGCAGGTCACTCCATAAGTGTCAATAATTCGTGAGTGTAAAAGCTTAATGCAGTCAGAGAAGTGCAGTAGCTTTTTGCTCATTCATTATTTACCACCAAGTGACTAAAACACAGTTACACAGCTTTACAGTAAACTGTCACTGATAGACTGCAGGAAGATGCCACATTTACCAATCCAGTCCCTTTCTCACTGACCCTACATATGTCATTACAACGTCATAATAACAAATTAAGCACACAGGAACATATTTTCAAAAGAGCTTACTTAACAACTGCACATAAGTACTCACTTAACGAACTGAAAATAACTCCACTATATAAAGACGAGCTCTGTGAAGTCATTTTATATACTCATGTTAGAGAATTGGACAGGAAATCCTGTGAAGGTATAGTCTGTCTCTAAATAAAAAAGCCAGCAGCACTCATTGTGGGGGAAAGTGCTTTTCTCGGAAAAATGCTACAGGTGCCATACAGGATGACTAAGAATCAATTAATATTGAGCAGTGTAGAACAGAATGCAGAGATCTACATATATTCTGTACAGAGCATTACCTGTGTTATAAGAACATAGGGTTCCACGGCCGGTGTCATAGTCATTAAAATTCTTCTGGGTATTACGCTACATCATTGCTAAAAACTAACAACAATAATAAACTAAAACAGTCATTTCGGCCGAATTGCAACGCCCTTCCTCAGGGCATTGTTGTTAGTTTTTAGCAATGATGCGACATAATACCCAGAAGAATTTCAATCACTATACCTGTGTTATCTTTATTAGTAACTTACACCTGCATTTTTGTGAAGGAGGGAGGTGCATGAACACAATCTGGAAACATATCTCTTCCCCCTTGTACTTCTACCACACCTACTCCCCCCTACCCTGTACTCCCCCCTACCGTGTACCCCCTCCCCTCCCGGTAAACACATTTAATGTTTCCTTATAACCCACTTTATTTAAAGATAAACATTAATTCTGTACTGTTAGAACAATGTATTTAATAAAATATGATTTTTCCATCCCCTGAATGCAGAAACTATTGATCTTAGAGAAAATGTGGCTAGGACCTTTTTTTGTAGGAAATTTAATGTAGCCTAATTTTGTACTGGGAAGGATTTTTGATAGTGTCCACAATTTTTTTGTTATTCAAGAAAAACATACAAAAGTGACCTTTAAACCGACCCTCTCCTGCCACTAGGCATGATTTTTAGTATTTTGTTTAGGACTCTTCCTCCTGGCACCGTGCGAGAATTTGGCTGTTTTTGATCTTTATTGACTGTGCTGTTTCTAGAAGTTACGGGACCGCTGAGTAGCTGTAGATTCGACTGGAAGAATAATTCTAACATTTTGTTGGCAGATATTGGAAGCAGAAGCTTCATTTACAAGGTGATCAGATACGTTTGAAACATCAGTAACAGACAATACTTGGTTAGCTACTCAATGAAGGTTTTCGGATTCCTTGATTCCAACTAATGTCACTTTGCTGCTTGTTTCTTGTGCTGGGGAAGCTAGATAGCTCCTGTACTAACATCTGTATCTTCTCCTGTTCAGTATGTGTCCCAGATTAACTCCTGTTGTTGTTGTGGTCTTCAGTCCTGAGACTGGTTTGATGCAGCTGTCCATGCTAATCTATCATGTGCAAGCTCCTTCATCTCCCAGTTCCTGCTGCAACCTACATCCTTCTGGATCTGCTTAGTGTATTCATCTCTTGGTCTCCCTCCAGGATTTTTACCCTCCACGCTGCCCTCCAGTGCTAAATTTGTGATCCTTTGATGCCTCAGACATGTCCTACCAACCGATCCCTTCTTCTAGTCAAGTTGTGCCACAAATTTCTCTTATCCCCAATCCTATTCAATACCTCCTTATTAGTTACGTGATCTACCCATCTAATCTTCAACATTCTTCTGTAGCACCACATTTCGAAAGCTTCTATTCTCTTCTTGTCCAAACTATTTATTGTCCATGTTTCACTTCCATACATGGCTACACTCCATACAAATACTTTCAGAAAGGACTTCCTGGACACTTCAGTCTATATTCGATGTTAACAAATTTCTCTTCTTCAGAAACGCTTTCCTTGCTATTGCCAGTCTACATTTTATATCCTCTGTACTTCGACCATCATCAGTTATTTTGCTCCCCAAATAGGAAAACTCCTTTACTACTTTAAGTGTCTCATTTCCTAATCTAATTCCCTCAGCATCACCCGACTTAATTCGACTACATTCCATTATCCTTGCTTTGCTTTTGTTGATGTTCATGTTATATCCTCCTTTCAAGACAGTGTCCATTCCATTCAACTGCTCTTCCAGATTAACTCCTAATGACCACTAATGAGTGGCTGGTAGCATTCATTGGGTTGTCCAATGTAGGTTCTAGAGAATCATGGAAGGGACCTGTATCATGATGTAGTCACTGGGCAGCCAGTTGGTTGTTGTTGATGCTGACTAGCAGGGGCATTGAAATCATCATCCCATGTGGCATGTACCCCACCATATTTGATGAGGCTAGTTTTTACAGAGAGGAAATTCAGTTGATTTAGTTTATTATAACTGTACCAATTATAAAACCAGTGTTCACACACTCTAAAGAAAATTATTACAATGTGTCACACTCAATAATATTTCTAAATATGCTGAATTGAAACAAAATATTTTGGAGCATTTGTTTAGCCATTTCTGTTGTCATTGCTAACTGGAGTTCCAACCCTATGTTCTTCCTGGTGCCTCCCTCTCCTATACAGGGCGCATAGACCCATCACTGACATGCTTCTCATAGTCTAGTGGACAGGTGGTGACAGAAACTGTACTTTATACATAGAGGACAGTATCCACAGGAGAGGATAGCACCTGAGGTATGTTTGCTATATCTTGCACATATATATTGCAAACATTCCCAGCACATCCATTTGCAACCACTTTCAGTCACTTTCCAGCAGCTTACAAATATCAACTAACTGAGCCAATGCCCAATAACAACATTCACAGTGGGGTTGTATTGTCGTTGTGCGGTGTTTAACAGATCAGTAAACATATAATATTAAATTAAGCGCACTGATTCTCTTATAATGCCTGGACCTGGTACGATACAAGAATTATGAGCTCCCATTAAGAACTGAACTGATTAGCACTCAACAAAGTGATTTCTGTTATGCCATAGCTATATAAAACTGTTGTCTCTGTTTGAAATAAGCATATGCAGTGGGAGTGTATTTTTGTTTTGCCAGAATTGTAATGTGTAGAACTGAATTCTTTCTTAAAGTGATTATTTGCACAGTAGAAACTTTTAACAGTTCATCTTCCAGACAGTGAAGTACAATTTTACGCACTAACTGTTGACATGTAAAATACCGTAATAGTGCAAATTAATGGATGTCATGTGTTGCATAAATTATAACAGCAACAGTAGTTATTTCTGTTTTTGATTCAACAAGTGAGAACATCCTTGTCATCTATTTCAGGTTTTATTTACAAATTTAGTTGTAATGCTGAAATTTTCACATGAACTAGTTGCTTTTTAGGATGCCAAGTAAATTTTATAAATTATGTGGAAACAGGCCATACTTGATGAGGAATTCCTTACAATCACAACTACCATTTTTTTTTAAATTTTGGAAGTGTGCATAATAATTGCCCATAGCATGCTCTCAGAGTTTGTCAACTGGAGTGTAAGATGCTTATTATATCAAACAAAGTTTTTAGCGCTTCAGAAATTATGGCATCTTTGTACTGTTCTGGAATATTTTGTGATCATGTTTGTGCTCTTACATTTATGGACTTAAATTTCTCTGTAACAGACAAGGTTTGTGGGGTTTGGCCAGTTTTGCAACAGTGTTTTCACTCTCTTTCAACCATATTGATTATTTGCAATACCTCTTGTTTTGACTGTACTTTGTTCTTGTAGCAGTTTTGTAATTCATTGATTTATTTTCCCTCCCCTGGCAAATATATATTTGTGCATCTGTTAAATGCACTGTGCCTGCATCATAGAACTTGGTATCCCATTTAAGCTATGCTTCCTCTATTTTCATTAGGTCCAGTGCATAAAGCCAGCTTCATATTGTAACAGTAATATACAGTGTTCTTCTAATAACAGTTATTACATTAACTAGCTTCCTGTCACATGATGCTCAAAGTGACAAGTGACAGTGTTTGATCAGACAGTTCATATGGTTATGAAATGTGCATTATGAGCTTTGTGCATTTCTATAAGTGTTCATCTTACATATAAAATTTGTGTAGCCATGTGAAAATTAAAATTAAATTTTTTGTGGATCATAATAAGTGTTAAAAATTACTTGTAGTAGTGATCTGTTCCCACAGTATTTGCAGATTGCTAATTCACATATTTTCTGTTTAATGTGAAAGGCATTTAATATTTTTATACTGTCAGGCTGTTCAATTTAATGTACTACTTTAACTGTAGAACAGTGCATGTTGTAAATCATGCTATATTTCTATGTATTTATGGGTCTCTCATGAGTGATCTTTGTTCATTGCTTCATCTGCAATGTAACTCTGTAGCTTACTTTTCTTCTTCATCTGTGTTATATTAACTGTGGTCACTCAAGAAATATGTGCACAGTTTTCCGAGAATATTCTCATCAGGCATGTTAAAGAATAAGACTTTGATGAAGTAGTTCAGTTTTCAAAAACAGTGTAATGCTCATAATTAGATTGTGTGACTCATAAAGGCTGTTTGTTCCGACTGATGATTAGTGCTTCAGTTTCCAGAACATACATCAGTTCACTTTCTTCCATTTTCATGAGAATACAAAGTTTTGTCATCAGCAATATTTGAGATGTATGAAGTTTGGTAGGCAAGCTATGAAAAAAACTCTGAAGCATCTTTCCAAAATCTGGTACAGCATTAGCTTCTTAAAGAGTTTTTATTTTGTAATGGACACACTTATTTTCTAAATATCTTGTGTATTACTGTGGTGTAGTTGCAGTTCTTATTGCCCATCTCAGGCCCTATACTGAAAACTCGTACTTGAAGTTAAATAACATATATTTCCTGATGGGACACATTTGGTTGTAGATCACTGCAAAATTCTGTAATCTCCTGCGGAAAGAACACTAAATGTTTTGTGGATAAAAATTATTACAAAAAAGGCACTGTATAGCTCCATAAATTCAGGATTTTTAGGTTATTTGTTGTGTTGGAGCCCATATTCTGGGAAATCAATCTATCAGACAAGAAAATTAATATGAGTATTTACGTAAACTGAAGAGCTTCATAAAGAAAATCAGTCTTCTTACTTCAGAACAAGAGCCACTCTGAAAGTTTTAAGAAACCAAAGTAAAATTCTGCTTCTGAAAAGAAAAAAAAATCTTCACACATTGATTCCTTCCTTTGGGAAGGTTGTGTTGTAAGACTCGGTAGGCACATTTGTTTGGAGATTCACAACTCTGTCGACAGATGATGTATTTAGTTTTCAGCGTGCTACACAATTACATAGTGGTTGATTTAGGCAGTGAAGTGGATTAAGAGTTGCCTGGATTTGAATGCCGTGAAAAATACTTGTATAGTGACCACTATGTGAGAAGGCATTTGTCATGATCAACCACAATCTCAACCACATCTGCCATTGTAAATAACTTAGGAGTAAAGAATACGACTCATCAAGTAGTGAAGGTGTGGAGTTATCAACAGGTGCATAAAAAATAATGAAAATTTTGCTAGCTTTTAGATGAATCCATCAATGAGTGCACAGGCGTGCTGTCATCCAGCCACCAATCCCCCCCCCCCCCTCCCCCCTTCCCACCTCCACTGCACGCACACATTTCTGTGTTTACTGGCTGAACACTGAACACACAGTTGGCTATGTGCCACATTGTGTGTGTGTGTGTGTGTGTGTGTGTGTGTGTGTGTGTGTGTGTGTGTGTGTGTGTGTGTGTGTGCGTGTGTGCGTGTGTGTGTTTGTGTCATTCGTCATAAAGCTAGCACAGTTTTCACCTTTTTTTGTGCCTATCGAAGACTTAATACCACCACTGTTTGCTGAATTGTTTCCTTTATGCATAAATAATTATTTACATTCTGCTATAAATTCTGTACTACATTGACACCTGCCATTGTCAGTTTATCTTCTGTCTCCTTGAAAACATTAGACACTTTAGGCATAACAGTCTGTAGATACAGTACTAGCTTTTAGTGTGTGAATGGGGTGAAGTGTTCATTTTCAGTGAAGCAAATGATCAGTAATATTTGTTAACTACAATCCTTGGTTTCTGCCTGTTCATTGGATGATCATCATGAGAGAAGCTCTGTATGTATGCCCTCCATTATAATTATAAATCAAATTCATGCAGTTGTGCTTCATCTTTTGATATAGTTTTGAATGTTGGTTCTGTTATGGTAGAATTAAATGTGTCAAACATCAACTGATAAAACATCAAACTGTGGGCTTCTGTTTCTTGATGAAACCATGTGGTGTCCACTGACTGCAAATCTTCCTAACCTGACTTGAAAACTTCCATGTAACATCTTAACAATGGCTGCTGCACTATTCCTTGCAAAAAAGACATTCTCCATGTGCTGTAGGTGCAGTGAATGTTTCGTTCAATCGCTCCCCAAATATGATATGTATTTGCTTAGGCAACACAGATTTACTTTCATCATAATGAAAATTTTCCATCAAATCTGAAATCAACAGCCAACTATAGACAGTTATTGTGGAGAGAGGATAATCTTCATATACCTGAATCAGTTCCTCAAGATACGTACTCTCATTACTATTCTTTGAAATAGTAATTTTGTTTTACAAAGAAATGACCCTAATTCAGTCCATTGCCACAAACAACAACTGAATAATGTAAATGATCTTTTCACTGTTTCATCAGTTACATTGTTGAAACTTTCAACAAATGATTTATTGCTCCTGTTGCATGTCTTGTTTGCAAGTATAATGGTAGGTCAGAACAGTCATTCTTGAAACTTTCAGAGTGGTCTTCATTTCTGATTGAGGAGGTTTCTGTTTGAAGAATTTAATTCCACACATTTGGTGCTTTATTTTACACAATTCACAGATAAACAGTGACCACTTAAATAGTAGCTACCTTAACAGTTTTGATAAGTGTTTTGGAACATAAAAATAAGTTGTGAAGTTTTGCTAATGAAAGAGTACTTGCTTAATTTTAACTAGTGTTCAATTACATAATTGCATTATAAAAACTCATTTACATTCCTTATTTTTAGCTGACTATACAGCCCATATTTTTAAACTAAATAGTGGTATTTTATTCTTCCATCTGAGGAGTTTTTGTTTATGTTATTCCTGATTGTTAAGGTGTCTTAACAAGGCGAAATTTTTCCCACCGGAGTATCCGGTACTTTGTACACGGAAGCCCACAGCAGTTTATGCAATGATATGCTGCAACCACTCAGACATGTGCAACAAGGATGAGGTCCCACGTTTGGCAGGTAAGGTGACTCCCCCGCACTCTCCCACATGGACGACATGATAGTCATCAGTGCCCCAGCTTGCTGTCTAACATCTTGTGCTCCAGTTCGCCATGTGACGTTGTGTGGTGTACACTAACAAGTAGCAGACTACCTGTTTGGATATCGTAGATTTATGTTAATAACCAAATGAGTAGTGTGTTTGTAGCAGCTTTGTGTGTTTACATTGTAATTGCCTCTAACTTGATACAGTTTTTGCCTCTGAGTGGCTGGTTTCATGACAATGTGAACAGTTCTTCATGTGAAACACTTACACAGAGTGATAGAATGAAATATATTGGTGTTTAGTTTGCTGCTATTCATAGATCTTTGAGAAATGTGGTATTAAATTATATATAATTATTTTACAAACTGTGAATTGTGCTGCTACACAGAGCTCTGTATATTTGGTATGAACATTTACAAATGTCAGAGTCATCCTACATTCATTTAATTGTATTCTGGTGCAGTTGCATTGCTTTTATTCTTCTAGTTTTAAACAGGCATCTAATAGTTGAGTTATTTTGTAAATGAGTGTATATGAATAGACTTCAGTATTTGTCATGGACTTCAGTACATGTTGACAATAAGTGATATAGTTATGAAACTAAAGTGTCATATTTATCATGCTAATTACTGAGAAATATGTCTACTTAAAATTATTGCAACACTTTCTTGGATTTATTAAAATTATTAGGTACATACTTGGTGTCATCAATTTTGTCATTTAGTCATCAAATGCGGTTATATTCTGCTTTATTTAGAGGATAGGCAGAGCAAATATTCATGATCCAAAAAGAAAAATGAGAAGAAAGTGGTGTTTCTTATATGCTGTACAAGAGACTATAAATACTTAATCTAGTTGATGGTCCTTTATGCTTGGCAAATACTCTCAGGAAAGCTAATGTAACAAGGAAATGCTAGCGTAGTAATCTTATAGTGTACTTTTGATGCCATTGTTGTCCTTACTTAATTGTAGCATAATGGGCAGTTATTTGTCAAAATATTCATCAACTCATGTGACAGTGATGATTTTGATGATGAGGTGATGATTATGATGTACATTTTACAACTTGGTTAAGGTCCTTTAGTAGTCATACGTGCTTTATAAGTTGATTGAAATTAATCATATTTACTTTTTTAGATTAGGGGGAAGTATTTGGATGTTACTGTCTTAACTATAGAAAGAAGGAGATGTGTTTAAATATGACAAAGAAATTTTTTGTCCTCTCATTATGTAAATTGACATATTGCTTATTTAAACTATTGTACCAAGGTGAATGTTATTATTTTTTCAATTCTATAAAGATCTGTAGAGTAATGGACTGATGGAACACCCATAATAAACTATTAAAATAATTGTGCCTTCATAGAGTCACATGTATGTTGTGTTATGACTTTGTGATGATGCAATAAATCGATAAATAATTTTTCTGCAGTACTTGAAGTTTTGCTTTCTATTTGGCAAAAAAAAAAAATCCAGAATTACTCCTTTTTTGTTTTCCTGAAGAATTATGTCATGATTGGCTACAGAACCATTTTACTTTGATGTTACTGACAGCGACAGATAATGGGTTGGAACAGGAAGCAAAAGATAAATACTGATGTTGACTCTCCTGATTATAATGCATTCTTTGATCACTGTAACTGAAGACTGAGATTTTCCATATGTTCTATCAAGAAAAATCTAGGGGAACTGTACAAAAGGGGTGTCTGAAACAGTTGTTTTAGATAAGTAAAATGGAGAATGCTAATAGATTATACTCAAAAATAAGGATAAATATCTCATAGCACTCTTTATCTGCTTTACGATTCCCATAATATTGTCTCATCATTCAGAGAATATTAAGGCATTTCATAATTGTACATTCTAAAGTATTTTGTCTTGCAGTTTAATTTACTCTTTTACATTTCATATACGGTGTCAAAACTGATTAACTTAAAATAAAAATTTAAAAAAATCATTGTTTTATTTGTAGTCAAGCAGAGTGAGGAAGTGACACATTGTACCACAGCAAAGGATTCATTTTTGAAACAAAATGCCAGGGAGAGGCAAGTTTATGTAAAAAAAAATTACAGTTTGCATGTGTCACACCCATGGAGCATAAATAAATTACTCCTGTTGTTAAACCTGACATATGTTGTTAACTAGAAATTCCTTTATTACTCAATGGTTTGCTAGCTCAAACATGGGTATACAAAAAGAAGCAGTGCTATGCTACATGAGTGTTGTTTAGTTATGTCTGAGGATTTGTTGATTAAATTGTAATCCAGTTGTTGCCATGTAGATGTTCATAGTTATCCAAGATCACTTCAGTCGACAATACAGTTTTGAAATCTAAGTCTGGCAACCAGAATGAATTAATGTGTCGGTCACTAACACAGTAATACCAATGTATGTTCATTTTTGTTATTGTGTAAATAGCTTTCTTACAATGATGTCAACAGGGTTGTATCATTTGTTCAGCTTTTATTGCAAATATGGATGAAATTTATGTGGTTGCATACAAAGGTTCATCCCCAAATCCGAAATAAAAATGTGAAAGAAGATGACTTAGCTGTGTCTTCATCTGCAGTGTTACCCAATGTCGATGGCCTTATGAGGCTATTAATTACTGCCTCTTTTTTTCTCTAGGGAACACTATATAAATTTTAAAATGAGTGTCTTTGAAAACAAGTGAATGTGCTATAATGCTAAGAAGCTTGCACAGGATAGAGTAGCAAGGAGAGCTGCATCAAACCAGTCTCTGGACTGGAGCCCACAACAACAACAACAACAACAACAACAACAACCTAATGCTTTGCATTTTTGTCTAGGTTGACAGTGACCTAGCTGATGCCTGGAATGAGCATTGTCTTTAAATCTATATCTGCCTGGAGCACTACATTCACATCATCGTATAATTTGCCTTGTCAGTCACCCACATCATCATAAAATTTGCCGTGTAGTTTTACAGAAACTTGACTACTTCCTCACAGCCCTGTTCCATTCCCATGCTCACTAGCTCACTTCATTATTAGACTGCTGATAAGGATCTTCCTTATAAATTAGTTTTGAAGTGGTGAGCTATGAGAAATGGTAGTGTATGGGACCAGAAGTAGCTGCTCGAGATATTGTTGGGATTTGAAATTTGTCTTGTGATCTAAATTTAAATTTTGTGTTAATTCCCATTAGTTGCTCAAATACAAGTGGAAATTTTTCCTTAAGAAGAAGATGACTTAACAATTTAATCTATTTGTAGCATCACAGATATACAAGAAAGAAAGAAATTGTGGCTGCCATATCATGGCTTACTCCAGACGAGCAAATTATCTTTAAGTGTGATGGAACTAAATTGTTTTACACAACACCGTGTTTGTCTGCAGTGAGCAGCTAGTTTTTCACTGCCATTTGATTGCAGTTGTGACAGAATTACTAATTTTTTCTTCATTAATTAAAAATATGTACCAGACCAAGATAAAAATCCAGGAGTTTAATCTTATGGGCAACAATCATCTGTCCGAGTTCATGCTGACTAAAAATGAACATTTAGGTTTGAGGCCTGTTAGGAACACTGTTTCAATCTATCAAGAAAGTTAATACTTGTTTAGTACAAGTTTCTGTCCAGAAATTAAATTTCTCAATCCATTTCTTCCATTTAGATTAATATTAATTAAGTTACAGATTGGTTTTGGTATTTAATCATATGTTATTTCATTCCATCATTAACGTAAAGCTGTGGAGGGTGAAGACTTACAGGTTTTGATAATGTAAAGTACTCATAACATAGGCCATAATCAGGAATGTGTGTTCAAAGTTTTTCATAAAAAATTATACAGTGCTGGTGTTATTGAGTGTTATATTGCTGTTCCATTCAGCACCTGATATTTTGCTTGATATGGGATTATGCTAGAGCAAGGCCTCAAATATGGCTTCTTTATGACCAAACTGGGTTTACAGATATAACTGACATCATCTATTGTTTCTCCCATGGTACCAAAGCATTACACATGTCCTCTAAACAGGTGGGTTGTATTATCCAGAAATGATGTTCACTATGGAAATTGAGTTAGGAGAGACAGAGCTGATGTCATATGGTCTAAAGGAAGGCGACTCATACCATTCTACATTTAAATGCATGTAGCTTCCTCCATTCAGCACAGAACAACCTCATTTTCAGTACTTCAGAAAACATGGTTATGGTTATCTTAGTGAGACAAAATCTATGGGCTTAGCTAAAATACTTTGAAAGACTCTTCAGAAAAAAGTATGAAGTCCTATGAAATCATATCTGCTTTGCATACTAAATGCATATTGAAACCATGGAAAAACGAAGACAAGAAATTAATTGCATCTGTTGTTCCTTGGAGCAGCCTCCAGAAAGATTGAGTGGTTATTGGGAGGGCACGGGATAAATCAGTCTTTAGCTCACCTCCATAAATCAAGGGTAAATTACAATGAGTCAAAGATGACCAATGCCTAACTGTCCTTAGGGCAGGCTGTTCCAACTCTCACACCTGCTGCAGAGCAGGAGGGTGAGCACGGTCACAGGGCAAGCAGGGGTGTACAAATGACTGACACATGATCAGCCTTGTAGCTCCGATGGCCAGGAGTGGACAAGCAGGTCACACTTGTGCAGACTGCATGCGGTCGGGCCGTCTGGCAGGTTGCCTACACCACCTGCTCCTACTCACAGTTGAACTGGAGGGTGCTCACTGGCTCTCCCATGCCCATTGTGGCAGCATTGGAACAGTGTGTCTTAGGGTTTTCAGTATTTGGCAGAATTACTTTAGAAGAAAGATTGCATTATTGATAAACACTTGGAGAGAACATACTGACAATATAAAAAGCAAGTTTGAGAAATCTGCCATTGCAGAACATAGTCATGCCTACTGATGAAATATTATTTGGCAACACTAGAATTTGTCAGCACACACCTCACATTAATAGAATGCAGCCATCAGATGGAGTAGAGATCGAGAAAACAACACAAACGGCACAATACCGCTGTTAGAAACCTAATTCCCATATCACTGTTGTAACTGGTAACTGAAGGGGTGAATGAACTTATTGTAGTTATGGTGATTGACTTTAATTCAACCTTCTTGTGGAAATCTTAGGACTGGTAGCTGGAAAACTTGTGCTAATGGTTATAAAAGCCTAAATCAATATAGGGGTGTGTCTGGGATAAAAACTTGGAGTTTGCTTTCCTGACATTGAGGACAGTATTAATGGTTCTTCAAAGCTTGAATTTTAACTCTGATTTGACATAAATTATGAACCAAGAACTTTAATTTAAAGGTTGCTGTCACAAAAGACTTTGTAATCACATACAGGTTTTATTTACCAGATTCTACATCAATATGATACATGAAATTAAAATATCTCTTTAATAACAAAGCAGAAATAAATAAATTTATAGATGACTGTGACTGATTTGTGAGGAATGAATGTTGTGTGTTATAGGTTTAAGTATTCCTCAGGTGAAGTGTGCAGAATTCCAGATGCTATCTTCATCAGATTTCCAGTCTCACCTGGAGTAACGAAAACGCTGTGCTGTGTTGAACATGCAAGTCAAGTTTTATAGTCAAGTTACAGCCTACTGTTACACATTGGATTTACAGGCAGACTTAGGAAGTCAGTGCTTTGCGATTGTAATAGCATGCAAGATTATAAATATAGTAAAATTCATTGCACCCATCTCTTATCAGGCAAAGAGGAACTAAAAGGTGGTAAATAAATAAAACGTATTCAATGGTTCACTTATTATTTGGAATACACACAAGTAAATATTAATTTTGTTTCACCTGGATAAATTGTTCAAAAATTATAACATTATTCCTAAGCTACAGACAGCAAATCTAAGTAAAGGCGAAGAAGTGATGGCAATTGAAAAATAACTGTTTTTGGAGAGGTTTTATGAAAATGTTTGTGATGTTTATAGATGTAACACCATTATACCATGATAAAAAATCTCTGCAAAAAAGAATAGAAATGATTTCTAATTTTTTTTGGAGTGATAAAACAGGGATGTAGGGATCTATTAGGTTTGCAATTAATAAAATGAAAATTATTTGCAATTCCATTGCAATCTCGGGATAATTAGATCAGTTATTGTAATTATGTTTCAGTCAGCGTAACATAGTACTTAAGGCTTAATATTCAAGGCTCTGAAATTCTGTGTGGGAAAAGTGAAATTCAAACTCCCATTCATTCTGCTTGACTTATCGTCCTTATAGTTTCCTTAAGTCACATAAGACCAATGCTCTAGTAGTGGCATGGCTGTTTTCACCACTGTCATTGTATAAATGAAATTTTGCTTCATAAAAGCTTCAGCATTTATGGGGCATTAAAGTCTGACGTACACTCCTTGTAATTACATGTTGAAGGATAAGTAACTGGTGGTCAAGTGAATTTAAGTGAAATGTTTTATGAATTATGTTAAAATGGAGTATCAGATTTGAAACATAGATGCTATACACATTTGGCTTCTATCCATGGCATTCAGCTTACAGAATATCTGAACACAGTGGAAAAACTATCTGTAGGTTCAACAGTATCACTGTATTTACATTTTTTATCACAGTCAGTTTAGTTTCTTGTGAAGTATAACCACTCTTTTAAATGTTAATTATACTTCTGCCCCATTTAATAATATATGTGTTTTAAACTGGTCAGTGTATATAAATGCAGATTAAATATTAAATGAACATGATTCATCTTCTTTGCACACTTTGTCATAACTGAAAGAGAAAAGAAACAGCCCCTATGAAGTGGTACCTTTTTAATATAGGGCTTTGATGTCTTGTATACGATCTTGATCTAATCATGAGTAGAGAATTATTTTGGTATCTGAGCTGTACAGTCACACAGTGATGTGTCATACTTGAATGTATGAATAGTAAAAGAGACTTCTCATCATCTTCTGAAATGAAGAAAATAAACTTATTTGCAGAGAGAGTTCAACAATTTCTTGTTTACTAGCTGTAAAATATGCTCCTGAATTATTACAGAAGAAGTAGAACAAGTTGGAGGTAATTCATGTAATGCTACATTTCCCATTTTTGGTAATAGTATCATTAGTTCAATTTTTTGTGTCAGTGCATCTTTGAAAACAATGGAAACAGAAAGAAATTCTTAACAGATTGTGTGAATGCATAATTACACAATTTCAATGCATGAAAAAATGTGTGACTGTTATGAGTCTTTCCTTAAAACACACAGGCTGTGTTACTCTTTAAATGCTATTCTTTAAATTATTAGAATACTTTAACAACAAAGACTAGTACTAAAACATTGGGAAACTCCTATTATATCCAAATCAGCCAGGGTGTATGAAAACCCTGTATTAACAAAAGGTGCAAAATAGTTCCTGGCAGCATTAGTATTATAGTTGTCTACACTTGACAATTTTTCATTAAGTGCAACCATCACCATGTCCTGTGATGTTAAACTTGCAACTTAAAACAATGTTTTTCCTGTTGTTAGGGGTACAGGGCTCTGTAAAGAGACATTCTGAGAGTATGAAACAGTATAAACAACTTGTAAATTCAGTAAAATGACAGATGAATGGAAACAAAATGAGAGAGAAAAAAGAAATTCATCAATATAGTGTTCAGTAGGAATAATGGAATAGTTTCAGATGGTGGTACCATAAATATGGTATGGAAAGTTCTGAGAGGCCAATAATTAAGAAGTCAAACTAACAAACCATCAAATAGTAGAGGCATTCAGCTATTGACATGCACATAAACAAGACTGAAACATTTGCCAGCTTTCAGACAAATCTTTTTTGAGCTAGACCGGGCATGTGTGTTTCCTGCCTCCCCCCCCCCCCCCCCTTTCCCCCCCTCCCAAACACCTGTATAGCTATATTGTGCTGACTAGATACTCAACGCCATGACTGCAGTTCTGCAGGTAGACTGGGGTGAGGGGTTGTGTTGAGAAAAGTGGCCGCAGAAGGGTGAAAGACAGGTAGTAGGAGGGAAGGTTGAGGAATGGTGGATTATAGCTTGGGGAGAGGCCCCTTGGACACAAGATAGGAATGCAGAAGTAAGATGCAGAAGGTGCACAGGATAGGAATCCAGCACACCAGCACCATCATAGTGATGTAGATGACGATGATAAGGAGTAGTAGATTGGGAAGAGTTGACAGAACAGAGGAAGTGGAGACTGTGAGAAAGAGTGTGTGGGTGCAGGTTGAGTGAAGTTTGAGTCCTAGGTTGAGTGAAGTTTGAGTCCTGGCGCAGGGTGAAGCTGAGTGGTGTAGTGAGTTAACAGAGATTGTGGTCAAAAGTATTATGGGAAAGAATGTGTGGCATGGGTTGTGAAGTGGCCATTGAAATGGAGTGCTGTATGTTCAGCAGTGTGTCCTGCTACTGGATCAAGTTTGCTTTTGGCCACAGTTTGGTAGTGGCTATTCATTCAGGTGGACAGTTAGTTGGTGGTCACATCCACTTAAAATACTATGCAGATATTCTGCAGCAGGTTTGGTATATGAGATGGCTTCTATGTCACACCTGCCCTAAATCCCTTCCTATATGTCTCATCTCCCTGTGGAAGACCCAAGCGCGAGACCTGTCTGATTCACCCACTGAGGTCATGTCACAAGCATATCCTGCCCAATGAGAGGCAGAACCACCTTTGAAAGCAGTCATGTCATATACCAACTCTGCTGCAATTTCTGCACTGTATTTTATGTGGGCATGACCACCAACCAACTGTACATCCTAATGAATGGCCACTGCCAAATTGTGGCCAAGAGAAGAATTGACCACCCAGTTGTGGAACAAGGTGCTGAGCACAACATCCTCTGTTTCAGTGGCTGCTTCACAACCTGGGCTGTCTGGGTCTTCTCCTCCCCTCCCTCTCCTCCTCTCCCTCCACCTTCCCCTCCTCCTAGCATCAGGTTTTCTGAACTATGTAGACAGAAGGTATCCTTCGAATGCATCCTTTATCCTCTTAGTCCTCACTCTCCTTCACTCTACATTGGGGCCCAAACATTAGTCATTTGCACCTGAGCCATCAGGTACTCTTGGTCAATCCTTCTTCCCAATGGCCGCTTGCTTTGTCCCCTCGCCCTCTATATCCAACCAATCCTATAACTCGGTCAGCCTGCAGAAGTACTATCCCAGCTTTGTATGTTCAGTTAGCACAATGTGGCTTTTCAGGTGTGTGTGTGTGTGTGTGTGTGTGTGTGTGTGTGTGTGTGTGTGTGTGTGTGTGTGCGCACCACTCAACTCAACTCCTCTACTATTCATTTACTTGTTACCTTAATTTCATGCATTTTGTCATATTTCAATTTTACCAAATCACAATTTTTTTGACCTATCCTCCCACTAGCTATGTGTAATCCAAAGCCTGAAATTTTAATGATGTATGAATCTTTACTGATTATCATATGAATTAGAAGTTTATGAACTATGCATTTATTTTGTTTCCTGTGTAGTTTTTAAAATAAAGTTGTTTTATTTCCTTGGTATTTATAATTAACAGTCTGCTGATTCCTTCGTGTGTGTAATTCTAATATTGAATTTGCAGTATTGTGTTTTAAAGAATTGAGTTTTTCTGAACTGGCTATTCCCCGTAAACCTTGGCTGACTACACTTTGATAAATGCATGATTTTTTTTGATATACAACTAATCTGTGTTGTCTTTTGTGTGTTGTATCTATGACAGGTGCCTGGATAGTAATTTTCCTCCTGAAAATCCCATCGCTTGTCATTACTCCAACAAACTTAATGACACTTTTGTCGTAGAATGTTGTAAGCAATCTGATATGTGTAACAGAGATTTGAAACCAACTCTCAATAACAACAAAGAAACAGGTAGGTATAAACAGGTCTTTGGTGTGTAGTGTGCCACTACACTGGATTTTACTGTATTGCAAAACTTGTTGTGCCTCTTGTATGTTACTGCCTGTATTTTGACTTCAATACATGTAATAAATCATTCAGCAAACATTGCACTTTCCAGTGTTTCTAAAGAATGGAATCATGAAATGACCAAAAGTTGTTGCATATTTGTTAAGTCATGCACAACCAATTCTGCTTAAACTGCCAAGTTATGGTTTAACACCACATCAGGTTAAAGTAAGATTCCTTGTTATCAAATATATAATTGTTTTCAGCTGCAGCACCTGTCAGATGTACATGCATCTATTATCTTATACATTTTTCATCATTCGCCAGGTACAAAAATGTACAGTACATTTACAACGTTCATCGTACAATCTCTAGACAGTTTACTAAACACTGCAGTGATATGTCGATTTTTGCACTTGGTGACTGATGAAAATTATATAATGTAACAGGTGCATATGTATGTGATACATGTTGCAGCTGAAGACTGTTATGTATTTGATGGCAGGGAACCTTGCTTTAACCTGATGGGGTGTTAATCAACAACTTAACCAAAATCAGTTGTGTGTGTGTATAAATATACATTGGAGCAGCTTTTGGCAGCTACATGATGTCATTCTTTAAATATGTTGAAGCTGTGCAGCACTGTTTACAGAAAACTGTTCTAATGTTTGCTTCAAATTAATGAAATGTAAATAATTTTTGGCATGAACTATTTCATAACTTCAAGAAATCTATGCCAACCCCCTATTTTTTTATTAGAAAAATATAGCATATATCATCTTAGTTATTGTTGTTGCCTTTGTTAAATAATCCTTCACAGAAGACCAATAATGATATAGAAAGGATTTGGAAATGTGAACTTATTGTCATAATTTCTGTTTTATGTAGTGCAGTTTCAAGATTTCAAATGTCTTACCATGTAGTGACTTGATTTTGTGACTTTCGTTCTTCATACACACTGCATTCATGTCTTCCTGCTGTCATCAAACCTCCTCTGTTAAACTTAGACACAGAATTTTATTCAAATTGAAAGTCATAAATGAATATTGGTGACACTTGAAACAAATGAAGAGTACCTACTTTCCAAGCAGCAAGACAGGAGGCACTTCTGCTGGGCTGACAGCCATATAAATAAAAAGACAAGTCGAAACTTTTACTTTCAGAGTTTCTAAAAAATCTTCAACAACAACAACAAAAACAGAAAGATGGGAGGTAGTAAAAAGAAAGGAAAAGAGGAAAAGATTTTGAAGAGAAGGAAAAACATTCCAAAAAGTGGACTGGTGGGTGTTAGAATAGATACAGATGTGATCAAAAGTTAGTCACAAAAATTGAAACCCTGAAAATTAGCATAAATTGTCGATAGATGTATCTGAAAGTCGAGTATATGTTGGAAAACCAGTTTTCAGCGCTAGGATTATGGAGGAGTGGTATTGAAAGGAGTGAAATAAATTATGTAACAAGTACTTCCATGGAGGAATATGAAGTAGTACAGAGTGTTGCTCACCACATGCAGGAAGCATTTTATAGCAGACAGACATAGTTAAAAGAGCATTAAAAAGCTATTGGACAGAGTCCTCCTTCAGATGTGGAAGAACAAACACACACACACACCAGCCAGTGTGGCTGTACGGTTCTAGGAACTTCAGTCTGGGACCGCGTGACCGCTATGGTCGCAGTTTCGAATCCTGTCTCGGGCATGGATGTGTGTGATGTCCTTAGGTTAGTTAGGTTTACGTAGTTCTAAGTTCTAGGGGACTGATGACCACAGATGTTAAAGTCCCATAGTGCTCAGAGCCATTTGAACCATTTTTGAACACACACACACACACACACACACACACACACACACACACACACACACACACACACATCCTGGATTTTTCATTGTTTGATTCCAGCACACATGTACCTTCAAACACACACAGCTCACAAACACATCACCCTGTTGTCTGTGGGCACTAAAGCCTGACTGCAAGGGGCAGTGATCTTGATTGTCGTGGGTATTGGTGATACAGAACAGGCATAAGACAAGGAGGGTGGGGTAGAGTGGGGAAAGATGCTGTAGTGCTGCCTGTGCGTGTGTGTGCGTGTGTGTGTGTGTGTGTGTGTGTGTGTGTGTGTGTGTGTGTGTGTGTGTGTGTGCGTGTGTGCGTGTGTGCGTTTGCGTGCATGTGTGCGGGCGCATGTGTGCAGAGATGTGGCAGGTGTAAGATGTTGGGCTGCTGGTTGCAACATTGGGAAGTTGTGCTGCAAGTAGGGAGGAAGTGGAGAAGAGAGAAGCAGGAAGGTTTATGTAGATCCATGACAGGAGGGGGGAGGGGGGGGGGAGGGTTTTGAGGGGACAGAAGGCATGTGTGAGGCT
Organism: Schistocerca gregaria; assembly: GCF_023897955.1. Taxonomy (NCBI): domain Eukaryota; kingdom Metazoa; phylum Arthropoda; class Insecta; order Orthoptera; family Acrididae; genus Schistocerca; species Schistocerca gregaria. The sequence goes on from NC_064923.1 coordinate 420,947,290, forward strand.
GTAGTGGGAGCAAGGAAGGTGGTGTGAATAGGGATTAGTGAAGGTTGGGGCTCACAGTCAAGCCAGTGTCGGTAGCCACAATACAGATCATACAAGTTGTGGAGCAGGTGCTGAACTCAAGAACACCTTTTTGGGTGGCATGCTCAGCAATTGGTTGTCCAACTGTATCGTGGCCACAGTATGGCAATTTTCCAAGTGCATTTATGCAGTCCGACAGATTCTTTGTGGTCATACCCATGTGGAATGGGTCACAGTGTTTGCAGTTATGTTGGTAGCCCATGTGGCCACTTCTGCAGGTAGCCCTGCCTTTGATAGTGTAGGAGATGCCTGTGTCAGAACTGTAGTAGAGATGGTACTGGGAGGATGTGTGGGCAGGTCTTGCATCAATGTCTGTTACTGAAATTTGTACCATGGGACAAGGGATTGAGAGCAGGGATAGAATAGGGTCAGACAAGTATATTGCATAGCTTTAATGGGCTGCAGAGTACTACTGTTGGAGGAGGTGGGGAGAATATTGCTCATTTCAGTGCACAATGAGAGTTAGTCTAAACCCTGGCAGATAACATGGTCTAGTTGCTCCAGTCACAATGGTGGCACTCCTTTATGGCTGGTAAGTGGTTATACAGGGGTTGGTACATGACTGGGGAGACAAAGTGCAGGAGATCTGTTCTTGGACAGCATAAGGAGAGTAATTTCGGTCTGTGAAGACCACAGTAATTCCCTTTCAAAGTATGCTGAGCATCTCATTGAGACCTTCACAGATGGAAATTACCCTCTTCACCTTGTCAAGAAACATATCTCCTGATCCATGTCTTTCCTGTTACGTACGATCCCCCCACTGGCCAGCCACAAAGAAGTGCCCCTTGTGACTCAGTAGTACCCAGGTGACCCATATTCTTCTCCAGAGTTTTGCCTACTTCACGTCGTGCCTGGAAGTGAGAAATATCCTCCTCAATCTCCTTCCCATCCTTCCCTCAGTGATATTTTGCCACCTGCTCAACATACATAACATCTTTGTCCATCACTATTCCATGCTTGCTCCAAACCTCTTGCCTCATGGCTCATATTCCCGTAAAGGCCTAGATGCCAGACTTTCCCATAGATCCTCCCACTACCATCTACTCCAGCCCTGTCACAGGCATCTCCTACCCCATTGAAGGCAGGGCTACCTGTGAATGTTGCCATGTACTTGGTAATGACCACAATTAAGCTTTCTCTCTGTATTAGGGCCACTGCCAAACTGTGGTCAAGAGACTACTGTACCACAGTCAGCAAACTTGATGCCCAACACAATGTGCTTGACTCCAACAACTGATTCACAGCCTGTGCCCTCTGGAGTCTTCCTACCAACAGCTTTTCTGAATTGTGCAGGATGGAAATCTCCATACAACGTATGCTTCCTTCCTGTGACCTATTTGGTTTCTTTTTTTGTTAGTCCTTGTCCCCATCTGTCTCTGTCCTCTCTTCTGCTTCCACTCCAGTCTCACACATACCTTCTTCCCAATATTGCACATGCATAGACCTTTCACCTTCTCTCCTTCATTCCTCTTCTCCCCTCTTTCCCTGCCCCAACTCCAGTCCCACACTTGCCCTTTGCCCCCCCTCCCCCCCCCCCCCACCCGCCCCCCCCCCCCCCCCCACTATCCAAGCCAGCCATGATATTGCCCACTGTATTCAGACCTTTGTGCCCAAAGACGACACGGCCATGTGTGTGCGAGTTGTTTGTATATGAATGGGAGTGTGTTTTTCTATATCTGGAAGACGACCGTGTTCAATAGCTTAGTCTACTTTTAACGTACTTTTAATGTGCCTGTCTGGTGCTCGATCCCTCCTCTTTGTGTTGAGTATCAGTATATCCTATTTCATTTTGTTGTTATTCCATCCCAAATTTTCTGTTATTTGATTGTAATTATGCGCATGTTAAATATATTTTACACTGTCCCACAGTAGGATATTACATGTTGTTGGTTAGTTGTTTGTCTGTCCAGATTATTTATTGTGCCACAGTTGTATAAAACTTTGTTATTTTCAGTACAGTTTGTCTAAGGCCTATTAAAAAGTCATGCAGCAGTTACCAGTTGCTAAATTCTTGTCTAAGTAAGTTCTTTTGGTTACCTTTGCAACCTCTTGAGCAGTATTCATTGTATGTGCCAAACACAGTTTCTCGTAAGGTGTTGTTTAATGACTGGAAAATGAATATCAGTTGGGCTGAGATTAGTGAGTGTAGTGCACAAGAGAAAATGTAGGCCAGCACCAGGTGGAATCATGCTGTTGGCAGCATGAGATCTTATACTGTTGTGTTACAAAATTGTACCCCTAGACAGCAAGATGGTTTTATTTAAGTCAGTGTTTCAGCTGATTGTAAATTTGAATATGATTTGAGAATTATCATGTTAACTTTTAAGTGTGTAGGTCTAATTCTTAGTCATTCCAAAAGAGAATTGGTGTTCCCAGATGGTCATTGTGCTTAAAGGCTAACCAGTTTCACTTAAGGGGATTACCACTTTTCACACCTTTTTAACTTTTTGTTTTTGATATATGGCAGATAATCCAATTGTGTTGCCAAGGAAGCCATTACCTAACCATTAATATAGAGTAAGTTCTTCACAAGCATTCCACCTCTCACTCTTTTGGTTAGGGAACCAGCTGACATGTCACCTATCTTGCTAATACTGTGTAAAATTATGTTATTCCATATGAAATATGCTGTGATCATATGTAATGTGGTGTATTGAAAATGAGTTGGAATGACCTTTGGTGGTTTTCCATGGCTGCAGTTTCAAATACTGCAATGTTGTTGGTAATCACAACTACATCTTCAATCTCCAGAACAGTGGCACATTCATGTAAATTTTTGTCCAGTTTTCAGTGAATAAGGATGTACAGATGTTTGAGGTAAACGTGTAGAGCTGATGACAACCACTTTTCTGATGTCTGACTTCAACAAGATAGTAGTTTAAAGCTGCATCATTATCATCATCATCATCAGTAGTGTAAAGCTGTCTGTGAAAAATATAAGTATTTTAAGCAGTTACTAATCTTCATACATTCTAAATTGGCCATAAGTAATTTTTAGGACCTTTGAAATATAAATGCTACTGTGGCTTTTAACAATGATGTTGATACAGTTCTCAGAACAATCAGCTTCCTGAATCTGCAACTGAACAAGAAATATATGAAGTAGGAGCCTCTGTTCAGTTCATAGAACATATTTATATGACAGTAATGGAAATTCCTAGATGGAAAAAATGTAATATAAGAATCAGGCAACCACTTATACATAGAGGAATGGTGCTACTGCTAACTGTTTTCTATTACATGATTGGTGTATCATGCACCAATCCTCTATAGGTAAATATTTATATTTTTATATTACAAGTAGACTATGAATTTCAACTAATAGTGATTTCCCGTGTACAAAAGTATGGCAAACAATTCATCAATGTGGCTCATGCCCTTTCCATCACCTGCTGTAGAAAACTTTCACTGGGTATGTAGCCTTTTAACTGAAATCTTAATTGTTGTCAATCCATCCTCATTCATTCTATTAGCTGATGAAGATTCTTTCATATTTATGATGGTATTCATACCACCTATATTCCGCAACAGTTAATATGGCAAAAATTCCATCCATGCTATTTTGAGGCACATTTTCAACACTGCTTACTTGCAAATATGTGGTTCAGTATGACTGACAGTTAGTGAACTGAAATGATTGTTATTCCTAATTGTATGACATGACTCACATGAAGAATTCCTGCAATGGGACTTGTCATGGTTATTGGAAAAAAATATTTGGTTACAAGACTAAGCATGTTCTTTCTGCATGGTTGGGTTCCCTACACATTTCATCCATTGGATAATACAAAAACAACCAGATATATTATACATCAGTGAATGTGGGGTAACTGAAAGTCAGATATGTAATCTGATATATATCCTCTCCCAATAGAAACATCACATTAAAGTACATCAGATGCACTATTAAAAAGTTTTATTATAAGCAGAGTATATATCCCACTGACTTTATCATAACACAATCAATAACTTCCAAAGAAACAAACTTGGGTCTTCTTGAAAGAGGTGATCATCAACAAAAGCAGCTTCAGAGTTCCACAAAGTTAAAGTTCAAAAGTATGACCAAATTAAAGTCTGAAGGGTAACATAGTTTCCCATTTACGTGAACACGTTAAGTTATGAAATAGGAACCAGAAGTTAAAGCCCAGAGTCTTAGGCAGATGTTAATGAACAAAAGTTGTAATGGCATCACAAGATTTAGAATTTCTTGGGGACATACTTTGCTGATGAAGTCCTGACAAGAGAATCAGAAAATTTTCTAAATTTGTGCAAATACTACTGGCACCAGCTCCAACACTTCAATTTGGTGCAGTAGTAGTGAAGCAGAGTATATCAAGGCCTCCCTGTGTGGCACTATTCCATTGATGAAGTCTGGTCCCTTAGTGATGTCCTGGTGAAAGGCATCTGTGTTGTAGTGAATGATGTCCTGGTGAAACCTTTTCAAGGCTGCTCACTGTGCTGGAACTGACTTTTGGAGCCAGAGTGTGAGCCTAAATAACTGCCTCATGGAAGTAGAGAACAATTTGATCTGCTTGCCCTGATTGTAGCTGCGCTTGCATCTCAGTATGCTGACCTGGCCACTGGTGTCTTCCTCTCTTAGTCTGGTGGTGCAACTCACCGGTTTGAGTTGTCGTGGCATCTGGTCTGGTGGCACGCGTATTGTGGTACTGCTGCTATTACGTGCAGGTGTTTCAAAATGAATATACAGGTTTTAATGCTTTGCAGTAGTTTTACATTTGTTCCGCACAGATAAGTAGGATTCTCAGCCACGTATGTAATAGTTCTTTGGAGCAGGGTGTTTTCCCCGATAGACTGAAATATGCCATTGTAAAACCATTGCATAAAAAGGGGGATAAGTCGGATGTCAACAACTGTCGCCCAATCTCTCTTCTGACAGCTCTATCAAAAATTTTTGAGAAAGTAATGTATTCAAGAGTAGCCTCCCATATTTGTAAAATAAAATACTAAAAAAATGTCAGTTTGGTTTTCAGAAAGGCTTTTCAACAGAAAATGCTATATATGCTTTCACTGATCAAATATTAAATGCTCTGAATAACCGGACATCACCCATTGGTATTTTTTGTGATCTCTCAAAGGCCTTTGATTGTGTAAATCATGGAATTCATTTAGATAAGCTAAATCATTATGGTTTGAGGGGGGCAGTGCACAAATGGTTTAATTCATACTTAACTTGAAGAATGCAGAAAGTTGAAATAAGTGGTTCATGCAATGTTAAAACAACAGCTGATTCCTCAACCTGGGGGGGAGGGGGAGGGGCTGGGCTATCAAGTACGGGCTCCCACAGGGTTCGGTCTTAGGTCCTTTACTGTTCTTGATATACATTAATGACTTACCATTCCACATTGATGAAGATGCAAAGGTAGTTCTTTTTGCTGATGATACAAGTATAGTAATAACATACAAAAACCAAGACCTAAGTGATGTAATTGTAAATGATGTTTTTCACAAAATTATTAAGTGGTTCTCAGCAAACGGACTCTCTTTAAATTTTGATAAAACACAGTATATACAGTTCCGTACAGTAAATGGCACAACTCCAGTAATAAATATAGACTTTGAACAGAAGTCTGTAGCTAAGGTAGAATTTTCAAAAATTTTAGGTGTGTCCATTGATGGGAGGTTAAACTGGAAGCAACACATTGATGGTCTGCTGAAACGTCTGAGTTCAGCTACGTATGCTATTAGGGTTATTGCAAATTTTGGTGATAAGAATCTCAGTTAAATTAGCTTACTATGCTTACTTTCATTCACTGCTTTTGTATGGCATCATATTCTGGTGTAATTCATCGTTGAGTAGAAAAGTATTCATTGCTCAAAAATGTGTAATCAGAATAATTGCTGGAGCCCACCCACGGTCATCCTGCAGACATCTATTTAAGGATCTAGGGATCCTCACAGTATAGATATTCACTTATGAAATTTGTTGTTACTAATCCAACCCAGTTCAAAAGTAATAGCAGTGTGCATAGCTATAATACCAGGAGAAATGATGATCTTCACTATGCAGGGTTAAATCTGACTTTGGCACAGAAAGGGGTAAATTATGCTGCCACAAAAGTCTTTGGTCACCTACCAAACAGCATCAAAAGCCTGACAGGTAGCCAACCAACATTTAAAAATAAATTAAAAGAATTTCTAGATAACAATTCCTTCTACTCATTGGCTGAATTTTTAGATATAAATTAAGGGAGGGAAAAAAACGAACTTAAACATTAGTGTCATGCAATATTTTGTGTAATGTAATATCTTGTACAGACATCTTTTATTAACCTGACACGTTCCACATCATTATGAAGTGTCATATTCATGATCTATGGAACAAGTATTAATCTAATCTAATCTAACCTAATCTAATCTAACTTACCCACCACACAGAGTGAATAGGTGAGTTCTTGCCAAGCCTTGATCAGTGTGTCTGGAGCAATTGATCGAACAATGCTGTTTCTAAAGTCAGGTACATCAGCTAGTAGCAGAGGCACATACATAAGAGTGTTTATGAACACCCAAAGGTAAAAATCGCATTGCAGCAGTTCGTGTGTGAACGTGGAGGTTATGCAAAACAAACTTTGTCACCTGACCCCTTGCAGCCAATCCAGCAGTCAGGTACAATGTCGCCTAACCAATCGCATACTCAATTATTCCAGTGAGGTAGCGCACCATCTTGTTGCCAAATGAAGTTCTGTGGTTCAGCTTCTTTGATTGAGGAAAGAGCTATAGTTCTATTGCATCAAGATAAGAAATGCCTCTTACAATTGCTTCACCAAAAAAGAGGGTGGTATATGGCAACCACATTTCCAATTATCTGAATTGATGATTCCTCACTGAAGACAACATGATGCAGAAAATCTTCGTCGTCATGCATAAAGATTTCGTCTGCAAAGTTGCCATGTGAACCACAGTATGTGGCTATAGAGCTGGTACCGACTGCAAACGATATACAATGAAAACTGTTTGAATTGCTCTTTCATTTGATGTATTATTTATAATTGTAAGTTGAATGTAGTAAATTCTAGAAAGCCTTAAAACCTATATAATGATTTTGAAACAGCCTGTATATGCTGTGCATGTAGCTGTTAGCACCTGCTGTTCATGTCACTACAGCAAAACTACTATATATTATCCAGTTATTCCTGTAGATCTAAATATAAAGAAGCTGGTATCTTTATACATATCAGAACAGGAAAGCTCTTAAAGATTTGTACCATAAAGGTGTGAGATGACCCATAGTTAAAGAAAAAGACTTTAAAACTGCTGGTGTAGTGACCAATGACAAGAGTATTTTGTGTGTACGGGTCACCAGGTGGCAAAATCTTTCTGGAAAAACTGCTATCTTACTACACATGAATATGAATAGAAACATTGTAAATAAAATAGAAAGAACTTCCACATGGGAAAAATATATTAAAAACAAAGATCCCAAGACTTACCAAGCGGGAAAGCGCCGGTAGACAGGCACAATAAAATAACACACAAACACACACAAAATTTCTAGCTTTTGCAACCAACGGTTGCTTTTTCAGGAAAGAGGGAAAGACGAAAGGATGTAGGTTTTAAGGGAGAGGGTAAGGAGTCATTCCAATCCCGCGAGCGGAAAGACTTACCTTAGGGGGAAAAAAGGATAGGTATATACTCGCGCGCACACACACACACACACACACACACACACACACACACACACACACACACACCCATCCATACATATACAGACACAAGCAGACATATTTAAAGGCAAAGAGTTTGGGCAGAGATGTCAGTCGAGGCCTCAACTGACATCTCTGCCCAAACTCTTTGCCTTTAAATATGTCTGCTTGTGTCTGTATATGTATGGATGGATGTGTGTGTGTGTGTGTGTGTGTGTGTGTGTGTGTGTGTGTGTGTGTGAGTGTGTGCGAGTATATACCTATCCTTTTTTCCCCTTAAGGTAAGTCTTTCCGCTCCCGGGATTGGAATGACTCCTTACCCTCTCTCTTAAAACCTACATCCTTTCGTCTTTCTCTCTCCTTCCCTCTTTCCTGAAGAAGCAACCGTTGACTGCGAAAGCTAGAAATTTTGTGTGTGTGTTTGTGTGTTATTTTATTGTGCCTGTCTACCGGCGCTTTCCCGCTTGGTAAGTCTTGGAATCTTTGTTTTTAATATATGAATAGAAACATTGTTGTATGTGGAGATTTCAATATTGACATAGGAAAAGGCTCGAAAATAAGACAAGATTTTGAAGAATTGTTAAGTCAGTATAGCATTCATGCAACATTATCTGTACCACTTTTCAAAGCTAGACAGTTATTGACAGCATTATTGCTACTGTTAGTAGATGTGACAGTTGGTTTCATGTAGTCCAGATAGAAACATTTGCTCTTCTTGGACAGCTGATCTGCCATTGCAGAAGTAATGACATAGTATCTTAATCAAAATGAACAACCAGAGAAATCAGGATTATCGGTGAGCAAAATATTAACATCTTTGGAACAATATTAAATGGGGAAATGTGGAATGAAACCCAACAGGTACAGAATAAAAATGAAAAGTGTATAGCTTTTATTACAAAATTAAATATCCAGTCTGAGCTGCTAGAGATGCCAGTCATTCGTGCATGGGGTGTGCTTGCTTGTGTGAATGTGGATAGAAACTAAATCATAACAGTCTTTTCACTAAGCCAGTCTCCAACTCAAAGTATCATCTTAATGGTCAGCAGAAATCTTTTCTTTTCCTTATATTATTGATACTCCAACCAGGAATTTCCATTGTTTCGTTGTAATGTAGCATTTCCCGAAGCATAAAGACAAGAGAAGCTGCAGGATGTAATATAGTGGGTTACCAGTGAAATTTGAACAACACAGGAAGCTGCAGGGTCTGAGATGGATGGGTTAAGTTGTAAACTGTAAAACATTACGGAAGTTCTACAGAAAAATTATGAGATAGATAAAAGCAAGAGCTTTTAACACCACCATAATGAACTAAAAAGCAAGATAAACACAGCCTGGGTATAGATAACATTGAAAGAATGGGAAAGGATTGACCAAATAAAGAAACAGAAGAGAAGTTGTGTGTGAGGAGGGTGCCACAATTGCTTGGGCTACCAAAAGTGTGCCTGGTGCACTAGTTCGTAACAGTGTCTGATGATGTTTAATAGCAACCAACAAAACTTTTTGTGCCAATTTGTGATTGTTGATGAAATCTGGATCCATCTTTATTCATGAGAGTCAAAATGGCAGTCAAAACAATGGGTGAAGTCTGGTGAAAATGTTCTGAAGAAGTCAAAGGACATTTTGTCAGGTGTGGTCACTGTTTTTTGGGATTTCCAAGGAATAGTCCTCATAGATTACTTGGAAAAATTCAGAACTATAACTGGACCCTATTATGCTTCATTGTTGGATCGTTGGAAACTTGCGTTGGCTGAAAAAAGACCAAGGTTGGCACATAAAAATGTGATCTTTCACCAGAATAGTGCACCATCCCACACATCAGCAATAACAATCAAAAAGGTGCACGATTTGGACTTTGAGTTGGCTCTTCATCCACTCTATTCATCTGACTTAGTCCCAAGTTGCTTCTACCTGTTACCTAACTTGAAACTTTGGATTGCTAGGTAGAAATTTCCATCAAATGGGGAAATGACAGCTGCAGTCAATGAGTATTTTGCCGAGTTTGACGGAACCTACTTTTTAAATGGGGTGAAAAAGCTGAAGAGTCACTGATCCAAGTGTATGTCCCTCAAAGGAGACTAAGTCAAGTAGTAAAGTGAGTTGCTTATGGAACAAACATTTTTTCTTCAAAATATAATGTGTTGGGTAGTTAAAACATCTACTCGCCAAGCAGCAACTGTAGAACAGACATATGAAAGGTATTACAGTTTTCAGGCTTTTGGAGCCAGAGACTCCTTCTTTTGGTAGAAGGGTTGAAGGGGAAGAAAGAGGGGGAAGGAAAGAGACTGGGGAGGTTTAGGAAAAGGGGTAGAGTTCGGAAAAGTCACCCAGAACCTTGGTCAGGGGAGACATAGTGGAATGGGATGAGAAGGAAAGACTGATTGTTGGATGTGGCACAGGACAAGATTTGAAAACCTGGTAGCTGAGAGGTGGAAGATGGGGTAATATACAAGACAGAGGTTACTGCTAAAACATCATGCATAGTTAATAAGAGCAAAAAACTAAGTCCGTTGTATGTGATAGAGGTGGGAGGGAGATGACAGGAAATAGACAAGTCAGAAACTGAAAGCTGCAGAAAACTAAAAGAGAGTGGAGAAAGAAATAGTTACTGTGAAGAAATGCTGAGACCAAAGAAATCAATTAAATTAAGGCCAGGTGGGTGTTGAGAACCAAGGACATATTGAAGTGACAGTTCCCACCTATGGAGTTCTGAAAACAGATGTCTGGTGGAAGAATTCAGATGGCAAGTGTTGTGAAACAGACACCGAGTTCATGATTTGTCATGTTGTACAGAATTCTCTGCAACAGGATATTGTGTGTTGCCAGTATACATCCTCTGCATATGCCCATTCATCCTAAGTGATAAGTTAATGGTAGTCATGTCGACGTAAAAGGCCTCGACATTCAAAGTGACCATATTTATTTAGATGCAGACTCTTTACAGCAATACACTATTATTCTAACCTCAGCCTTCACTGGACATAATTACCCCACCAGCCTAATTCAAAAGCAGTGTTTCCGGGCCATCACATCCAATCCTGGTGCTGGTGGTCCCTCCAAAAACCAACATAGGAGTACACCATTTGTTACTCAGTATTATCCTGGTCTTCTTTGTATTAATCAGCTATTTTGACAAGTCTATGGCTTACTAAAATCATGCCCTGAAGAAATGAGGTTTATTGTGTCCATCACACCTAGAATAGCTTTTTGTCATCCTCCCAATCTCTGCAATATCTTTCATAGACCCTATGCTCCTTCTGCAACCATCTCCCTACCCTGTGGCTCCTACCTCTGCAACTGTCCCTGCTGTAAGACTTGCTCTATGCATCCTCCTACAACCACCTATACCAGCCCTATAGCAGGCAAAACATGTACTATCAAAGGGAGAGCCACCTGCGGAACAACACATCATGTACCAGCTGTTGTGTAAACACCTTTTACATCGGTATGACTACCACCAAGTTATCAGTAAGGATAAATAGGCATAGCAGAGGGTGTATACTGGCAACACACAATATCCTGCTGCAGAGCATGCTTTACAACAGGACAGTCATGACCTCAGTGCCTGTTTTACCATACGTGCCATTTAGACTCTTCCTCCAGACACCTGTTTCATTAGCACACTGGACTCACATTCAGGAGAATGACGATTCAAACCCACATCCCGCCATCCTGATTTAGGTGTTCCATGAGTTCCCTAAATTGCTTCAGGCAAATGCTGGAATGGTGCCTTTGAAAGGGCATATCTGACTTTCTTCCCCACACTTCCCTAATCCAATGGGGCTGATGACTTTCTGCTTGATCCTCTCCCCTACATCAGCCACCAACTAACATCTGTTTTGCAGAACTGTGTTGGTGGGAACTGTTGCTACAACATGTCCTTGGTTCTTGACACCCACTTGGCCTTAATTTACTCTAATTTCTTTGGTCTCAGCATTATTTTAAAGTAACTTTCCTTTGTTCAATGCCTTTTAATTTTCTACATCTTTTATTTTCTGCCCCATCTATTTTTCACTGTCCCCCTCTCACTCTGTCACATGCAATGAACTTAGGTTTTCGCTCTTGTTAACTCGTGCATGATGCTATAACAGGAATCACTGTCTTGCATATTACCCTACCTTCCACCTTTAACTTCTTAGGTTTTTCAAATCTTGTTCCCAACGATCAGTATTTCCTTCTCATCCTGTCTGATAAGTGGCCCCCTAATCTGTGATTCTGGGTGACTTTTCCCAACTCTACCCCTTTTCCTAAACCTCATTAGTCCTTTCTCTTCACCCTTTTTCCTTCCTCTTCAACTCTTCTGCCAAAACCCTCTAGCTCCAAAATCTTACAAACTGTAATATCTTTTGTATGTGTGTTCTCCTGCTGCCACTTGGTGAGTAGATTTTTTATCTATTCAATTACATTATATTTTCAAAAATAGATTATTTTCATAGAAATAGTTTTTCTTGCTTTTTTGACCAGATTTATCAAAGTGCTCTGCTTTATGTATCTGGTTTGGAGAAAAATCTTTTTTTCAGTGGGAGCAACAGCTGGCAAAGGTTTAAAACACTTATTCAACGACAACAAAATGAGGTACATAGTGAGAGGCCAGTGGTAATTGGCATAAAAGTTGAAAATCTGTGCTACAGAATGTTGTTTTCTATGGAAAGTGTTGAACAGGAACATTGTGCATTTTCTGGCTTAGCTCTGTTATGGCACAAGTGGTTTGGACAGGTAAATTTCGAGAATTTGAAGATAATGGCTGACTGTGGTTTGATTCCAGATTTAAAATTAAGCACTTTAAGTAACTTCCTTTGTGAATCATGTCAGTTTGTTCAAGTTCATGCCGACCGCGGCGGTTCTAGGCGCGCAGTCCGGAACTGTGCGACTGCTACGGTTGCAGGTTCGAATCCTGCCTCGGGCATGGATGTGTGTGATGTCCTTAGGTTAGTTAGGTTTAAGGAGTTCTAAGTTCTAGGGGACTGATGATCACAGCAGTTGAGTCCCATAGTGCTCAGAGCCATTTTTTTGCTGTTTGGTTCAGGTCCTCTACACAAACTTTGGGTAGAAGTGGTCAACATGTCAGTCTATACATTAAACCGTTGTCTTTGTATGTATGTTTGTCAAAAGATACCTGATGAGGAATGGTTTGGGAAGGAAACATCTTTAAAGCACAATGAGGAGGTTTGGAGCCAAATATTTCTTGTACAGTCCCAAACAGTTTTGACCCCATGTCAAAGCATGTTGAAGATGCTAATGTTTGGTTAAGTAACAGTTTTAGGGTGTATGATGCAATAACAAAGAAAATAACTGTTTCATAAGATGTGGTTTTCAATGAAAATACCTCAAGGTATCACAAAGAATTTAGGAGCAGAAATGTTAATTTATGAATACAACTTCCCAACACAACCAGAAGAAGATAAAATTCAACAGTGTTTGGAAAATTGAGTTGTAGTTACAAAAGATCACGGTGATACTGAGAAGGCTTCTCAGTCAGAAATGAATCTTAGAAAGTGCAATGAACCCTCCAGTTCATTTCAAAAATTATGGGGCTTGTGCAGCAATCATTAATGAACCACAAACTTTCAATCAGGTGATGGCATCCATAGAGTCTGAGAAGTAATATGACGCACTGGAAGATGAAACTTTATCATTGGAAACGAATAATAGCTGGGACTTAATAGATCTAACTCCATATTGTCAACTTGTCGGTCATAAATAAGGTTACAAAATTAAATGTCAACCAGATGGTAGCATAACTGAGGTATAAAGCTAGAGCATGTACAAACGGATATTCCGAGAGACCTAGTCTTGATTTTGGAGAAGCTTTTTCCACCTGCTGTTAGTTTAGGTATAAATCAATTTCTATTCTTCTAGATTTGGCTGCAGTGTGGATACGAACATGGAGCAATTTGATGTGAATGCTAACTTTCTCAGCAGTGATTTGCAATAAGATATTTTCATAGAACAGCCTGAAGATTTCATTATCGATATGCAACATTAGTTGGCAAGTTAAAGAAAAGCCTTCATAGCTGAAGCAGTCTCTTTGATGATGAAATCAAAGATTTGTTCAGTTTATAAAGTTTTTTGGTTTCAAGGAGCTTTATTCAGACAGTCATGTGTTTCATGCTCAAGTTGGTAGTCATGAAGTATTTTTGGCTATTTTTGTTGATGATGGGCTAATTCTGAGTAAATCAATCACAGTTATAAATAAAATACTTGAAAAATTCATTATTCATTTTGAAATTATGGTTGATGATCCCATTTATTTTATAGGATTGGAAATCAGGCAAAAAATGTAATACTAATGAATTTTTCATCAGTTGAGGACTATATTAGTCGCCTCTTAGAAAAATTCAGCATGAACTGCAGTAATTCCCATGCACACAAGCTGGTTACAGTTTACAGCTACACTTGGGACAGTGCCCAGATACTGAAAACAAGAAATCTACGGAAAATGTTCCATTTTACAAGCCTGAAGGAGGGTTGATGTTTCCTGCTACAGTGACAAGACCTGATGCCTGGTGTAATGTTTTCTTTCTGTCAAGTAAATCAGGTTCTCAAGAACCTTGGATCTGAACATTGGACTACTGTTAAAGACAACATTAAATATCTTCAAGATGCAAGAGACAAAGGTATAAATACAGTGGGACCATCTTAAGCCACATGTTTACCCAGATTCTGATTTCACTGGAGAAATTAATATTCACTATTCAAGAAGAAGTTACATCGGCATATTAATTAGTGGACCTGTTACCTAGAAATCTCATAGGCAAAAATGTGATGCAAAATCTGCAATAGAAGCTGAATACATTGCAACATCCAACACAGCTGCTTAAATAGTGTGGCTTCGCACATTCTTCCAGGAGCTTGGTATCAGCATGGAACAGTCAGCTCAACTCTTTGTGGACAATCAGAGTGCTTTCCAATTATTGCAAAATAATGAGCAATACAAAAGGACTAAACTCATAGGCATAAAGTTTCATTACATTTGTGAAAAGATAAATGATGATTCTATTCTTGTAGCCTATGTCAAGATCTTTTGGCAGAAATGTTTACAAAAGCAATTACCAAACAAAAGTTTGAAACTAATTGTAGATCATTATCACCTGTCTCTTTATAATCGGAAAATAAGGGTAGGAGTGTTACGTGCTGCGGCTTGTTGCACTGATTATCTTGTGATGTCTGTGTGCAGATGGACAGTAGTATATATGATGTTTTTATATCTTTGCCACTTCTGACTGATACATTATTGTTTATCCCTTTGCATACTAATTTATGTTGTGACCATTGTTAATGGAATCTGTTCTATGTTTTGTGTTTAAAGTGCCTTCTCCTTCATGCAAGTAATAAAACATATTTACTCCAAACTGTAATAACTTAATTACAGTCTGTATAACATTCTGAAACATGCGGAAACTACTTCAAAAATCTAGGCATCTTAACTTCCACATCTTCGTACACACATAAAACAATAATATAAGTCACAAAAGGTAGTTTTGTGTGGATTACTAATGCTAGTGTACACACCCACTATACAGGAAGGAAGAGCGATATAAAAAACATACCCTACCAACTGACAGTGCTGGCAAAAGGACCTTAGTATTTAGGTATCAAGCTACTAAAAACTGAGAAGTCTGTGTAAAAACCTGTAGGATAGGAGACATGAGAAGACTATCCTTCCAAAGAAACGTGGAGACTATCTGCTGAATCAGTCTTGTTGGAAAGTGCAATAAAAATTATTGCTCTTTTGGAAATAAATGATAATGGATGTGTTCTGTTTTTGATATGTCCCATGTTACATGTATGTTTATTGTGCACAATGTAATATCACAGAATCAAATAAAATTCAGTTCTGTTATGTAAACCAAATTCTCCCTGTGTGAGGAATCAGGCACATGGACTGTGTTCAGAGACCACCAAGATTTCTGGACCTACCGACATTATATTTTTGTCTGTGGAGATGTTGAAATGGGAACTTCACAAGAAATTAACAAACATAAGACACAAATTAGGTACTTGCTTTATGAACACTGCTATCTGTTTAAAATTATATGGAGACATTGTCAGTAATGTTGTATGTAATGTAGCAAAGAGAGCAAAGTGATGCATTGAAGTACATGGAGGATTATTTGCATAATGAAAATGTTGATAAGTATTTGTATTTTTGCTACAATAATATCCCCCAGAAAGTGGTTTAAGTGCTCATGATCATTTTTGTGTGGTTTCAGTTATACATAACATTCTGCATGTCATAACACTACAACCCACTGAGAAATGGATGTGGATTTATATGAGCTCTTAATTCTCAATAATAATTTCACCATGAACATTCCCCCTCCTCTCAAAAAATTATTTATATGTTGGTGACTGAACATGATAGTGAGACAAGTATACAGTCTGTCCGGAAAGTTTGTATAGTAGGTGAATACAAATGGACATAGGGATGTATAAATACATCTTTCACTCAGAGGTCTACATAATTCTTGTCCCTTCCTCCCTCCCCTTCCATTTCGTGTAAGTATATAAGCTTTGCTTCATTTGAGTAGTCTTACTTAGTGATGCCTATCAGATGTTAGGTCCCTATCTTTTGAATATCAATGGTTTACCCTTATGACACCCCCTGAAGACTCTTTTAAGTTTCTGCAAAAGAAGTGTCTAAATTGGTTGAGGTAAGAGTTTGTACGTCAAATGTAAATTTTCTGTTTACAATGAAGTGGCAGTTGAAAACATGATGTGCATAATTTTCATCATTTGAGCTGTTCCAATTCTTGGGTATGTTGTTTTATAGATGGTTCATATTTGGTACACCATGTTTAGCTAACAGTGATGAATGTTACCAAACAGAATAATTTGGTCATAGAATGAATGCTTTTATCATCGGATGACATAGCTGCTGATAAACCTTTCGGGATGTGAGGTCATGTTCCAAGAAACTCTTCTGTTCCTGATGTTTCATCCAGGACTGCACTGGGCATCCTCAGAGGCACTCCTGTGCAGCTCTGAGGATACCCAGCACAGTCCTGGATGAAACATCAGGAACAGAAGAGTTTCTTGGACCATGACCACACATCCCGAAAGGTTTATTAGCAGCTAGAGTAGTCTGTGCCATTTTGTTAAAATTTGCACAACCATTCATCAGTAGTTTTTGTGTTTTTAAATGAGTAAATGTGGTGCTAAGGTTTCTCACAATCTTAGTTTGCCAAGAAGTTTCAAATAATAGCATCAACAACAGTTTTCCTAATGCACAACTTATCTTCACCAAGGCAGTCTATGTTAATCTTGGAAAGACATCCATTCTTTTGATCACTGTCCCTAGCAAACAAAATTGGTTATACTATTCATGTACAGTCATCTGCAGTCTTATGTTCACTTTGTGATTTCAGGTGTTTTGATGTAATTTTTCAAAGTTTGAACCAAACCATGATTATTGCATGCTGCTCCATTTTCGGACAATGGCAGACACAACACACATTGGGAGGTGTATGCTATATTTCTCTTTGATTTTGATTTCCAAATGTAATATAAAATCAAGATTACTGAACCTTCTGCCAATGTATATTGTATTGGTGAAAACTTTGCATTTGTTGTCAGTTTGCATTTTATTTAGATTGTTTGAACAAAAGCAGTATATTGCACCTAAATTTCTCCTTGTGTATTACCAATTTGTACTGAATTATTTGTCATAACCCAACGAGGATCACAACATATTTCATCGAACCGGTCAGTCGAAAAGGAAACGATGTGGGATCTTTCAGGTCTGACGATTCCTTGGCACATTAGTGGCTTTGTGGAAGCGAATAAGCCAGTGACAGTGTCTAGCTCTAGCTGAGGTTTATCAGGTCTCTATGGTTGAAGACCCCCCCCCCCCTCCTCCTTGCTCCCATGATCCATGGACCTTGCCATTAGTGGGCAGGCTTGTGTACCTCAGTGATACAGGTAGTTGCAACCACAAGGAGGGGTATCTGTTGAAAGCCCTGACAAATCTGTGGTTCCTGAAGAGGGGTACCAGCCTTTTCAGTAGTTTCAGGGGCAACAATCTGAGTGAATGACTGATCTGTCCTTGTAACATCAACCAAAACGTCCTTGCTGTGCTATTACTGTGAACAGCTGATAGCAAGGGGAAACTACAGCTATAATTTTTTATGAGGGCATGGAGCTCTACTGTATAATTAAATGATGATGTGGGGACTACTCAAGAGGATGTTGTTATCAGGAGAAAAAAAAAACTGGTGTTCTACCTATTGGAGTGTGGAATGTCAGATGCATTAATTGGGCAGGTAGGTTAGAAAATTTAGAAAAGGAAATGGATAGCTTGAAGTTAGATATGATGGGAGTTAATGAAGTTCAGTGGCAGGAGAAAGTTTGGTCACAGGAGGAATAGGACCTCTGATCAGGTGAAGACAGGGTTATAAATACAAAATCCAAGAGGGTAATGCAGGAGTGCGTTCAATAATGAATTAAAAAAAAAAATCAGATGCGGATGAATGCATTATTGTAGCCAAGCCCACACACATCACGGTAGTACAAGTTTATATGCCAGATAGCTCTGTGGATGATGAAGAGATTGAAGAAATGCAAGATGAGATAAAAGAAGTTATTCACATAGTTAAGGGAGATGAAAATTTAATAGTCATGGGGGACTGGAATTCAATAGTAGGAAAATGGAGAGAAGAAAAAATAATAGGTGAATGTGGATTAGGGGAAAGGAATGAATGCGGCAGCTGCCTGGCAGAATTTTGCACAGAGCCTAATTTAATCATAGCTAATACTTGGCTTAAAACTCATGGAAGAAGGTTGTATATGTGGAAGAAGCCTGGAGACACCAGAAGGTTTCAGATTATTATATAATGGCAAGACAAAGATTTTGGAACCAGGTTTTTAGTTGGAAGGCATTTTCAGGGGCAGATGTGGACTCTGACCACAATTTATTGGTTACAAACTTTAGATTAAAACTGAAGAAACTGTAAAAAAGGCAGGAATTTAAGGAGATGGGACCTGGATAAACTGAAAGAACCAGAGGTTGTAGAGAGTTTCAGAGGTAGTATAAGGGGATGATTGACAAGAACATGGGAAAGAAATACAGTAGAAGAAGAATGGTTTGCTTTGAGACATGAAATTTTGAAGGCAGCAGAGGATCAATTAGATAAAAAGAGGAGGGCTAGTAGAAACCCTTGGGTAACAGAAGAGATACTGAATTTAACTGATGAAAGGAGAGACTATAAAAATGCAGAAAAAGAAGCAGATGAAAGGGAACACAAATATCCAAAAAAATGAGATTGACGGGAAGTGCAAAACCACGAAGCAGGAATGGCTAGAGGATAAATGTAAAGATCAGAAGAGGATATAGTTGAAGATGAGATGGAAGGTATGATACTGCCTGAAGAATTTGACAGAGCACTGAAAGATGTTGGTTGAAACAGGGTCCTGGGAGTAGATAACATTCCATTAGAACTACTGATAGCCTTTGGAGAGCCAGCCATGCCAAAAGTCTTTCATCTGGTGAGTAAGATGTATGAGACAGCCAAAATACCCCCAGACTTCAAAAAGATTATAATGATTCCAATTCCAAAGAAAGCTGGTGTGGAAAGGTGTGAAAATTACCAAACTATAAGTTTAATACGTCACAGTTGCAAAATACTAACACAAAATCTTTACAGAAGAATGGAAAAACTGATAGGAGTCGACGTCGGGGAAGAGCAGTTTGGATTCCAGTGAAAAGTAGGAACACGTGAGACAATACTGACTCTATGATTTCTCTTAGAAGATAGATTAAGGAAAGGCAAACCTACATTTATAGCATTTGTAGACTTAGAGAAAATTTTTGACAGTGTTGCATGGAGTACTCTCTTCCAAATCCTAAAGGTGACAAGGGTAAAATGCAGGGAGTGAAGGGCTATTTAAAATTTGTGTAGAAATCAGATGGCAGTTATAAGAGTGGATTGGCATGAAAGGCAAGCAGTAATTGAGAAGGGAGTGAGATGGGGTTGTAGCCTATCCCCAATGTTATTCAGTCTGTATATTGAGCAAGCAGTAAAGGAAACAAAAGAAAAATTTGTAGTTGGAATTAAAGTCCAGGGAGAAGAAATAATAACTTTGAGGTTTGCTGATGACATTGTAATTCTTTCAGAGACAGCAAAGGACTTGCAAGACCAGTTGAATGGAATGGACAGTGTCTTGAAAGGAGGATATAAGATGAACATGAACAAAAGCAAAATGAGGAGAATGGAATGTAGTCGAATTAAATCAGGTGATACTGAGAGAATTAGATTAGGAAATGAGACACTTAAAGTAGATGGTGAGTTTTACTATTTGGGGAGTAAAAAGAACTGATGACGGTTAAAGTAGGAAGGATATAAAATGTAGACTGGCTATGACAGGGAAAGCTTTCTGAAGAAGAGAAGTTTGTTAACAACAAGTATATAGATTTAAGTGTCTGGAAGTCTTTTCTGAAAGTATTTGTATGGAGTGTAGACATGTATGGAAGTGAAACATGGACGATAACTATTTTAGACAGGAAGAGAATAGAAGCTTTCAAAATGTTGTGCTTCATAAGAATGCTGAAAATTAGGTGGGCAGATCACGTAACTTATGATTAGGTACTGAATAGAATTGGGGAGAACAGGAATTTGTGGCACAAGGGGTCAGTTGGTAGGACATGTTCTGAGGCATCAAGGGATCACCAACTTAGAATTGGAGGGAAGCGTGGAGGATAAAAATCATAGTGGGAGGCGAAGAGATGAATACAATAAGGATGTAGGTTGCACTAGTTAGTTGGAGATGAAGAGGTGTGCACACGTTAGAGTAACATGGAAAGCTGCATCAAACCAGTTTTCGGACTGAAGACGATGACGACAACAACAACAACAACAACAACATGGTTGGAGACAATACAGAAAGACTCGGTATTAGTCTAGGGAGGTTAAAAGAAGAAAAGAGCTTCTGAATCGGTACCTTGGCCTGATTTTATTGCTTCTTGCTGAGTTTATATGAACATGTCGAAGATCACAGACACTGGGTGCTAATTTCAGTGTGTGTAGAACGTAAATGAGGCTTACAGGTACTCAAATTACTACAACAAATAGCGTGCTTGGCCTATCACTTTGACTCAAATCATGAAAAGGAACCAGTTTCTTATTGCTCAAATTGAACCGTCAGGTTCTGTTACACGTCACACAGTAAGTGACAATCAGTTTTAGGTACAAGTAAGCCAGGATAGACTGACTAGCCACATTCCAGAGGGACGTACAGGCAAGAACGCAAGTCCTTAGTGTACAAGCTTAATTTAATAGATTCTTTCACTCGCATACTTTTCTGCTGTCGACTGAGGGATACACGAGGCTTGTCTGCTGGCAGGAGCTTTTGAAACCTGACATGCTCACCAACTGGTGGCCTCCTTATACTATGTTGGGGCTGTTCGCTTTTAAATGGTACATGACTGCATCACATTTTTACCTGCAATTCACAGTCAGTCAGTTGTGCGTGTGGTTTGACCTATGTAAGCACACACCGTGAAAGAACACTGCGCTGAACATCAACGTTACACCTGCCTGTTGCAGCCAAGCAAGTCTGCTATTGCTGAACATTGTATTTCTACTGAACATTCAATGGAGTATGAGAAAACAATGATTTTGTCCACAGCAACGTCTTTCTGGGACTCCATTATTAAAGAATCCGTAGAAATACGAATGGCGGAAAATCTGTGAAACCATGACAGCGGCTATCAGCTGGACAGTGCATGGAATCCCATCATCTCCACGATTTGCTTAAATCGAAACGACAGAGTGTGTCGACGGTCATGGCAAACAGCAACGCAGAGGGCGACTGAGTTTCGCTATTCCACCAGCGAGGGCTTGGATGATAACTTGTGTGACCACCTTCTCTTCAGCGTGGAACAACACTGGCACTATGAAACATCAAATGGTGCACACATGTTAGTCTCTCTACCAATGTATGGCGCCACCATGTCTGCAGTTACGTGGTGCCACCTTACGTGTAAGGCAAAGATAGATGCACTGACCAGGTTTTGTTTGAATGAACCTCATACATATCTGGCTCACCTCGTCTTCTTCTGTGGCAGGTACTGTGTCTGTCTTAACCTCAGGACACTTCAGTATAACCTCTTCTTCTGTAGTATTCAGAATACCCATGATGGATGTGCCTCTCTACATTGTCATTAATGCTACAGGCAGCCGTATGCAACTGCTGCTTTTCCAATACTCCTTCAGTCAGATCTGTAGGCTGCACCTTAATCCTTAAAATCTTTTCCTCCCATGGACCTAATCATATAACATCACTTGGGCTCTCTATCTTTTCCATCTGCTGCTCAACTTTGTCTTATGTTTCCTGTAGTTGCAGCACCCTTTTCTTCTGATGTCTTCCCGTTCCTCCCTCTGGAGATTTCTCTCCTCTCTCTGGTTCTATGTGTATCCCTACTGATGCCTTAGTTCTTGCTACTCATTCCTCTTGGCTGCCTAACATCTAACCCATAGGACAATTTTCCTCTCTTCACAGGCCTCTTCCAGTCCACAAGATTCGACAGTTTTGCTCCTATTCTGTCAGTAACTGCAGTGGTTGACCCTTGATCTGTAACTTCTCCGTTGCATAAAGTATGATTATTTTTTGCTTCTTGCAAAAGTGTCTGCCTAAAGTTCCTTCACTTGGAACATCTTAACTCCTCACCTACTATACAGAACTTGTGCTCCACACACACACACATCGACGTCTGTTCTCAATATTA
The DNA here is from genome assembly GCF_023897955.1 of Schistocerca gregaria. NCBI lineage: Eukaryota > Metazoa > Arthropoda > Insecta > Orthoptera > Acrididae > Schistocerca > Schistocerca gregaria. The sequence continues at coordinate 420,969,751 of NC_064923.1, forward strand.
ACAACACAGCTCAGCATGTTTCTATTACTTCTTTAGTGATTTCTCTTAGTTTTATTCTGTCTTTGGTGTCAGTGCCCATCATACTATCCATTGTTGACTCCTTTATGATGCTAACTGGGGTGGCGCTACCTACTATAAAACTTGTGATTTCCATACCACCTCGTGTGCAGCTTTTGTTTATGAAATCATTCTTTCCATTGCAGTCTACTGAGTATAACTTCGTAACATTGGCTGACTGCATACTCATGCCGTCCCTTTGTTTTCCCATCTTCTGAATCTTAGTATTTGCTGACCCATCCTTAGCATTCCACTGTCAGGTTATGTATCCTGCTTCTCTGCGAACATGTTTTATGGGTCTCACCTTATCACACGGCCTTGCAAGTACTTGTAGGTTGCATCGGTGGCACACAATCAACCACATACTTTCCATGATCTGCATGATGTTTCACCTGTCTTCTATAAGCAGTGATGGATGATTTGGCTGCATGGTATCTGTTTTTCTGACACGACTTTCTATGGCATAGTTCCTTGCATGATTACCACCTTTCTTACATCTGAAACAATAGTCTCTCAAACAACCAGATTCACTGAGTCTTTCTAGACAAGAGGCAATTGAAACTTCTTCTGTTAACGCTAAATCCACCACTTGCGCTAACATTAAATCCTCTTCTCTCACTCTCAAAGCTACTTTAATCCTCTCATCTTTGATTCCTTGTGTGAATACTGCTCTCACTAACTTCCCAATTAGAGCTTCGCTCCCATGAACATCTGATTCCCTCATATTCAGGAGATTAAATTTGGATGTCTGATACATCCTCCTTATTCACCAGACTTCGCTCGTAGTGACTTTCATCTGTTCAGTGCACTCAGTGAATCAATGGGAGGCAGGCTCATGATGACATATATGCACCTCCAAAGCGGTGCATTCAACATCAGGGAGACTTCATCAAAAAATGACGTGTTTTTTACTCATTGTTACAGTTAAAAATACTGTAGCACTTTTAAGATTTTGGTGGAATACCCTCATAATTTTGGGATATACTAACCCCCAACTTCCAACCCCTTTGTTAGGCCAACATTAAATCTTTCAGAGATTCATATTCTAGTTTTAGCTTGTAACGGTACTCTTGCAGAAATAATATTCCAATTTCAGAAACAAATTTATCTTTAAGGATAATGAACGAAATAAGACATTAAAAAAGTCGCCTTGTTACTGGGTAGGTAATACAGCCACAAACAAAAACTAACATCATACTAAAGTTGAAATAATGTTATTCTTTTACTCTTTTTGGAAGTTTAGGTTCCAGAAAGACATAGATGTGAACAAGAACTAAAATCTTAATATAATGGAAATAATGTTGTTCTGTTTATCTCTGTGGAAGTTCAAGTTCCAGAAAGATAAGAAACTGACAATACATAAACAGTAACACAGTATGAGATTAAACTATCATGTGTCATTAACATGGAGGATGAAAGTTCATTCCACTAACCTTGTAACCTGTCATCGACTTTTGTTTCTTTCACCGATAGATTGATTTAGTACAAATTCGACAGATATCAAGCACTCATTAATTAATTATTCATGCTTAATTATGAATAGTATCATAGCCGTCACTTAATATTATGTATATTATGATTAAATTTTACTGCTAATTGTTAAATCTTGCACATTTAAGTCTCAGCAGCATGGTTAGCTTTCTCTTTGCTTGATAAGTGATGTGTAAAAAAGAAAACAAAACAGTCAAGTGTATTTTTGAAAAAGCTCCAACAAATAGAATAGAGTACACACGGTATATTCAGTTTTATCACAAAGAAGAGATATTTAGTTTTATGACAAAAGAAGAAGAAGAAAGAAAGAAAGAGAGAAAGAAAGAAAGAAAGAAATGTCATGTTAAATTATATCTGTGTGTTTATTCCAATCCATTATCTGTATTATGGTGTCACTTCTTGGAAAGCAGTGGGACTCTACCACATGAAATAAGTACTACAGTTTATGTGCAGATATATAATATCTTTGAATTAAAATTTTTAGATTTGTAAACATAATGCCACTGCCAGAGGGAAGTGAAACTCAGTCTGAACCACAGGCCAGAAGAGATGCTGTGACAAGAAGAAAGTTGAAAGTAACAATGGACTGTAGTAACTGAGATTCAAACTTAACTTTTAGTAACTGACAAAAGAAAATTTATAATTTCAAGATGACAGTTGGAACTTTAATGAAGTAACAGCATGCCAGTAGAAATAGAGAAATACACTACAGGCTGTGGAACAAGGAGACACTGATGGTCAGAATTGAGAAGTTGTGAATAGAAAAGAATAGGACATCTAGGCATGGAGAGAAATAGGATGGAAAGGAGGAATGGTAGGTTAAATATGAGAGTCAGTTCCCGTATCAATGGAAAGGCAGTAAAGGTGTTCCAAGTGATGAAATACATTATCATACAGGATACATTCGATAACAGTATGTTGAATGTTGTCAGACAACCTGCAGTTTCAAATGCTGACCAAAATTTGATTAGCTCTCTGTCAATGCGTGTGGTGTTATCGTTTATCCTCCCTTATTTGTTCAGTTTTACCAATTATTGATGCTGGAGTGTGCGATAATATTAGGCTAGGAGAAGTATATAGGACAGACTATGTTATGGAGATGTTCTAATGTGTAAGAAACAGTGGATTAGGAAAGCATGATCATGATATTATGGAACATGATAACTATCTTGTGAAATTTGGTAAATTCTGGAAGTTTGCTACAAAATGGCTCTGAGCACTATGGGACTTAACTTCTGAGGTCATCACTCCCCTAGCACTTAGAACTACTTAAACCTAACTAACCTAAGGACATCACACACATCCATGCCCGAGGCAGGATTTGAACCTGCGACTGTAGCAGTCGCACAGTTCCAGACTGTAGCGCCTAGAACCGCTCAGCCACCCTGGCCGGCGAAGTTAGCCACAAGATGGGTCTTTACTGAAACCAAAAATATTCCACACGTAACTGTCTGCTGAAAGAGTTTTGCTCATTCTCTTCTAGGATGCAAATAGAGTAATTTTGGAGTATTACGAGTATTACATGGATAGGGGAGTGACAGTAACCAGTACTTTTTATCCAGGCAGGCTATTTAGACATCCTAGTTTCTGAGCTAAACTTAAAAGCTGTAGTAGCTTTAACAAATTTTAATTCTGTGTATTATTTGTGTTATTTGCTAACAAGGTCATTTAGTTTGGCTTTGGAATTGGGCACAGGGTTGTGAGAGCAGATTTTCTTTGTGATGCTAACTAGCAATTGACAAAAACCCTCTCCTTCACACTTCTCTACATCATCAGGAACCCCAATTTCAGGGACCTTGTCTGCTGGAAAACAATAACTTCAAAATGGGCAAAAGGAATGCTATGAGTTACACATATTGGCAGCTTGTTTTAACACTTGGTAAAAATTTGCTTCTTTTGCATCCTACATAGTACTGGAAAAGTAGAGTCAAAATTTATTTTCTCAGAATATATTTAAAACACAACAGACTGAGATGGATGATAAAGTGAGTGATGCTCTGTGTAAAATATTTTGGAATTGTAATCTGGTAACAGTAGCTCTGTAGGTATGATCAGAAATATAAATAATATCATGAATGATTAAAAAATTCCTGACAGTGATGAATGTTAGTACAACAAAAATAGATACATAACAATATTATGAAAAGGAAAGTTGCAACTTACCATATAGCAGAGCTGCTGAGTCCTACATAGACACAACAAAAAGACTCTTACAATTAAAGCTTTCGGCCATTAAGGCCTTCATCAACAATAGTCGACAGACACACAAACACACACCCACACACTCAAGCAAACACTGCTCACACACATGATTGCAGTCTCAGACAACTGAAACTTGGTGGTTCTCAGTTGTGTGTGTGTGTGTGTGTGTGTGTGTGTGTGTGTGTGTGTGTGTGTGTGTGTGTGTGTGTGTGTGCGTGCTCTATTGTTGATTAAGGCCTTAATGGCCGAAATCTTTAATTGTGAGTGTATTGTTGTTGTGCCTATCTGAGACTCAGCATCTCTGTCTACGCTATATGGTGAGTAGCAACTTTCCTTTTCATAATATTGTTACATTCGATCCTGGATTTTCAATTGTTTGAAAAATAGATATATCTTGTAGTCACCAGTAGGTATAGATCCAAAGATGACAGAGCTTAGTAACACAAATACATATTGCAAAATCAAGACCATTACACTAATTACCTTTATTTGTCCTTTGAAGTCCTTTACAAATTGTTATTTCTCTACCTGTAGGAACTGCTATACTTTCACTAGAAACAAACAACTTGCAAACAATACAAGATCAGTGCTCTAGAGCAGCAGTTCGCAATGTAGGGTAATTACCCCTTAAGGGGTAATTTTCTGAGGATAAAAACAAGTGACGAAAGTAAATTATTTTTAAAAGATCATTACTACCATCAATATTTAGTAAGCCTGTATTGCTGACTAGTACATTTGTTACCAATAAAAACATTTTTTCAAGTACAACACAGTCTCAATATTTCAGTTCTCAGAATTACGAGTGTCTCATAAATCCGAGCCTCATAATAATAATTATAATAATAAAAACTAGTTTATGGCATGTCAAACCTTGATCCATTTCCCCCTGCCGCTGGTGGCACAACACCTGTTCAGTGAGACCACACATACACTTCTCCCAATCTTTAATTGGTTACATAAGCACACCTTTTGTTGTAACAGGTTTTTTATTGTTGGTAAGGTACAGTGTTGTACTTTGCTTTCTTTGTTGACTATTTTGCTTGTATGCCCAAAAATGACTGCTGCAACAAAAAAAAAGCAAATTTGTGTCTTTGAATGTAAAGATAGAAGCACTGAAATAAACTAACAAATAAGAAATAATAATAATAAAAAAAATTGCTCTTGAATGCGATGTTGACAAAATTACTCATGGTGACTGGCCAAGTAACTGACTTAAATTGGAACAGTTTCCTTCAACAAAATGCTCTGAAGATTCTCTCAACTGAAAAATGATAAAGAAGTTGGGTATTGAAAAAAAAAAGAAAAAAGAAAAACCATTGTTTTATTTCTTTTCCCAAATAAATTTTGAAAGTGTGGTTTTCGATAGTTTGAGGTGGTCCTGGTCCAGTTTACCTCAAATTATCGAAACTGTACTGTTCTAGCATTAACACATGACAATGTGGTGGAGGTTACAGCTTGTGAAAGTAATGTATGAACATCATCTTCCACACACATGTGACTGCACACAGGCTAATTGTATAAGTAAGGTTTGGAACCACTACTCTAAAGAAAGAAGTGTTTGTAGTGTGGTGTGAAAGTTTCATTACATATGCTATGCTTGCAATACCCTCATAATTTTATTAGACATTCAGTGTAGTCATTAGTAAGGTTCTTGTACGAAGGAACTTTCATAGGCAGTAAAATTTATTCATTTCTGGTTTCCAGAAAGCTTAAAAAATTTTTACTAAATTGGTTATCAGACCTACATCTTTGACCTCATTTGTTAGTAAACAAAACAGTAACATTATGGAAGTAAAATCACATATTTTGTACGTGTATATTACAAGCTCATTAGAAACTTCTTATTGGGTGGCAGTAGCCTGGTAAGACAAGTACAAGAGCTGACACATTACTGAAAAAGCGATTGATTAAATTAGTAGTGGTAAAAAAAAAAACCGCTTGCTATGAATGTTTAAAGTGAATAGCAATGACAATGGTGCAAGAAAACCAAGTAGTATAATAAAAAAAATCCCGTGGACAATGGGCTTGGATCTACTACAATAACTGAGAGTTAATTTGTTCTATATGTGACTTTGTATTAATGTTTGAAGTGAATGAGAGTGGTGCCTGAAGATCAAGTAATATAATAAAGTAGCTTTATGTCCAAATAAACCTAGGGACAATTAACTTTGACCTGCCACAATATCTGAGAGTGTGCAATGTTTGCGTGGTAGAGTAATTATGGTGTACGCATACGTGGAGAAGGTGTTTGATCAGCAGTCGCCGACATAGTGTAACTGAGGCAGAATAAGTGGAACCAGCCCAAATTCCCTGAGGCAGATGGAAAACCATCTTAAAAACCATCCACAGACTTGCCAGCTCACTGGACCTCGACACTAATCTGCCGGGCGGTTTCTTGCCGGGGACCGGCACGTCTTCCCGCCCAGAAAGCAGTGCCTTAGACTGCATAGCTAAGCAGGCGGGCAGTTGGCCACGAAAACAACATAATGTGCAAGTAGTAAGGTGAGAAAATTGCAAAAGAAGTTTTACGTGCCTATTATGTGGTTTATGTATGTGTGCTAAGGTGCTGGACAATAGAGCTCATGGTGGTCAAGTGATTAGTATTCGAACTTTGTGAGATGAATGAATATGAGGTGACAGTTCGACTTGTACTCAAACTTAGTTATTAGTTTTGTAACACTGTTCATTATTTAATTTATATGTCATTTGAGAGGTAATATAATGGAGAAAAAAACCATGTGCATTTGCATGAAGTTTCAATTTATGAGTTCCATGTCTGTATGAGAAACGTGTGACATCGAGAGTACGTCTAATGAATAGTTGTACCTTACTTTTGTGGTCTGGCATATTGTGAATTACTATATTACTGATTGTGAATAATGTCACTCACATAATTATTTATTGAGGTATGAATTAGGGTTTCCAAGCCTGTCCCTCATCTGTGAAAATTTAATTACAAATAGTAAATAGTCAAATAACATATGAAATTCACTAGAGTGTCATGAAAATGCATGTGGCTTTCTTTTCATTATATTACCTTTCAGATGTCACATAAATTACATAATGTGACAAGTGACGAAGAAATATAGATCAAAAATTAAGTGTTTGTGGGACTCAAACTGTTGATTCATCCATGCCACTCTTGCAAAGCATAAATGCTAACCATCTGACCACAAAGACTTCTTATGTCTAGCAGCTTTGCACAGATACATCGACTACATGATAGATGCGTAAAACTTCTCTTGCGATTTTCTTGGAATTGTCAGAGTAGTGCACTCCACTTATATTGTTTTTGTGATCTACTAAAGGTGTACAAAGTTTGAAGTAAATCTGTGATCTCAACGTCTTGGTCTCTCCTTGTTTGTTCAGATACAAATGCTGAAGTGCCATTTGTGCCTTGATAAAAGATATAAGTAAAAATAGAGTTGCCATGGCTTCCTACACTCTGCTGTTACAAAATTATTCACAGTGAATTACTTTGAAGAGAGTATCATATATAGTCTACTGTGTGTAGACAGTGTTTTGAGCTACCTCTCTCTGCAATGTTAATTCTTAATTTAATTGGAAGTTGAATGAGTTGTTGGTGGATTATATTGCAGAGAGTAAACCATTTCCATTACTTTCATGGCAGAAGAAGAAAGGTCTGAAAGCCTAGATACATTCACAACTGAGACAGGATTGCATTCTGCAAATGCAGCAAGAACACTTTTAATTTTTGCTGCATTTGATTAGAGAGAAAAAAAGAGGATGTAATGATGAAAAACAGGTGCACCATTATGAAGGTATAAGACGTGGAGTAAATGCTTACAACAGTTAGTTGCAGATTAATTATATTATCACTGATACAAAGGATTATCCAACATCTCACTACCTGTAAATTCACTTTATGCTCCAAATTCCCCCCCTCTTCCCACTGTATACACCAAGGTTTTCTACAACTATCAGTTACAATTCTTCTTCCTTTTCTTTTTTTTACTATTTTTGAGAAGTAATTACTTGTTCTGTGCATTCAGTGTTTTATCTTTCCATTATTCTTGTATTGTCAGCAGACCAACACGTACTTCGAGGACCTGTGATGGGAAAGTGGGAACTAGCAATAGTAATTGCAGGCCCAATTGTAATATTCTGTTTTCTATCAGTAATGGCCTACTGTTTCTGGAATCACCAGAAGCGGAGACTGCATCAACTTAGGTATCATCCAGATGATTCAATTGAAGCTCCCGATCATCCTATTCTGGGAGGTGTATCGTTGAGAGATATGATTGAGATGACCACTAGTGGTTCTGGTTCCGGTATGTACCCTGACACAAGTTGTTTTAAATTCAGTATATGCATAAAAGCTGTATTCACATTATATAATGTATCTCATGTGATTTCTTGTTTAATATTAATATTATTTTTGTGGATTCAATGACAATGATGAACATTGCATGATTATTATGCCATATTAGGCAGTCTAATACCAACAAATGCATAAATTTCTTTCTGATGAGTGGTTCTGTTTATTCCTTGGCAGTGCTCCTCAGAGAACTCATCATAGGAAATATTTAATGGCATTTATTAGTTGAATAAGTCTACTGCAAGCTTTCTTACTTAGATAATTAAACATAATGTTTCCATTATCGTTTATTGAGTCTCTGCATGATTTGATTGTTGCTAAATATCGCAAAATATTCTGCCAATTTGACACTTGCTGAATTGTTAATTTGCACCTAGTTGTATCCTCACAACACTCGAAAACATCATACAGTAATTTTATTTTTTTTACTATATATTCTTCAAAATTATATGTGCATTTTTTGTGTATGTTCACTCAATGTATGCACATCATGTGTATGTCCAATAACTTTTCAGACAGTATGGCAACTTTTCAAAAATGCTGGCTATTTATGTCTGATTTAACAAGATATTAAATACAAAATGTGAATGTTCATTAGATGATGAATTCATTATAACTTTTTTACTTGTTGATTGTCATTTTATGTCCTTTTTTTCACAGGTCTGCCTCTTCTTGTCCAACGCAGTATAGCAAGACAGATTCAGCTGGTTGAAATTATCGGTAAAGGACGCTTTGGGGAAGTGTGGAGGGGTCGATGGCGGGGAGAAAATGTTGCAGTAAAAATTTTTTCATCTCGGGAGGAAAGGTCATGGTTTCGGGAAGCAGAAATTTATCAGACAGTTATGCTGAGACATGACAATATTTTGGGTTTCATAGCAGCAGACAATAAAGGTACCAAAAACTGTTTAGTTTACAAGTAGCTGCAGTAGTAGTAGCCACCTCTAGCTATATTACATTGTTATTCCAATTTACTCACAAAACTCATCATCTCCTTCATTCCATTTGAATCTTATATCATTCATACTTGGTTACATTTGAAACAATGAGAGAGAAAAAGAACAACAGCAACAGTCCAGTACAAAAATGGGGCATTTACTCAGTATGCATAATGTCTGCATATTTACTTTGTTTGATAAAGGCATTCTTATTGGGAAGACAAAAGTCTCTAGTCTTTTCAAATTTCTTCACACTGTATAGAACTGAAATTAAGTAATCTTTAACTTCTAAGTGTACTTGTATTTTATATGCTTTTACTTCTTTGTGGTAGTTTGTTGTGCAGAATGAATCCAGTATTTGTGGGATCCTTTTCAGTTAATTTAAGCCATTTGGTTGTAAGATAGTAATGGCAAATGTTTTGTGTATAAGGGGAATCATAAAGTTCCAGTTATCACCTAGCAAAAATAAAGTTAATTAATCTTCTTCATCAAGCTTTTGATGGAGACCATTGAGTAGTGATGGCAAATATGAGGACAGATAAAATGTAAGAAATAAAGTCATAAAGGGAGAAGAAAATAAAAATGTGGTAACTAAAGGCTAGGGAGGTACAAGAAAAGTTCAGAGAGTTACTCAAGCTTAAAATCCCAAAGACTGAATGTCGAAGTAGGAAGAGGGATGGAATAAGTTCAAAGAGCATTTGCAAGCTCTGCAGAGAGCACACATGCCAGAATGTCTGGCAGGACAAAGGATAAGGAGACACCATGGCGGAATGAACAGACAAAGTAAGCAATAAAAGAAAAGGACAAAGCATAGCCTGAATGGAATGCAGATAAAAGGAAGAAAGAAAAAGGAAATACCAGGAAAGTAAAAAGAAGTATAAGAAAGTGTAGTGAAAGAAAAGAGGAAAACCTGGGAGGAATGCATATGTGAGATGGGAAAGCATGTTACAGGTGTTAAAAGGATGCTGCATGGAATTACAAAAAGTAAGAGGAAGGAAAGCTCTTAAACAAAGCTGGTGAAAGGGGGAAATGAAGAGCTAATAATGCAACCAGAGGAGATAAACAAAAGATGGAAAAAATGCTTTGACAAACTACTGGATGTTGAAAGGAGAGGCCTGGAAGAAGAGAATAAACTAGCACTGAGAAGAATGAAAACAGGAAAGGCATCTGGGATAGATGGAATGACTGTGGAGGTATGGGGATGATAAGAGCTGTTGGACCTACTGGGCTACAGTGGTTATGTAAACTGCTATGATGCATATGGAGTCAGAAACATGTGCCTGAAAAGTGGGGAAAGGGAATAATAATTCCAGTGTTCAAACAAACGACAAGAAAGTATACAAATATCAAGGAATCACACTCATATCACAAATAGCAAAAGTAGTTGAGAGGGTACTGGAGATAAAAATGATGGAAAAAGTGGAAGGTCAGTTAGAAGAGGAGCAGTACAGCTTTTGACACAGTAGATCAACTGTGGACCCAATCTTAAGTATGAGACAGTTGGTGGAAAGGCCTTGGGAATATGGAAAAGCTCTGGCAATTATATTTTGTGGTTTAGTGTAGGGTTACAATAGTGTTACCAGAGAAAAGACATGGGAAATCTTGGAGAGAAATGGAGGCAGAAAACAAACAGTAGACTTATTTCAAACAGTGTATGACAAAAGCTTCAGTTGTGTCCAGACTCAAGTTGAAAGAACTGATTGATTTTAAAAAAAATGTTGTGTGGTTGAGACAAAGAAGTGTGGTGTTGCCAATATTATCTATAATGGCAACGGCTGAAATTATTAAAGAGATGAAAGAAGTTCATCGAGGTAGGGAGATGAAGTTATTGTTATTTTCCAAAGGTATTGTGGTGTGGGGAACCATCAGTAATGAGGCCCAAGAACAAATAGACATCTTAAATGCAGAAATCGAGAGACGTGGAATTAAATGTAGTGTGGATAACAGAAAGATTGTGGTGGTAACCGGAGGAGACAGTGAAGGCAAGGGACAAATTTACATTAAAGGACAGGATACTGAAATTGTAGATAACTTTAAATATGGAGGAAGTGTGATAATGGGAAACACAAGAATAGAGGCATGGGAGGGGATTCATTTGGGGAAGAGAGGTGCCACTAAAGTGTAAGAAAGAGCTGTACAAGACTTACTTCAAACCCATACTGACATACACATCAGAGACCTGGACAAAGACAAGAAGAGAGGAGAGTGGAAACCAAATCAGTGAAATGCAATTCCTGAGATGTATGTTAGGGAAAGCAAGGAGAGAGAGAGTGAGAAATGGAGATGTTAGGAGCAAAATTGGAGCACAAAAGCTGAATGAGAGAATTTAGAGGAACAGGTTAAGACAGTTTGGACATGTAAAGAGCATGGAAGAGTACCAAAATGAATGATAGAATCCAAGTTTGAGAGCAAAAGGGAGACCTAGAGAAACATGGATTGACTCAATAAAAACAAATTTAAGAAGAAAGAATTTGGACTGAAACAAAATAGTTATAGAAGAAGAATGGTGAGAAGATAGAGGAAAGCAGAGAAGCACCATAAATATCCCAATCCCACCTGATGTTGTATAAATGGGAAATGAAGACAATGATGCTGAATTAATTTTCTGATTGTTTGCAGGCAGATGTCTGCAATCCTAGCACACATTGACATACACAGTACCATAGCACGCTGCTAGAAGAGACAAAACTGAATGGTGAAGGCCGTTGATAAAAAGAAATATTGCACAGTAATTCATTTTCTGCATTTGAATGGGAACAATGGTGCAACAACAATCCACGCTGAGTTTGTGTAAATATGAGGCAACAATACACCATCATAGGACACAGTGCTTAAGTGGCACAGACACTACCAGTGTGACAGAGAATGAATTGGCAGACCATCTCTCTGTAAAAAACTGGGAATTTCAAGGGAAGTGGAGGCCCTGGTTCCCTAAAGACAAGCATATCACAGTCTATCTGATAGCGGAAAAAGTGAAAATTGGTTGTGGATCAGTTTTCAACATCTGAGTTTTGTAATTGCTCATTCCCTTTCAAAAACCCCAGTGTTGGAAATATTGCAACTTTGTCAGGCGAATCCATGACTTCTGTAACCACGTGGTTACCTTGGACAAGTGCTTGATGTATCACTTTGTCCCAGGGACAAAGAAGCAAAGTAGGTAGTGGGAAACATGTGGGTTCACCACTACCAAAAAAGGTGAAGCTCGAGCCATGATTGGGCAAGGTGACACTAGGTGTTTTTTTGGGACTGCCTTGATATGATGCTAACAAGTTGTGCTTATAAGGAGCCAAACTATCACTTGAGCTTACTACTGAGATATCCTGGTGAGGTTATAGAAGGCTGTAAAGACAAAATGTTGCGGGAAGCTATCCTAGGGAGAGTCTTTGATCTATGACACCACCTCAGCTCATTTTGCACAGTGCGCAGTCACACATGCTTCACACACTGTCACACATGATTCTGTGGGCTATCAAATTTTGCCTCATCCCCAATATTCTCCTGACATGGCACCATAAGTTTTTTCTCTTTCCTTGGGTAAAGAAACTATTGTGTGATAAGCATTTCCAGAAGGCTGGCTAGGTGATATTTGAGATGGAATGGTTTCTGAACAGTAAAAATGCAGACTTGTACAACCAATGTCTCTGGCAAGTCACCCGTCTTTGGGAAGAATGTGTTCCATTGAAGGGTGAGTGTGTGGAGAATGACTGACAGGTTTAATGGTCATAGCTTGATATTTTTTTAATTATAATTGTGTATGTTTCTGTTTAACAGAGCTTTGCAGCTATTTTTTAAGTATGTAGTTTTTCATAGAAACACAGGGAGGACATATTCAATATGCTATATCTAGTTTTTTGAGTCATCTCTGTGTGAGTACCTTGGAAATGAGTTTTTTTAATTTACCTGATAGCTTTCTGTAGTTTCACAACCTCTCTTTGTGTATATGCTGTCTGTCCTCATGTTTAGATTCAATAAGAAAAGTGTGAATAGTTTAGGGCATTCTAAATTTAGTGCATTTTCTTCCCCAGACAACTTTTGTCATTAGGAATATGCTGGAGCTGATAATGAAACAAATTAGAATGATAAGTTGCTGCTGTGTCGTGTGACTATCAGTTACAACACATGAAACTTTATATTTTTCCGTTTCCATGCAGGAATTTATGGTTTTCTACTTCTTTTATAACTGAGTCTGCAACTGAAGATGAATATCATCGGACTGTAGTGATCTCTTCACATGTGTCAGTGTATATATTGTCTTGTTTCCATTTACATACAACTTGTTCTCACGGAAATACCTATAGCTCCTTTCATACTTTGAAAAACTCTTTAATACTCGTTCTTCTGTTAAGTGTGTACTAGCTATGAGTGAAGTTTCATATGTGTACATTATGAAAATGACATCTACTGCAGTAGGCATATTATTCACATATGTAATGAAGAGATATGATCCTATCATCAATCCCCAAGGAACACCATCTTTATCAGCTGTGCATTGGAGCACTCACATTGCTATCAACCATTTTATTCTTTGTATACTAGGATGTCCATTATTTCAGTGCTGGAGCAGGGTAATCTTAAAACAATACTTTAGAACATACATCAGATAATGGCTGTATATTTTTTACTGTTATGACAGCAAACTTGAACCCAACTTTTCTTTATTATTGTGACTGACTGTTGGCAAAAGGAAATACACCTAAAAAAAGGAGAAGAAGAAGAAGAAGAAGAAGAGTTCACAACTACATTAAACTAACAATGTCATGCATGCTATTGTTCCCTGCAAAACCCTGACACAACATTTAAGGTTAAGTATTCAAAGAGAGGCCAGAAACAATAGTCTCAACCACACATCATGTTTCCTATAACTGTTTCTTTCACATGTCATTAGAATCAAATTTTATTATCTAGAACTACTGTATTAGCATTACAGAGCTTACAGTTCTCGACACCATTAAATAAAATTTGGCACAAACTGTTGGCACATGGGCAGATGCAGACAGTTTCGCACATTTTTGTTACTCAAATTGCCTCATAATCGCGACTTATTTAGTTTCATAATTGACTGAAACCTTTCACTCATATATGTTGATTGAAACTTTGTTGTCACTTTTTTAGCCCCATTATGGAGATATGGATACTCTCTTGTTCCTGAGGAAGTATTGTAGAACACCCAGATAGTTTTAATGTAAAAGAATTTGTCTTTTAAATGGGAATTACATAACATATCAAGCAATCCAATCTGTTCATGCAAAGTGATGCTTTTAATTGGAAAACCATTCCAAAACAGATCTGAAATTGGCAGTGTTCTGAAGACATTTAGAAAACTGTCCCTGTTTGTCTTTCAATGCCACTGTGAATTCTTCTAAATTTGCATTTTCTTAAACGACAAAGGGACTAGGGAAATAGACTGTGTTCTTTTTCAGAAGTTGGCTCTTCCTCAGTGCAATTTCCTTTGTAAATCCATTGTTTCCCTGTCAAATGAGAGATAAGTTGCTTCCGCCTTTAACATCTTACTGAGGGCATTCAAGACTGTCCACTAAAAATGTGATGTCTGTTCTCAATTTTGTAGCTTCTAAATTTGTTCCTGCTGCCTGTTTCCTTCATAAATTAATATTGGTGTGTCTTAAATCAAAAAATCTTTCCAGGCATGTTCCTCAAATAACCAATGTATTACACAATAATTCAAAGTGATTCTCAAGGTTGTGCACTAATTGAAGCAGCTGATAGAGAACTCGAAATAAAATTTTGGAATAGAAACTTACAGTCTTCAAAGTTATCTTGAGTCAGTGAAAGCTTTGGAATGTCAGAACAACAAGGACAAAAAGTGCACATATGCTTAAGTTCAGCAAAGGTGGTGTACTGTTTACTCAACAGATGGTGTCCAAATTGACAACCACCACATTCATCAGGCAGTGCACAAACCTCATCAAATGCTTCAAGTATCCTGGCAAGAGGTATTTTTTTGTCGGCAACTTCTTTCATGTACGAGAGAGGGTTTTGATATATTCCCCCCCTAAAAAAGAGTGATTCAGATCAGGAGAGCAAGGGTAGCCTTGCATTCAGACCTTCTGATCCAGCACCTGGGATATCCAGCATTGTTCATTTACTGTCCTTGTTATTCCTGATATTTCAAAGCTTTCACTTGCTCAGGTTTACTTCCAAGATTTCGAATTTTGACTCCTATATCAGCTGTTTCAATTTGTGCCCAACCTTCTGAATCACCCTGTATAATATCTTCATAATTTTTAATCAGTTCCATCAAAAATGGTTGAAACTGACAGTGTAATAACACATGCGACTTCAGACAATTTATTAGTTCCATCACCAATTTCATCACATGCTCCATGCCTGAAAATTTATCAAAGAGTGCTTCTTTATATACAAAACAATGAATCCTATACAAATCTTCTTTTGATTCCTGAAATTTTTTGCAGTTTCATCACCAACTAAATCTTTTAAAATTCGTAGTGCATGGTGTTCTAATGCCATTCTGTAATGAATAAGTGGTTCTTACAATTATGTGACAGCATAATATATGTTTAGGCTTTATTGTGCTTTCCTTCAAAAATGAACTGTGATTTTAAAGGCTTGTAATGATAGTTTTCTAGAAGACTTCTCTGTGAATGTATGCCCCATTGTAACAGCCACTGTACGTTTGAACTTTGTTTTGTAACAACAGAATATAGTGAGGGACAAACAGAGCTGCCACTGTAATGCTGATGAACTGGCAACCAAATAGTGCTGCATCAGATACTGGAAGCAACTCCGGCACATTACACTGCTAAATGTCACAGTGCACTGAGTAGCTCCAAGAAGGATTGGGTAAAGGTGTGGTAGACATAGTGGCAGGGACATACGGAGTAGTGTTGAGACAAGTTGAACCCCAGACTGCATGCATGTTTTGCTTATGTGAAGTTTTGCACACCTTGACCAACCCCAGTAGGTGTTATGTAAGGTGCATAGTGCAACATTTTTTGAAAATTTTTAACAAGATTTTGTTGACAGATGTTTTCCAAATTGTGGAAATAGGAAATATCAGTTTTGCTTTTAAATCCAGTGAAAAGTTTTAGATTTGTTAATTTATTCTGCAGAAGAAATCTACATTTGAATTTGTAATTTGCAAGCCTCAACAACGAGCATGGTGGAGGTTTCATGGTATACCAAAATCATTTGGACCTTATCTTCCTGTTCCATCAGAAGATGATACATATGAAGGAAGAGTGTCAGTGTTCCTATGATGTGTTGTTGTGGTCTTCAGTCCTGAGACTGGTTTGATGCAGCTCTTCATGCTACTCTATCTAATGCAAGCTTCTTCATCTCCCAGTACCTACTGCAACCTACATCCTTCTGAATCTGCTTAGTGTATTCATCTCTTGGTCTCCCTCTACGATTTTTACCCTCCACGCTGCCCTCCAATGCTAAATTTGTGATCCCTTGATGCCTCAGAAAATGTCCTATCAATCAATCCCTTCTTCTAGTCAAGTTGTGCCACAAACTTCTCTTCTCCCCAATCTTATTCAATACTTCCTCATTAGTTATGTGATCTACCCATCTAATCTTCAGCATTCTTCTGTTACACCACAAGCTTCTATTCTCTTCTTGTCCAAACTATTTATCGTCCATGTTATTCCAATCAACATTGTCAAAAGCTTTCTCTAAGTCTACAAATGCTAGAAATGTAGGTTTGCCCTTCCTTTATCTAGCTTCTAAGGTAAGTCGTAGGGACAGTATTGCCTCACGTGTTCCAACATTTCTACGGAATCCAAACTGATCTTCCCCGAGGTTGGCTTCTACTAGTTTTTCCATTCGTTTGTAAAGAATTCGCGTTAGTATTTTGCTGCTGTGACTTACTAAACTGATAGTTCAGTAATTTTCACATTTGTCAACACCTGCCTTCTTTGGGATTGGAATTATTATATTCTTCTTGAAGTCTGAGGATATTTCACCTGTCTCATACATCTTGCACACCAGATGGTAGAGTTTCGTCAGGACTGGCTCTCCCAAGGCCGTCAGTAGTTCCAATGGAATGTTGTCTACTCCGGGGGCCTTGTATCCACTCAGGTCTTTCAGTGCTCTGTCAAACTCTTCACACAGTATCGTATCTCCCATTTCATTTTCATCTACATTCTCTTCCATTTCCATAATATTGTCCTCAAGTACATCGCCCTTGTATAGACCCTCTATATACTCCTCCCACCTTTCTGCTTTCCGTTCTTTGCTTAGAACTGGGTTTGCATCTGAGCTCTTGATGTTCATACAAGTGGTTCTCTTATCTCCAAAGGTCTCTTTAATTTTCCTGTAGGCAGTATCTAACTTGCCCCGAGTGAGATAAGCTTCTACATCCTTACATTTGTCCTCTGGCCATCCCTGCTTAGCCATTTTGCACTTCCTGTCGATCTCATTTTTGAGACGTCTGTATTCCTGTTTGCCTGCTTTATTTACCACATTTTTATCTTTTCTCCTTTCATCAATTAAATTCAATATTTCTTCTGTTACCCAAGGATTTCTACTAGCCCTCGTCTTTTTACCTACTTGATCCTCTGCTGCCTTCACTACTTCATTCCTCACAGCTACCCGTTCTTCTTCCACCATATTTCTTTCCCTCATTCCTGTCAATTGCTCCCTTATGCTCTCCCTGAAACTCTGTACATCCTCTGGTTCTTTTAGTTTATCCAGATCCCATCTCCTTAAATTCCCACCTTTTTGCAGTTTCTTTAGTTTTAATCTACAGTTAATAACCAATAGATTGTGGTCAGAGTCCACATCTGCCCCTGGAAATGTCTTATAATTTAAAACCTGGTTCCTAAATCTCTGTCTTACAATTATATAATCTGATACCTTTTAGTATCTCCAGGGTTCTTCCATGTATACAACCTCCTTTCATTATTCTTGAACCAAGTGTTTGCTATGATTAAGTTATGCTCTGCGCAAAATTATGCCAGGCGGCTTCCTCTTTTATATCTTTGCCCCAGTCCATATTCACCTACTATGTTTCCTTCTCTCCCTTTTCCTACTACCGAATTCCAGTCACCCATGACTATTAAATTTTCGTCACCCTTCACTATCTGAATAATTTCTTTTATCTCATCATACATTTCATGAATTTCTTCATCATCTGCAGAGCTAGTTGGCATATAAACTTGTACTACTGTAGTAGGTGTGGGCTTCGTATCTATCTTGGCCACAATAATGCGCTCACTATGCTGTTTGTAGTAGCTTACCTACACTCCTATTTTTTTATTCATTATTAAACCTACTTCTGCGTTACCCATATTCGATTTTGTATTTATAGCCCTGTATTCGCCTGACCAAAAGTCTTGTTCCTCCTGCCACCGAACTCCACTACTTCCCACTATATCTAACTTTAACCTATCCATTTCCCTTTTTAAATTTTCTAACCTACCTGCCCGATTAAGGGATCTGACATTCCACGCTCCGATTCGTAGAACGCCAGTTTTCTTTCTCCTGATAACGACATCCTCTTGAGTAGTTCCCGCCCGGAGACCCGAATGGGGGACTATTTTACCTCCGGAATATTTTACCCAAGAGGACGCCATCATCATTTAATCATACAGTATAGCTGTATGCCCTCGGGAAACATTACGGCTGTAGTTTCCCCTTGCTTTCAGCCGTTCGCAGTACCAGCACAGCAAGGCCGTGTTGGTTATTGTTACAAGGCCAGATCAGTCAATCATCCAGACTGTTGCCCATGCAACTACTGAAAAGGCTGCTGCCCCTCTTCAGGAACCACGCGTTTGTCTGGCGCCTCAACAGATACACCTCCGTTGTGGTTGCACCTACAGTACGGCTATCTGTATCACTGAGGCACGCAAGCCTCCCCACCAATGGCAAGGTCCATGGTTCATGGGTGGAGGAGTGTTCCTATATATACAGCCAAATATTTCCATGGTGAGATGTAAGATGAAGGAAGTAATGTTTCTTGATACACACTGGAGTAAGAATCTTTGAGATGCATGGTGCCTTTCTTGTAGCACCTACCAGTGAAATTTGTTGAGCATTTCAGTGATGCTTCACGTTCACTAAACAAACCAGTGGCAAATAGTGTAGCACATTTATGAATCTTATGCATTTCTTCCATTAACCCAATTTGCTAAACATACCAGTCTGATGAAGAATGCTCAAGCCTTGGTTGATCCAGTGTTTTGTAAGTGGCCCCCTACATGCATGAATAACATGTTCTTGGGATTCTTCTGACAAATCTCTGTCTGGCATCTGCCTTCCTCATGACAAGATTCATGTACCGTGTGAACAAAAAGTCAGTATAAATTTGAAAACTGAATAAATCACGGAGTACTGTAGATAGAGAGGTACAAATTGACTCACATGCTTGGAATGACATGGGGTTTTATTAGAACAAAAAAAAAAAAAAAAAGTTCAAAAAATGTCTGAGAGATGGCACTTCATCTGATCAGAATAGCAATGATTAGCATAACAAAGCAAAGGTGATTTTCTTTACAGGAACTGCTCAATATGTCCACCATTATTCGTCAACAATAACTGTAATCCAGGTATAATGTTGTGAACAGCACTGTAAAGCATGTCCGGAGTTATGGTGAGGCATTGGTGTCTGATGTTGTCTTGCAGCATCCCTAGAGATGTCGGTCGATCAGGATACACTTGCGACTTCAGGTAACCCCAAAGCCAATAATCGCATGGACTGAGGTCTGGGGACCTGGGAGGCCAAACATGACAAAAGTGGCAGCTGACCACACGATCATCACCGAACGACGCGCGCAAGAGATCTTTCACACGTCTAGCAATATGGGGTGGAGCACCATCCTGCATAAACATTGTACGTTCCAGCAGGTGTTTATCAGTCAGGCTGGGGATGATGCGATTCTGTAACATATCGGCGTACCTCTCACCCGTCACGGTACAGTTTTGCTGTCCACCACCATCTGTCAGACTTTTGTGAACTTTGCGTTTTTTTTTTTTTTTTTTTTTTGTTCTAATAAAACCCCATGTCATTCCAAGCATGTGTGTCAATTTTTACCTCTCTATCTACGTTATTCCATGGTTTATTAAGTTTTCAAATTAATACTGGCTTTTTGATCACCCTGTAGTTTGTATTGAAACTCTTAGTTTGTTAACTGTTATCACTCACATGCCTGCGATATTTACCAAGTGTTGTATAAGAAAGGAAACTTGAAAGAGGGCCTGCTGTTTTAAGTGGATTTTACTATTTAAAAAAAAAATAAACAGATGATTAGTACGTTTAAATGGAATCTGATGAAATGAACTCATTTCACATCCTGCAGCTACCTACTGTTAAAATTCAGAGACTATACTATTGAGAATGAATTACAGGATGTAAACTACACCCACTTACAAAGATCACAATGATAAAACTAGGGAACTTGAAACGTAAAGAAGATTACAGGAAATCACTTTGTCACTGCTATCCACAAACGCAAGGTGAGACAAAAGAACTGTACAACTTTGGAATGGTATAGAAATTTATGGAGATAACTTACAGAATCGTTAAGTATGCTATTTTGTAGCAAACAATCTCAAGTTTCACATAATAGTGCCAAGTGTCATCTTGGTTTCATATGACTACCATTTGTGATGCAGCAAACATCCCACTGATTATCAATTTCTTCCCACACTCGTTGCAGCAAATTGAGTATAACTTTTGGAATGGTCACATAGATTAGATTTTTCAGGTCAGCTAAATTGTTTGGTACAGGAGAAACATATATATGATCTTTAATAGGACCCCAGGACCCCAGAGAAAGGAAGAAATCCAGTGGTTTCATGTCAGGGGAACTAGGCTGTGATGTGATTGGTCCTTCATGGGCAATCCACAGACCTGGGAAGCAATTATTGAAGAAACCTCAAACTTCCATGAGGAAATGAGGTCCACTGTCTTGTTGGCAGTAAACCATCCCATCTGGGTTATATTTGTCAATGTGTGAAATTAAATAGTTTTCAAAACCAATACACATAGTGAGCACACTCTGCACCAACGAAAGTAGCCATTTTAACTGTGCACTATGCTGGCACTCATGGTGGTGGAATGCAGTACTGATGCTCTATGTGTATCAAAATTGAGATTATTGGCTACAAAATGACCTATTTCCTGATTCTGTAAGTTATTTCGATGAATTTTTATACCATTTCATAGTTGTAATGTCCTTTTTGACATACCCCATTGAATAATAATAATAATAATAATAGTCATTATTTGTTCATAATAAAGTTGCAGTGATGTGAGAGGGAGGGAGGGGGTTGGGGGGTTGGGGGGGGGGGGGGGGTGGAAGATGATATATAAATGTGGAAGAAGCTAGTTTACATTAACCTCCATAAGGCAGATAGTGAGTTGTAAATGCGAATGTAGGTGAATGTAAATATGCTATCTTGTACTTCAAGGTGGCGCAGTGCATAAATATTACTAGGTTTGTTGGCAAGTACCTAAAATTGCTTAGTTCATTGCTGATTGTGACTTCTTTATTTCAGACAATGGAACATGGACACAGCTGTGGCTCATAACAGATTATCATGAAAATGGCTCCCTTTTTGACTACTTGAATAGGTGCACTGTGGACACAGCTGGCATGATCCGAATGTCCCTTTCCATAGCAACAGGTCTAGCTCACTTGCATATGGACATTGTCGGAACACAAGGTATCAGTATATTGTTCTGGATGTATTGAATTGCTATTATGTACACAACTGAAATGGAAATATTGATTATTGAAAATAGTATGTACTCTTGAAGCTTGTCGAGAAGGTTGGGCCTTCACTGTTAGTGCCCCTCCCCCTTCGATCTTGTCTCCCTCTCCCTCTACCTCCCTCCTTTTCCCCATTCCAATTGCACATGAAATTTCTAGCTGCTTTAGGTGCAGTATTGCATGAATGCATTAAGAACCTGTAAAATTCTTTGATACATTCACAAAAATAAGAATCTGATGCCATACTAAAGTACATTGTGTTAGTCCATGTGCTGTGGTATATGTTGTTCCTACAAATGTCTAATTGTAATCCTCTCTTCTTCTTTATGAACTTTACTTGACCATTGCAGCCTTACCATTCCAGCAACAGTAATATGATAAAATTTACTTCTGTAGGTTTTCGTTTATGTTATTCGTATACAATGATATTGTTAAAATTGCATACTTAACAATCTTTTCACGGTATTAGCTGTGATGTGCAGTGGGGCCTATGTGCTCCTTGAGGCCATTTCAATAACTGTGGAGGCCCAAGAGGAAACCTAAAAAGTGGTCATAAATGGGCCTTCAGTGAAGATATTGCTGTCTTGTGGTATGTGGGGTTGGTTCCCCAAAGGCTAAGGAAAGAAAACTCTGATTAAAAATCACCCCTCTGCTGAAAGAGATAGGGCTGACAACCCACTATGGAAAACTAATTCAACACATGAAACATCAATAAAGAAAGCTGGACTGGTCAACGGACACAAAAATGGGAAGGAAAAGGACAATGATAATGAACAATAAAATCATACAAGGAAGAGTAGAAATATAATTCATGATTCAGATTTATATATTGGAACCTGGAATATGAGGTTTCTGCATTGCCCAGAATGCCTGGGGATGCTACTAGATCAAAATAGGTAACTGGAAATGAAATATTAGGGCTCTGCTAAAAGTAAGGTGGACCAATAGTGGACTCTAGAAAAGTGAGCAGCTAGCATATTATACAGCTGCATGGGAGGAGCATAAGCTCTGAACAGTATTTGTATTTGTGGTACACCACCAGTTTAAGTATCTTGTGATGGGGCTCATACTTATTAGTTCAAGACTCTCACAGGATTAAGGGGAAATATTTCAATTATTCTACAATCACTGCGTATGCACCAACCAGAGAAGCTGAGAAAGAAGTAAGAGCTCCTGTAAAAAAAAAATGATGGCTGCCCAGGCCACGATGTAAAAATAGTTTCCGGTAACCTAAATTATCAGATAGGAAGAGAACAGGTATTTAAACCAATAACTATACCCCACAGCAAACATACCACAAACAGTAATAACTGAACAAGGCTCATCTTATTTGCAATGCCATGAAACATGGCTGTGGTCTCCTCATTGTTCCCACCCAAAGATTACTCACAAGGGACCATATAAATTATCAAACAGGAATATTTGTAACCTAATTGATCATGTGTTGATTGATGCAACCCACGAGCCAGATCTCATGGATGCAAGGAGCTTCAGACACTCAAATCTAGATTCAGACCACTTTTCGATATGGGCACTAAGGAACTTGAAGCAACAAACATAAAAACAATAGCTCTAAAACCACCAAACAGAGAGCAACACCAGTAAAAGATACCACAGATTCTTGAAAAGGCAGAAGAGTGCAGTAATATTGAATATCAATGGGGGAATCATAAAGAATGCAGTGAAGATGTCAACAATTGAAACACTGCAAACTGAGGCATGATGCTTAAGATTTTATGGTTGATATTAAGTATTAGATAGCATCAGAGGAAAAGAACAATGCATAGGGAAAATCTGTACAATGAAATTGTGCAAGAGAAGTGATGGAAGTTTATTAAAAAGAAAAAAGGAATGCTGAAAAGAGGTTCAGTCAACATAAAAGAAAGAGTGGTTGAAATCATAAATAAAAGAACTGGAACTTCTGTGAACCAAGAATGAGAACAGGAACATTTATGGGAGGGTATATGCTGCCCAGAAACCCCTAGTAGAAAAAACTAGCTTTATAATGGCCAAAACAGAGAAAATCGTCAGTGAGGGGAAATGACATTTTGGTAAACCCCTCAATGCCATAATGATACCAAGAGACTTCACTGACTCACAAGGAATAAATTACCTAGACAAAAATCCTTTCCCTTCAACTCTGGAAAAGGTGACAATTGCTTGGAAGAAATTTAAGAACAATAAGTTGCTAACAACAGATACCATTGCAGTGAAATGCTGAAACAAGTTGGCAGCCAGTCAGAACATATTCTGCTAAAGCTAATTGCTTCAGTATGAGATGAGGAGAAATTGCTCCAGCAGAATTATGTGCCCTATATACAAGAAAGGAGGGATATTGTAGTATGACAACCCTCAAGGAATTACTCTATTAAACTATTACGTATTCTCTGACACACTCTTCAACCATCTCCTTCCAAATGTTCAGAGGGAGACTGGCTCATATTGTTGTGGATTTCTCCCAGAGAAGTCAACTATAGATTATCTTCACCTTATGACAAA
Source organism: Schistocerca gregaria (assembly GCF_023897955.1). Lineage (NCBI taxonomy): Eukaryota > Metazoa > Arthropoda > Insecta > Orthoptera > Acrididae > Schistocerca > Schistocerca gregaria. Next base: position 420,993,966 of record NC_064923.1, read on the forward strand.
TTTTATAAAGGAAAATTGAATTTGGGATCGGCTTGCATCACCTCTTCACTGTCTAAAAAGCAATATATGAAAGCATAGACGGAGAGTAACTGTATCATGTTTTGACTGAATTGGGAACTGAAAAAATCATTAAAGCTTAGTAGAATGACAATGAACAATGTGTAAAATAATATAAGAATGGGAGGAATAATGACTGACATACTAGATATAGGAGATGATGTGAGGCAAGCAGGTGCACTGGTGTGTCTCCTATTCGATGTTGCATTGGAGAAGGGTATGAGGGATGCAAACCTGATGAGCATAGGGAATGAACTTTTGTAAATTAGTGCAGGCACTCGCTTGTGTCCATGGTGTAGATGTAGTTACAAGACCTTGGAAAGCAATTGAGGAGATATTCATGGTGCTTGAGCAGGTAAATAGGAATAAGGGATTGAATGTTAACCAACAGAAAACAACATATAGGGCTGCTGGGAAAACATGTAAGGAGAGCATGCCACCCTCAATAACATTGGGTAATTATACTTTTGAGAAAGTTGAGTCAGTTAAATATCAATGATTGACAGCCACATACTCAAATGACACATCCTATGAAGTTAAACAGTGATCCATAGCTGTCAACAGACACATTCACACACATACAACCACAAAGACACCCAAATGTACACACGGTGATGACAAGACTTATTATTCATGCCTGGTTACTGAAAGCAGTTGTCTGAGCTCATGGAGTTGGGAAAGTGGTAGGGAAGGATGCCAGAAAGGGGTAACAGAAAAGAAGCAGGTCATTGGACAGATATCTCTGCACCTGCACATGAAGACAAAAAAAGTACAGAGCACAGAGCATAAAGAGATATAGGAAGAGGAAGAGGAGGGCAAATGGAGGGGGAAGAAGAGAAAGGTGAAGATCAAGAGGGAGTAAGGGAGGGGGGGGAGAGAAGGGAGAAGCATTACAAAGTGGAGGGGGAGTAGGGGTCAAGGGGTGGGGAGGGACAGAGAGAGAGAGAGAGAGAGAGAGAGAGAGAGCACCTATATATGAGGGGGTTGGGGATAATTTGTGAGAGAAGGCAGTGCACAGTATGGATGGAGAAAGAGTGATGCGGAGAGAAGAGAGAAGGAAAACAGTAAGGTGCGGCAGTAGGAACAGGTTATTGGAGGTTCAGTGCAGTGGGATTGTGAGAGTGGTGGAGGGACAGTTCCTGTCTGAATAGTTCAGAGAAACTTGTGCTTGGAGTGAATATAAAACGGCCCATGTAGTGAAGCAGCTATTGAGGTCATTTGTGTTGTGGTGCGCAGCATGTGCAGCTGGATGGTCAGCGTTTGCTTTTTGTCGTAGTTTGGCTGTAGTCGGCCCAGGTGTGAGACCTGTCCCATACACCTACCCACCATTTCCTACCACAGTCTCCAGTCACAAGCATTTCCTACTCATAAAGGCAGGGCCACATGTGGAAGCAACCATGTTATACATCAGTTACACTGCAATTATTGTTCAGCATTACACATAGGCATGACAAGTAACCAGTTGTCTACTCACATGGCCAAACTGTGGCAAACTTGAACATCCAGTTGTTGGACATGCTGTACATCACAGCACAAATGTCCTCAACAGTTGCTTCACTATGCGAGCCATTTGGATACTCTCTTCCAGCACATGTCTCTCTGAACTATCCAAATAGGGATTGTCTTTTCACCACATCCTCCACCCTCACACTCCCCCGGGCCTAAACTTCTGCTGACCTGTTCCTACTTCTTGTGCTCTTCTCTACCCCTTCTCCACTTCCATCAGGTCAAGCTACTGCTTTTAGTAACTGAGTGTCAATAACCAATCTTGCTGTGCCCGTGGGAGTGTATGTGTGCCTGTTTCATTGTGTGTGCTTCTGCTAGAAAATGAGAGTGCTCAGAAAGTAGCGTGAAAGCTGTTTTCTGTTTGTGGTCCATGCATTGATCTGCTATAAGTGAGTGGTTGCATTTCTCTTATTTTACGTGTTACACTTATAAGACCAGTGCTTACTTATGCCCTGGAAACTTGTCCATTAACATAAAATATACTGAAATGCTACATACCTTTGAGAAAAATATGTTTTGCAAAATCATTGGCTCAACGTGAAAAAGAGAAAGATGGAGTAAGAGGTATAATCTTGAGCTGTACACCGTGTATAAAGGAAATGAGCCAAAAGAAAATGAAATTAGCCAAATTGAGATGGCTGGGACAAATGGTACAGATGAGTGATAAAGGATTAGCCAAAAGAAAATTAAGTGGCAATCCAGATGGTCAACTAGGTTGAAGTCAACCAAGAACCATATAGAAAGATGGAGTCATGAAAGACCAACAGAAAATGGGCTGGAAATAAACTATGGTTTTATGTTCGTAGCCACAAACAGAACAACACTTACTGACACACCACCTGCAATACGCATTGTTTTTATTATGCCATTCAACGTAGAACATGAATAACAAGAAAGTAGGAGACAGTGCTTGATGACAAGAAAATATGTATAATTACGTGACTACAAGAAAGAGAGTCAACACTGTATCCACCAATGGGAAGTTCACTCACAGTCCAAATTTCATCACCAAAATAGGAAATGTCTCACAACATCAACAGATGCTGAGCCCCTTGAGGCAGTGGTCAGTGGTAAGCAGTATCTGCACCTGCTGACAGCTGAGCAGTTCAAAGGATGCTGGACAGGTGGTGTCCAGCGAGATTGTGGTTGAACATTGGCTGCATAATGATAGTGTAACGTGGCAGGACCGAATGGGAACGACCTGCGAACAAACAAGATGTACAAATGGGAATGGAAGGACAAGCATGACGACAGAGAACTGAGCAAGACTACAAGATCAACAACAAAGTATTAAGCTACGGGGTCACAGGAGATAACCTCATGAAACCCAAACAATGTCCACTTCCAAACGGGAAGTGAACATATGCAATGAAACACGATGTCTCTAAGTGAAATATCAGCAGACTCATCACAAATAACAGAGTGCCTCACTGTGTGAGAGGCAGCCGCTTATGGCCGTTGGACCATGTGCTCCACAGTGGCGCCCTCATGTTAGACTCGGGGCCAGGAGCGTGCACAGCCATGGCTAATGGTGTGCTGCTGTAGAGACCTTTAGTGGTCATCGAGCTCCATGCCGTTTGGCGCAGATTCGAAACCCGTGGCGCTCGGCACCATACTGACTGCTTGGCTGCTTATGTAGATGGCTCGTATCCAGGACAGGAGCTCAGCGGGAACTCTCCTGGTTGTACAGTGGTGGGCTGGTTATATGCATGCCTGGCGGAAGTTTCCAGGAGACACTTGCCTGGTACAGAAACATTTTCTTTGACCACAGTGTTGTCTGGGGTGATGCTGACACAACTATATTGTGTGGAGTTTTCTGCAAGTCTGGATGTGGAGTCTCTAGTCTTTGGCGAGAAATTGACGGTAGGCTGAATATGCTATGGTACTCTTGAATTTCCAAGAGGTACCTCTATTGCCATAGGGGATAGATCGCAAAGTCATCTCCAGGAAGCAAGGTGAGAGTGTGTTCCAAAGATGAGGTATGTGGAGTGGCACCGGAATCTGGGACCGTCAGAGTGCCGCAGAATGGCGAGGCCAGAGAGGTGTCGGCAGATATCTGCATTGTGAAGGCTGGCACCAGATGTGGCTGGGCTGGCAATGGAGGTGGTCAGGCGAGTGGTGTTGGTGGCTGGGCCTGCAGCAGAGGTGTTGGGGGAGGCGACCATTGGGAAACTGTGGTGAAGGCACAGTGGGGGTGCGGAGCAACACCCTCTTTAGGGAGGCCAGATGTAGCTACCCCTTGAATGGAAGGTGTAGTGTTGGGTGCAGCCAGAGGAGACATGTCTGGCAGCTAGTGGAGAGGTGGACTACATAGGTGCATTTCCAAATGTAGACCAGTGGATTGCGGTTGGCGCCACACAGCACAGGCACATGAGATGTTAAATGTCACATGCAGAAACACCGGGTGGTGATAGTCCTCGGTGTCCAGCTGAGTGGGTTGTGATGCCCTCCCAAAGCAGGCCAGCTATGCCAGTACCTTGAAGTGGGAGATGTGGCATTCGGAGGGCAGACAGTTGGGAGGCAGAAGAGTACAGATGTACCAAAAATTTGAACTGGAGGAGGTCCAGAGCAATGCCACCCTTGGGGAGAGTCCAGCCACAGCTGTGTCATATGGACGGGAGTGTCAGTTGTGGTGGGAAGAGGGTGACTTTCAGATGGCAGAGGGACCACAATGCTGGTGGTAGTGTGAACTTGAGGACAGTGGTGCCTCCAAGGTGTTGGGTGTCAGCAACTGGGCAGCACGGCGTGATCCAAGGCGGATGCTGGTGGGGAGACACAAGGCGTTCAGCTTGGAGCCAGCTGCCAGTGAGAGCTCTGTGAGGACTGCTGTGGGATTGGCCTCTATGTGCCTAAACAGAATGGAAAGAGATATTGCTGTGATTCGGTGCACAGTTTGAATGGCAGTGATTGAGGAGAAGGTGTAGAAAAACTGAGAAGTGTAAGGGAACACAGGAGATAGATAGGGCGATTAGTAACTGATTGGGTGCCAGTGGTCTGGGGAAGAAAAAAGTGTGCAGGGGTGAGCATGGATATGCCCATCACTATGCATTGGAGTGATGTCGTTGGTGGTGTTGGAGCTTTTTGGTGGATATTGGGATGTGTTGGTGAATATTGGAGTGCAGTTGTGAGTGTTGAGGGACAGTGGTACATAGTCGAGTGTGTTGGAGTGCAGTGGTGCACAATGGTGCACCCTGGAGCTTGGGTGCATGTTGGAGCCCAGAGGAAAACAGTGGTGTGGACCAGCATGTGTTGGAGAGTGTTAAGGGAAGCAAGTATAAAATGTGGTGCACTTTGTGTGTGATGACGTATGCTGGTGTACACTGGAGTGAGTGGAAGTAAAAAATGAACAAAGATAAACCCACAATGGAATGTGGTAAAAGTGCAAAGACAGCCACAGAAGGCAGGAGGAAAAAGGGAGGCCATAGGAGAGGTTGATAGTATGACGATGTTGATGGATAGGGTAGGACCAGTGCTTCATGAAGCTGGTGCCAGAAGGGGCGGCGGCATGGCGGTTGAGTAGCGGTTGCACAGTGGCAACATGATGGCTCTTGGTGCGTGTGGAACTGGAACCATGAGGCTGTGGTTGGTGGCAGGTAGTTACTGCTCAGGACAACTTAAAGAGCATGCTGCAAGTAGAGTCCTTTGAGGCTAAGTCAGCTTGGCTGCCCATGCAAACAGCTGGTATCCAGGATGGGTGTTTGGCGGGATCTCTGCTGACTTTATGTTGGACAGCCAGTTATAAGCATGCCTGGAAGACGAGTACACAATCAGTTTCCAAGTGGAATGTGCTTGGTGTAGGAAAATAGCTCCTGCTGTCTTGCAGATAGGCACAACAAAAAGACTCTCACAATTAAAGTTTTTGGCCATTGGCCTTTGTCAACAAGACACACACACACACACACACACACACACACACACACACACACACACACGACTGTGTGTGTAGGTGGAATGATGGCAGTTTAGTGCCAGAATGGGAACATGGAAGGCAATGGATGGGAGAGGACAGTGGCTAATGAAGGTTGAGGCCAGGAGTGTTACAGGAAAGTAGGATGTACTGCAGGGAAAGTTCCCTCCTGCACACTTCAAAGAAGTCGGTGTTGGTGGGAAGGATCCATAAGCACAGGCTGTGAAGCAGTCATTGAAATGAAGGATATTATGTTTGGCAACGTGTTCAGCAACAGGGTGGTCCACTTGTTTCTTGGCCACAGTTTGTCAGTGGTTGTCAGTGGCCATTCATGTGGACAGACAGCTTGTTCGTTGTCGTGCCTACATAGAATGCAGCACAGGTGTTGCAGCCTAGCCTGTAGAGCACATGACTGGTTTCACAGGTAGCCCTGCCTTTGCTGGGACAAGTGATGTTAGTGAACAGACTGGAATAGGTGGTAATGGGAGGATGTATGGAACAGGTCTTGCATCTAGATCTATTACAGGGGTATGAGCCAAGGAGCAAGGGTTGTGTAAGGGTGGATGAGTATATTGTGTTGGTTTGGTGGACAGTGGAATACTATTGTGGGAGAGGTGGGAAGGTTAGTGGGCAGGACATTTCTCATTTCATGGCACAATGAAAGGTAATCGAAACCCTGGCAGAGAAAGTAATTCAGTTGCTCCAGTAACGGGAAGTACTTAGTTATGAGGGAAATGCTTCTCTGTGGCCGGACAGTAGGACTTTGGGAAGTGGTGGGAGACTGGAAAGATAAGGCACGGGAGATTTGTTTTTGTACGAGGTTGGGAGGATAATTATGGTCAGTGAAGGCTTCAGTGAAGCCCTCGGTATATTTCGAGAGAGACTGCTCATCACTGCAGATGCGATGTCCATGGGTGGCTAGGCTGTACTGAAGGGACTTCTTGGTACGGAACAGGTGGCAGCTGTCAAAGTGGAGGTATTGCTGGTCAGTAGTAGGTTTGATATGGACGGAGGTACTGGTGTAGCCATCTTTGAGGTGGATGTCAACATCTAGGAAGGCTGCTTGTTGGATTGAGTGTGTTGACCATTTAAAGAGCAGTGCAGCCAGCTGATATTCTGTTAATAAATTGTAAAGTTCATTCTTCTGTTGTTTGGACAGTTCAGTGGATTCACTAGCTTTGACGTTTAATTCATTCTGATTGGGAATTAGATCTTTAGTCATCATCATTAACACTTTCAAACTCTGTCATGTCTCTTTTCTGACTGTACCATTGTCTTTTAGTCCATTGTCATACTGTATTTGATGCACACTAAACTTTGCCTTCTCTTTACTTCTTAATAAATTTACTGTCACCTGTTGCTGACTTACTACTAGAGTACAGGTTCCACACTCAATGTCAATTTTAGCTTTCATCTGTCTCAAGTATTTCATGCCCAGGAGACATGGCATTGATAGGTTTTTAACAATGAAAAAAATGCATGTTACTGAAATAGACTATCTCGATTTGAAGCTGAGTTTGAAGATTTATGCATTGTATTAGTGGACCAATTGCTCCTGAAACGGCACAACCTTGAATTGTAAGTGATAAAACTTTGCATACAGAAGATATTTGCTTAAATAAAGAAAAGATATTTATTTAGCTCCTGTATCTATGATGGCTGTTACCGGTATGTTGGCAATTGATATTCTTATGGAAGCTTGAACTTGTTCATCCCAAGCATCATCATTGTCTTTCGTCTCAGTGTCTGCTACTAGATCATCCCGTAAGATTCTCTCTTTGTCATACCTGATTGCATTAATTTTGTGTGGACTAATGGACACGGTGCCCCCATTCAAACCTGCAGCATCCCCTAGGAGGATCAAAGGTGCTGCATTTAATTTTCCACTCGGCGTTTACTTTCCTACTGGTTCATGTTTCTCAAAGTTTCTTCCGTCTCAAACTGCTGTTGGTTTTGTGCCACGAACTCGGGTGGAAATGAGTCTTGCTCTTCTGGTGTATTTGCTTGCGCATAATAAATTTGTGTATTATGCTGGCGTTTAGGCTTCAGACTTCCTGAAGGTCCCTTCGCTTGTTGCATGAAGTGTACATTCTGTGACTGAAAATTGTTTTGCTGTGGCTTGTGTGGAGTGTAACTGTCATTGAAAGATGTATGTTGGCCTCCACCTTGATTATGCCATTTATTTCCTTTCCACAAGCGATTTGAATTGTAAGACTGACTGTTTTGATAATTGCCGTTGGTCGGTTGCGTGTTTCCATATTGTTGGGACTGTGTGTTATAATGTGCGTTTCTGTACTGCTGTGGTGATGAATTATATATTGGATTGTGTCTTCTCCTGTTGTTGTACATACTTTTGTATTTTTGGAGTATGTGCTGTGTTTATTTTTGAAACCATTTTGGGGTTGGTACTGGCTGTTGCTGTGGCGTGCTTTCAATCAGCTACCGTTGTTGCTGCATGTTCTATATTGTGCTGGCTGGCTTCACTGATGTGGGTGTTGCCATCATTAACTATAGTGTCCTCGTTAATCAGATCTAAGGAGTCTAACACTGATAGGAAGGTGTCATTATCTTCCTCAGAGATGTTTACTGTCTTTTCTCTGACTGGAATCAGTAGTCTTGTTTTTAGGATCATAATAATGTCTTTGGCGGTGGTCGGCGAATCCCAGAACTTAATTTTCGCTAAATATTTCTCAAAATATCTCCTCAGGTTACCTTGCTGGCTGTTAAACACTTTGGCATTGTAAACCTCTTTCTCATATGCTGCTGCACACCAGAACTCCAGAATTTAGCTAGAAACATCTGTTCGAACTCCTTGTAACTTTTAAAAGAGTCGACTATTTCGGTTCCCCATAAAGCAGCGTCTCCTATGATAAATCCAGTAACAAACTGAATTTGCTGGCGGTCACTCCAGCTATTCAGAAAAATTCCTGAAAAATTTCAGTGGAATACTGTAGGATGAATTTCTCTTTTCTGTTGGTGAAAAGTCAGAAAAACATGATGCTTGATAACACTTTCCTTCTTTATCAAACTGACAAAAGTTGGTGGGCTGGTACTCTGAATTGTGTCTCTATAGAACTGTGGGTTTGAGCATTATCAAGTGGAGAACGGTAATGTGTCTGCTATTGTTCATCATGTGGGGGTAAATTATTCCACTTTCCTGACACGTGATGTGGAGAATTTTCAACTTGACATTGGAGCGTACGAACTTCATCAACTATCTGTTGATGCCATTCAGGTAAATTCTGAGCTAACATTCAAATTATCTGACCTAATTCTGACATGACTATGTCTCCTGTTTTTCCAGCGGCTGCCAGCATTTCAGAGGTTACAATTTTGACAACTTCCGTGAGTTCTTTCTTGACCTTCTTTTCTATGAGTCCATCTTTGTTTTTAATCCACTCCTGGTAGCTGTCGGACAATGCTTCGGCACGTGCCTTGACAGTATTCTTTACTTGATCCTCTTTATTGAGAATCTCAATCTGTTGTGAGAGATCATCAACAAAATTCTTGATTGTGTCTACTGCGGTTTTAACTCCCTTCACCTCATCAGAGATTACATTATAATCTTCTTTTAATGTCACAGCTTGTTGATGGTATTCCATCACTTTTCAATTTATCTCTCCCTTGGCTGCTTCGATTTTGGCATCTAACCATTTGGATATGTTGTCTATTTTCAACTCTACTTGTGTGTGTCAATTTCTAACCTCATGGCCTTGATCTGACTACTGATTTGGTTTTGTGAATTACCCAACTGGGTATTTAAATCAGCTGTTATGTCTGCTTTTAGTTCAGTTTTTACCAAGTTTAACCTTGAATTTAGGTCATTTATTGCTGTTTGCAGGTCTGCTTTTAGTGAATTTATGTCTTTTTACAGAATTTATACCTGTCTTGACTGAAATTATGTCTTTTTACAGAATTTATACCTGTCTTGACTGAAATTATGTTGGTTTTGATAGATTCTACATTGTTATCAAGGTCAGTTCATAAGCCTGTTTTTACTGATTCTCTCTTTTCATTAAGATTTGCGAGGACCTGGTCTTTATTACGCCATCTTTTGGCCTTCTCATTTTCTCCACAGGCCTTTTTATCCATTTTTTACTGCTTTACACTTTCCCTTCTTTGCGTTTCCCCCTGTCTTTGATTTTTTAACTTGCTTTCCATTATTGATTTGATCATTGCAGCCACCAGGTTCTTTTCTTCTTTTCTTTTTTCTTTCTTTCTTTTTTTTTTTTTTCCAAGAACGGGAATAGTTTTCACACTAGGACCGGCTTCTAAAACTTCAGTTGCATCTGCTTCTGCCTCCACATGTGTACCCAGGGTGATGGTCGTCATTATCTGCTTTTGTCTGTGTCTGCTGTTTACCATCAGCCGTGTGTGCAAATTATTTGTCAAATGTCAAGATGCTACAGATATTATTTGTCACTGCCATCAGTCATTTATGTGTGACGTAGTGCTATGGCTTGCTGGGACCTGAGATAATTTTAACTGCGTGTAACAATTGATGTTCACATGCGTCAAGAAGGCAAGATGGTTCCTATTTATTACAAGCAAATGAAATGACACACATTTTACCACTTATGACCGTAACTATCTGCCATATTGTCAAATTTTTGCACTGCACTGGCAACAATAGTTCACTTTCACTGAATTTAACTGCTGAAGATTTGACAATGGAAAAAATGAAATAAAGCAGTTTCAAGGCGGGAAAAGACAGGGTTAAGTTTTGATCAACTTGAAAGATGCTACGTCACTATGAAAGCTTGGCTATTGCCTATGGAAATTTCACTTACTTTTTGCTGTCTTGATAGCTGTAAGGCTGGATACTCGCATGAATTGTATTCACATGAAAAAATGAAACAGCTATTAGAACAAGCACTCAAATTTTTTTAAACACATTCATGAAAACAATGATTTGTGTAACTTGGCAACAGAATCAGTGTGTGATTGTATTGTCTTATCATAACAAATCACTGTAATGATTATTTCACCTGACATTCTTTGGGCATAGAGCAGCAGATAAATTTATTTGAGATTGGTAGGAAGCAACATTATCATTTCTGCATGTTTTCATGGCCACGATGCAGTCATACCCAGATTGACACTAAGGGACCAAAAGATTTACTGACTTTAAAATAAATACAACACTACACAATTAAAAAAAAGATTGATTCAGAAATGATAGGTAAATGATGATGTCCCTCCTACCTCAATGTTGCATTCGGTCCATCAGCGTGATTGTGAGTTCTGGAGATAAACTGATGCAAAATGATTAACATTCAAGTAAGGAGGAGATGGAGTTACTTAAGGATGATGATGATGATGATGATGATGATGATGATGATGATGTCCCATACCCTGAGGAGCGTAGGGGACGATGCGGGAGACCCACACCGCTGTACTAGGCAAGGTCATAGTGGAGGTGGTTTGCCATTGCCTTCCTCCGACCATAATGGGGATGAATGTTGATGATGAAGACGACACAACACCCAATCATCTCAAGGCCGGAAAAATTCCTGACCCCGCCAGGAATCGAACCGGGACCCCGTGCGCGGGAAGCGAGAACGCTACCGCAAGACCACAAGCTGCAGACCTTAAGGATAATTTGTCTAAATAAGCACACTTGATATAAAACACAAGTTTTTTAATACTACGTACCTTTTTACATTAGTTACAATAGCTGATGCATATTAACAAAAGCTTGGCACTTAACAGGCAATACTTGAGATTAATGTCCTCTTGATGGTGCCTGCTCATAATTAAGTACATAAACGTATATGTTCTCTGATTGAGAAGACAATTAGCACATTTACGGAATATTTTCCACAAATTATAAAATTCAGACTCCGGAACACAGCAAGTCTGTGTCTGCCTTTCATGGAAAAGATACAGTAAAAAAAAATGAAGCACTCAAGGCCTCATTTGTCTTGAAACAACAGAATTCTTTTTATATCATTAATCAATATGTGTACATACAGATTTGCAGCTGCTGCACAGGAGCAGCAAAGATAGAGAATAATAGATTCTGTCGCTGCTATGCGACGGTTCATTTCTTTTACATTGCAATTGTTTGACAACTTCAGGCCATCAGGTGTTAACTATTGAGGTGTATACTAATGTTTGTGAGGCAAAAATTGCCAACATTGCAATATGCATAATAATCATATCATTGGAAGACATGTTTTGCACTGTGGGCCCCAAAGAACAAAAGGGTAATTAAGTTTGTTGGCATGAAATTAATCAAGTGACTGGTCTGAGTTTAGTATAAAATTATTTGTAATCAAAATTAAGGTATTAATTTTATTTCTCTTCCTTCATTTGTGGCAAGGACTGGTCTGGACTGTTGCTATGGCCTCACCACGCATGATGTCTGTGCTTATATAAATCACTACTTTTCAAAATGAGAAAAGGCAATCATGTATCTACTGCTTATTTATGGGTGGTGTATTCACACATGTTACATCTCAAACTTTGGCACTATCTATTGAGCCAGCTATTTCCCTTTTTATTGTTTAGATTGCTGTTTATGAGTGGTTGCCTGACACAGGCGTATGGAAAGACAAAGAAAAAAAGAAATGCTTTGATCATGGTGATGGAAACTAATGTCTATGAGCAAACACAAGATAGAAACAATTCAGTTTCAGTAGTAAAAGCAAACTGTAATTTCTTGCTGTCATTTGTTACCTGAAACTGTCATCAAATTGGCTACATGAGCTGCTTTGTTACCAACTGATGAGCTGTCCTTTTTGGCCTCTTGGTTGCAAATCTTAGGCCACACAGCCAGATTCCATGTTGTTGTTGTCTTCAGTCCTGAGACTGGTTTGATGCAGCTCTCCATGCTACTCTATCCTGTGCAAGCTGCTTCATCTCCCAGTACCTACTGCAACCTACATCCTTCTGAATCTGCTTAGTGTACTCATCTCTCGGTCTCCCTCTACGATTTTTACCCTCCACGCTGCCCTCCAATGCTAAATTTGTGATCCCTTGATGCCTCAAAACATGTCCTACCAACCGATCCCTTCTTCTAGTCAAGTTGTGCCACAAACTTCTCTTCTCCCCAATCCTATTCAATACCTCCTCATTAGTTACGTGATCTATCCACCTTATCTTCAGTATTCTTCTGTAGCACCACATTTCGAAAGCTTCTATCCTCTTCTTGTCCAAACTAGTTATTGTCCATGTTTCACTTCCATACATGGCTACACTCCAAACAAATACTTTCAGAAACGACTTCCTGATACATAAATCTATATTCGATGTTAACAAATTTCTCTTCTTCAGAAACGCTTTCCTTGCCATTGCCAGTCTACATTTTATATCCTCTCTACTTCGACCATCATCAGTTATTTTACTTCCTAAATGGCAAAACTCCTTTACTACTTTAAGTGTCTCATTTCCTAATCTAATTCCCTCAGCATCACCCGATTTAATTTGACTACATTCCATTATCCTCATTTTGCTTTTGTTAATGTTCATCTTATATCCTCCTTTCAAGACACTGTCCATTCCGTTCAAGTGCTCTTCCAAGTCCTTTGCCGTCTCTGACAGAATTACAATGTCATCGGCGAACCTCAAAGTTTTTACTTCGTCTCCATGAATTTTAATACCTACTCCAAATTTTTCTTTTGTTTCCTTTACTGCTTGCTCAATATACAGATTGAATAACATCGGGGAGAGGCTACAACCCTGTCTCACTCCTTTCCCAACCACTGCTTCCCTTTCATGCCCCTCGACTCTTATTACTGCCATCTGGTTTCTGTACAAATTATAAATAGCCTTTCGCTCCCTGTATTTTACCCCTGCCATCTTTAGAATTTGAAAAAGAGTATTCCAGTCAACATTGTCAAAAGCTTTCTCTAAGTCTACAAATGCTAGAAACGTAGGTTTGCCTTTTCTTAATCTTTCTTCTAAGATAAGTCGTAAGGTCAGTATTGCCTCACGTGTTCCAACATTTCGACGGAATCCAAAGTGATCCTCCCTGAGGTCTGCATCTACCAGTTTTTCCATTCGTCTGTAAAGAATTCGCGTTAGTATTTTGCAGCCGTGGCTTATTAAACTGATAGTTCGGTAATTTTCACATCTGTCAGCACCTGCTTTCTTTGGGATTGGAATTATTATATTCTTCTTGAAGTCTGAGGGTATTTCGCCTGTCTCATACATCTTGCTCACCAGCTGGTAGAGTTTTGTCATGACTGGCTCTCCCAAGGCCGTCAGTAGTTCTAATGGAATGTTGTCTACTCCGGGGGCCTTGTTTCGACTCAGGTCTTTCAGTGCTCTGTCAAACTCTTCACGCAGTATCGTATCTCCCATTTCGTCTTCATCTACATCCTCTTCTATTTCCATAATATTGTCCTCAAGTACATCGGCCTTGTATAAACCTTCTAGATACTCCTTCCACCTTTCTGCCTTCCCTTCTTTGCTTAGAACTGGGTTTCCATCTGAGCTCTTGATATTCATACACGTGGTTCTCTTCTCTCCAAAGGTCTCTTTAATTTTCCTGTAGGCAGTATCTATCTTACCCCTAGTGAGATAAGCTTCTACATCCTTACATTTGTCCTCTAGCCATCCCTGTTTAGCCATTTTGCACTTCCTGTCAATCTCATTTTTGAGACGTTTGTATTCCTTTTTGCCTGCTTCATTTACTGCATTTTTATATTTTCTCCTTTCATCAATTAAATTCAATATTTCTTCTGTTACCCAAGGATTTCTAGCAGCCCTCGTCTTTGTACCTACTTTATCCTCTGCTGCCTTCACTACTACATCCCTCAGAGCTACCCATTCTTCTTCTACTGTATTTCTTTGCCCTATTCGTGTCAATTGTTCCCTTATGCTCTCTCAGATTCCATATGAAAACAAAATGATACGAGGAAAAATAACAGCAGATAAAAAAGTTGACATGATGATAAAAATTACGCAGCAAAGCATTAGAAATAAAAAAAAATTACATTTAAACCAATTAATTGAATAAAAACAACAGTCAGACTCTTTTGATTAGATTTAAAAATATAAAAAAATTGCTACATTTGACGAGATTTGTACCTGTGACTTTCTATATATGAAATTTATATGCTAATTATTGTGCTATGCCGCAATTCTGGGTTATGTGATCATGTTTATAACTATAGTACCCCAGTCACAGTGATAAATCTCAGCCTTCAAAAATTCTGCTTCATGTAGTGTTGTGCAAAGCTTATCTATTGTCAGCCAATCCGTGGATATGTGACACTGAATTGCTTCTTGTGCGGGAGTAAGCCTCTCCTGCAGTGTTTGGTTAGTGCTGTATATGAAGTGTGTGTATTTCATTAGCATCATTGTGTGTTTTGTTTTTAGCATGGGTATCATGTATGAAATAAAAGTGCCAGACCCATGATTCAGATACAGGCTCATCAAGAAAGAAAGTGTAACAAGGATTGGAAGTGAACTAACATATTGTTGTCGCAGTTTGGCATTTTCAAATGGTTCGGGCATCACATAGAGTGCTCTTATTGGAGGAAACCAGCTGCAACATGTGAAGTGTCAGTTACCAAGTAATTTTAACCAAACTATAGGTGATCCAGTGGTTGGAGTTCAATTCCTGCCCACTGATATAAGCTCAGCAGAGAAAATGTTAGTCACTCTCATTAAAGAGGACAATGATCACTTTGGAGTGCTGTAGATTGTGTAGAACTGGTACCGGGTAGCCATATGGCTCTCCCCTGTTGACCTAAATCATGACACTGAAGTGGTGTGTGTATGCCTGATGACTGTTTGGAATCATGCTGCAAGGTAGGTTGATGTGGATACAGGACATGACATTGCATGACATGCCCATGACAACATTGTGTAGGGAGTTGAAGAAAAAAAAAGTGTACCATGCACATCCATGTGACATTCCATAATTACAGTCATCATAAAGGGACTATAGATGAGTGTTATGCCTGTCAGTGATCGCTTTGAAACAAGACAGGATTTGCTGCTGTTAGTGGAAGTCCATCTCAACCATTTTCCGAGTGAACATTGTGAAAGACACTTTACACAGTCAACATTTGGAATCTCAAAAGACCATTCGTCCCACAGGAACAAGTAAAACAGCACAACTTCAGTGTACCAAACAGCACAGAAAGACAGTAAGTGATGTGACTTAACAGGTCCCAATTTTGCCCCATTTCAAATTATGCAAGACATTGAGTGTACTAACGGCCCATAATACACTTAATTTGTAGTTTCTGGAGACTGCAGTTCAGGCCGAAGGTGGTTTTGTTATTTTTTTGGAGGACTGTTTTTTGTACCATGACTTGAATCATTCATTCAGGATTCTGTGAACATGAACCACATCTTTATAATAAGAGTGGCACACTGGTCAGCACACTGGACTCACATTCAGCAGGATGATGATTCAAATCACCATGTCGCCATCCAGATTTAGGTTTTCCATGATATCCTACGTTGCTCCAGGGGAATGCTGGGATGGTTTCTTTGAAAAGGGCCAATTTCCTTACCCAATTCTTTCTCTGTATCTAATGACATTGCTCTCGGTGGGATGTTAATCTCTAATCGTTCTTCCTTCATTTGTCTCACTAAATCACTCGATCTTACTCCCATAGAAAGTGCTTGAGACTATGTGGAACAACAGATGAAATGTAGCAGTCAACATCCCTACAGTATGGTAGGTCCATGGGATTTAATCATTAATGATTTGCTGCAGATGGATATGGCATACTTGGAGCAACTTGTGGACCCTCTTCTTCACTACTCTTCTTTGTCCTTTTCAATTTTGAACTTTAACAGCATATCTAATGGCCTTGCAAGCAATGAGATGTTAAATCCAAATATGTCTTCCTTTCTTCCAGAAGACAAGGAATAGTGCGACAATGTAAGTGCTGTTGTCTGAAGTCTGCTGATCATGCAAATGAATGGAATGAGTGAAGTTCTGTACAATATAAATGTGTGGAATTTGAGCCTGTATTTACATAAACAGGTTTAATCACCAAAAAAATCTCATTACACACGAGCAAAAATTCAGACAAAATTCTATGTGGATTGTTTCAACACATCATGTGCACATGTACAGAGCAATTACAATTTTACTTTATAAAAGTATCAGGCATAAAACAGAGCTAATTATGCAGATGTTGGTGCAAAGTTATTGTGGCTATAGGATATATGCATGTCTCTCTTTCATGAGAAATCCATTAACAGGATGCAATGTAGTATGTTAGTTAAGTTATTAAGGGAGTACATATCAATAAGTAGGATCTTAAGTTACTTGAAAATCTGTACTTGAACCAGAGAACTCAGATCAATGGCACAGGTAACTGTAGAATCAATTAGAATAGCCAGCTGACCTTGGCCAGATGGGCTGGGATAAGTTCCAGCACAGGCAACCTCAAAGTGGACGACAGCTGCCTATTGAATGGAACCATGGAACAGTGATATAGTGCACACTATTGTGTGACAGGCACCACCAATAATGTTATTGATTGAGGTAGAACCATCAGGAGACAAGAGTTTCACATAGCTGGCTCTCAAAGGCAGCCCTAGACAAATGACAAGGTGGTGGCAAGGCTACCATCATCCTAAGTGCTTAGTTCTTCATGCTGGAGCTATCCCCGTGAGAGTGCCCAACACACACACACACACACACACACACACACACACACACACACACACACACACACACACAGTGTTTCATAAGCACACTACTAACACACACATGGCCACTGTCATGTCCAGACACTGTGGCCACACTGCAGTGAGTAGCTGTCTCAGCTGTGGTGAGTAGTGTAGGTACTGAAGAGGTGTGTGATGGAGAGAGGGAGGGATGGCAGGTCGTGGAGTGTACCTACCTGAATGGTCTTGTGTAAATCAAGAAATTCAATCCGCAAACAGAAAACTAAAAAAAATAAATAATGAAAGGCTTCCATAACACTTGTTTTGTTAATACTCCTAGTAACAAGGAGCTATATACAGCATGTGAACAACACCTAAATGCAACTGGTAAAGATCTAACTGCCACAAGGATTTATGAATCAGTGGAAACAAACAGGTAAGTGTACAAAACAGCAATAGAACTAAAATGGAAGGATACTGCAGTCTCAGATAAGGAATCAGTGAGAATTGTTACTGACACAACTCCAGCACAAATAACATCAGAATCCTGAAAAGTGAATTCTGTATGTGGGGAGAGGACAATTACTCAAGAAATAAATATACCCAAGAGATCAGTGCAAAAGTTAGAAGAAGCAGCAAATGATGTGGCAGGAATTAAGACACCACATAAGAAGAAAGAACTACTTGCAAAAAGAAGAACCGCAACTCAAGCTCAAGGAATGAGAATACCAACAGGTGGAATACGGAAGTCAGCCCGAAGAAAGAAACCACAACCAAGGGACCAGTATTTTTGGTTGGATCAGCAGTGGTTTCACAGAAGAAAGCAGTTAACAAAGTGAGTCATCAAGTGGATGAACAGGTATGTGACTATCATAACACAGATGATCACAGTGCAACAATATTAAAGACAGTAACTGAACCTACAACTTCAAGTATAGAGTCCAATTGCACTCAGAGGAATACAGACAGAGACAAACTACTTGCTTTTCTACAAGTTACCACCCGTTTCATTAGAAATAAGATATTAGAAATAGAACATTTATGTAACACTGAGCATGTAGATGTTATTTGTGTACCTGAGCGCTGGTTAACCCAAGAACAAGTTAATAGGTTTGTTCCCCAAGGGTAGTTGCGATAGACATGATATGTAGAAAACAGAGAAAGAATGGTGGTGCTGGAATTTTTGTCAAAGAAAGAATAAAGTTTTCCAGAATTGATGTATCTATGTACTCCTCACAACTAGATGGGGAGTTTAGTAGTGTAAAACTAACGAATGAAAATATAGTGGTAGTCAGTCTTATGTGGGTCGTCAGATGGTGATGTAAATTTGTTTAATGAAAAATGTGAATTAATAGTTGAAAAGATATTGAAGAGTAAAATAAGAATTGCTATATGTGGTGATTTCGACATAGAAATAGTAAACATACAGAGGCCAGTTGCTAGGACATTTTTGAATATGCTAAGATCATTAGATATTGTACAAATAACCATGCCACACGTAAGAATGCCTGCGTAGACAATCTGGAAAAAGGGAAGCTAAAATTACCTTTGATAACTTCTTTAAAAAGATCACAGATTTGTTGTTTTCTTATTCACCAGTAAAAAAAAAATGATAAACCAATTGAAATGAAAAAGAAAAGTCTGAACTGGTTTACAAAAGAGCTAGCAGAAATAAGGAAACGTGCATATGCTGTACCAGATGCATAAGCAAGCCGCTAATCAAGGAGCAGTACAGAGTGTGAACATTCATAGGTCATATCTGAAATGCAAAAAATACTATAAAGCTTAACTACTTCTGACAAAAAAGCAAGTAGTGGAGAACTATATAGAAAGGGCTCCCAATAAATTCAAGGCAGCATGGCAGATAATAAAACAAGAGAATACACCAAAATGTACAGAAACAACTCTGATTGCACCCAAGGAATTAAATCAATACTTTTTAAACTCAGTTAAAGAAATAAGTAACAGTATCAAAGTAACAAATTCATCTGCAATGAACCTTGTTGGACCACCACTGCCCGTTAACCTCGTATTTCAATGGAGGGCTGTCACACCTGCTGATGTTTTGCTGTATCCAAATTATCAGGTTCTAAAAGTATGAACTGTTATTGGTTATCAAATAACATAATTAAAAAGACAATACACTTAATTGCCAAACCATTAGCTTTTATTTCTAATAATGCGTAGAATTTGGAGTTTTTCTAGATGCAATTAAGGTATCAAAAGCTGTCCCAGTTTTTAAAAAAAGGGCAAACATCTTCCCCAAAGCTACAGACCAGTCTCCATTGGTCCAATATTCTCAAAGGTATTTGAGGCACTGATACACACACAAATAAGCAGCTTCTTCGAAAGAACACAATATCCTATGTAGCAATCAGTTTGGTTTTCACAAAAGGGAAAACACAACAGGGGCCATCTTGGAAATCATTGACCAATCCTTAACAGCACTGTCATCCTCTATTTTCCAGACTCGGAATATTCACGATTATAAACTTATACATCTGTGTGTCTGTACTCTATATTAAAAATAATATTCCAGAATTTATTACCAGAGGGGAAATACATGAACACAACACCAGGGCTAAGGGTAATTTAGACATACCACACCACAGACTAGCAAGAACAGGAAACTCCCACAAAGTTAACCTACTCAAAATGTACAATAAGCTGACAATTCATGTTCAGTCTATGGATATAATATTTTTTTAAAAAAATTAATTGGTGCAGTTGGCTGTCAGATCATCCATTCTATGACATTAAAGAATTCTTTGAGATGCCTGCAAGGATATTGGCATTTAAAAGTTGTCTGTAGTTAAACACATTATTGTGTGCTGTGGTTAATGGTGTGTAATTAAATAGTGTATACAATAAACAATACAATAGTGTATTATATTTGATTATAGTATAGCTTACTGCATTAACTTTTAGAAGCTATCCTAGTGTAATTTGGTACACTGCCATACTTGAAATGTATTCTGTAATGTACTGACACTTGTTTATTTTATTGTTCTGTAAGTACTGGTACATCCTGTATGACGAAGCCAATATCATTGCAAAATGATCCATGGTTAATAAAATTCTTGATTCTTGATTTGTAGTTGGCAGATGGTATGGGTGTTATCAGTTTTTATACTGTAATATTAATAGTTGCATAACAGTTTCTGGACGCCATTGTGTTCCTTGAAGTGCTAAAATATTAGTGCTATTATCAGTTAACAATCTTCTTAGATACTCACATTCACCTTTGCAAAGTGTTTCTACATTGATTTGCAAGACATTTGATTTAGGGGGACAATTACTTGTTAACTGAAATTTAAAAGTGCCATCTTTGTGATTTTTATTTTGTTTTTGCTGCTGCTGTTGCTGGTGGTGGTGGTGGTGGTGGTGGTGGTGGTGGTGGTGGTGGTGGTGGTGGTGGTAAAGACCATGTGAGATCACTGATCCAGCATGGTCGTTGTTGTGTAGACTTTTTGTTGTCCTATTCCTTAAGAACGATGACTGGGTTGCGGCATCTTTGATGCTGTCTACGTATCGCACCCCAGTACACTTACTTTAAGACATACAAGCATCAAAAACATGAGTTCCATGCAACTGGTGCTTGTAGGTAGCTCTATGCAAATGGCAAACCAGTAGTGCAGCTACAGTCATCCTCAGAGTGCAATTCTGAGCCACCACAATGAGCATACTTTAGTGACTGCGTCCTTGGTCAGAAAAGACTGCCCTATTTATGGACCACATGCCTGTCCCAGTTGTAATATGGTGAGCTTTCGTTGGTGGCATCAGCACAGCTGCATATTGCAGATGCAATTGTCTACAGCTGCAGCTGCTGATTGGTACAGTTTGGTGGTGTGCAATCATGGACACTGAGGGTGCTCTACAGCATTATCCCACAGAGTCCAGAGCCATAGACAAATTTAAAAACATTCAATTATATTACACTTGCTCTTCACTATTTTTGTTAGGGAACATAATACCTGTGAGTGAGTTTAGTAGCTTTCAGAACTAATTTGTCATTAGAGGTAGGATAATATAAATATTTTTATTTGTTTCATATTCCATATTAGTGTATTGTTTATAATGCCTATTCTAAGGTCTATAATGTTTTACATTTTACTTTGCAGTGGATGTTTTAATTCATTTGTTTTCTTTTATTAGAAGCTTTTAAATGTCATCAGAAAGACAGTTATGACAATGTCATCAAGTGCCCTAAAATCTCATAGCAACATTTCAGAAAATACTGACACATACTGAAGTGGGTGTGCAAGTGAATGAAGTTTTAGAATGAGTTATTTGCTTGTTCCATGGATCATTATTGCAATGTAATGCTATGATGTGGAAAGTATGAGTTAGTTTGCAGTTATCACACACTTTTGCAATGAAAAAATTGCTGACATGATTATCTTCCAGATCTTCCCCGTCATTGGGTAACCAATTAAAGATTTTTGTGCCTGAATAATTAATTCCTCTCTGCCACCCTAAAGCTGAGTGATGTATTCTATAAACTTCTTCTAGGCTCAGATTTACGGATGCTATTGGTGTGTTTTTAATTTCAATTAACTATTGCTGACAAATTTCATAAGGGAGTAAATGAACTGTGAGATTGTTGTC
Organism: Schistocerca gregaria; assembly: GCF_023897955.1. Classification (NCBI taxonomy): domain Eukaryota; kingdom Metazoa; phylum Arthropoda; class Insecta; order Orthoptera; family Acrididae; genus Schistocerca; species Schistocerca gregaria. Next base: position 421,015,630 of record NC_064923.1, read on the forward strand.
AACATGCTTAATTGTTTCAAGAACTATGTGCAAGGCATTCTACAATGGGCACCACAAGTAATTTAAAAATTATCAAACATATAAACTTTAGAAGATGTATAACAGGTGGCTTCCACTTCAGGTTCTTATCAGTATAAACACCTGAGAATTTAGAATATTCTGTTTTATTTGTTGATTTGTCTTGCATTATTTCTAATAGTGTAGTCAGGTCTTGTGCAGTACAGAATGCATATACTGTGTTATCTAAATTAACTGACAGTTTATTTGTAGAGCAATAATTCTTAATTTAAAAAAAGAAAAAATGAAGAAAGAAAAAGAATATGTATATAAGTGTTGAAGTTTCCCATTAGACCAGTAAACCCCCAATTGTTAAAGAACCAGATTTGATGTATAAAACAGCTTTACAAATGGGTTAACATTTTTGATGTTAAGCATGTAAGCAAGAGAGAGTTTAGAAAAGGTTTGAAATTATGTTCAAAGTTAACTGGAAGTGACAAAATGCGTTCATTACTGAACACTGTATGAGTATATTCAAACTGTGTGTTGTATGATGATATAATTTTGCAGGTACATTCAGTGCTATATGTGGATGCTATCTGCAAAATGTATTGCAAATATAGTTATTAATAAAGAAAGAAAAAATTAAAATATCATGTGTGATGCAGCAGTTTTACTGTAGGATCATTTGAAAATATAGAAACCAATAATCTCTCTTCCTTTCATCATTTTGTGTAAAAGTTTCATAAAGGTTTGAAATTATGTGAAAAGTTTATTGCAACTCACTAAGTACTCTCATTCTCAAATACTGCATGAATTTAGTAAGGGTATTTGCACATGGAGAGTTACATTACCTCAAGACATATACACAGTTTATAATTGTAATACTCATCTTACAGTGGTGAATCTTCCGCATAAAATTGTACCTCTTAATGAGTAAATTATGTCATCGTTTTAAATTTTAAAATTTATACAAAGATTCCAAGACTTACCAAGTGGGAAAGCGCCGGTAGACAGGCACAATAAAATAACACACAAACACACACACAAAATTACGAGCTTTCGCAACCGCCGGTTGTGAAAGCTTGTAATTTTGTGTGTGTGTTTGTGTGTTATTTTATTGTGCCTGTCTACCGGCACTTTCCCGCTTGGTAAGTCTTGGAATCTTTGTTTTTAATTTATTTATCCCATGTGGAAATTTCTTTCTCTCTCAAATTTTTGTTTCCCTTGGAAGCCATTAGATAGGCAGCCTGCAAGTGGGTCCACATTCTGTGTCCCAGGATATTTGCTTGGTATTATAGACAATAATACTTGCAGTGTCAGTAGAGAGAACTATTTCTGCCTCTGGGATATATGATGGTAGATCATTTGTGTAACAATAAGAATATCAATCCATGTGATATATCTGTAATGATTACTCCCCACATTAAAGATACTGTTTCATTGTTTTCATTCTGCATTCACTTAATTGTGTACGATGAATAGTAAAAGATATCTGATTCCAGAATATTTTGATTTCTGTAGGAGAATTTGGTTTCTCCCGGAGAATTCCAGTTGGCAACATTTTGTCTTTAAACTTTGTAGAACACAGAGTTCGGAAAACAATTATGTTAGTGAGACTGTGGTGCTGTTGAACAGCATACAGCAATAAATACGGTGTAAATATTAATAATCAAAGAAACAAAATTATCTGTGATTTTGAACCATGAATTGTATTGAATTAGGACAGCAATATCATGATATTTGTGACAGTTTTGTTTATGAAACTTTTCAAATTCACTTCCATCTTTCTTAATGTCTCCTATTTAGTTTTTCACTGTCAGTAATGATACGATTTCATTTAAATGTTGTAACGCAGTTCTGTCTGTGTTGTAAGTAACTTCCATTACAGTTATTAAATATTACTGACTTTCCCATCATTCATTGGGGTGTATGTTTTGTAATTAAATAAACAAATTAATAATATTTTTAGAGGCTTATTGCATTGTTAAGCACATACATGAACAAATGTAAATTAGAAGGATTTTTGTCATTTTAGGGAAACCTGCTATAGCACATCGAGATCTCAAAACTAAAAATATCCTAGTAAAATCCAATGGAACTTGTGCTATAGGAGACTTAGGTCTCGCTGTTAGACATGATGTTGCCACAGATACTGTGGATATACCCCTTAACAACCGTGTTGGCACGAAACGCTACATGGCACCTGAGGTGAGTCATTCTGCTATATGTTCCTTTATTTATTAGTATTTTTACTTCACTTCAACATCTATAGAGCAAGCTGATGGAAAACAAGTGAAAGTGATTGTTCACATTGTTTGTTTGTGTGTGTGTGTGTGTGTGTGTGTGTGTGTGTGTGTGTGTGTGTGTGTGTGTGTGTGTGTGAATACACCCTAATTATAGAGATGTCCTTATAATCTTTATGTTGTAATGGTGGATTATATTCACAACTTTCACGCGGAAACTTTTGAAATGACAAGATCACATCGTGAATCAGAAAATATCTGTATATGCATATCTGTGGGTTTAAACTTCATCCATTGTAAATAAAATTAGGCTTCAGATCCTCTCCAATTATGTATAGCTGTTAGGAAAACTGTTTACTTCTAGTTTATTTTTTTGCAGTCTTAGGCAGTTTTTGCTGATGTTTGTTGTATCTGCATTAGGCCTTTTTGTGCCAATTATTTCTTCTGTTAATGCTGGATATATCCTCAGAGATTTTAAAAACTTTTTTAGTTGGCTTTCAAAATCAGTCAAACTCAACAAACTAAACCACTTGTAAGTAACTGCACAACAGCTGGAGAGTGATGTCATCTGTTGTATGTTATGGAGCTTGTACCGCAGAAAAGTTGGTGCTGTTCACTTTTTTTTAGCACTAAGGTCCGCAATTTATCTGAGATCTAATGACATTGCTACCAGACCATTGCACTGTTACATAGAAATAGTTCAGCTTGCTGAGGTTGTTTGCTTTTGAAAAGCACTAATGAAGTCTTTAGAGTCTTTGAGGATCTCTCCAGCATTACAAAGTGCAACATTACCACAGAAACATGCCTTAGACCACAGCCTATTGCCCATACAAGTAAAATTATCAGTACTGTAAAGACTTGCCAGGGAAGCTTACATTTTATAATTAGAAATAACTGGTTTAATCCTCACTGTTAAAAAAGTGTTGTGAATTTGACAGTTTTAAATATTTTAATGAGCTGTTGTTTATCCACTGGCCATAAAGAGATCTTAAACATTACAAAAAAGAAATATATGGATAATATAAATGGTGCCCCACTGAATTGTTGATGACACTGAAGAATCGTCTACTTAAATCTTGCTAAAGTTACATTGTATATTAAAAACAAAGATTCCAAGACTTACCAAGCGGGAAAGCACCGGCAGACAGGCACAATGAACAAAACACACAAACACACACACAGAATTACTAGCTTTTGCAGCTGATGGTTGCTTCTTCAGGAAAGAGGGAAGGAGAGGGAAAGACGAAAGGATGTGGGTTTTAAGGGAGAGGGTAAGGAGTCATTCCAATCCCGGGAGCGGAAAGACTTCCCTTAGGGGGGAAAAAGGACAGGTGTACACTCGCGCACACACACACATATCCACCCACACATTCACAGACACAAGCAGACATATTGTTGTAGATATGGAACAGATGTGAACTGTCCCCTCCATAATTCTTGTACAGAGAACTACAAAATCTAACTATTACTAATAATGTGGGATTCATATGGAGAATTTAAACTATTTCCTGTGAATAGTGTCCGATTTTGGGGGGGGGGGGGGGGGGGGGAGGCAAAAATATAATATATAATGGAAAGTGATTAATAATTGCTGCTTGAATAATAAAAAAAAAATTGGAAAGAATAATTGAAAGAAATAGGAAGGTGCACATATACTTAGTGAACTGGCACTAATACTCAATACATTTAAGATCAACATTCATCATTTAAATTTACGTACTTCTCGTTATCGCCATTGTGCATAGAGTTGGTTATGACGATGCTGTTACTGGATGCCCCCACCTCTGCTCACGCAAATTCCACTTGTCTGCTTCAATCTTCATGGTACAGGATTCTCCGCACGGGCGAAATGATGAACAGATGGGGTTATTTATACAGATATAAACTTAATCTCCATAATAACTTTTATAACACTTGTGTAATGTATGGTTAGAATATACATCTTTGAACAATGCTAAAATGGCAGAACTTGTCATACATCCTCCCACTACCACTTATAGAGACAAACAGGTGAAGATACAGAAATTAATCAATTGAAGTGTGTATCTCTACTTGTTTTGTTTGTGTCCCAGCATTATTTCTGATTCAAAATAATGTTTTTGTATGTTCATGGAAAAGATGAAAGTTGAATTGTTCTGCTTTTCTTTTTCTTTTATTTCATCTGATGAACAAATTGAGTAACCTGTTAATGATAAATAGTTTGTATTAAATTCAGTATTATTTTACCTACACATCTTGAGGGCTGAATTACAATTAACTGAAATAGTGGCAATGTAGTTTTTGGCCATATATTTGTGATGTTATCATAAAACTTCCTTCACAGCTGTTTTGTGTGCAACGGTATAGTTATATATGATTGTGTGGATTTTGGAACTAAGATGAGAATTCATTTAAAGTCAAAAGTTCACATTTTATTAACAATTATAGGTCAATCCACGAACAATGGCAGTTCGTGCATGTCGAGGCATGGACGGAGATTGCATTGTTGATGATTGCAAGTGACAACTGCGGTACGTGCCTGCGCACACTTTCTGCTTGAGGAAAGTGTACATCGTGCAAATTATGTCTCTCATTTACGTATGCAGAGTTTATCACTTACCACCATAATCAATGATGACAACTCGAACAACTGGAATCAAAATTCACTAAACAACTCGCTATTATCACATTTAATGCACACATTAGCTACAGGATCCACTGCAGAATGCTCAGAGCAATATTGAGTACTCATTGGCCGTCAGGGAATACCTGACGCAGGTGTGCAGAATGAGCCTAAACTCAACCGCCATCGTTCATGACTTTTATTTATTTAGTATTTATTTGTCCCATAGATCAAATCAGTACAGTGGATTTTTTTTGGTAAAGAATAATAATTCTAGTATGTATTGGCATGGGAAGGGCAAAATATTTAGTTTCTTAAATAATGGTTTACAAGTGTCTCTTTGTTTTTTGAACATAATTGTTCTGACTATCTTCTTTTGCAGTTTGAATATATTAATTGATTCAGAATTTTGGCCTCAGAAAATGATTCCGTAGTTAAGTACAGAGTGAAAGAGTGCATGGTACATTGTGGTTAGGGTACTTGTGTTAGTGATGTTCCTTATTGATCTAATCATGAAGCACACTTTACTAAGTTTTGTGCTGGCAACGTCAATGTGCCTTTTCCATGTGAGCGTATCACTAATAGTGACCCCCAAAAATTTTGTTTCATTTTCAAGTTTTACATTTTTTTTCCAGTGATATAGTTGGTAGTAATGGATTTCTGTTTTGGGCAGTGTGGAAGGTTATTCCAATTGTCTTTTTTGCATTAAGAAGCAGCCTGTTACTTTGAAGCCATCGACTTATTTGATCTGTGGTCCTATCTATATTAGATTGGAGAATTTGTTCGGGTGCAGATATGAGTACAGAGGTGTCGTCAGCAAACAAAAGGGTTTTTGTGTCTGGTAGGCTGTGAGGAAGGTCATTTATGTAAAGTAAGAACAGCAAGGGGCCCAGGACAGAGACTTTTGGAACGCCTTGCTTTATGGTATGTATGGAGGAATGTACAGTGCTAGCTGTACCTGAAAGCTTAGTTTTGTTTAATTCGACATACTGCTGTCGGTCTTCCAGATAGCTTTTAAACCAGTCATAAGCATTTCCTCTTATTCCATAGGAATGCATCTTTTGCAAAAGTATACTATGATTAAACATGTCGAAGGCCTTTGTTAGATCTAGGAAGATACCTTTGGCTGGGAGTATTTTGTCCACAAGCTCCAGTGCATGATCTAGAAATTCTTATATTGCATAAGTTGTAGCTTTCTTACTTTGGAAGCTGAACTGAGCAGGTGTCAGGATATTTTCTTTGTCTAGAAAGGACATGATTCTGGTGGCTATTATATAGTCAAATACTTTACTAAAAGTTGAAAGCAGTGCAATGGGTCGATGACTGGGATCCTCTTTGCTTCCTTTTTTGTGGACAGATATATTTTTTGCAATTTTGAGCATACCAGGAAATGCACCATTCAGGAATGAGAAGTTTATTATATGGGCTAGGGATTTACTGATAAAGTTACTGCAATTATGAAGGAGGAAGCATGGAATTTGATCTTGTCCAGCAGATGATTTTTTTTAATGTTGCTATGAAGTGTCTTTTCTATTTCAATTTCAGATGTAGGCCTTAAAAATAGAGTCTCAGAGCATAAGTTTGGTTCTGGTTGTAAGGGACAGCTATTTTTAAGATGGTTAGCCAGGTTTTCTACTGTTTCTGTAAATAGTTATTGAATTCCTCTGCTGTTTCTTTCCCACTGGAGACTAATTTTCCATTTATTTTTAAGGTAATATCACTTTGTAGTTGTTTTCCTCTATTAGTATTCATATTAATAATTTGCCACATGCTTTTGCTTTTATTTGATGACAATTTGAGGTAGTTATCATTCTGTAGCTTTTTGGCTGCGTTTACTACGTTCCTTAATATCTTTTTATATAGAGTAAAGTATGACTTAAATGCTTCACTACTGCCTAGTTTGGATTTGCTAATGTAAAAAAGTTCTCTTTTTCTTTGTGATGATCTAACAATTCCTGGGATGATCCAGCTGGAGAGTTTTCTATCTTAGTTGATACATTTTGTTTGTAAGGGAAAGTGGAAATTAAAATAATAACAGAAAATATCCAAGAATGCTTCATATTTTCTGTCTACTGTTTGAGCCTCATATACATTTTGCCAGTTTTCATTTTGTATATCAAAGAGGAAAGTATGCATGTGGGTTTTATTGAAGTTTCTCCTCTGTACAGTGATTTTATTGTATCCGTGACTGTTATTTTGCAACCAGACCTGCATAATTAATGCATTGTGGTCTGAAAATCCTAGTTTGATGGAGGATACAGTACAATTTATATTGCTTGCTACTTGATCCAGACAAGTGGTACTGTGATTTGTTATCCTGGTTGGAGTGTTGACCATTAGGTCTAGGTCGTAGCTGTTCATAAAATTTTTAATGCTTAGATGGCTAGAGTTTTCTGAGAGAAAATCTATATTATACTCACCACATATTAGAACACTATATGATTTTCTTTTACTTAGATTTTCCATTACTGGTGCTAGATTTTTGTAGGAAGTCCCTATGTTACCAGAGGGTGACCTGTAAAATGCTATTATATAAACATTTAGATCTGTAAGCTCTACAACTGACAGTTCTATATCTTTTTCAATACTATACGAGTTACAAATATCAAGAGGTATAGCAGTAATGTTGTCTTTTACAAATATGCAACTACCTCCACCTTTGTAAGATGTTCTTGAGAAGTGACCTACGAGTTTAAAACTTGGTATCACAACACTTTCTATTTCAAAAGACCTCATGAAATGTTCATTAATACATAATATCTGTGTATCTGTCAGTTCACTTGCACTTGATAACAAAATTTCTAATTCATCAAGTTTGGTTTTGAGCCCTTGTACATTATGGATGTATACTTTTAGATCAAGAATTTTTTTGTTTAATTTTTTTATACATTGGTGAGGAGATTCAGACTTTACCTTATTTAATACAATTTGCTGATGGAGTCCTTTGCAAGTTTTATGGTGTATCTTTAACTTGTTTGATGATGCTATCTTTAACTTGTTTGGTGATGCTAAGTTTTTTCTTTTCTCAGAGGGGGATAGAAAAAATCCTCCTTCTTGGGTATATTCCACCTTGATCTTAAATTAACACTTACAGGTGCAGCTGCTGCAGTCCTTTGTGGATCTTCTGATGTCTCCTCTTTCCTGCTTTCTTCATTCTTGTCAAATTTGCTTTTCTCATTTTTGCCTGTAAGTCTTTCAGGAAGCTGATAGACAGATCTATTTCGTAATAGTCTTTCTTTAATTATTTCACTGATTTAATCGCACATAATCCTTTTTCCGTCGTAATTAAGGTGTATTCCGTGTTTGGTGTGCAGGTTTTGATGTAGTTTACTTACGTCCAGTACATCGCACTTTGTGTACTCTGCACACAATTTCTTAATTTTGATGTTAGTTTTCCTAATTTCTTTATTAACACATGATCAGTAAATTAGGTCGTGTCTATGAGGCACAGTGGCTACTATTGTCTTCCTTGATTTATTCACTTCTAGAAAATTCTGTAGCGTTTTGATGCAGGCATCGGCTTCATTTTTACCTATGTCATTTGAACCCGCTATACATACTATAAAGTCATTATCCTGTATTGTGTTCATCTGAAGATCAGTGTCTACGACATGGTTTGTTCCCGCTCCAGGTTTCACTATGCTAGTCACTGCCAATTATAGCAGTGAAGGAACAATACAGGGAGACAGAATTTTATATGTTGTGACAAAAGATCAAATAAGTAGCAAAATAGAAACCTATGAGATAAAAACTAGTCTGAATGTGGCACATTGAGTTGGAATCACAAGTTTAGCTACACATTAATTTCGAAGTGTTACATTCAGCTGCGCAATTTTAGAACAATGTCAAAAGCGTCCTGTATTGTTGACTTAAGGAGGATGATAAAATGTCTTGAACTGCCATTGTTAGGCAAAACCAGGAAAGTAAATACAGACAAAACTGGTTACAACAACATCAAAGGGGCTGATGGTTTGTGGTTGCTATAGCTAATAGTCACACAGACCAGATTTTTGCTTTGTTCTCTGATAAAAATTTGGTGTCTGTTAACTTTAGGCTGCCATAGCATTAAAACTTCAAACAGTAGTATTCACAATACAACATTTGTAGAGAGGGACTGAAGAGGAAGTTTTCTTATGCGTATGCAGTATGTACAGCAATAAAATGCCATCAAAATGTAAAAACCTTTAATAAGTGAAGAAAGTAGTAGCAACAGTGTAAATTGTTCATTAATGTCGAACACAGTCTTAGATAATGAATGAGATAATATGTTGAGCATGTTTAAACTTACTGTTGTTGCTGTGTGGTATAATACTCATAAATGACACAGCTTAGTTACAGTTACAGTATTACAAAAGTTAATTAGCAGTACCAAAATGAAGAGACAGTAGTCTACACGTAAAGTACAAAAATGCCTACAGTTTCTACTACTGAAAATATGCAACACACACAATCACAAAAAAATTAGTAATGCCCACATCTGTGCTTTGAAAAAATTGTTTTTGTTGTGGTCTTCAGTCCTGAGAATGGTTTGAGGCAGCTCTCCATGCTACTCTATCCTGTGCAAGCTTCCTTTTTTCCCAGTACTTACTGCAACATACATCCTTCTGAATCTGCTTAGTGTATTCATCTCTTGGTCTCCCTCTACGATTTTTACCCTCCACGCTGCCCTTCAATGCTAAATTTGTGATCCCTTGATGCCTCAGAACATGTCCTACCAACCGGTCCCTTCTTCTTGTCTAGTTATGCTACAAACTTCTCTTCTCTCCAATTTGTTCAATACCTCCTCATTAGTTATGTGATGTACCCATCTAATCTTCAGCATTCTTCTGTAGCACTACATTTCAAAAGCTTCTATTCTCTTCTTGTCGAAACCATTTATCGTCCATGTTTCACTTCCATACATGGATACACTCAATACAAATGCTTTCAGAAACAACTTCTTGACACTTAAATCTATACTCGATGTTAACATATTTCTCTTCTTTACATATGCTTTCCTTGCCATTGCCAATCTACATTTTATATCTTCTCTTCTTCGACTATCATCAGTTATTTTGCTCCCTAAATAGTAAAACTCCTTTACTACTTTAAGTGTCTCATTTCCTAATCTAATTCCCTCAGCATCACCCGACTTAATTCGACTACATTCCATTATCCTCATTTTGCTTTTGTTGATGTTCATCTTATATCCTCGTTTCAAGACAGTGTCCATTCCGTTCAACAGCTCTTCCAGGTCCTTTGCTGTCTCTGACAGAATTACAATGTCATCGGCAAACGTCAAAGTTTTTATTTCTTCTCTATGGATTTTAATACCTACACCAAATTTTTCTTTTGTTTCCTTTACTGTTTGCTCAAAATACAGATTGAATAAAATCTGGGAGAGGCTACAACCCTGTCTCACTCCCTTCCCAACCACTGCTTCCCTTGCATGCTCCTCGACTCTTATAACTGCCATCTGGTTTCTGTACAAATTGTAAATAGCCTTTCGCTCCCTATATTTTATCCCTGCCACCTTTAGAATTTGAAAGAGAGTATTCTAGTCAACATTGTCAAAAGCTTTCTCTAAGTCTGCAAATGCTAGAAACGTAGGTTTGCCTTTCGTTAATCTTTCTTCTAAGATAAGTCAGGAAGGTCAGTATTGTCTCACATGTTCCAATATTTCTACGGAATCCACACTGATCTACCCCGAAGTCGGCTTCTACCAGTTTTTCCATTTATCTGTAAAGAATTCACATTAGTATTTTGCAAAAAATAACACTGTTGAAATTTAATTTTCTAGTTTTCTACAATCATGGCAAAGACAGCATCTTTTTTTAAATCCGTTGCTTTAACTTTAAAATTCACCACAGTAACACATACTACAGTACACTGCCCTACTTAAGGTAATCAGCTATTGTTGTCAACTTTTTCTATTTAAGTTGTGTGTACACATTTTGCATTTGATAATGGATTTATTTTAATGCCTTGTTATTGTCATTTGTATTAAACTCTTCTTTGAAAACAGGAAATTTTTATAAAGTTTTCACTGCAATGAGAACTTCATTAAGTGATGTCACAACAAACTGTTCTTCTTGTCCATTTTCATGTTCATCAAACACATGTTGGCTCTGGATGTCAGCTACAGTGTCTTTTTCACTCAGCGAGGCCTAGATGATAAGACTGTTGTCTATCTGGGTGAAGTCCTCTATTTTACAAGTTGACAGATACGGTTTCCATCAGAGGAATTTCAACCTCATCTTCATTATCAGCACTGTCAGCTGTTGCTGAAAACATGTCATCCTCACCATGGGATGGTGCAGAAAGGTCTCTGAAACTTGTTTGTTTAAAGCAACTGGCAGTTGTCTTTTGAGTGACATTTTCTCATGCTTCTGATATCATTGAAATTGCCTCAGGAGTGTTGAAAACTGTTTCTTTACCTCCTTTGATTTTTGTGACATGTTCATCACTTGAAGTTTCTTGTACCACATTTTCAGAGATTTTATAACTCCCTGATCCATAAGTTGTTGAACTGAAGTGATGTGTGGAGGTAAAAATACAAGCTTTGTGCTCTGCATATTGTTGAGTACTGGATGAGCAGGGCAGTGATTGACTAGAAGAATAATTTTTCATTTCTTTGGCTACACTGGAGAATCCCAGTTATGCAACTACTTTTCAAAAAGGTCATCCAAGATTTTGCATTGCTTTCATTAAGTACAAATAGGGAGTGAATATTTTTAAAACATCTAGATTTTCTCGATTTCCTGATCACCAAAAACTTTTCTTTACATGATCCTGTTGTATTTTCAGCAACCATAATTGTGATCTTGTCTTAGACACTTTCCCACCCAAACACTGTTTGCCTTTAAACATCAGTATCTTATCTTGTATCATGTTGTATAACAATCAAGTTTCATCTGCACTGAATATATCATCTGGCTTTTAATCTTCACACAAAACATGCCACTTCTGTCTGTCATGCCATCACATACACCAGCAGCTTCACCATAACTTTTCCTGGCAATAATATCATTCTGAGCTAAGAAACATTGAATCCAAGTTGAAGAACACTTAAAGTTTGGTTCTAATAGATGTGCAAAGTGATTGGCTTTTGCTTGAAGAATGGATCCATTGATTGGCACATTGTTTGATTTTTACTGCTTACACCATGTAAGTAAAGTTTCTATACCTTTGTGCTCAGATGATCTTGCCTGCTTGATATTTAAAGAATTGTGTTTGGAAAGAGACACTATTTTCTCTCCGTCCTCCCAAGTAGTAGAAATCGCGTAGTGTTAGACACCCAATTCCTTCATGGCACTGACATTTGTCCCCCCATTTTCTAACTGCCATATTAAAAGTGGCTGTTCTTCAATGTTAAGTACTTTGCTCTCTTTTTTGTGACATCTTTAAAATGATGCTTGCATTGACTGTTTAGTACACATACTGATTTGAAACAAAGAAACTACAAAGAACAAGAGATTGAAAATAAGCATTACATTACTGTTAGTAATTCCCAAAAGTGTAACAAACAAAAATTAATATTGGATGTGATATATTTCTCCAAAAATGTCATAACAAATGTGTCGTTTTATACAATAAGTCACAATAAGCAATGTTGTACTAAGTGATTTTTTAAATACACAGTGTGTCCAAGTTCCGTAAGGACTGAAGTTCCGTAAGGACTGCTTGTATGAAATTCCAAAGCAATGCTATCTCATGGCATGTTGTGGCATTACGATCCTTAAAGTTTCAAATACTTCTGTGTAGAAAATGCCTGCAGCAGGCATCCTGGCTGTGAATGTAAACAGTACATTTCTGACACTTGTCAGAAAGTGGCAGTGGAGGAGTGGGGCTACATCAAGTTTTTAGAATCCTGCAGCATTTATGGCTGAGGTTTCACCAAATTTGATTCAAATACAGAGACAGGGTTCCTGGTTGCTTCCCCAGGTCACAAAGCAAAGACTGTGCCCGAGATCTTGGCCAGCGCAAATGGATCACCTTCCTGTATCACCCACTGTAAGTGCTGGATTTGGTCCCAGCCAACTTATGGTTGTTCCTGAAATTGAAGTTGGCAATGAAACAACACACTAAGCCAAAATTATGGACACCCAAGAAAGTTGTACTACAGTACTAAATACAACTCCAAAAGACTACAGTGACTGCTTCAAAACACTTTTAAATTTATTTCAGTTGTGTTTTGATTCATAGGGGGATTATTTTGAATAAATGCAGTGATTTTGTGAACATAATACATGATGTTTAGTTTGCATAACCACAGTTCTAATGGAGCTGGGACAAATTGTATATAGCATTTACATAGGATTTAGATGGGACCATTAGATTCTGCTGATACAGCCAAAAGTCATTAAGAACTGTGTCATTATACTGTATCTACTCTGAGTAGTTAAAGTCATTACAATATGGCATTCATTAATTTTTGAAACAGATCTAGATAACAGGAAAAATTTCGTGGCTTTACTGTTTGATCAAAAGTTGGTGCGTGTGAAGCTAAAAAGTCATTTATGAAAGAGTCATTTTCAGAAGCGGAATGGGGAGCGATCTGCATTACATTATGTTAAATTGTGGGTCAATAAACAAAATAACGACTGAAATTTGTTATTATGTAAACATTATAGAAAAACTTGCATTGAAAATTAATGGCAACATAGAATGTGAATAGGTTGGTAGTGGCGGGGGTGATGGTGGTGGTGGTGGTGGTGGTGGTGGTGGTGGTGGTGGTGGTGGTGGTGGTGATGATAGGATGCTATCCAGAAGAGGTATGCAAAACCTTGAATTTACTGAAGAAAAAAATAGAAAAAAGGTCTTAGTTCAGAAACACATTAAAAGCAATGCACAGTTCTCACCAGACGCAAGTTGTTGTTGTGGTCTTCAGTCCAGAGACTGGTTTGATGCAGCTCGCCTTACAATTCTATCCTGTGCAAGCCTCTTCATATCCGAGTAACTACTGCAACCTACATCCTTCTGTATCTGTTTAGTGTATTCATGCCTTGGTCTCCCTCTATGATTTTTACCCTCCACACTTCCCTCCAGTACTAAATTGATGATCTCTTGATGCCTCAGAACATGTCCTACCAACTGATCCCTTCTTCTAATGAAGTTGTGCCACAAGTTCCTCTTCTCTCCAAGTCTATTCAGTACCTCCTCATTAGTTACTTGATCTACCCATCTAATCTTCAGCATTCTTCTGTAGCACCACATTTTGAAAACTTCTATTCTCTTCTTGTTTGAATTATTAATCATTCATGTTTCACTTCCATACGTGGCTACACTCTGTACAAATACTTTCAGAATAGTCTTCCTGATACTTGAATCTATACTCGATGCTAACAAATTTGTCTGCAAAAATGAAACAAATGAGCCCTTGGTCACAGTTTTTAATCTTATTGACCAGGTTTCAACACTTCTAAGAGTGCTTTCATCAGAATTTAGACATACAAAGTGGTTTATAACATAATTACAAATTTATAGGAGAAATTTTTTTTATATATAAAAAAGTGTAAATACTGACTAACATACCAGAGAGAGACAGTACTCACATGTCAAGTATAACATAAATAACAAGCCAGAAAGGCTTTAATCACAAAAATTCAAAAAGAATGTGTGAAGGCGAGAAATTTATTCTGGTTATTCACTATGTGGCATTTCAGCAAGTGCCATCCATTTTAATAATAAACCATATAATTTGTAAGCACTATGGATTTACTGATGCTACACTTGCTTTTATTCTTACCCACATAAACCATGAACCATGGTTTGGTTGGGTTGGTTTGTTTGGGGGAGGAGACCAGACGGCGAGGTCATTGGTCTCATCGGATTAGGGAAGGACGGGGAAGGAAGTCGGCCATGCCCTTTCAAAGGAACCATCCCGTCATTTGCCTGGAGTGACTTAGGGAAATCACGGAAAACCTAAATCAGGATTACCAGATGCGGAATTGAACTGTCATCCTCCCCAATGTGAGTCCAGTGTGCTAGCCACTGCGCCACCTCGCTCGGTCATGAACCATGGATCTTGCCATTGGTGGGGAGGCTTGTGTGCCTCAACGATACAGATAGCCGTACCGTAGGTGCAACCACAATGGAGGGGTATCTGTTGAGAGGCCAGACAAACGTGTGGTTCCTGAAGAGGGGATGCAGCCTTTTCAGTAGTTGCAGTGGCAACAGTGTGGATGATTGACTGATCTGGCCTTGTAACACTAACCAAAAGGGCCTTGCTGTTCTGGTACTGCAAACGGCTGAAAGCAAGGGGAAACTACAGCCATAATTTTTTCCGAGGGCATGCAGCTTTACTGTATGGTTAAATGATGATGGCGTCCTCTTGGGTAAAATATTCCCCCATTTGGATCTCCGGGCGGGGACTACTCAAGAGGACATTGTTATCAGGAAAAAGAAAACTGGTGTTCTATGGATCGGAGCGTGGAATGTCATATCCCTTAATCGGGCAGGTAGGGTACAAAATTTAAAAAGGGAAATGGATAGGTTAAAGTTAGATATAGTGGGAAGTAGTGGAGTTGGGTGGCAGGAGGAACAGGACTTTTGGTCAGGTGAATACAGGGTTATAAATACAAAATCAAATAGGAGTAATGCAGGAGTAGGTTTAATAATGAATAGGAAAATTGGAATGTGAGTAAGCTACTACAAACAGCATAGTGAATGCATTATTGTGGCCAAGATATACACGAAGTCCATGCCTACTACAGTAGTATAAGTTTATATGCCAACTAGCTCTGCAGATGATGAAGAAATTGATGAAGTGTATGATGAGATAAAAGAAATTATTCAGATAGTGAAGGGAGATGAAAATTTAATAGTCATGGGTGACTGGAATTCAAGAGTAGGAAAAGGGAGAGAAGGAAACATAGTAGGTGAATATGGATTGGCGCTAAGAAATGAAAGAGGAAGCCACTTGGTAGAATTTCGCGCAGAGCATAACTTAATCATAGCAAACACTTGGTTTACGAATCATGAAAGAAGGTTGTATACATGGAAGAACCCTGGAGATACTAAAAGGTATCAGATAGATTATATAATGGTAAGACAGAGATTTAGGAACCAGGTTTTAAATTGTAAGACATTTCCAGGGACAGATGTGGACTCTGAACACAATCTATTGGTTATGAACTGTAGATTAAAACTGAAGAAACTGCAAAAAGGTGGGAATCTAAGGAGATGGGACTTGGATAAACTGAAGGAACCAGAGGTTGTACACTGTTTCAGGGAGAGCATAAAGGGAACAATTGACAGTAATGGGGGAAAGAAATACAGTAGAAGAAGAATGGGTAGCTTTGAAGGATTAAATAGTGAAGGCAGTAGAGAATCAAATAGGTAAAAAGACGAGGGCTAGTAGAAACCCATGAGTAACAGAAGAAATACTGAATTTAATTGATGAAAGGAGAAAATATAAAAATGCAGTAAATGAAGCAGGCAAAAAGGAATACAGACGTCTCAAAAATGAGATCGACAGGAAGTGCAAAATGGCTAAGCAGGGATGGCTAGAGGACAGATGTCAGGATGTAGAGGCTTATCTCACTAGGGGTAAGTTAGATACTGCCTATAGGAAAATTAAAGAGACCTTTGGAGATAAGAGAACCACTTGTATGAACATCAAGAGCTCAGATGGAAACCCAGTTCTAAGCAAAGAAGAGAAAGCAGAAAGGTGGAAGGAGTACATAGAGGGTCTATAAAAGGGCGATGTACCTGAGAACAATATTATGGAAATGGAAGAGGATGTAGATGAAGACGAAATGGAAGATATGATACTGTGTGAAGAGTTTGACAGAGCACTGAAAGACCTGAGTCAAAACATGGCCCTCGGAGTAGACAACATTCCATTGGAACTACTGATGGCCTTGGGAGAGCCAGTCCTGACAAAACTCTACCATCTGGTGAGCAAGATGTATGAGACAGGCGAAATTCCCTCCAACTTCAAGAAGAATATAATAATTCCAATCCCAAAGAAAGCAGGTGTTGACAGATGTGAAAATTACCGAACTATCAGTTTAATAAGTCACAGCTGCAAAATACTAACGCGAATGGAAAAACTGATAGAAGCCGACCTCGGGAAAGATCAGTTTGGATTCTGTAGAAATGTTGGAACACGTGAGGCAATACTGACCGTACGACTTATCTTAGAAGAAAGATTAAGGAAAGGCAAGCCTATGTTTCTAGCATTTGTAGACTTAGAGAAAGCTTTTGACAATGTTGATTGGAATACTCTCTTTCAAATTCTGAAGGTGGCAGGGATAAAATACAGAGATCGAAAGGCTATTTACAATTTGTACAGAAACCAGATGGCAGTTATAAGAGTCGAGGGACATGAAAGGGAAGTAGTGGTTGGGTAGGGAGTAAGACAGGGTTGTAGCCTCTCCCCGATGTTATATAATCTGTATATTGAGCAAACAGTAAAGGAAACGAAAGAAAAATTCTGAGTAGGTATTAAAATCCATGGGGAAGAAATAAAAACTTTGAGGTTCGCAGATGACATTATAATTCTGTCAGAGGCAGCAAAGGAGTTAGAAGAGCAGTTGGACAGAATGGACAGTGTCTTGAAAGGAGGATATAAGATGAACATCAACAAGAGCAAAACGAGGATAATGGAATGTAGTCAAATTAAGTCAAGTGATGCTGAGGGAATTAGATTAGGAAATAAGAGACTTAAAGTGGTAAAGGAGTTTTGATATTTGGGGAGCAAAATAACTGATGATTGCCGAAGTAGAGAGGATATAAAATGTAGACTGGCAGTGGCAAGGAAAATGTTTCTGAAGATGAAAATTTTGTTAACATCGAGTATAGATTTAAGTGTCAGGAAGTCGTTTCTGAAAGTATTTGTATGGAGTGTAGCCATTGGTGGAAGTGAAACGTGGAAGGTAAACAGTCTAGACAAGAAGAGAATAGAAGCTTTCGAAATGTGGTGCTACAGAAGAATACTGAAGATTAGATGGGTAGATCATATAACTAATGAGGAGGTATTGAATAGAATTGGGTAGAAGAGGAGCTTGTGGCACAACTTGACTAGAAGAAGGTATCAGTTGGTAGGACTTGTTTTGAGACATTGAGGGATCACCAATTTATTACTGGAGGGCAGCGTGGAGGGTAAAAATCGTGGAGGGAGACCAAGAGATGAATACACTAAGCAGATTCAGAAAAATGTTGGCGGCAGTAGGTACTGGGAGATGAAGAAGCTTGTACAGGGTAGAGTAGCATGGAGAGCTGCATCAAACCAGTCTCAGGACTGAAGACCACCACAACAACAACATGCTCCTGTTGTCAACAGTGTTCTATCTGACACATGTGTGTACTCGTAGTATTGTGTTATGTAGTTTAAATTCTGTCAGCAATTCACCTTGATAATGGCTGTAAGATTATCACCCAAAATATCAGAAAAAAAATAATGGTATCCCAGATGCAAACCTGAAAGATGATGAAATAAACGATAAAGTCCACAATTATTAGAATGAAGATTGTTATGAAACATGAACAACTGAAATTTAGTTGACCCAGAAGATTGTCTCCAGGAGAGAGACAAATTGTTGTCAACCTGTGTCCAACTGGAGCTTGACTGAGGAAGTCTATTTTTAAAACCTCTGTGAGATTCTTGGGCCTGAGTTTTGATGATCATAAAAACATTTGTGTGAATGTATAGTTGCATAATGTACAGATCAGCTCGATCTTCCTATCTGAAGATCTTGGATGCAGTCCACCATTCAAGTACTAAATTAGCATAGACCCCTACCAAAGTACTCCCATACCTAGTCCTTGCAGAGAGGCTGGTGAGCTGCCAGTTACCATCTGACAAGATCTCATTGTAGTGCAACATGCATTCAACATGAGGTCTGTGCTCAAGTTTTAGCACTGAGTCTAACAATTCATGCAGTGAATGTTTGGTGCTTTCTGTATGAGCAAAGACATACATAGAGGAACTTGGTGTAGCAGACATTCCTGTTCTTAATCAGGGATGGAGCAAATACCATATGTGAATGATTGTCAGGTTCAGATTAAACTCTGATATGATGAAGCACAATAAGAAAATCCGTCCACCTGCTATTTTTGAAAAGGTATTTTAACAGCATTTTATGTGTGTATTGCAAATGGTCAGTGGCTTTTACTGACTGTGTCATTGAATCTCATTTAGCAAGCCACTTTTCAGTGTACTGTACATAGTTGTAGGTGATCTGGCAGGTGCTGGAAAAGGTGAGATGTGAAGGTAGAGGGAATTTTCTTGTTTATGCTGACTCCATTTGTCCTATGCTGGCAATTCAATTAAGTGTACCGAGCAGTTAAGATAATTGAGATGATGCTGGAAACTATCTTTCACCTACAAAGACAGGGAAAGAAATGATAAAGTGCTATTCTGCAGGTTATTTGGACACATTGGGATTGAGGGAAATGAGATAACTGACACAACAGTGAAAGCAGCTTGTCAGGAAAACAACATGGTTCACTATAATGAAAAAGATCCTGCAAGAATGGGACTAATGATGAGTGAAGAGAATTTTTCAGTGTGACAGAACTGCAGTCCTTCTGCAAGCTGCTGCAAATTTTAGTGCTGGGCCATCAGCAAGTGTCAGTTTGTGAACCATTCAACAAAACATCATCAATATGGGCTTTCGGAGCCTACATGATACTAGGCAGGTGTATCAGTTTCTTTGGCTCTTTGGGTAACAAAGAGGGTGATGGCTGATGAATGTGAGAAATGATGGTAGGAAGTGACTAACAACGAGCTCTGGTCAGTTTGATCATGGTGCACATTAGTCCAGTCTCAAAGGAAGGGTGAAGGGAAATTCTTTGGCCTACTAAGCGATTTACCCTCAATTTTAACTGATAATCAGAAGTCTTCCGAAGTAAGAGTGATTTCAGGTGTGCTGCAGGGGAGTGTCATAGGACTGTTGCTATTCACAATATACATAAATGACCTGGTGGATGACATCGGAAGTTCACTGAGGCTTTTTGCAGATGATGCTGTGGTGTATCGAGAGGTTGCAACAATGGAAAATTGTACTGAAATGCAGGAGGATCTGCAGCGAATTGACGCATGGTGCACGGAATGGCAATTGAATCTCAATGTAGACAAGTGTAATGTGATGCGAATACATAGAAAGATAGGTCCCTTAGCATTTAGCTACAAAATAGCAGGTCAGCAACTGGAAGCAGTTAATTCCATAAATTATCTGGGAGTACGCATTAGGAGTGATTTAAAATGGAATGATCATATAAAGTTGATCGTCGGTAAAGCAGATGCCAAACTGAGATACATTGGAAGAATCCTAAGGAAATGCAATCCGACAACAAAGGAAGTAGGTTACAGTACGCTTGTTCGCCCACTGCTTGAATACCACTCAGCAGTGTGGGATCCGCACCAGATAGGGTTGATAGAAGAGATAGAGAAGATCCAATGGAGAGCAGCGCGCTTCGTTACAGGATCATTTAGTAATCGCGAAAGCATTACGGAGATGATACATAAACTCCAGTGGAAGACTCTGCAGGAGAGACGCTCAGCAGCTCGGTACGGGCTTTTGTTAAAGTTTCGAGAACATACCTTCACCGAAGAGTCAAGCAGTATATTGCTCCCTTCTATGTATATCTCACGAAGAGACCATGAGGATAAAATGAGAGAGATTAGAGCCCACACAGAAGCATACCGACAATCCTTCTTTCCTCGTACAATACGAGACTGGAATAGAAGGGAGAACCGATAGAGGTACTCATGGTACCCTCCGCCACACACCGTCAGGTGGCTTGCGAAGTATGGATGTAGATGTAGATGTAATCAGACCGTAGGTGCAACCACAACGGAGGGGTATCTGTTGAGAGGCCAGACAAACGTGTGGTTCCTGAAGAGGGGCAGCAGCCTTTTCAGTAGATGCAGGGCAACAGTCTGGATGATTGACTGATCTGGCCTTGTAACATTAACCAAAACGGCCTTGCTGTGCTGGTACTGCGAACGGCTGAAAGCAAGGGGAAACTACAGCCGTAGTTTTTCCCGAGGGCATGCAGCTTTACTATATGATTAAATGATGATGGCGTCCTCTTGGGTAAAATATTCCCCCATTTGGATCTCCGGGCGGGGACTACTCAAGAGGACGTTGTTATCAGGAGAAAGAAAACTGGAATTCTATGGATCGGAGTGTGGAATGTCAGATCCCTTAATCGGGCAGGTAGGTTAGAAATTTTAAAAAGGGAAATGGATAGGTTAACGTTAGGAATAGTGGGAATTAGTGAAGTTTGGTGGCAGGAGGAACAAGACTTCTGGTCAGGTGACTACAGGATTATAAACACAAAATCAAATAGAGGTAATGCAGGAGTAGGTTTAATAATGAATAGGAAAATTGGAATGCGGGTAAGCTTCTACAAACAGCATAGTGAACGCATTATTGTGGCCAAGATAGGTACGAAGCCCACACCTACTACAGTAGTACAAGTTTATATGCCAACTAGCTCTGCAGATGATGAAGAAATTGATGAAATGTATGATGAGATAAAAGAAATTATTCAGATAGTGAAGGGTGACGAAAATTTAATAGTCATGGGTAACTGGAATTCGGTAGTAGGAAAAGGGAGAGAAGGAAACATAGTAGGTGAATATGGACTGGGGCAAAGATATAAAAGAGGAAGCCGCCTGGCATAATTTTGCGCAGAGCATAACTTAATCATAGCAAACACTTGGTTCAAGAATAATAAAAGGAGGTTGTATACATGGAAGAACCCTGGAGATACTAAAAGGTATCAGATTATATAATTGTAAGACAGAGATTTAGGAACCAGGTTTTAAATTATAAGACATTTCCAGGGGCAGATGTGGACTCTGACCACAATCTATTGGTTATTAACTGTAGATTAAAACTAAAGAAACTGCAAAAAGGTGGGAATTTAAGGAGATGGGACCTGGATAAACTAAAAGAACCAGATGATGTACAGAGTTTCAGGGAGAGCATAAGGGAGCAATTGACAGGAATGAGGGAAAGAAATATGGTGGAAGAAGAACGGGTAGCTGTGAGGGATGAAGTAGTGAAGGCAGCAGAGGATCAAGTAGGTAAAAAGACGAGGGCTAGTAGAAATCCTTGGGTAACAGAAGAAATATTGAATTTAATTGATGAAAGGAGAAAAGATAAAAATGTGGTAAATAAAGCAGGCAAACAGGAATACAGACGTCTCAAAAATGAGATCGACAGGAAGTGCAAAATGGCTAAGCAGGGATGGCTAGAGGACAAATGTAAGGATGTAGAAGCTTATCTCACTAGGGGTAACATAGATACTGCCTACAGGAAAATTAAAGAGACCTTTGGAGTGAAGAGAACTTGTATGAATATCAAGAGCTCAGATGGAAACCCAGTTCTAAGCAGAGAAGGGAAGGCGGAAAGGTGGAAAGAGTATATAGAGGGTTTATACATGGACGATGTACTGAGGACAATGTTATGGAAATGGAAGAGGATGTAGATGAAGACGAAATGGGAGATAAGATACTGCGTGAAGAGTTTGACCAGGCACTGAAAGACCTGAGTCGAAACAAGGCCCCGGGAGTAGACGACATTCCATTAGAACTACTGACGGCCTTGGGAGAGCCATCTGGTGAGTAAGATGTATGAGACAGGCGAAATACCCTTAGACTTTAGGAAGAATATAATAATTCCAATCCCAAAGAAAGCAGGTGTTGACAGGTGTGAAAATTACCGAACTATCAGTTTAATAAGTCATAGCTGCAAAATACTAACACGAATTCTTTACAGATGAATGGAAAAACTGGTAGAAGCGGACCTCAGGGAAGATCAGTTTGGACTCCGTAGAAATGTTGGAACACGTGAGGCAATACTGACATTATGACTTATCTTAGAAGAAAGATTAAGAAAAGGCAAACCTACGTTTCTAGCATTTGTAGACTTAGAGAAAGCTTTTGACAATGTTAACTGGAATACTCTCTTTCAAATTCTGAAGGTGGCAGGGGTAAAATACAGGGAGCGTAAGGCTATTTACAATTTGTACAGAATCCAAATGGCAGTTGTAAGAGTCGAGGGACATGAAATGGAAGCTGTGGTTGGGAAGGGAGTAAGACAGGGTTGTAGCCTCTCCCCGACGTTATTCAATCTATATTGAGCAAGCAGTGAAGGAAACAATCAGACAATTGCAATAAAATTATTTTATGTGGTGTGACAACTCCTTTCCAACTTGATTGAATGGGAATTTTAATGATTTCCGGGTAGTTATTTCATCGTATTAATTGTTTGATCAATCTAGCTGCGTTTATGTGTATGACAACAGTACAATCAGACATACTGGTTGAATGCTTGTGCAACATTTTATTGTTTGGGCTTCTAGATATATAGTCTTTATTTTTTATTTTAACAATTTTAACTACTTGTGTACAACTATATCGGGAATGAGCACTGATGGCTTTGCATCAAAATCAGCCCCATCCATCCAAAATGAGGAAGTCTCAAGAGAAGGACAATGATTTACCATTTATCAAAAATATTCCCAAAGAATGACCTCGTGACAACTTTTCAGTGGACCGGCTCCGTTTCTAGTTCAGTGACAGAAGAGAAACTTTAGGGGTTCTACAGACTACACAACATGATATCATCAAGCTTCTGCAGTTAAAATGACATTATACAGCCAAGCGAACTGAAAGGGAAGTAAAGTAAGACTGTTATGTACAAGACTGAGAAGGTGAAATTAGTGATATCCAGCTGTGTATAATGTTTAATCATGAATAAGAAATCAGGAAAGAAGGAAAGTTTCCTTCACCCATTATTCTAAGAGAATGAGCCACTATGTATTTATCACTGGACCACTTTTATCTACTCACAGAGTATACAACCACATCCCAAGTATCATTCATGCATTTACCAAGTTAACTTGTGAAAACTACAAAATGAGCAAAAACAGAGTTTGTAAGATTGGATTACAAAAACTAATTTTGGAACTCCAAGTAAATGATTAATTAGAGGGACTTATTTTGTATCTCAGAAATTCAAGGTGTTCTGCAGAATAGAACAAAATTGAACACATTTTAATAATGACAGGACTCTTTAGAGCCAGTGGGCAGATTGAAAGAACCAACACTTGTGTGGCTATGATCATTGCCAAACTTAATGTTGACAACTCTATTGAATGGTACAAAACAGCACCACCACTTCAACAAGGTATGACAAATTGAGAAAGTATCATTTGAACGTTTGATGGAAGTTAAGATTCTCACATATTCTGATCTTCATACTGCAAAATTATTGGAAGAAGCACTTTGAAGAAAGATGGAATGAAGTGAGAGAAGATACAAAATTCTGAACCAGTAGGGTGCAAGACGGACACACATAGGACCAAAATTAAAGCTGAGAGTGAAGACTCTTGCTCCCTAATTAAAAACAAAAGAGAAATGAAACAATACACTTAATATTTGCTCAGAAGATGATAACTGCAAGGATACAGGCCTATGATGATGTGTTCCAAAGTAATGCAAACCTGACCAAATAACTAGTCATCATCCAAGTTGGATAATTGTCATGACTGCTGCTTTTGGGATTTGGGCATGAGATTGAGAAGTTTTTCTTGCCAGGGTATCAAATAATAAGAGACCCAACAGATATGAACAATAGATGAATAATTACTTTAACAAATGCAACAACCAGCCACCTTTTTATACAGCTTTATTTATGCTGAGAGATTTTTGAATTTTTCACTCACCTTCAGTAAGTATATTACATTTATACCTTCATCAGTACCAAGCTTTTGTTGAGTGTATTTTGAACACAGCAGCCACTCTGTGAAAAATAGTAATTCCTTTAGACTCCATGTTTTCTGAGTTGTATATTTATGATAATTAATTGTTAAATGCATCGACTAACATTCTGTAACTTTATATGCATAGTACTCATGCTGTTTGCTTCACTCATGCATTGCCACATTCACATTATTGCCAACTTATGTTTTCATTTGTATTGGAAATTATTTCTAAAGTCAAGGTTGTGCATTTTGTTGAACAGAATCATTTAAGCTCAACATAATTAATTCTTACTTGTGCACATCCACAAATGGCATCCTAAATGATCACAGCTTCCCAACAAAATGTTCCTAAGACATTTTCATAATACTGAGACAACCTACACAGTAAGTACAGTCCTGGAAAAAACATGATGATGACAACCAAACACATTACAAAAATAGATGTATATACGTGTGTACGAAGGTTGGAACTTAAATAGTGGCAACTATTTATTCACAACTGATACAAAAGAGTTACATGTTTGTGCCTGTTACTGTCCTTCAAATTAGTCACCAGTGTTGTGTAGAACCCATTGCCAGCGATGTGGAAAGTGTAGTGTACCATTAGCAGAGTCTATTCTGTTGATGGTGCAAATGGAGCGGTCTACTGCCTGTCGAATCTCTGGAACAATTCTGAAGCGAATGCCACAAAATGGTTCCTTCTTGGAATCATATCAAAGTTACAAGGACTTAAGTCCGGGGAGTATGGTGAATGCTTCAGTACTTCCCAGTCCCATCGACCGAATAGAGCCGCCACAGCTGTTGCTGTATGCATCAGCGTATTGTCATGCAAAATGATGAGTGGGTTGCACAGAAAGTGTTGCTGCTTCTTTTGCAAAACTGGTCACAGGCGATGCTCCAAAAACAAACAGTAATATGACTTAAGTCCTTGTGACTTTGATTTGATTCCGAAGATGAAGGAACCACTTCGTGGCACTTGCTTCAGAACGGTTCCAGAGATCCGAGGGGTAGTAGACTGCTCCATTTGTACCATCAACAGAACAGGATCTGCAAACAGTATACTACGCCTTCCACATCGCTGGCAATGGGTTCTACACAAAGCTGGTGACTACTTTGAAGAATGGTAACAGGTACAAACATGTAACTCTTTTGTATTGGTTGTGAATAAAAAGTTGCCACTATTTAACTTCCAACTCTTGTATGTATGTATGTATGTATGTATATAAGTTCCACATCCCCTCCTGAAACACTGGGCCAATTTCAACTGAACTTGGTACAAATAACCCTTACTATAGGGCAACAATTGCTGTCAGTTGAGAAACCCCTGCCTATTATAGTTCACGAGGTAACATCATAAACAACGAGATGTGTGAAAACTGCCACATCGTGCCAACATTTAAAACTATTAATTCTGTGATACTGACTCTATTCACAATAAATTTTGCTGACAGTATCCTTGCTAGCAGTATCCATGTATGCTGTTAAATGTGCCAACAAAATTATATCGTGGTACCACATTTAGTTTGGGAGATATGACATCATAAACACTGGGATGCATGTAAAACTGCTGCATTGTGCATGATGTTTAAATTTATTACTTCTTTCCTGTTAACTGTATTCACAGCACAGTTTACAGATGTGTCCACATATGGCACTGAATGTACCTATAAAATTTAATCGTCGTATGATACATAGATGAGGAAATATGACATCATAAACACTGAGCTGCGTGAAAAAATTCTGTCTCATGCGTGTTTAAATACATTTGTTCTCTACTTCTAAGACACACCTACAGTTGAGTCAACTTCAGGAAATCCTTAACACCTGGCAATGCTTTTGACAGCTTTCAATTGCTAAGCACAAAAGGCTGTGTGCAAAAACAATAGTTATTTATAGAGCTATGTGAATAGCCATTGCCATAGAGATGTTTACAAAAAATGTGGATGCATATTTCTTTGTATAGCTGTTTCATAATTTTGAAAGTGACCATCACAAGTAGATGGAAATGAATGTTTTTTGATATTGCACTACAAACACAGTCCATTTGTTTGTTTTTGAATCTAATAGAAAATTGGCAGAATGAATACTCAGGCAATTCTGGGTTTGTCAACAGTTTGTCAGCTAGTGATGATGATAAATGAAAGATCGCAATTTTCTGTTCTCTTTCCCATTGTGGTGACATAGTAACTGTATAAGAAGTAGGTCATTTTCCTTCCTGCTTTGTTTATTCTGAAATGTCATTCCAGTATGTTAATGTATAACTTTCGTGGCTACATTGGCCTTTCCCATTGTAGCTTCCTTTTACCCTTTTAACCACTGTAACATCCTTATCAAACCATATTACATTCCCTGAGTTTTATCCTTACTTCAAGGTTCTTGCCCCTGTATTTGTTCACACTGTAAAATCTGCCCCCCCCCCCCCCCCCCCCCCCCTCCGCAACCAGCCACTATCATTCACTCCAGTCCTGCAAGTGGTAAATTGTATACCGTAACAGACAGAGCAACAAGTGAAACCACACATGTTGTGTACCAACTTCCATTGCTGAATGTATGAATGGATGTAGAAGAATTGTCCCATCTCGAGGACACCCAGTAGCCATTTGCTGACCATGCTGTGCAGCATAACTAGTTTTTCAAAACTCCAGAGATGAGAATTTGCTCTCCAACATAGCCTCGCATTTTGTCAGCTCTAGGATTTGACCTACATTAATGTACAATCACTCTTTTTTTTATTTTCTCAGTACCTCCATTTTGTTTATAGTTTCTAGTTACACTATTCATTTGCCTTCTTATTTTTCGTCCTCTATCTACCTTCTGTTTCTGACTCGGTCTGTATATAATCTCTTTACTGAAAACTGGTGAGTTGCCTACCAATATTTGACATTCTCCTCTCTATGATGCCTTGTGCTTAATTCTGTCTCCCTTTGTCCTCACAAAAGGCTTTTCCTCTCATCCTGGGGTCTGAGTGCCCTACTGCTTATTTCTAACACTTCCCAATGATGTACCTCATTTCTCCCTGAGGAAGGAACTAACAGCAAGTTCCAAAAAGTTGGATTAGTGTTTTTGTTTTAAATGTGGTTATGGGCAATACAGAAATATCTGAATATCATTTTATTTGTAAAAGGAAAAGAGAGAAAGTGTTGATTTGTAGCAGAATATTGCAAGGAGCCATAAATAGTTAGTAAATTGAGAAGAGTCCATTGAAGAAGGTATTGAAGTCTTCAGAGGTAATAAAGTATCCAGTCAAGAGATACATATAGCATACAAGGTAAACAATATGCAAAATAAAACCAGGCCTTAAGCATTTCTTGATTTTTAGAAACTTTTAGTATGGATATCAAAAGTAAAGTACTTTCTGCTCTTATTAATTTACAATTGGGAAGCACATAATTATGTGTAAAAATGCATTGTTATGAATCAATAAAATCAACATATATCACTTCATTAATATGCCATCTTGCAAGCACTCAATGGAACATGGAAAAAACTGCAGAATCCACTCCTTTGTATCTGCATTTGCATTTCTACTTTGTGCTTCTTTATAGTGACTTTGTTATATCACACACACTTTCCCCCACCTTCATGAATCATGCAGAGGAATGGCAGCTGTTGATAAGTCTCCATATGAGCTTGCGTTTCTCAGAATTTACCATCATTGTCATTTTGTAAGATACATGCCAAGGGAATAATATGTTGCTCCATATTCTTTGAACCTGTACTCCTGAAATTTTAGCAATCAACCGTACCACAATGCACAACATATCTAATAACTGCCTTACCCCTAACCATTATTATACGACTGCCACACATTAAAATATTCTTATGGCATACCTCCAGATATTTTGAATCCGTGATTGTTCCAGAAAGTAGTCTTTCCCACTATTTACAAACAACATTTTTTGCTGTTGTTGTACATCTATCTTGAACAGAAACATTTCCTCTGGGCATGACCGAATCTGTTTTTGCATGTGGTGATTTCTCCCCATTGAGAACTACGTACTGTGTTCTTTTTGCCAGAAAGTCTTCAGTCCACCTTTAAAAGCTAATGCAGTATTTCATAAGATCATATTTTGTCCACCAGATGACAGTGTGGAACCACATTGATTGCCTTCTGAAAATCAAACAACATCGGATCAACTTTGGTGGTGCTATCTTAGCATATGTATGCATTTTTTCCTATTTGTATATTACATAATTAATTGTCGTGTATGCATATGTAAAATTCTGCTTTTCTGGCCTTATAACTGTCTACAATTTTATGCTTTACTATTTCCCTGTGCAGGTACTTGATGAACTAATAAATACAAACCATTTTGATTCCTTCAAACGAGCTGATGTCTATGCTTTGGGGCTGATATTCTGGGAAATAGCAAGGAGGTGTAATGTTGGGGGCATCTATGATGAATATCAGTTGCCATTTTATGACATGGTACCTTCAGACCCAACTATCGAAGAAATGAGGAAGGTTGTATGCATTGATCGACAAAGGCCGTCCATACCAAACAGATGGCAGTCAAATGAGGTAAGATAATGCAAATAAAATGTTTCCATCCTGTAGCAAATGAAGAGGTGTGTGTGTGCATGCACGCACATGTGCGCATGTGCATTTGCGTGCATATGTGTGTACATGTGCGTGCGTGCGTGTGCATGCATGTGTACATGTGCATGCATGTGTGTGTGTGTGTGTGTGTGTGTGTGTGTGTGTGTGTGTGTGTGTGAGAGAGAGAGAGAGAGAGAGAGAGAGAGAGAGAGAGAGAGAGAGAGAGAATGAGTACAGGCTACCATAATGACATTTTTCCTTTTTGAAAAACAAGATGGTAGATTATTTCAATGACCTGTATTTACATAATTGGTTTCTGTCTACAGGCATTGCATGTCATGTCAAAACTTATGAAAGAATGTTGGTATCACAACGCAGCTGCTCGCCTGACTGCCTTGCGGATCAAAAAAACTCTTGCCAATCTTGGTGTGTCTGAAGATCTCAAAATTTAGGTCTTGTTACAAATCAGTATGTCTCAAGGCAAACTTTTATATGTTTAATGTGTGGAGTGTGTCACATTGCTCTTGCTCAGAGGAGCGCCCTTCTAAAAGCAGCTTCAACAATTTTACAAATGACCATATTTCCGCTAGTCATTTTTTTATATACATGTAAACTTGATGAACTTTGTGTCATCAGAAGATGATGTAGTGAATGATTCTTTTTAGCCCTTCAACAAGTTTTGTTACAATTTATTTAAGACATGTTTTTTTCATATAGTGTTTTACCTGTGAGTGCATAGAATTATAAAAATGTAGTTTTACTTTTGCGCAGTGATATTTTCCACTGTATCATAATTCCAGCACTATGGAGTTTGAAAGTTCATCTCAAGGACATCGCAACCAACTCTAGAGTAATAATTGTTTATGATAATTTTAGTAGCTTATCATGTGAGATTAATTAGGAAACCTAAGTGTCTTGATGTTTTGTTTGCTGTGTCACATACTGTCTTATTGTTTAAATGGTGCTATTTCTCTATTACACATTATCAGCCGACTGGTAATATTTCCTCTAGTTGCATCAATTTATGTTATGAAAAAGTGGCGTTTTCGTGCCTGTCAAGACATACGGTAGAAATCAGAGCAAGTGATTAGTACTGTTACAAAACGGACAAACACATAAAATGGAGCCAGTCACAAGTATAATGTTGCCTTCTTTCAACAAAGTGCGATTAATAATATGTTAAATTATGATGAAATTGTATTGAGAAACTCAGTCTGTTATCATGCAATACCAAACCAAAATTAGGAAAAAACTAGTATTTCAGGAGAAAGGAATATTAATAAAGACAATATGTCTGTAGGGAAATACTGATATTTTTTAAAATCATGTTTCCAGACTAGCTGTTTTATCAGGTTTTACATTTTGTATAAATTTTGTCAGAGTTTTTCTATTTATGAAACTGAAGCAGATGTAATAACAATTTTGTACAGTCCTTAGACATGAGTTTTCTGTGCCACGTGTATGTAAATATAACCAGAGATGTTTTGCATTGGAATTGTTAATAGAAATCTGGCCAATTTGGTCAGAAAATATTAGCCACAAATTTATTTACCAATTGTGCACACCTATATAGTTGATGAAATGATGTTGAAGGGCTATGAAAGAAACATTCATTTCCAAAATTATAGAAATGAAGTAAGAAATATTTTTTTCAGTGTAAAACAAAATGTCAACGTACAGTTTGGATATAAATTAAGTATATAAGGCAGCTAGAAACAGTACTAGAACATTTGGCTATACTACAGTGGTAACAGTATCATTGTAATACATATTTTATTCCTCATCCTCCTAAGTAAGAATCTCACTGCAACTCAGAGTAGTCAAATCAAATCTTGCAATTGGGCACAAAAAACTTAAAACCCCATGTATAAAGTTAACATTTGGTCGGCTGGGATATTTAGTGTGTAATGCATCATGATAAATGTTTGCAATTCACTTCCACTATATCACTCTCAGTAGTTACGGTAGCATACAGAGAGACCATAGAGACTCAGTTCCAAAGAGATCATTGACACTATTAATTATAATAATTTTGGTGATTTTTGTAAAAATACAAATTTTTATATTTGAGATAATTCCTTTTATTATTTATCAGAAAGAGTTTGTGACATTTTTGTCTACTGTTGGAACTTCAGTTTGTCATGAGTAATTGTGGCTTGTGGGAGAAGGAGACAAACGAGATCAATTTAATTAATAACTATTTGTCTCATATAGTGGGCAGCCTGGATGTGATCTTATGTGATATCCCACACCAGTCTAGGCAAATACTGAGGCAGTTCACCATCTCCACTCAGAAAGATTGCACAACCGTTAAAACATGAAAAGACACAACAGTTATCTGATTCACAGACAGAATGGCATTGTGTTAAATCTTAGTAAAACATGTTAGCAAGATAACATGAGAGCTTCTTATGGAGCAATAACAAATCCTAAATTCATAGAAATTAAATAAATGATGTGAATTGTGCACCGCTAAATGCTGGAGAAACATTGTTCAGTCCAATAGCCTTTGTAGAAATACAAGCTACATCCTTACAATGAGCTGTAAGACAAAAATGCTGAAAATATGTTTTTCTGTCTATTGATCACCTCTTGTATATAGTATATGACATAAAGGTTCACTAAACAATCCAAAAAAATTTGGATGACATTTCAGACTGAATTCTTTTGGGGGCTAAAGAGCACATTGTAGATTTGTATGCTGAAGCAGTAGTTGTGCAACTGAAGAGTTTTCATTTTGTTGTTTCTGTTCTGAAATTTATATTGCTAGTGTGTGGCATATGTTTTATAGGGAAAAAAATAAACTCTAAACCGCTGTTTATAGATGCAGAGGTGAGTGAATTTCCATACATTGTCACTGGGAAATAGTCTGCTCCACAGATATTTTGACCAAAGGAGTAAAACTTTTAAAGTACCAGGACCAAGTGGGGCAGGTTGTCAGTCACAGTGCGACTTTGATTTTGTTCTTCCTATTCATCACAGACCTTGGACCCAAAAGCCTTTTTAGTGTCTTCTGTTCAGGAAAATGTAATTCCTTCCTTTCTGTCCAGTGCTTCATATCCTGCTAGTGCCTGGTATGGACTGGTATTTTATGTCTCCAATCTCACAAAGAACCAACGATACCTTTATATAGGCTATTATTACTTAATTATAAGAGGGTCACCTCTCCCAAAGGCACCCTCCCTCCCCCCCCCCCCCCCCCCCCTCCTCCGCCAGGAGGAATCTGTGTACCCCTTCTGCCTGCATCTGTTGTTCACTTAATGGTTAAATGAGAGATCATTTTCCAAGGTTTTTATGTATTATGTATCTGAGGCGGGACATGGGAACCAGCCCAGCAATTTCCTTGGTAGATGTGGAAAATCACTGCAAAATCACATCCAGACTGGCTGGCACATCAGCCTCCATCATTAATCTGCAAGGTGATTTGATCCAGGGCCAGTACCCCTCCCAATATCCCAGAAGAAGGTGCTTTAACACAGTTTACTATCCAGGCATTGGGAAAAAATGGGGTAAATGCAGTTCCATTTCTAATAAAGGTTCTGATGTGAACATACAGTTCTGGTAAACAACATGAGAACTGATTGAATAACTATGTTGACTATAATAGAAATTAGTTACTGTTGCCACCATAAAGCATTGAAGGTAGGCTAAATACTCTGAATGAGAGCTGTTTAAGCCACCCAATTAAAAAGAAAAAAAGGAAATTCTGCAAAGTGTATTGGAATATCAAAATACAGTGAGAGCCACCAGCCTCAGTATAGCAAGGTTAGTATGACTATTTAGTGTCATTTGGTATATACCAACCAATGTGGAACTGAAGGCACAAATGTAAGATGTATAGCATACTGGATAATATTATATTTTGTGAAAAACAGAAGTGAGCTTTCTTCACCAGATGACAGTATTAGAAACCCAGGAAATTGAGTAAGAGATAAAACACATCAGCTTTCAGTTTAATTAAAACTGCTGAAACTGAAATGTCCACAACCACTTTTCTGAGCCATATCTACCAGTAAGTATATTTACAATGCATCACAATGTTAGATCTTTGACAATGCATTTTCATGGAAAGAATAATATACATGAGGTGTTTACAAGCAAAAGTGCTTTTTTGTAATGCTGTGTATGCTGCTTTTAGCTCATATGCCTGTTGAAACAGGCAGATATTTTGCAATCTTAAAATATGTAGAACAGTGATTCGTAACACGTCTTACGTAACTGACCATGAAATATTTTGCAAAAACAAAACAAAGAGCATGTTTTGAATTATGTCTCTTTAGTTTAAAAAATAAGTGAAATGAGAGAGACTAGAAACTGGAACATACCCCATTAAAATAATTATTAAGTAATGTTAAGACGTGCTTATTTGGTATACATTTTTATGTACTCCAAACCAATCATTTTTATGTACAGAAAATAATCTTGTGTTACTTAAATTTCAAGCTTTTTCCATTGCTTCTCTACATAAATGTGTGCTGTGTTACACTGTTGTTCGTTTTCCCCTGTGAGGAGGGGAACTACTTTATGAGTTTCACATAGTGATGCTGTTTTTGCTGTCTCTTTCTTTATAAAAATGGTTATTTATTTTTGTAATTTTTATGCAAATATGAAGTTTTTCCTGTCACATATATTCGGAGCTAATGGATGTATCATCTGTACTATGTTTTCTATTAGCTATATCTGCAAAAAGTTAACTTCTTTTGATGTAGTAACTTGGGTTAATATTTGTTAATCCAGTAACTTGGGTTGATATTAGTTATGTCAGCAAAGCTTCATTTCACCATTATGTTATCTTCTTCTAAATGAAAGAAATAACCAGTTTTCTCTATCCAATTAAATAACAGTTTTCTCTTCTGGAATACATGTCAGATCAACACTTCGGACAAACCATTTACCCATTCTCCTGTTTCTTGTTTGTGTTTAACTCATGAAAACAATTGATGTTTTCAGTAAGAGTTGTGGGGTGTGAGCTTACAGTATTTACTTTTGTTCCTTGCTAGATCCACATACATTACATGCAATCTTTTAACTATATACTGTAAAAAAAGTTGTGAATTTTGCAATTTTTTTAATGTAATGAACTGAAGTTCAGATAGTGGTAATCATATGTTGGAAAAACTAATTCGTGGCCTTCAGTGAGCTTAATCAACAGTTTTGATAGGAAAAAATTACAGTCATAATTTATATTCAACATAACTTTTAAATATAATTGATCTTGACTACTCTGAGATGCACTTCACTGAACCTTAGAAAAAACATTTTTTCCTATGATTTTGTCAGAAAGCTGTCACAGATGGCTGTTACAATGTGTACTGTCCTCATTATGGAGTGTGCACCAGGTTTATTCCTCGCATTTTCTCAGTTATTTATTTCTTACTGACATGTAATGCAGTATACCTCATATCCTTTTTATTATTTTATTTATTGTGTACATATTTAAAGTGTAAATGCATTTATATGTTAGTTTCAGCTCACTTAAATGTAATAAACTGTTTTTAATTAGGAAGTTCTTAGCTTCATTGCACATGTTATAACTTCGTGCTGTGTGTGAGTTACTTCTTTTTATGTAAATGATTCCCGTACTGTTTGTATGACCCTACAGAGAATTATAGTTTCATTATTTAGTATATGATTTAAGTATGTTACAGTAACTCGTGTATTCCTTCTGATCAGCTGTGCAGCTGAGAAATATTTTAGTAACTAAGGGCTAAGTTTGTCCACAGTGCATGGAGTATAATGTATCATTTCTTTTCTTTGTTGCAAGGTATTTACAGAGGTCTTTTATATGCTGCAGAGACAAATGGAGCTGTGTATTGTTATAATATTGTGACTTTTTTTAAACTTTCTAATGTTGAATTATATACAGAAATCAGAATGATTTGTTTCTTATTGCTAACACATTTATTGAGAAGAGGCTCACAACTGCTGTGTGGTATTAAAATTAGCTTTTTCATTTCCTCCATTTCATTTTCATTTTTT
This sequence comes from Schistocerca gregaria, assembly GCF_023897955.1. Lineage (NCBI taxonomy): Eukaryota > Metazoa > Arthropoda > Insecta > Orthoptera > Acrididae > Schistocerca > Schistocerca gregaria. The sequence goes on from NC_064923.1 coordinate 421,050,701, forward strand.
AATAATGATTAGAACTGTAGCAGTGTAGAGTAATGGCAAATTTTAATACCATACAGCACCTGTCGCTATCAGCAATAGTGTAGCTGGTGCAAAACCAAGCAGTGAGAGGCAGTTTTACTATGTTGAACCTGAAACTAAAATGACTGAAAGTAATAATCATTACAGTTGTGCAACTGAGACAATGGAAAATAAAGGGTAATTTTAAGATTTTTGATTTATAATGAAAGAGTTTCATATTGATATTATTTATAGATGTGTTTTAAATTTTGTCACGCTTAGTGTTGATGTTTAATGAAGTTTTGTCACAACATTTGCAAATAATAGTGATTGCTTTGTTAATTTTTTAGGCCAATTCAAGACATTGCTAGTATTACTTCAAGTGTTTCACTAAGCTTGTGGGGAAGTATAACAAGTACTCCTCTGGAGCTCTGCAGATTTGAGGCAAAATCTCTCTCTCTCCTCCTCCTCCTCCTCCTCCTCCTCCTCTCTCTCTCTCTCTCTCTCTCTCCTCCTCCTCCTCCTCCTCCTCCTCCTCCTCTCCCAAGAAACACAAACATTCTTTATACTGGTACTATAGTATATGTATTTTATACCATTAATCTTTTGACATTGTATTCATATCATAAAATGTCCTGGGAACATAGATGACAGGACAAGACAAGTTGCATAGGTTGAAGTAAACATTGTTTACAGTGTGAAGGAAAGAGACCAATTTTCATAAAGCTGCACTGTGCAAACTTATGGGGAAAATATTCCCAGAGTTGAGATTTCATGTTCATCTTCGTATTTTAGTTCTACTTTCACATTTTATGATATGCCTGAAGACATAGATTACTGGGTGTAGATGACTGAAAGACTTACACAGCAGCATTTACATCAAAGTTGCCATTGTATCTGATAATGGGGTGCATGGAAAAAAAACTTATGGATGCCTTAATTTGAATATGCAGCATACAGATGTATTGACAGTCATAAAAGCTTGCTGTTTCAAGAATGTTGGGTGAATTTTGTGGAGCATCGTGTGTTCTGTGTTGGTAATGATACTGGTGAGAGTGCTGGAGATTGAGAGTGAAGAAGAGAAGAGGAAAATAAAAAGGAGAAGTACAAATGCCAGGGAACTCCACTGACAAAAAGAAAAACAAAGAAGACCAATTTAGGGGTCAGATGAAAGGCAAAACTGAGCTGCATAATGGATATTAGGAAAGCAAATTTAAGGAAACCACCATGTTAGCTATCCTCCATTTTTGGTCCTTAAGTTGTTTCTCTTACACACTTCTTTCATCCACCCAACTCTTTTTCCCGCAGTCTTAGAGCCATCCCTTTCATTTATTGTTTCCTGCACAGTGGCCTTGTTTTACCTCTCCTGTAGTATTTTACTATCAACTAAACTTTTCCCATTGCCAGAAAATGATTATTACATATTTTGGATATCACAACAATCACACATTAATGCTGTGAAAGATAATCAGTTAAGTCTTTTAGTATTTGACATAGCAAATTAATGCAGTACCTTTTAATCCTGTCCAGTATAGCTGATTGTCAGACCAAAAAAAAAAAAAAAAACATGGATGAGAGTGGGCATGTGCTGTTCACAGCAATTCAAATTATGATGACATTATAGGCCTACTTTAAATCTGGTCTCTAGCCTTGATTTGCTCTAAGACTATAGACACTATGGTAAATAGTTTTCTATAGTTTAATGTCAATGTGTGACATACTTGACTGGACAAATGTAATCTATCAATTAAAGAAATTTCCAAATTTTCACACTGCCTATTTGGATGAGGGATTTGTTTCCAAGTGCAGTTTAGCACACTCTTTCACCTTAATGTTTTATTTTAGTTGAGTAATAGTAAAAGTGATGTTCGCTATTCCTTCTGACTGGTGCATTTCTGGACATCTATTCGACAAGAGAAAACCACAAAATAAAAATAAAGTTTTTTTGTTTGTCCTTCATTTACATACTAGAATGTTTGCTCTGCTTCTGTGTTCTTGCATTGTGCCAAAATATATGAATGCACATAAGAAGTATGTGACTGCAGGCAGAAAAATTAGAAAAATTTGCAAGTTTTGTTGCAAAATATAATTCCTTTACATTTTGTGCAACAGATATTTGTATGATAGAACAAAAGATAAAGGCTTAAATTTTCTAGCTGCCTGAATATAGTCTTTGAATATAAGGCCTCTACATGTTTTGTGAAACCGGTAATCATAATAACAGTTATAATTTTGTGTGGCTCCAAGGCCTGGTAAAATCAGTAAATTGCATAAGAGAATACTTTTTTATGTTTGCGCATTGTGTCTTTTTTTAAAAAAAGTTGGTTCTTCATTTATATACCCATTTGACCAGCAGCCATTTTAGCCACATTTTTTGTGTGAAAATAATTATTTTAGATCACAATGGAATTACAGTATGAAAAATGGAGGTCTGCTGCTGTTTGTGGCTAACGTTTTGTGTGAACTACATAAGAACAATAAAAGCACAGCAGGAGGAAAAAGTGTGTGCTAGTAACAATGTCGTGTATTGAAGCATAATTTGTTGTTGTCACATTATGAGCATTTCGCTTTTTTTATAAGAGGCATTCAGTACAAATCTTATATTAGGCACTTGTAGAATCATTCACTTTAAAACTGTGTCACTTGATCACAAAAATAGGTAAACATTTCATCATGCTCAGAAATAACAAGAAAATGTTATGAAACTATGTAGTAATAGGCTGTGTTTGGTGAGTTTATTTTTAATCAGTAGTCAATAGATCATCAATGAAGAAAGGACAAACAAGCTGTATCCTAAATAAGAAAAGATTTAGAGTAGAAAATGAATGGAAAAAATACAGAGTGAATATAGAACTCTTATTCCTATGGTGTAACTGTGAATTATATATTAAAGAAGAGCTTCTTTATGGAAAATTGTCTACAATATGAAGCTACAGTGAAACAAATAAAAAACCAACTGGCAGCAGACACAGACAAACTGCAAAACGAGAAAAGAATCGGACAAGTTACTCTGTTGTTAGTATTTACTTTATGATTTCCATCATATTTTGTTATACAGTTTTTCCCATGACCCAAAATCATGGATGACTTTGTTTCACAATTCATTTATCATGAAAGAAAACATTTGGAATTTTAGAATGAGTCAAGCTTAACAATAAAAATCGATATGGCTGTTATAAGGAAGTAAATCTTCACTAGACTGAACTAAGAGTTTTCAGAGACTGCTATAGACTATTTATTCCCTCATGTACCAAAATGAGCATAGTAGAGCTGCCAAGGAAACGACTACCTACTTCATTCCAAACACTCTTAATTCATGCAACTCAGAACTGTCCCTTGTCAGATAAAGTAACTTAGTTCCATAGAGCATATTGGAATTTTTTATTTCAACATTTTTTTATGTTGCATATAGGAATTAGGGAGTAATTATATGTTATGCTGCTGGAAAATTATTTTCGACTTTTTAGTGTCTCAGCTGCAATAAACTTAACTGCTGTACAATAACGCTGTTTAAATACGGTTGCTTTTCAGTCAGTTCTCAATCCTATTTGTGGCTGCATTCCACTGGTAATGGTAGCTGTTTCAGAACAGTGCTCTAGTGTTGTCCCTTAAGGCTTATCATCCCTGATGGGTTACTATTACTTCCCATATGCAATATGTCCGACCCGGTAGCTGAGTGGTCAGTGCGACAGACTGTCAATCCAAAGGGCCCGGGTTCAATTCCCGGCTGGGTTGGAGATTTTCTCCACTCAGGGACTGGGTATTGTGTTGTCCTAATCATCATCATTTCATCCCCATCGATGCGCAAGTCGCCGAAGTGGCGTCAAATCGAAAGACTTGCACCAGGCGAACGGTCTACCCGATGGGAGGCCCTCGTCACACGAGGATCTTGTCAGATAAAGTAACTTAGTTCCATAGAGCATATTGGAATTTTTTATTTCAACATTTTTTTATGTTGCATATAGGAATTAGGGAGTAATTATATGTTATGCTGCTGGAAAATTATTTTCGACTTTTTAGTGTCTCAGCTGCAATAAACTTAACTGCTGTACAATAACGCTGTTTAAATACGGTTGCTTTTCAGTCAGTTCTCAATCCTATTTGTGGCTGCATTCCACTGGTAATGGTAGCTGTTTCAGAACAGTGCTCTAGTGTTGTCCCTTAAGGCTTATCATCCCTGATGGGTTACTATTACTTCCCATATGCAATATGTCCGACCCGGTAGCTGAGTGGTCAGTGCGACAGACTGTCAATCCAAAGGGCCCGGGTTCAATTCCCGGCTGGGTTGGAGATTTTCTCCACTCAGGGACTGGGTATTGTGTTGTCCTAATCATCATCATTTCATCCCCATCGATGCGCAAGTCGCCGAAGTGGCGTCAAATCGAAAGACTTGCACCAGGCGAACGGTCTACCCGACGGGAGGCCCTCGTCACACGACATTTCATTTTATATACAATATCATGTGTTTGAGAAATTTTTACTTCTTTACATTTCTCATCAATGCTCAGACATCTGACTGTCCAAAATTTACTCAGTCTGTTGATTCTTTTTAATTTATTTGTGAGTGAGATTTAGTGTTTGTACATTATAATTGCTTGGTCAGCACCCTTTTACAGATTGTAAGTGAACAACATGCTTTTTCATTGAGCCACTGCGACACTGTGCCTCAGTTTATTCTAGCCATAGTATCAAGTTCTTACTACCTTCTTATGAATCACAATGTACCTCTTCACATACTCAACATCCTCATAAATAAAACAATTATCCACATTGAAGCTAAAACTAATTGATCCAGATTGTAACCAAAACTAATTGAGATTTAAAAAAATTGTTACTTGCCAGATTGCAGCAGAATTATAGAGAGAAACAATATAACAGATTCACTAACTTTCATAATATGAAGTTTCTGCAACTGTCAAAAAAGACTGGAAAAGGTTTTACAGGCAAGTTGTCTGAAGACCTAAGTCAAGGGAGACACATTGAGAACAGACCAAATAGAGAAGCCAACAACTACACAGTGGAGAGCTATCTGCAAGCTTTTGTACATTTCGCTCAATCTTCTGCTGCATGGTTAAGGGTAATTATATCTTATGCATATTTTATTCCAACAATGCAGGAAAAGACAGATTGCTACTTACCATAAAGATGACATATAAAGTTACATAGAGGCACAATTAAAAATGCTTACACACAAGCTTTTGGCCACATTCTTCATCAGAAAAAGAAGGAGAAATACACACCATTCATTCACACAAGCAAGCACACCTCATGCACACGTGATCACCAACAGTGGCAGCTCAGACCAGAGTGTTTTCTGGTCTGAGCTACATAAATGTCTTTCAATTGTGCCTGTCCGCAACTTAACATGTCATCTTTACAGTAAATAGCAATCTGCCTTTCCTACATTGTTTTTATTCCAAAGTGGAGTTTCCATTGTTTGATATGTTTTATTCTGTTAGTCAAATTCATAGGCTGTTTAATTTATTTGAGAAAGTTGAAACATGTTTTTTGCACTACTAGTTGGTTTCATACTATGGTCATTTTCACATGCAGATCAGTGACCTGTGTGTCATCAGATTTAAAATCAATGTATGTTCCACGGGAACAAGTGTTTATTCTCACACATAAGTCATATTTCCTTGTAAATAAATACAATAACATCCTGTCCTCCTAAGAGCACACATTCCACTGCATGCCTTATGACTGTAATTTGTTATGACTTGGCTACACATAAAGCAACACAATAAAATCATATTACATAAAAGGAAATATTATTTGTGTACATGAACAATTTCCTGATCCCATATAACACAATTGGTCTAAAGTATGAGGAAACACATGTCACCAGTGTACTGGAAATGGTCACTGGCTGAAACTAGCTAATAATGAAAAATAAATATTGAAGTAAAAGGTCAACTTGTTCAATTAAATCAAATAGCCTACTGTTAACAAAATGGTTATGACTTTCAGAAAATACATTGAGGCCGTGCATGCAAACATGAGTAAACTTTTTACGTTATTGGTTACTGATATATATGGCTTACTGCTTGTGTAATCAAGTTCTCTATTTTATTTTATTTTTTCATTTTTATCTGCATAGGCACATTTTACACATACTTACATCCTAAATCTCATAGCACATCATCCAATCTTCATTGGTGAACACCTCCATTATATTGTGATTGGTTATCTTTGTCATTTCACTGTCTTTATTTTCCAACCAGGATATTCCAGTATCAAATCAAAGTATTGAAATAATACTTTGCAAGATTTACAAAAAAATTTTGACCTGTGTTTAGTTACATACTATATGTTTTTTGCACCGTGACACAAAGAAATTCATTCTTGCTGTATACTACATATTGTGCATTACTTCATCCCTGTCCCACTTCTGCATGTCAAGAGAGCTTGCAGATACTTTATGCCACTCTTCTTCTGGAGACAGTTTTTGTTTCAGTCAGATTTTTAGGGGTGTTGTACACATCTCTGTTTCACACAACTTCTCATCCTTCCTTCTTAAGAGCCCATAGTCCCAGTGTTGTGCATTAAATTTGTGTAAAATACATGTACCTTTAACACTATGGATTCATTTCATGTCACATTTTACATGCGAAAAATACTATAAGCTGATAAGAGTGTTACAGTCAGTTTTGCAATTACTTCATTTTTCTGCTGCTTATCGTATATTTAATAGTTTAATCTGCGCGTTATGATGAAATACCTACATACCTTATTTTGTATGTATAAAATCAAATCTGGTGGGTGTGATGCATAAGATAACTTTTACAGATATTGACATCTATTCCATACTGTGATGCTTTAATCTTTTGGTCCACTTAATAAGTCTCTCCATCTCCTCCCCCCCCCCCCCCCCCTCCCCTCACCCCTCTAATATCTGAGACTGTTATTACCAGCACTTTCTCCTGGGGGAATATTTCATTTAATGAAAATATTTGTTTCTGAGAAGAGGACTATATGCCAGCAGCATTTGTGAGTAAATATAAAATTGTGAGACAGAATTGGTAGTCAGTACTGAACTCCAGGAGGCAAAATTTCAGCATGACCAACAGACACAATTCCTTCTTTGACGAGGAGAGAGGAGCATAGTAGGGGAGATGATAGAAAGGGTGAGGAGCTCACTCAGACCACAGATTGGCTCCTTTCATCCCCAACCTACTCCTCCCCTCTTCTCAAGGAAGGAATTTTTGGTTCTGAAAGCTGGGATAGTGTATGCACTTGTATGTGTCTGTCAGCAGTATTGAAATTTTGCCTCCCAAATGTAAGTACTGTGCAGCAATTTTGCCTCATAATTTTCCTTTTGATGCAGTTTGTGGGTAAATATTCTCATATGTTTAGTTTTTTGTCAGGATTTGTAACCTACGAAATGACTGACAGTGTGTCCATTCTGTTTTATGCTAAATGCTGATTTTTATTTCATACAATGTGTATGTGATTTTATGTAAGTCAAAATATAGAAAAAAATACTGAAGCCATGTAAAAGAGCTATATTTTATAAGGACTGTAACCTGTCTAACTCAGACTTAAAGTGGTACAGAATTTCGTGTTGAAAAGATAAAAAGGCTACAGCAAGTTAGTGGAGGGTGTAAAGAAAGAAGCATACTTATCTGACTTGCATTTTAGAGTTGTCTAGAGAGTATAGCAAACTGACAGAAAGTGACAGTCAGGCATCTTGTCTACCTCATTATGTTACTCCAAGAGCACTTTTAGGATATCCATTTACCGCATTTTTTCCTCTTTCTGTTTTCACTTCAGACCAACAACTAATGGTCCATAATGGTTGTTAATCATTGACTAATTGCAAATGATGATGTGATCAATAGAGACTGCAGCAGCACTGTAATTATATTTTTATTTTATTTTTATGCCATGATCACAGAAAGTTTTAATTACTGCTTTTGGTGACTGGTTTTACATATATCTAAAGCATAGTTCTCACAATGATGAGCCAGTCATGGCTTATCTTATCTGATGTGAACATCTGAAACAGTAAATAATAATGCTTAAAATTATTTACAATCATGACAGAAAATGAAACAGAAGTTTGGTAATTGCTGATTTCACAAGTGACTTGAGTGTGAAGTGTAGCTTCAGACAACTTAGCAAAAATCTTGATCTGTTTCATATACATTTTCCAGTAAAATCATGCTATGTATACATCAAATGTAGTTAAATGCACTGTTAAGCTTTTGTGTAGTATAATCCTGTCAAAAATGATTGGGTCATCTCGTAAGATGTTTTCACTAATTGTAAAAATGAGAAAAGGTAAATTACTAAAAAAGATATATGAATATTGAACTTACATATATGCTGAATGTCACTGCATTTTTGGTTGACTGGTTAGAACAGACATTACATATGGGAAAGCTGCTTCTGTGGCCTCTGTTAATTTGTACTTCTGAATACAGGATTAATATCAGTGATCCCTGCTCTTCATTGTTATCCTATTCTGTCTCTGTCACATTTGAGAAACTATCTTAAATTAATTATTGCCTTTGTGAGTACAATTTCTATATGCTAGTTCCAATATCTATGTTATTGATGTACACAATCCTTAAGCATAATTGTTTGTGATATGGATCATTTGACCAAAAGAACCAGAACAACATATGAGAGATCATTAGTGGAGAAATAATTAACAGAGAATACTATACCAAAATATTTTGTGTATTACATGCTTATAAGTACTCTAACAAATACATAACTTGCACTATTGATTTTGCGTCCTAGAATCTTGCACTTCTATTAAAGTGTGTCAGTTGCAATTAGCTGAATAAGATAATTGTTTGATAGTGTTGTTTACTTCCTCAAACTTAATGGAAAGGTTTATTCTTTCTCTCAGATCAGCAGTGCTTTGTTAAATTTCAGGAATAAATAATGCCTCACAAGTTCTGTTGTCAGTTTACTCTGTGGTTTACTGCAGCCTTATTTCAGTGACAAGCTAATGGCCCCTGCATGCTGTTTTTTTGTTCAATATTACTGCTGCTTAAACATATCTATTTGATGCCACAACAGTAAGACACTACAATGTAAGAAATGTTTACAAGGTTCAGTAGTGTAGCAAAATAAAAGTGCAGCTGTTGTTGCATGTAAAGTATAAGAACCTGGTTACATTTACTATAGACTGCATTGCATGTTCCGTGAACAAAGGCTACCCTCCATAGAAGCCAAGAGAAACAAACATCAAGTCACCCATGCACTGCAATTTTTATCTGTTGAGAAAAGATTGATCCTCTCCTCTTTGTATAATTCTTTACAAATACTCTGTAGTCTCCTATTTCTCAAATAAGATATTTTATTACATGTGGAACTGGTGCTATTCAGTAACCAGCAATCATTGTAAGAAAAAATTGAAACTGGAAGACTCTGTTATAGATGTATGATTCTAAATACTTCTATGTTCTTTTTGTATGATAGGCATATAGCAAAAGTTCAAATTGCATGTTGCTCATGAATTTCTAAACAGACAGACTTTTATGTACAAATGACCTCATTATAGTAGAATGGTAAGGATTGCTGTTTTTCAACTGACATCCATCACTTTGCAGATGATTATAATATATAAACATTGTAAAAGTTTTTAACCTGTTTGTAATACATAGCATACTGTAATGTTAACATGTGTTTCATGTCAACTGTTTCTTTTTTGCCCCCTGTGCTATGCTGCACAAAGTCATTAAAACCAATGCTAGTGAGATGTCATAATTTAATCATGTAATTTTATGTTTAGACACATGCATTTGTAAATAGTCTGAACCTCACACAACTAAAATAAACTGAGTTATTGGTACATTCCTAGTTCTGGATCCTTTTCTTAGGTAATATCATCGTTCACTGATTAAAAAAAGTAAAGGATAGCTTGACAGCTGTGTTCAGTAAGATATCTTACTTGCAAACAGCCAAAGAGAGCATCTTTGTTCCAAATTTACAAGCCTTTTTATCTTAGCCTTAAGATGTCTCCTCCTCTGGCAGAAATCAACTGAAAATATATTTTACATAACAACTTCATAACAGTTTTTATGAATGTCAATTTTATCATTATGGTCACTCATAAATATCACCACTTAAGTTAGTATAATTTTCTATAAGAACATAAGTGATTTAGACTGTATAACAACTTGCCATAAGAATTTATATATCCACATTAGAGAATTTTAGAGATGCTGCCTATATTGAATGTTGTTTGTAGTTTGTTAGGTACTATGTTGTATATCACGACACCTTTTCTTCCTCAGGATAACAGCCGGTTCCTCTTCAAATCAGGTCAATGAACTGCAGGCATAAACTGCTTTATTCTGTCCATTGTTGTCCATAATTTGTGTACAGTACAATACTCCATACTGTTCCACTATTTGTGTTCATTGTTACCTTCATGACTGTTGGAACAAATTTTGTTATCTGTATCAGTTACTGAAGATATCCATTCTATATGGGGAAGGACTTTATATTTGTATAAATTATCCATATTTGTATGCAAAAAATAATAAAAAAGGCTTCTGTTTGGAAATTTTCATCAGATATAAGTGTAATGTATAGTTTGTAAAAGATGTAGAATAATGTAATTTTAGTTTTCTTGAATCTAATGTGCAAATGTTACTGTAGTTTCTGTTTAAATGTGTACTTTTATAATGAAGCCTGCTTCACACAATGTTGTACTACTAGATACTAAAAAAGGAAGAAAAAAATAAATGGTGCTCAATGTTTGTGATCATGTGTAATGTCAAGGTATTTTTTTGTATTGTGGTATTATTTGATTGGAACATTTTGATGTAAATATTGTACTTCATTTTCAAATAATAAAGGTTATTTTGCCTTTAGAGTTTGGATATAATTGGGGCATTATTTGAGGCTTCATCTATATTATCTTTCAATGAAATATTTTTTTCTGGTTAGTATCAATTTGGTAAAGAAGTGCACTATTTGTAGAGCATTATAAGCAGAAGTTTTGAATAACCTGATTTTAGTGTGCTCTGTATGAACTCTGTATGTCATAAGTGATGTAATCTTAACACATCTGTGACATCCAGTGAGCTACACATGCCCACAGAATTATGCCAAATTTCAGACCCCCAAGGGAACTTTGCTAGTCAGATATGAGTTGAGTTTGAGAATTTGGGATTATAAAGTTGGCTGCTGGTCAGTACTTCCACACCTATAAGCTGTGTGATAGCAGAACACTATCACAGAGAAATCTGATATTTCCTTAAGTGACTCAGTTGTAAGAGTAGTGCAAACTTGTATATAAACAAAATAAAAGCACCCTGAAAGTTTCTGCATGTTGATGGAGGGTATGATTTTTGAGAAGAAACAGCTGTTAAGTGTTGAATCTCTGATGCATGTGAGACTTCCCAGTTTTGTGTTAGGCTAATTCAGATAAAACACTGCTCTGTGTCTGAGGGTAGACCTAATATAAATGGGATTTTATCTAAAAAATTAATTATTGAAAAATAAGAGGCAAATAAGAGGTGTGGCTATAAAATAATGGGAATGTTGCTGTCACAAAGCAAGTATGCATGCGTCTAAGATGAATGACCAATAGCTGTGAGGCATGAAGCCTTTGCAGTTGAGTATGGCATCTCTCGTGCCTGTTGACAAAGCAATGTGGCTGTGGTCTTTGTATAACAGCTATTATTTTGTTTTACTGGAAAAATGATAAGTGTAATAATACAGCATCAAATTGTTGTGAAATTTCGCTAGAAGTGTGGAAAAACTGCTACTGAAACCTATCAGAAGTGTATGGTGAAGACTTTTATCACATACCTGGGTCTCTGAGTGATTCAAGCATTCCAAGATGACCTGGAAGATGTTGAAGATGACTAGATATAAAAAAACAGATGAAAATATCAAAAAAGAAGGTAATCCGATTTGATCTGACCAACATTTGAGTATTCAATCAATTGCTGTAACTGTAGGAATTGACAAAGAAAGTGTAAGGAACATTTTACATAACCAACGTAACATAAGAAAAGGTGTGTTAAACTGGCATCAAAAATTATCACAATCAAACCAAAAGAAACTCGTGTAAATGTTTGTACTGACACTTTGAATACAATTGAAAATGATGAAATATCTTGAGTTGTGGTTTTTCACTTATGATCCAGAAACTAAGTGCCAATCCATGCACTGGAAGGGCCCAACTTTACCAGGATGCCCGGAGTAAAGAAGCTCAGATGAACAAACTAAGATTTAAAGTGATGATGACATTTTTTCCAATATTCGTGGAATTGTGTGTCACCACTGGATTCCTGAAGGTTCAACTAGCTATCAACATTACCACATGAGGTTCTTGCTCAACTCTGTGAGAAAATAAGATAAAAAGACCTGAATTATGGAAGAACAAATTGTGGGTTCTGCATCAAAACAACATGCTTGCTCATACTGCATTGTCTGTTCATAGAGGAAGACTTCGAGCTTATTTCCATCAATGGACAATTCGTCTGGCATATTGTGCAGATAGAGGAGGGGAGTGTCTTGAGGGTGGCAGTAACTGTATATCTGTATTTTTGAAATAAAATGCTTTACAGCAGTGGTCCCTTTATTTTATAGCAACACCACATATAATTTACTTTTCTTCATAGTTTTCTGCTACAGAAATACATTTTTTCCAGCAAGAAAGAAAGTTTTCTTATCTCAGCATTGTAGAGCAAAGCTGGTTGCACCAGGAGCTAATTGTGCAAATTGTTGCCCTCATAGAGCTTCTGTAAGCAGTACAAAATGATCGGGTGATAGGTGCAGCCTGTAGGGAAAATAATCACATTGAGCCCAGTGTGTCTCTTCAAGTTTTTATACTGATGGAGCTGCAGTATTGGGTCTGGAATTGTCTTGGAGAACAATGTTACTCCACCACTCCATACTTGCTTGTTTTGACTTGGAGTGTAGTGGTGCACCCACGATTCATTGCAGATGAAAACCTGGCTCAAAAATGCATCTCATTTTACAAACATTGCTGTAAACATCTTGACAGACCTCCAAACATCTCATCTTGTTATCAGCAGTCAAAAGGTGAGGGACCCACCTGGCACATTCTTCACATAACTTTAATTCGTTTGTGATGGTCACACAACTTTATTTCAATCTGTTCTGCAGTTTCGGATACATGCTTCTGTTGATTATCTTCAGGAATGTCTCTAACCATGCCAGTGTTTTTATCCATAATGCTGGCCCAAGGCTGGCAGTCACATTCCTGATTTTTCGCTTGCTTTTTCCTTCCTTGAACTCTTTAGGCCAAATAAGCACACAAGTCCTTAATAACATTTGGTCCCTGAAATGTGCAGTCAGTCTCCAAAACATTTCTGTTGTTTGAACTCCATCATGAGCAAGAAACTGCAAAATTATGCTTTGTGCCATGGAGGGGTGCACCTGCTGCTCTGATATAAAGAGCACTACTCCTGATTTGCCCAATAAGCTGAGCATGTCACAAGCTTCTCCCTTTGACTGGGAGTGTGGAATGGCCAGGTCTCCTCACGATTAATTCCTCCACCAAAAATATGAAAAGCATGGCCCCATTCCTTCCAACCATAGACACTCAAAACAAAAATTGTGCTTATATTTGATTTACCCATGTAGATTGATTTTTATTTCCTTGGCTGCTTTTGGGAGCAAGATAGCATCAAATAATTATCATTAAAACACTTTCAGTGGTTCATATTAAGTGTCGGTTAGTAAAATCCCAAAACAAAAAGTGTTAATTAACCCTCCTTAACATTAAAAGACACTTTCTATAATAAAACATACTCATTACATTGCAGTGACGAAAGTCATAGGATAGCAATATGCACATATACAGGTGGAGGTAGTGTTGCATGCACAAGGCAGTGCATCGGCAGAGCTGCCATTTGTATTCAGGTTATTCATGTGAGAACGTTTCTGACGTGATTTGGCTGCATGACAGGAATTACCAGACTGTGAACAAGGAATGGTAGTCAGAGCTAGACACATGGGACGTTCTGTTTTGGAAGTTGTTTGGGAATTCAATATTCAGAGATCCACAGTATCACCTTGCGCCATGGACAATGCAGTGGCCAGTGGCCTTCACTTAATGACTCAGAGCAGTGTCATTTGTGTAACTGCTAACAGACAAGCAACACTTCTTGCAGCAGTTACCACAGAAATCAATGTAGGATGTATCTTGAACATATCTGTCAGGACAGTGCACTGGAATTTGCCATTAGCAGACAATGGCAGCAGACAATGGACACAAATGCTTTTGCTAACAGTACATCATCTCCTGGGCTCATGACCATATCACTTTGGCCCTATATGACTGGAAAATTGTGGCCTGGTCAGATGAGTCCTGATTTCGAATGGCAAGAGCTAATGGTAAGTTTTGAGTGTTGGGTAGACCCCATGAAGCAATGGAAACAAGTTGTCAACAAGGCACTGTGCAAGGCGTTGGTGGCACCATAATGTTGTTGGCTGTATTTACATTGAACAGTGTGGGTCCTCTGGTCTAACCGAACTGATTCTGAAGGAAAATGCCTATGTTTGGCTACTTGGAAACTGTCTGCAGCTATTCATGGACTTCATGTTCCCAACAACAGTGTGCTGTGTCACTGGGACACAAGTGTTTGTGATTGGTTTGAAGAACATTCTGGACATTTCATGTGAATGATCTGGTCACCCACATCACCCGAAATGTGTCCCATTGAAGATTTATGGAAAGTAATCGAGAGGGCAGTTCGTGCTCAAAAGACTTTTATAATAGTAAGTATATACATACCCTCTTCATACAAAATCTGGAATCTCTGTTGTCCCACCTCACAGTAAAAAACAAGGAAATAGTGGTTGCTGGTAATTTTAAAGTGAATTTATTGAAAAGCTGTGTCAGTGAACAATTATTGAAGTCAGTAACACTATCATTCAATTTAGTTCCTACTGTGAACTTTGGACTAGCTACACTGTTGCAATAATGGACGGGTATAGAGGCAGCATGGTTCAATGTGTCTGCAGGGGATACCCAATGAATTCCCGAGTCCATACCACATCAAGTTGCTGCTCTATGATACACAAAAGTAGGTAAAACATGACATTATGAGGTATCTCATTACTTCTGTTACCGCAGTGTATGTCAAAATGTATTTATACTCATTGAGCACACAGAAAACACTTTTGAAATAGTTTGTTTAATAGATCATTGGTAGTGGCGATTGGTATCTTAGTAAGCTACCCAAGTACTGAAGTCAAATCAACTTGGGGAATATCCCATTGTAGTAAACCTGCACAACACCATCAGTTACAGTACATTTGTAGTATTGACGAGTAAAATTATGGATATTATGCAACTAGACACTTCAAAGCTTCAGGATGAATGGGCAGAGAGACTGAAGGGTGTACACATATACATACATACATTAATCCTTGTTCCATAGATCATGAATAAGAAATTTCGTAATGATGTGGAACACACCACTTTAACATAAGTTTTCTTTACATAAAATAAATAATTATTTTTTTTACAGTTACTACTTAATATCTAAGAATTCACCTACTAAGTTGAATGAGTTGTCATTCAGAAATTCTTTGAAATGTTGGTTGGCTATCTGTCAGACTTTTAACACTATTTGGCAAATGACCAAAGATTTTTGTGGCAGCATAATTCACCCCTTTCTGTGCCAAAGTGAGATTTAATACAGGATAGTGAAAATCATACTTTCTTCTACTGTTGTAGCTATGCACTTTGCTGTTATTTTTGAATTGGGATGACTTATTAATGACAAATTTCATAAGTGAATATATGTATATAATTGTTGGGTTCAAATTAATTATGTAAATAAAATAGAAAGAAACTTCCACATGGGAAAAATATATTAAAAACAAAGAATCCAAGACTTACCAAGCGGGAAAGCGACGGTATACAGGCACAATAAAATAACACACAAACTTTCTAGCTTTCGCAACCAACAGTTGCTTCTTCAGGAAAGAGGGAAGGAGAGGGAAAGACGAAAGGATGTGGGTTTCAAGGGAGAGGGTAAGGAGTCATTCCAATCCCGGGAGCGGAAAGACTTACCTTAGGAGGAAAAAAGGATAGGTATATACACGCGCGCGCGCGCGCACACACACACACACACACACACACACACACACACACACATATCCATCCATACATATACAGACACAAGCAGACAAACAGAAATATGTTTTAGGTAGGGTGGCAGGTGATCGGTGTGAAAGGAAGTGCTCCATCCTCTCTTATCCACCAGGCCTCAATCTCCGCTAATTTCAAGTTGCCGCCACTCATACCTCACCTGTCATTCAACATCATCTTTGCCTCTGCACTTCCGCCTCGACTGACATCTCTGCCCAAACTCTTTGCCTTTAACTATGTCTGCTTCTGTCTGTATATGTATGGATGGATATGTGTGTATGTGTGCGTGCGAGTATATACCTATCCTTCTTTCCCCCTAAGGTAAGTCTTTCCGCTCCCGGGATTGGAATGACTCCTTACCCTCTCCCTTAAAACCCACATCCTTCCGTCTTTCCCTCTCCTTCCCTCTTTCCTGAAGAAGCAACCGTTGGTTGCGAAAGCTAGAAATTTTGTGTGTTTGTGTGTTATTTTATTGTGCCTGTCTACCGGCGCTTTCCTGCTTGGTAAGTCTTGGATTCTATGAACAAAACACACAAACACACACACAGAATTACTAGCTTTCGCAACCGATGGTTGCTTCTTCAGGAAAGAGGGAAGGAGAGGGAAAGACGAAAGGATGTGGGTTTTAAGGGAGAGGTTAAGGAGTCATTCCAATCTTGAGAGCGGAAAGACTCTCCTTAGGGGGAAAAAAGGACCGGTGTACACTCCCACACACACACACACACACACACACACACACACACACACACATATCCATCCCGGTGATCGGCGTGAAAGGAAGTGCTCCATCGCAGCGAGGCCCTGGATGTGCAGAATATTTGTGTATAAGGAAGTGGCATCAATGGTTACAAGGATGGTTTCTGGGAGTAACAGATTGGGTAAGGATTCCAGGCATTCGAAAAAGTGGTTGGTGTCTTTGATGAAGGTGGGAGACTGCATGTTATGGGTTGAAGGTGTTGATCTACATGGGCAGAGATACGTGCTGTATCTGTGCAGTATCTGCCTTGTTGTTCGATTCAACAGTGATAAAAGAATGGTCCTTGACATGATGGGGTAGCATGTGTGCTTCATCAGTACAGATAACTGACTAGATGCAACCATGTCAGAATGGTGCCCATGGGGACTAATTTATACAGGACTATATTTTGCAAAATATTACATATAGAAATGTGACTGATGCATGAATAGAACCATAAACTTGCCAAGTTTGCAGTGTGCCCATCATTTGGTGTTATCAGGTCAGAGGAGAGGTTTTATGTGTTGGAATATACAAGATGTTTATCTGTTACAACACTGCAGTGCTGTGTTCAGAAAGAATTGTGGAAAAGACTGCCATTTGAACAGAGCATTGTGCATTAACAGTGATAATTTGCGGACTTGGTTGGCTTGTTTCAGTTAACTGAAAAGTGAAGGTCAACCGAGTGTGCCATTAAAACGGTGAGGAAAAGTTTCGTAGGCAGATTTTGTGATACTGTTACATTTCATACCCTACTGTCCAGAGCTCCTGCAACAATTAAAGCGGGAAGATTATGGCTGGTGCCTTCAATTTTGCATCACAATGCAGTGAGCACATTTCATTTCAAGTTAATATTCAGCGATATGAACGAGATTCTCCAAAGGTTAATGTAGATTAGATTAGATTCAGTTTTCGTTTCATAGATGCAAAAAAATTAGATGATTCTCATGAGTGTGGAACCCGTCAGAAAGTATAACATAAAAAACATGAAACATTTAATAATAATACTTACTTCCCTGGTCATTTGTCAGGAGACTGTCAAAATAGGTGAATACATTACAATAAACTGGCACTGCTAATATTTATACAGTTAATATGGTATCAGAATGAAACACTGTAATGCACTTTTAATAAACATCTAATCTTGACCATTGTGACAAAGTGCTGTCAAAACTGAAATCTAACAGTCATTTTAATTTAACAAGCTGTGACATGGTCACAAATAAAATGGCGACCCAAATATAGAATTAATTTCCTTTACTTTATGTCTAAGGTAACAAATTTGTCATTAGACTATCGGTTTTGGTTTATAATGATCATCTTCAGACCTGTTTTATAAAAGCATGCCCTAATGTACTGCAGCCATAGTGGCATTGTCAAATGTTAAACACAAAATTAGCACCAGCATCATCAAATATATATAAAAAACAGCATATGCTGCAGTAAATTAGAATATGTTTTTATATATCATATCTGAAGATGGTCATTATAGACCAAAACCATTAGTCTGATGACAAAAAATTTGTGACCATAGATGTAAAGTAAAGAAAATTTATTTTTATTGAAGCTGATCTAACAATATCTGTTAAGATATTCATCTATAGAGTAGAAGGATTTGCCTATCAAGAAGTCTTTCAAACATTGTTGAAACTGTGCTTTATCTGAAACCAAATTTTTGATGGTTGTTGGCAGTTTATTGAAAATGTGTGTTCTTGAATACTGGCGTCCTTTTTGGACCAAGGTAAGTGATTATTGGTGTTTAAGTAGAGTGTTGTTATTCCTAGTATTGATACTATGTACACTCCTGGAAATTGAAATAAGAACACCGTGAATTCATTGTCCCAGGAAGGGGAAACTTTATTGACACATTCCTGGGGTCAGATACATCACATGATCACACTGACAGAACCACAGGCACATAGACACAGGCAACAGAGCATGCACAATGTCGGCACTAGTACAGTGTATGTCCACCTTTCGCAGCAATGCAGGCTGCTATTCTCCCATGGAGACGATCGTAGAGATGCTGGATGTAGTCCTGTGGAATGGCTTGCCATGCCATTTCCACCTGGCGCCTCAGTTGGACCAGCGTTCGTGCTGGACGTACAGACCGCGTGAGACGACGCTTCATCCAGTCCCAAACATGCTCAATGGGGGACAGATCCGGAGATCTTGCTGGCCAGGGTAGTTGACGTACACCTTCTAGAGCACGTTGGGTAGCACGGGATACATGTGGACGTGCATTGTCCTGTTGGAACAGCAAGTTCCCTTGCCGGTCTAGGAATGGTAGAACGATGGGTTCGATGACGGTTTGGATGTACCGTGCACTATTCAGTGTCCCCTCGACGATCACCAGAGGTGTACGGCCAGCGTAGGAGATCGCTCCCCACACCATGATGCCGGGTGTTGGCCCTGTGTGCCTCGGTCGTATGCAGTCCTGATTGTGGCGCTCACCTGCAAGGCGCCAAACATGCATATGACCATCATTGGCACCATAGCGACTCTCATCGCTGAAGACGACACGTCTCCATTCGTCCCTCCATTCACACCTGTCGCGACACCACTGGAGGCGGGCTGCACGATGTTGGGGCATGAGCGGAAGACGGCCTAACGGTGTGCCTGACCGTAGCCCAGCTTCATGGAGACGGTTGCGAATGGTCCTCGCCGATACCCCAGGAGCAACAGTGTCCCTAATTTGCTGGGAAGTGGCGGTGCGGTCCCCTACAGCACTGCGTAGGATCCTACGGTCTTGGCGTGCATCCATGCGTCGCTGAGGTCCGGTCTCAGGTTGACGGGCACGTGCACCTTCCGCCGACCACTGGCGACAACATCGATGTACTGTGGAGACCTCACGCCCCACGTGTTGAGCAATTCGGCGGTACGTCCACCCGGCCTCCCGCATGCCCACTATATGCCCTCGCTCAAAGTCCGTCAACTGCACATACGGTTCACATCCACGCTGTCGCGGCATGCTACCAGTGTTAAAGACTGCGATGGAGCTCCTTATGCCATGGCAAACTGGCTGACACTGACGGCGGCGGTGCACAAATGCTGCGCAGCTAGCGCCATTCGACGGCCGACACCGCGGTTCCTGGTGTGTCCGCTGTGCCGTGCGTGTGATCATTGCTTGTACAGCCCTCTCGCAGTGTCCGGAGCAAGTATGGTGGGTCTGACACACTGGTGTCAATGTGTTATTTTTTCCATTTCCAGGAGCGTATTAAGCTACTGGTTGAAATAGGGATATATTGCTTGCAACAAATTTCATTAAGGAATAAATATACTGAGAAGCAGTAATTAGAATACAAAGTTCCTTGAACAGGTTTCTACATGATGTTCTTGAATTTACACCACAGATAATTCTCATTACGTGCTTTTGCATGCTAAAAACTTTTCCTCGGTTTGATGAGAAAATGATCCCATATGACATAATAGAATGAAAGTAAGCAAAATATGCCTTTTTTTTATATTCATGTCTCCCACATCTGACACCATCCTCACTGCAAATACAGACTTGTTTAGGCACTTGAGAAATTCTGTGGTATGCCCTTTCCAACTTAACTTATTATCGAGTTGTAATCCCAGAAATTTAATACTGTCAACTTCTTTGATCTGCATGTCTTCACATGTTATACACATGCTGGAAGGAAATCTCTTACAGGTTCTGAACAGCACTATGGGCCATTTCAAAGTTTAATGACTGAATAAGCTTTATATAATTTATTAATGTCAGTGAAAATTGCATTGCAGCTATTTCTATACCTGTACTAGGCTTGTTACTTATTGCAATGTTTGTATCATCTGCAAACAAAACAAACTTAGCATCTGAAAGTGTAACAGGTGAGAGGTCATCAATGTCCACAGGAAAAAGCAACAGATGCAAGATGAAACCTTGAGGAACACCACACGTAATTAATTCCCAGTCAGATGAAGAATAACTGTTTACTGCATCGGTAATTCACAATGACATCCTTTGTTTCTTGTTAGTTAGATAAGACTCAAACCATTTTACTCAAGAGAATTTTGTGGTCCACACTGTCAAAGGCTTTAGACAGGTCACAGAAAATTCCAGTAGCTTCTGATTTATTGTCTGATGAATTAAGTACATTCTTGCTGTAAATAGCCTTCTATATATCAGAACCCTTAAGAAACCCAAACTGTGATCTGGACAATATATTATCTGTAGTCAGATGCTTAAGGAGAAGCTTGAACACAATATTTTCAAATATTTTTGAGAAAGCTGGCAAAAGTTAAACTGGTCGATAGCTTGATTGTATGTAATTAGATTAGATTAGATTTACTTTCATTCCAACTGATCCGTAGTGAGGAGGTCCTCCAGGATGTGGATCATGCCAGAAAAACAACAATATATGACAAATATTTACAACTAAAACAAATTCCCAAGTGGAATGATCGTCATTTTTTAATGAACACTATATGAAAGTCATTTTACAAATACTAATGCACTGAATTTAAAATAATTTTTTTTTATTTATTTATAAGGTAATAAACATGTAATACAACTACTATAATACTTACACACACACACACACACATTTACAATGAACACATTACTGCACTGAAATTGTGCAGAAGTTATATGATGTAAATAAAATAGAAAGAAACTTCCACATGGGAAAAATATATTAAAAACAAAGATTCCAAGACTTACCAAGCGGGAAAGTGCCGGTAGATAGGCACAATAAAAAAACACACACACAAAATTTCGAGCTTTCGCAACCGGCGGTTGCTTCGTCAGGAAAGAGGGAAGGAGAAGAAAAGATGAAACCCACATCCTTTCATCTTTCCTTCTCCTTCCCTCTTTCCTGACGAAGCAACCGCCGGTTGCGAAAGCTCAAAATTTTGTGTGTGTGTTTGTGTGTTTTTTTTATTGTGCCTGTCTACTGGCACTTTCACGCTTGATATATATATTTCAAGACTTACCAAGCGGGAAAGCGACGGCAGACAGGCACAATGAACAAAACACACACACAGAATTACTAGCTTTCGCAACTGATGGTTGCTTCTTCAGGAAAAAGGGAAGGAGAGGGAAATAGAAAGAAACTTCCACATGGGAAAAATGTATTAAAAACAAAGATTCCAAGACTTACCAAGCGGGAAAGCACCGGTAGACAGGCACAATAAAATAACACACAAACACACCCACACACAAAATTCTAGCTTTCACAACCAACGGTTGCTTCTTCAGGAAAGAGGGAAAGACGAAAGGATGTGGGTTTTAAGGGAGAGGGTAAGGAGTCATTCCAATCCCGGGAGTGGAAAGACTTACCTTAGGGGGAAAAAAGGATAGGTATATACTCGCGCGCGCACACACACACACACACATACACACACACATATCCATCCATCCATATACAGACACAAGCAGACATACCTATCCTTTTTTCCCCCTAAGGTAAGTCTTTCCACTCCCAGGATTGGAATGACTCCTTACCCTCTCCCTTAAAACCCACATCCTTTCGTCTTTCCCTCTCCTTCCCTCTTTCCTGAAGAAGCAACCATCGGTTGCGAAAGCTAGAAATTCTGTGTGTGTGTTTTATTTATTGTGCCTATCTACCAGCGCTTTCCCACTTGGTAAGTCTTGGAATCTTTGTTTTTAATATATATCAGTTGGTTTTACTGAGAGATTCATCAACGGAGTAGAATTAGTTGCCCACCAATAAATCCTTTAGGCTTCTCTTAAACTGAGTTTCATTGGTTGTTAAGCTTTTTATGGCTGCTGGCAAGTTATTGAAAATGTGTGTTCCTGAATAATGCACACCTTTTTGTACAAGACTAAGTGACTTTAAATCTTTGTAAAGATTATTCTTATTTCTGGTATTGATGCCATGAATTGAGCTGTTGGTTTGAAAAAGTGATATATTTTTAATGACAAATTTCATTTAGGAATAAATATATTGGGAAGCAGTAATTAGTATCTCTAGTTCCCTAAACAGGCTTCTGCAGGATGTTCTCGAGTTCACACCACATATAACTCTTCTTGTAAAGAGGTTTAACTTCAGCATGTTTTAGTCAGTCTGGAAATGTTCCACTGGTAAGAAATTGATTACACAAATAGCTTTAGATAAAACTCAACTCGCATGAACACTCTTTGATTAACTTTGTTGATATGTTATCATACCCACTAGAATACTTAGATTTTAAGGATTTTATGATGCATGCTACTTCTTTGAGGGGCATGAGTGTCAGTCCCATTTTACTGCCGTTATTTATAAAGACGTGTCTCAGATACTCCATTGCAGTCTTCACTGAACCTGATAACCCCAAGCTGTCTGTAACAGAAATGAAGTACTTGCTTAAGAGGCTTGCAACACTACATGCACTTGTTCCCAGAGTCTCATTTATTTTTAGAACTGTTTGTTCCTCTTCCTTTTTGGTCCCACCTGTCTCTGTCTTAACTATATCCCATGTATATTTTATTTTGTTGCCTGATGCAATTATCTTTTTCTCATAATAAAGCTGCTTCGATTTCTGAATTATGTACTTCAATAATTTGCACTATCCTTTGTAATGCTTTACAATGCTAACATCAGAGCTATCCTAGATATTAGATAGTCTCCTTTTGGTCCCACATGATATCTTTATTCCTTGTGTAATCCATAGTTTATTTTTTGACTTCTGTGTGATTTGTGTTACCATTAGAAGAAAACAATTTTCAAAAGTGGAAGTAACTTTATTAATGAATTCTTTGTATTTTCCATTTGAGTCAGAAGTATTGTAAACATCTATTCAGTTCATGCCTTTGAGGAATTTCCTGAATGTCTCAAATTTTGAGTGGTTTATTACCCTGCTGCACTCAGATTTAACAGAATTTTTATCCTGAGAAATTTCAACATTTAATATCAAGATCAGATAGCTCATTTACTGCTGGTTTTGTGATATGACTTTTTGCCCTAGATTTGTCTATGAAGATATTATCAATCGCAGTCTCAGTGCATTTATACATCCTAGTCCAAAGTTCACAGTAGGAACTAAATTGAATCACTATTTCCTTGTTTTTTTTACTGTGAGATGGGACAACATAGATTCCAGATTTTGTATGAAGAGGCTAAAATTTCCTGAAGATGATATGTATATACTTACTATTATAAAATTCTTATTATGAAATACTACTTCTGTTGCACAAGCTTCTAAGTGCTGTTCTGAGCAAAATTTATTAATATCAATATTCTTGCAATCAAAACAGTATCTGACAATAGTGGCAACTCCTCCTGTCTCCATATTTTCTCTACAGAAGTAAGAAGCTAATTTGAATCCTGTGATATTATGTATAATGCCACAGGCGAAGCTATTTGAGCCATTTTTCTTCTGTGAGAACACTGTGATGGGTACGTTTTACCTCAATACGTTGCAGTTGTGGTTATTTCCTCAGCAGACTGCCGATTCCAAGACTTTCATCTTCCAGCAGGATGAGGCACCTCCTCATTGTTGCATTGATGTTTGTTACTACCTGAACAACGAACTTCTGCATTGCTGGATTGAGCGTAGTGCTGAAGATGGTATGGCTCTGTTCCCTTTCCCCAGGTCAACTGACCTAACACCTACAAAAAAAGAATTGCTGTGAACTTTGAAATAGAGAGACTAGCCAGAAACCACTTCACAACACATGGCATACACCTAAACAAATGTGGCAAGGAGATTATCTGCAATAGACTGGCTTACCTGACAACTATGGGGGACAATAAGAAACCAAAAGTCAAAAACCATAAACAGACTAATAAGCAATTGGATAAAGACAAACAAGATGGGAAATAAAAAGAGTAATAGTGGCCATACTGTGCAAACTACACTAGACAATGGGTCACGAAGTCACAGAGACGAAACACAAACCCCCTGACCCCTCAAAAAGGTCAGGAACCTGAAAGGATCAATAATGTGATGGTGAACATTATCGAGACATCCCTCCAAAATGTCAATGTGATGCCTCAACAGTGTGAAGTGTATGTGAATACTTTTCAGGCCCACCTGGAAGATGAGATGGCTGCCAAGGATGACCAACAGAACCAGCACAACTGCTCAGAAGTCAACATACCTGTAATACAGCACAATTTAAACTAAAGGTCAGTGACACAGTAAATATGACTTCGAGCCCCCTGAGTAAACCCCACACAGACCTGAAAATCTATTATCACAATGTCCAGTCCTTGAGCAACAAAACTGATAACTTAAGCATTTTGCTGACCAGTGAACTCAGTAATATATCAGCAGTATGCCTAGCAGATCATTGGCTCTGCACTGATGTGGTTAAGCTAATCTCACTACCCAACTTCAAATTGTGTGAACACTACTCCAGATCAAATGATGGACATGGTGGGGTTGCCATCTTCATCAAACAATACATTGAATATAGCCCACTTCCTACCCTAAAGGAAATAGGAACAGATAAGATCTTTGAATATGCAGCCATAAAGCTTACCGATCTAAATCTAATTGTAGCTACAATTTACCATCCCACGTCCAGTAGTATTAATGATTTTCTGTAACAAATGGACTTGTTTATATCCAAAATAAGACAGAGGAAACAGGATGTGATTATATGTGGTCACTTTAATATAGACTTTCTCACCCACAACAGAAACAGGGAAACATTGATTAACATTGCAAAAACTTATAATCTGCATGGCCTTGTAAGCGAGCCCACTAGAATAACACCCACATCCAAGACCGCTCTAAATCAAATTTTTGCAAATAGAAATAAACTTCACCCAACTCTAGAAGTATACAATGCAGGATTCAGCGACCACCAAGCTGTCATTCTAAAGGTCGATGTTAGCAAAGATACCTCAAACCCAGTCCCACCTAAAACTTTACGAAGGTTTTTCACCCAAGAGAACTTGAACAAGCTAAATGCCCTCCTTACTAAAGAAAAGTGGACAGAGATGTACACAGCCAATGATGTCAACATGAAATTCAACATATTTCTTGACAAAATGATCCACCACTTTGAAGAGGCCTTTCCACAAAAACCAGTAAGAATAAATAATAATAATAATAATAGAAACAAGAGTTGGATTACACCAGCTATAAAAATCTCTTGCAAACATAAAAGAATACTCCACATGTTATGTAAACAAAGTAGTGACTCCCCCCAACTAACAGAATACTATAAAAACTACACATGTATCCTAAGAAGAATGATAAGACAAGCAAAAAGGGTGCAGAATGATGAGTACATTGACAAATCCAGCAATAAAGTAAAAGCAATGTGGAATATCATAAAAAGGGAAAGAGGGGAAATGAAAGCTTCACACACAAACATAGAAATCAAACTCAATAATGAATCTATATCTAATACCAAAGTTGTGGTGAACTCTTTCAACAATTTCTTTACAACATAGCTGAAAAACTGGTCCAAAATAATCCTAACACAAATTACCAACTAACAAACCAAAAATATCACACATGTGCAGAGTCAATTTTCATTACCAAAGTCACTGAAATGTATGTTGTAAAAGCCTTCAGAGAGTTAAAAAATTCATATTCAGCTGGAATTGATGGTAACTCAGCAGCTGTAATAAAAAATTGTGAACACACAATTGCTGAACCATTAACTCACCTCTATGACTGTTCTTTCCAGGCAGGTATTTTCCCTGAAGCTCTGAAACTTTGTAAAGTAATTCCTGTCTCCAAAAAAGGTGATAATAAAGATAGGAATAACTACAGGCCTATCTAAATGTCATCCTGCTTTTCTAAAGTTTTTGAAAAAGTAATGTCCAAAAAAATGATGGACTTCATTGAAAAAAAAAAAAAAGAAAAAGATTTAGCTCAACATGGGTTCAGAAGCAACAAATCTATTGAAACTGCAGTATATGATTGCATAAATACGCTTTTAGAACTGTTAGATAGAAAACAACCCATAACAGGCATATTTCTGGATCTGTCAAAGGCTTTTGACATTGTTGACCACAAAACATTACTGGAAAAATTTGAACACTATGGTATCAGAGGAATTGCAAACAACTGGATTGCTACATTCCTAACCAATCAGATGCAGAGAGTCAGCATGAAATATACTAATAGACAAAGCAACTCAATAACCGAAATACTATCAAGTAATAAAACTGTAAAGCAAGGTGTTCCATAGGGCTCAGTCCTGAGACCCCTACTTTTCCTCCTGTATATTAATGTCTTGAGCCTGAATGTTGATGCACACAAAATAATAATATTTGCTGATGACACAACTGTACTCCTCAAAGGGGATAATACAGAGGCTGTGCAAAACGCTGTGAACTTGGCTACTGATCAACTCAGCAACTGGGCAAAAATCAACAGATTAACTATCAACACCAAAAAGACAGCTTCCATGAACTTCCACACAACACAAAATGCAAATTCCTCTCAGCCATTTGTCACTATACATAACCAGTCAATAGATACCGACCCTAGGTCTGTGGGTTCAAGAAAACCTGAAATGGAATACACATACAGGAAAGGTAAATGCCAGGATTTGTACTGTCTGTTATGCATTGAGTGTACTGAAAACATGTGCTAGCCTGAAAACATTAACCAGTGCATACTATGCTTACATACAAGCCCACCTAAAATATGATGTAATATTCTGAGGAAATTCTACAGCTGCTCTGAGCACATTCATAATCCAGAAGATAGCAATGAGGATTATTACTGGGAGCAAACCCAGAGACTCCTGCAAACCCATCTTCAGAAAGTTGGAAATCCTTACACTGCCTTGCCTCTACATTCTTGAGACTCTAAAATTTTTCAGAAAACACAATAGTGCCAACTGACCCCAGAGTCATAAAAAATAATGAAATACATGAACGCAACACTAGGAAAAACGCAAACCTACATGTTATACATACAAACACTCAACTGTGTAAAAACGGAATTTTCCACATGGGCCTACAACTGTTCAACAATCTTCCCACTAGTATTAAGTCCATCGAAGACAACATGAAGTCATATTTGTTGTGTCACTGTTTTCGCTCTGTAAATGAATACTTAGAACAGTAATCTTGCTGTCTGTGTTAAATTGAAAACATTAAGTAATATATTACATTAGGATACTATAGGCCTATTAATATATGTTAACAATGTTAATTATATTTTCCGACATCTGCAACACACTGTGTACCATTAGATCACATGGAATAAATAAATAAATGTGGTTTTTTTTTTTCATTTGGTGGTACCTGAAGAACTATGTTTAAATACACCCCCCACCCCCTGTCAAGAACACTGGAACAGCACAGAAAACATATAAATGCTGTCGTGATGGCCATTGTCAGGATGTGTTACCTAAGGAAAGGTTGTGGAGGGTGAGTGAGTTGCCTTTCCGGAGGTGGGAAACCAGGAGATTGGATAGTTTTTTGAGGTGGAGGGTGGCATGTTGTTCTAATTTGCAGTTGGCCTGTAGGAGGATGCTATGTACAGCCGGTGTGGATGTTGCAACCGCCCCCGGTGAAAAACCTGTCCTATGCACCCTCCCACCACCACCTACTCCAGTCCTGTAACCCGGAAGGTGTACACGATCAAAGGGAGAGCCACGTGTGAAAGCACCCACGTGATTTACCAACTGACCTGCCTGCACTGTGACGCTTTCTATGTGGGAATGACCAGCAACAAACTGTCCATTCGCATGAATGGACACAGGCAGACAGTGTTTGTCGGTAATGAGGATCACCTTGTGGCTAAACATGCCTTGATGCACGGCCAGCACATCTTGGCACAGTGTTACACTGTCCGAGTTATCTGGATACTTCCCACCAACACCAACCTATCCGAACTCCGGAGATGGGAACTCGCCCTTCAGTATATCCTCTCTTCTCGATATCCGCCAGGCCTCAACCTCCGCTAATTTCAAGTTGCTGCCGCTCATACCTCACCTGTCTTTCAACAACTTCTTTGCCTCTGTACTTCCGCCTCGACTGACATCTCTGACCTTACTCTTTGCCTTTAAATATGTCTGCTTGTGTCTGTGTATGTGCAGATGGATATGTATGTGTGTGTGTGTGTGTGCGCGAGTGTACACCTGTCCATTTTTTCCCCTAAGGGAAGTCTTTCCGCTCCCGGGATTGGAATGACTCCTTACCCTCTCCCTTAAAACCCACATCCTTTCATTTTTCCCTCTCCTTCCTTCCTTCCTGACGAAGCAACTGCCAGTTGCGAAAGCTCGTAATTCTGTGTGTGTGTTTGTGTGTTTTGTTCATGTGCCTGTCTGCCGGCGCTTTCCCGCTTGGTAAGTCTTGGAATCTTTGTTTTTAATATATTTTTCCCATGTGGAAGTTTCTTTCTGTTTTATATATATATATATATATATATATATATATATATATATATATATATATATATTAAAAACAAAGATTCCAAGACTTACCAAGCGGGAAAGCGCCGGCAGACAGGCACATGAACAAAACACACAAACACACACACAGAATTACGAGCTTTCGCAACTGGCAGTTGCTTCGTCAGGAAGAGGGAAGGAGAGGGAAAAATGAAAGGATGTGGGTTTTAAGGGAGAGGGTAAGGAGTCATTCCAATCCCGGGAGCGGAAAGACTTCCCTTAGGGGAAAAAAAGGACAGGTGTACACTCGCGCACACACACACATATCAATCCGCACATACACAGACACAAGCAGACGAAACTACTGCCAGTTGCGAAAGCTCGTAATTCTGTGTGTGTGTTTGTGTGTTTTGTTCATGTGCCTGTCTGCCGGCGCTTTCCCGCTTGGTAAGTCTTGGAATCTTTGTTTTTAATATATTTTTCCCATGTGGAAGTTTCTTTCTGTTTTATATATGATGTGACTTACCAAACAAAAGCGCTGGCAGGTCGATAGACACACAAACATACACACAAAATTTGAGCTTTCGCAACCAATGGTTGCTTCGTCAGGAAAGAGGGAAGGAGAGGGAAAGATGAAAGGATGTGAGTTTTAAGGGAGAGGGTAAGGAGTCATTCCAATCCCGGGAGCAGAAAGACTTACCTTAGGGGGGAAAAAAAGGATAGGTATACACTCGCACACACACACACACACACACACACACATATATCCACCCACACATATACAAACACAAGCAGATATATTTGAAGGGAAAGTGTTTCTGTAGAGATGTCAGTTAAGGCTGAAGTACAGAGGCAAAGATGTTATTGAATGACAGGTGAGGTATGAGCGGCGGCAACTTGAAATTAGCGGATGTTGAGGCCTGGTGGGTAATGGGAAGAGAGGATATATTTAAGGGCAAGTTCCCATCTCCGGAGTTCTGATAGGTTGGTGTCAGTGGGAAGTATCCAGATAACCTGGATGGTGTAACACTGTGCCAAGATGTGCTGGCCGTACACCAAGGCATGTTTAGCCACAGGGTGATACTCATTGCCAACAAACACTGTCTACCTGTTTCCGTTCATGTGATTGGACAGTTTATTGCTGGTCATCCCCACATAAAAAGCTTCACAGTGTAGGCAGGTCAGCTGGTAAATAATGTGGGTGCTGTCACACGTGGCTCTGCCTTTGATCGTGTACACCTTCCGGGTTAGAGGACTGGAGTAGGTAGTGGTGGGAGGGTGCATGGGACAGGTTTTACACCGGGGGCAGTTACAAGGGTAGGAGACAGAGGGTAGAGAAGGTGGTTTGGGGATTTCATAGGGATGAACCAAGAGGTTACGAAGGTTAGGTGGACGGTGGAAAGACACTCTTGGTGGAGTGGGAGATCCATCCTTCACGAAATCCTCCCCACTCCACCAAGAGTGTCTTGTTTCTATTGTTTCTATCAACATACCAATGCTTTCGTTTGGTAAGTTACAGAATCTTTGTTTTTAGATATATTTTTCCCACAAAATTCAAGCTTTCGCAACCAACGGTTGCTTCTTTGGGAAAGAGGGAAGGAGAGGGAAAGATGAAAGGATGTGGGTTTTAAGGGAGAGGGTAAGGATTCATTCCAATCCCGGGAGTGGAGAGACTTACCTTAGGGGGGAAAAAAGGACATGTATACACTTGCACATACACACATATCCATCCGCACATATACAGACACAGGCCTGTAAGGAGGAGTGGGACAGGGGAGGGGGGGGGGGGCAGGGGTGGTATGGTGGGGGTGGCAGACAGTTAAGTGCGGCAGGGCAGACGGAGGGCAGGAAGAGATGGGGAGGGGGTGGAGAGAAGTAGTGGAAAAGGAGAGAAACAAAAAGACTGGGTGTGGTGGTGGAATGATTACTGTGTAGTGCTGGAATGGGTACAGGCAAGGGGCTGGATGCATGAGGACAGTGACTAATGAAGTCACTTGCCTGTTCCCCTGTTCCCATTCCAGCTCTATACAGCCGTCATTCCACCACCACACCCAGTCTTTCTTATTTCTTTCCTTTTCCGCTACTTCCATCTGGCTGACCAATCAGTTATTGGGGTGGACGCTTAGAAGTGACATTGTGTTACTCAAGGAAGCAAACACAAAGTTACTAAGTGATTTGGCACCCTGTGCTTGTGGGAATCCAGTACCAAACATGGAAAAAGCTCAAAATTCTCATGGGCAAAATACGATCGAAAAAGACACAGAGTTTTTAAACTGTAGAAAATCACTAAATAAATACAGCTGGTAAACAGTGATATATAATATAAGGGTGAAACATGTTTGTTATTTGCAATTCTATACTAAAAAATGTATTTTCACTAAACTGTGAAATCAGTGTTCGCACTGTTCATCAACTCAAAAAACATTTTAAAAATCTCTTAAGTGCAAAACAGTCTACAATTAAAAATGGAAACGATCCAAACACCAATTACAAAGGTGTTTTTATTCATTCTGGGACGAATTCAGTTCAGAGCAGCAGTCAGGTAGAAACTGTAAGTGAGACGAGAAACATCATTCGTTCAGCCAAAGCACTGTACACAAACTCGAGACTGGATATAAGTGGAATTCTGCACAGAAGGCCAGTAAGCAGTTCTTATATAAATATCATAAAAAGTGCTATCAGGGAACAGTGTGATGAACTTGGCACAATATTCGTAGACCCTAACAAATTTTTAAGTGACAAATGCTTGGGAAAGGATGGTGTGCATTTAAACAGACTAGGCTCAATGAATTTCAGTAAAATGATTACAGACATCTGTAAAATCATTAAGAACAAGGGAAACTGATACCTTGTGAAGGGGGTTAAAATTCAAAAGTGAAAACTGAAAATAAAAAATATCTTCCAGGCTGAACTTACAATATAAATATAAGTACTACGGACAATAAGTTTCAGAACTCGTGTTTAACTCCAAACTTTACAGTATTTCATCAAAGTGTACAATCGCTATCCAACAAAGTAAACGAATTTCATATTTTGTTAGAAAATGACATTAAAAATAATTCTGTATTATGTTTTACTGAACATTGGCTTAACAAAGAGAAACTTCAGATGGTATGCATTCCAAATTTTGTATTGAGTAGTTATTTTTGTTGGAAATTGTGTAAACATTTATCTTTATAAAAAGAGCAGAAATTTTAAATGTATGCATTACGTAAAAAAATTATCCATGGAGAAAGATATTGAGGCAAATGGAACTGTGCATTTGCAAGTAGGTCCAAACAAACAACTGCTTTACTGAATCTCTTAGCAACTTTCATTTTAAAGGCTACTACAGAAGCACCAACACACATCACAAAAACCTCAGTCACAATCCTTGATCAAATATTTACAAATGTACCCTTGCAATATTCTACACAAACCCACAATACAGGCTTTGGACACCAGACAGTCCAAGAAATTAGTATAAGATTGGGAAAACAGTTTTGTCTAACAACTGCTTCTAGGAAGTATAATGACCAAAATACACAACATTTCCTTAACTACCTGAGTAAACAAACTTGGGAAGACATCTATGAATGTAAAAGTACAAATGATAAGTTCAACAAACTCCTAAATATTTTAGCTGTTATTTTGAACTTGGATTTCCACTTCATAAAAAGGCAGTCACAAAAAAGGATCTGAAAATAAAATGGATCACAACAGGGTTACAAATATCTCCGAAGAAAAAGAGATTACTTCATTGAAATATCTAGACAGCACACCACATCCCCAGAATTTGATTCCTATTTTAAGAATTATAGAGATCTTTACTAAAGTCATAAAAGAAGCAAAAAGAATGGCAAATAGTTCCTTCTTAGCAAAAGCACCAAATAAAATGAAAGCCACTTGGACATTGTAAGGATGAAACAGGAGTAAAATGGAGAGAATACCAGTACCGTAATATCCCTAGCAACAAGTCTCTCTTCCTATACCCAACAGATGATCAGGAAATGCTAAAAACAATACAGGAGCTAAAATCAAAATTTTACTCTGGTACTGATAACATACCAGAGCTTATCATTAAAAAATGTGCACCCTTAGTAGTTAGGCCCATGATAGACATATGCAATAGTTCACTTTCTCAGGTAATCTTCCCAAAAAGGTTAAAAACAGCTAAAGTGAAGCCATTGTACAAAAAGGGTGAAAAAACAGATGTAACAAATTATAGGCCAGTCTCTCTACTACCATTTTTTTCTAAAATAATTGAAAAATCTTTTATAAAAGACTAGTAGATTTCATTGGGGAAAGAAAGGAAAAAGAAAAAACTTTTCTCAGCATGTTTTCCAAAATTGTAAATCCACTGAGACAGCTATTATCAATTTCTTAAATGATGCTTTAAATGCATTAGATAAAAAAGAACACATAGCAGCAATATTCCTAGCTCTTTCAAAAGCCTTTGACATCATTAACCATGGCTTATTGCTTAGAAAGATAGAAAATGTTGGTGTCAGAGGCCCAGCTTATGAGTGGGTAAAGTCATATCCACAAAACAGACACCAAATAGTTAAAGTCTTGTACAAAGAAGTAAAGAATTTAATTTCTTATGAATCAGAAAAACAGTGTGTTAAATACGATGTGCCGCAGAGTTCTGTACTAGGACCAATCTTGTTCTTGCTGTCTGTAAGTGACTTGGAACCATACAGCTGCAACTATTAGTACATTAAATATGGTGATGATACAAACATACTTATCAAAGGAAAGACCCCAGAAGAGCCCCAAAATGCAATAAAAAAGAGCACTTCACATGTATCAGAATGGCTTGCAATGAACAACTTAATAATAAACACACACAAAACAAACAGTATGCATCTACACACAGAGCAGAATAAACAGCCCTTAAATGTGACCATATAATTGTTAGGTAAATGACTTGAAATTGTAAATAGCACCACATTTCTGGGAGTTTGGTTCCAAGATGACATAAGATGGCAGAAACACACATGACACCTATGTAGTAAAGTAAATACCATTTGTTGTAGTATAAAAATTATTGCTGGATGCATATCAATGCAAGTCATAAAAAATGTGCACTGTGCCCACTAACATGTGGTTTAATTTGCTGGGGAAATTCACCACAATGCAAAAGCTGTTTTATTGCACAAAAAGAATTATAAGAGCCATGGAAGGCACAGCACCTTGATCTTCATGCAAACCCTCATTTAAAAAGCTTCATATTCTTCCTTTACCATGCCTATATATCCTAGAAACAATAATGTTTGTAAGGAAAATCATAGGTGAAAATAGCAAGATTGCTCCAAAAAACCAAAATATCCATTTATACAACACAAGGAATAATCAAGATTTACATTGCAGTTTTCAGATACAACACTAAAACAAAAAGGACCATTGCAAGTAGAAAAAACTGTATCACAAAGTACCTAAAAAAATTAAGGCAATAACTGGCACGCATAAATTCAAAACTGCAGTGAGTGACTAGGCCTACTTGAAACAGAATTGCTCCTATAGTGTTGATGAATTTGTTATCTACAATGCAAATATGTGAAAAATTTAATTAGTTTGTATAATTAAAGCCAAAATAAGAAATGTGTACATGTAGATTTATCTGTTTATTATATGTGGTCTATTACATATATGTGTGTATCTGATAATCAAGGCCAAAAGTAGGAAATGTGTATGTGTAAAATTTATTTGTGTATTTTGTGAAATGTTATTGCCATATGTTGGACTTATATTGCTATATACTGGAAACCATACAACAGTTTTCTGTTAAACTTTATTGCAATTGTTTGACGTGTCCTGTATCATTATGTTCCCCTGTATGATTCACAGGACCAATAAATATACAATACAATACAATACTTTATTCTTACCACCTCTACACCCAAAAATTTTACAGCAGATTCTGCTAATATATGTTTCCAAATTTACTGCTGCATCATGCCTCAAATGTTTAGCCACTGGGTCATCCTGATGCTGGCCATCAATGACTCTTCCACACATTTTATTTGAAATCCATCACTTTTATTTTTCAATATTCCTTGGCATTCATTCATTTTTGTTACAAGTTAGCCACTGTCATAAAATCAAGCATGCAACATATCAAATAAGGAATCAGTGAGAGAGAAAATATCTGCAAAAGCATGTAGAATTAAGCTGAAACTGATATTTGACATTGCGACATTGTGACACCAAACCATGAGTAGCAATATAGGCTTCTTTGTCCCCCCAGTCTGGATCTATTATTTTTTTGAAAAGTGAAAGTAGTTGACTGTGCCATGAGGTTTCCTCCAAATGAGATGCAGAACCCCACAGCATGGCAGACACTTTAGGCAGTCATTTCTTTACTTCCTCATCTACTGCCCAGATTCTTTTGGTTGATTGGGGAATGTTATAAGTCCATACAAACCGAGAGAAATAATGCTGCACTCTTTATTTATTTATTTATTTTTATACATGATCTGCAATAGCACTGGATTCAGTTGATGAGTAACATGGTGAGCAAACATTGTGTGAGAAAGTTTGGAATCTTTTGAAATGACCAGCGATAACTCAAGCTTCTTCATGATTTAGAGGATGTTCATGAATTTTAAAAACTTCTCATGGATTTGGATATAAACTTCTTGGTCGTCTTGTTGTGTCATAGTAAAATGAAATCACAAGCTTTCATTAATGGAAGCACGCGTTGGAAGCTTGGGATTTTATTTAAATTTGACATAGCAAGTTAACCAAGAACATTTTGCCAAGGACTTCATCACAAAAGAGTTATAACCTTTCATGGATTTGACCAACAGCTGTGATAGTAAAGTCCCATGAAGACATGTGAGAAACTATGTTTTCCTGTGGATTCATCTATAATAAATGAGAAAAATTAAGTTCAGTTATTTCCTTCCTTATTTTATTCATGAGCATATTGAAAATAGAAGCAGTCACGCTAATCCATATTAGACTTGACACTCCTGTAAACATAGAAGAATATTGTAAATGAAATTTCAGCTTTTCATCATATCCACTGAAAATATGTATGAATTCAGCATAATTGTGTTTAGGTTTTTTGTATTAAGGTGTCCTAACAACCACTCATTACTGTTGTAATGTTCTATATTGTAAAGTTGTATGCAAGATTTCACCTCAAGTTATCAATGATTTAAATTTTAGGTCTACCCAGTTGTATTATGTTTTTCTCCTGTTGGGAACTGCAGGCAGCAGAGTCCCACATTCACACAGGTGCAGACCTGCTGAGGTTTCCGAGATTCCATTACCCCACAGTATGATACACATGAGCTAGGTTGCTTAGCCTCCCACATGTAGCAGCATACCTGTTAAGATTGTTTATGGTGTTAACATAAAACTATGTACCACATATGTAATTAGTAATTTGCCTCAGCCATGAAAATGTTTTCCATAGAAGTATATAGAAATTACAACATTTAATTCTTCATAGGAAGCAAAAAGAAAACACTTCAAAAGAAATCAACATAGAAGGAAAACATAGAAGTTTTGAAAGTGTGGAAAGAATGCTTCCAAAAGCTGTGTGAAGGACAGGATGAAACAATGATGGAGGGAGATGAAAGGAATATGACTACTACAGAGGAAACAGAAAAAGAAGATCTGCAGATGTTGGATGTAGGTTGTTGTTGTTGTGGTCTTCAGTCCTGAGACTGGTTTGATGCAGCTCTCCATGCTACTCTATCCTCTGCAAGCTTCTTCATCTCCCAATACCTACTGCAGCCTACATCCTTCTGGATCTGCTTAGTGTATTCATCTTTTGGTCTCCCT
This sequence comes from Schistocerca gregaria, assembly GCF_023897955.1. Taxonomy (NCBI): domain Eukaryota; kingdom Metazoa; phylum Arthropoda; class Insecta; order Orthoptera; family Acrididae; genus Schistocerca; species Schistocerca gregaria. The sequence continues at coordinate 421,087,571 of NC_064923.1, forward strand.
CTACGATTTTTACCTTCCTAGCTGCCCTCCAATACTAAATTGGTGATCTCTTGATGCCTCAGAACATGTCCTATCAACCGATCCCTTCTTCTAGTCAGGATGTGGCACAAACTCCTCTTCTCCCCAACCCTATTCAGTACCTCCTCATTAGTTATGTGATCTACCCACCTAATCTTCAGCATTATTCTGCAGCACCACATTTTGAAAGCTTCTATTCTCTTCTTGTCTAAACTATTTATCGTCCATGTTTCCCTTCCATACATGGCTACACTCCATACAAATACTTTCAGAAACGACTTCCTGACACTTAAATCTATACTCTATGTTAACAAATTTCTCTACTTCAGAAACGCTTTCCTTGCCATTGCCAGTCTAAATTTTATATCCTCTCTACTTCGACCATCATCAGTTCTTTTGCTCCCCAAATAGAAAAACCCCTTTACTACTTTAAGTGTCTCATTTCCTGATCTAATTCCCTCAGCATCACCCGATTGAATTCGACTACATTCCATTATCCTCGTTTTGCTTTTGTTGATGTTCATCTTATACCCTCCTTTCAAGAAACAGTCCATTCTGTTTAACTGCTCTTCTAAGTCATTTGCTGTCTCTGACAGAATTACAACGTCATTGGCGAACCTCAAAGTTTTTATTTCTTCTCCATGGATTTTAATACCTACCCTGAATTTTTCTTTTGTTTCCTTTACTGCTTGCTCAATGTACAGATTGAATAACACCAGGGAGAGGCTACAATCCTGTCTCACTCCCTTCCCAACCACTGCTTCCCTTTCATGTCCCTTGACTCTTATAACTATCATCTGGTTTCTATACAAATTGTAAATAGCCTTACACTCCCTGTTTTTTACCCCTGCCACCTTTAGAACTTAAAAGAGAGTATTCCAGTCAACATTGCCAAAAGCTTTCTATAAGTCTGCAATTACTAGAAATGTACGTTTGCCTTTTCTTAATCTAGCTTCTGAAATAAGTTGTAGGATCAGTATTGCCTCACGTGTTCCCATATTTCAATGGAATCCAAATTGATCTTCCCCGAGGTCAGCTTCTACCAGTTTTTCCATTTGTCTGTAAAGAATTTGCGTTAGTATTTTGCAGCCGTGACTTATTAAACTAATAGTTCGGTAATTTTCACATCTGTCAATGCCGCTTTCTTTGGGATTGGGATTATTATATTCTTCTTGAAGTCTGAGGGTATTTTGCCTGTCTCATACGTTTTGCTCACCAGATGGTAGAGTTTTGTCAGGACTGGCTCTCCCAAGGCTGTCAGTAGTTCTAATGGAATGTTGGTAAATCTGTGTTAAAAATGAAAAAATGGCAAAGCTCCTGGTGTTGATGACATGACAGCAGAAATGATCAAAGCCACGTGAACTATTGGAATTCAGTGGCTGTATAAAATAATGAGGACAGTGTAGACATATGGAAAGATTCCTGATCATTAGACAAAGACAATTACAATACCTATCTTTATGCAGAGTAACTAGATACACAGTGAGAAACACAGATGAATAGCTCTACTGTGCCACTGTTTGATGACTTACGAAAAGAGAATGTTACATTAAATCAGTTACATAGTTAAGAGGAGAACAACCAAGGGTTTTGTTCTGGAAGATCAACTATAGATGCCAAGTTTGCAGCCAGAAAGGTTGTAAAAAAGGAATGGGAATTTAGGAAAGACATCATACTTGCATTCATAGATATAAATAAGACTTATGACACTAGTACAAGGGAAGAGACATGACAATCTCTGAACAGACTGAAATAATCAAAAGGAATGTAACTGAGAATCATAACATGTACAAAAAATGCCTGAATTGTGTTATAATAGACAGAAAAAATATCAGGATGGTTTTTAACTGATAGAGGTGTTCAGCAGGGAAGTGTGCTCTCACCAGTGCTTTTTAATATGGTTATGGACAAAATCATAAGGAATTTCATCAAGAGTGAACAGCAGATGATATGAAAATCACAGCATATGCAGATGATGTGATAATTTTGGAAGAAAATGAGCAGAAATTGAAAGACCAACTAAATACCTGGCAGAGAGTAATTGAAGAAGCAGGAATAGAAATAAGATTAATGAAAAATGAAGCAATAAAATAGCAGGAGAAATGAAAAATGAAGGATGTAACTTGCGATGGAAAAATTATGAAAAATGTAGATGCTTTCAAGTAGCTAGGAAATAAATTAACCAAGAAAGGAAACATCAAGGATGAAATTTCTGAAAGAAAAGAAAAATTGTTCAAAATTTTATTATTGTGTATGGGACATAATTAGAAATTGGAAAATATCAGCCAAAGCAAAGATTATGATGTACAAGTCTTATTATCTATCAAGTTTGACCTATGAATGTTGGACTTGGACAAAGAAAGATCTGAGCAGAATACGAGCAACAGCGATGTGCCTTCTGTGAGGGAGACTGGGTAAGATGAGAAGGGACAAGATAAGGAATGAAACACCCTACAGATCAACCCCCTAAAAGAAACAATGGAGAGTAATGAGGCTTGACCACATTAAAATGACTGGGCCAGAAAGACTTCCCAGAAGAGCTCTAGAATGGACAGAATCTGGAGAAAGACCAGTTGGATGACCACAAATAAGATGCAGAGACCAGGTGAAGGATGATGTGAACTTAAGATGGCTGCAATGGGAGGAGGTGCTAAATGATAGACTGTGGGGGAAAAGAGAAGCTTGGAACAGGCTCTGTAAATGAGCTGCATAAGCAGAAACATTTCAGTAAGAAGAAGAAGTTCATCTAATCTCACACCAAGGCCTGTAGTCGTCTCACTGTAGGCCCTGGTGGCTGGTGGTAACAGGCAGGCACACTTTCCAGAGCTCCAGCTGCCACTTGTACTGCCTATTCAGAGAAAATTAGTCCTTGCCTGAATTGTAACACAAAGTGAGTGTGAAATACCAAATTTTGCTGACAATCATAAAAAATCTGCGCAATTAATCCCAAAAATATTGTATAATATTGCATTTGTCAACAAATGTGAGGAATGATTTTAAACCCAAATGTTTTCAATGTTTCGCTATGTTTTCACTTTATGCTGGGTAAGCTCTGGTTATCTTATTCCCACTGAATTCACGTCAATCTGTTGTATGTGGTGAAAAATTACAATATGAAAAAAACCACTTTTGTGACCTGTTTCACTAAATATTTATTTTTGCAAACTACTTAAGCATTGGTTTATGTGCCCATTGTCTGGCATAGATACGGTAAGGTTAGACAAAGGACTATGTTGCAAAAACAAAGTGAAATATGTGGCAAAGACGACTGTTTTTTCAAGAAATTTAAAATTTTTTGATGATGGACTGGAATTCAGTAGTGAGAAAAGGAAGAGAGGAAGGTAGAAATAAAACAACATTGGTTGGGGAAATGAATGAAATTGAAATATGCCTGGTAGAATTTCAGACAGGCCATGATTTAACCATTATGAAAACATTTGATTTAAGAAGTGTGAAAGAGAAATATGTTCACATCACATATAAATTTAAGATTCAGGGACAATTTTTAAATTATTTGCTTGGAGCAGAGAGAGGTATGGAAAGAAAACATTGATAGTTGACAATAACAACCAGGTGAGAGTAGAATGCTGAAGATTAAATGAGTAGGTTGAATAACAATGGGGAGTTGTTGAATCAAACTGGGTTGAAAAGGGCTGACTTTACCGGCCTCTAGTGTGCTCACTGCACGTTTTGGTTTGAAGAGTGGATTCTGTAACAACTGTGCAATGTAACTTTTGTACAGAATATGTTTACAATCCTCCCAGTAGACCTACAGGGTGTTTCAAAAATGACTGGTATATTTGAAACGGCAATAAAAACTAAATGAGCAGCGATAGAAATACACCGTTTGTTGCAATATGCTTGGGACAACAGTACATTTTCAGGCGGCCAAACTTTCGAAATTACAGTAGTTATAATTTTCAACAACAGATGGCGCTGCAAGTGATGTGAAAGATATAGAAGACAACGCAGTCTGTGGATGCACCATTCTGTACGTCATCTTTCTGCTGTAAGCGTGTGCTGTTCACAACGTGCAAGTGTGCTGTGGACAACTTGGTTTATTCCTTAAAACAGAGGATTTTTCTGGTGTTGGAATTCCACCACCTAGAACACAGTGTTGTTGCTACAAGACGAAGTTTTCAACGGAGGTTTAATGCAACCAAAGGACCGAAAAGCGATACAATAAAGCATCTATTTGAAAAATTTCAACGGACTGGGAATGTGACGGATGAATGTGCTGGAAAGGTAGGGCGACCACGTACGGCAACCACAGAGGGCAACGCGCAGCTAGTGCAGCAGGTGATCCAACAGCGGCCTCGGGTTTCCGTTTGCCGTGTTGCAGCTGCGGTCCAAATGACGCCAACGTCCAGGTATCGTCTCATGCGACAGAGTTTACACCTCCATCCATACAAAATTCAAACGTGGCAACCCCTCAGCGCCGCTACCATTGCTGCATGAGAGACATTCGCTAACAATATAGTGCACAGGATTGATGACGGCGATATGCATGTGGGCAGCATTTGGTTTACTGACGAAGCTTATTTTTACCTGGACGGCTTTGTAAATAAACAGAACTGGCACATATGGGGAATCGAAAAGCCCCATGTTGCAGTCCCATCGTCCCTGCATCCTCAAAAAGTACTGGTCTGGGCCGCCATTTTTTCCAAAGGAATCATTGGCCCATTTTTCAGATCTGAAACGATTACTGCATCACGCTATCTGGACATTCTTCATGAATTTGTGGCGGTACAAACTGCCTTAGACAACACTGCGAACACCTCGTGGTTTGTGCAAGATGGTGCCCGGCCACATCGCACGGCCGACATCTTTAATTTCCTAAATGAATATTTCGATGATCGTGTGATTGCTTTGGGCTATCCGAAACTTACAGGAGGTGGTGTGGATTGGCCTCCCTATTCGCCAGACATGAACCCCTGTGACTTCATTCTGTGGGGACACTTGAAAGACCAGGTGTACCGCCAGAATCCAGAAACAATTGAACAGCTGAAGCAGTACATCTCATCTGCATGTGAAGCCATTCCGCCAGACACGTTGTCAAAGGTTTCGGGTAATTTCATTCAGAGACTATGCCATATTATTGCTACGCATGGTGGATATGTGGAAAATATCGTACTATAGAGTTTCCCAGAGCGCAGCGCCATCTGTTGTTGACAATTGTAACTACTGTAATTTCGAAAGTTTGTCTGCCTGAAAATGTACTGTTGTCCCAAGCATATTGCAACAAACGGTGTATTTCTATCGCTGCTCGTTTAGTTTGTATTGCCGTTTCAAATATACTGGCCATTTTTGAAACACCCTGTATTTATGAGTGGCATATGTGTTTTATTGAAAGTGGATGTTCAGTAAGACACAACAAATCCACAGGTCATCCTCACATATCTGACATTGCAGTGAGATAAAGCTTAGTGAACAGTCCTACATGATGAGCCCAGTGTGCTTCTCAAGAGCTGGGCATGTAAAATACAACATGTGTGAGAAAAGTAATGGGACTGACAACACCGCAAGCAATCTGTCAACACTGTATTGTTCTGCTTGTGTAGGCTAGTGTGTTCACCGAGTGAGGTGGCGCAGTGGTTAGCACACTGGACTTGCATTCGGGAGGACGACGGTTCAATCCCGTCTCCGACTCGCATTCGGGAGGACAATGGTTCAATCACGTCTCCGGCCATCCTGATTTAGATTTTCCGAGATTTCCCTACATCGTTTCAGGCAAATGCCAGGATGGTTCCTTTGAAAGGGCACGGCCGATTTCCTTCCCAATCCTTCCCTAACCCGAGCTTGCGCTCCGTCTCTAATGACCTCGTTGTAAACGGGACGTTAAACACTAACCACCACCACCACCACTAGTGTGTTCATCCCTTCCAGAGTTTCCAAGTTTCATCTCCATACATACATCATGTGATTTTTGAGAGTGCCATCAGTGCATTTGTCTTCTGTGGGGACACTTGAAAGACCAGGAACAATGGAATTTAGAGCAATGTTATGCCATCAAGCTCTGTGTTAAACTTGGGGAATCCATGAGCGTGTGCTTTGCAGAGTAAAAACATGCCTATAGGGAACATTCCTTATCAAAAGTACAAGTTTTTTGCTGGCACAAATCATTTTTGGAAGGTTGAGAACATGTTGAAGATGAACCTTCCTCAGGGAAACCTCCAACTTCAAAAACCGACAGAAACGTTGAATATATGCATGCTCAGACTTCAAGAAGAATATAATAATCCCAATCCCAAAGAAAGCAGGTGTTGACAGAAAGTCACAGCTGCAACATACTAACACGAATTCTTTACAGGCGAATGGAAAAACTAGTAGAAGCTGACCTTGGGGAAGATCAGTTTGGATTCCGTTGAAATATTGGAACACGTGAGGCAATACTGACCTTACGGCTTATCATAGAAGCTAGACTAAGGAAAGGCAAACCTACGTTTCTAGCATTTGTAGACTTAGAGAAAGCTTTTGACAATGTTGACTGGAATACTCTCTTTCAAGTTCTGAAAGTGGCAGGGATAAAATATAGGGAGCGAAAGGCTATTTACAATTTGTATAGAAACCAAATGGCAGTTATAAGAGTCGAGGGGCACATAAGGGAAGCAGTGGTTGGGAAGGGAGTGAGACAGGGTTGTAGCCTCTCCCCAATGTTATTCAATCTGTATATTGAGCAAGCAGTGAAGGAAACAAAAGAAAAATTCGGAGTAGGTATTAAAATCCATGGGGAAGAAATAAAAACTTTGAGGTTTGCCGATGACATTGTAATTCTGTCAGAGACAGCAAAGGACTTGGAAGAGCAGTTGAACAGAATGGACTGTGTCTTGGAAGGAGGATATAAGATGAACATCAACAAAAGCAAAACGAGGATAATGGAATGTAGTTGAATTAAGTCGGGTGATGTTGAGGGAACTAGATTAGGAAATGAGACACTTAAAGTAGTAAAGGAGTTTTGTTATTTGGAGAGCACAATAACTGATGATGGTCAAAGTAGAGAAGATATAAAATGTAGACTGGCAATGGGAAGGAAAGCGTTTCTGAAGAAGAGAAATTTGTTAACATCGAGTATTGATTTAAGTGTTAGGAAGTCGTTTCTGAAAGTATTTGTATGGAGTGTAGCCATGTATGGAAGTGAAACGTAGACGATAAATAGCTTAGACAAGAAGAGACTAGAAGCTTTCAAAATGTGGTGTTACAGAAGAATGCTGAAGATTAGATGGGTAGATCACATAACTAATGAGGAGGTGTTGAAAAGGATTGGGGAGAAGAGAAGTTTGTGGCACAACTTAACTAGAAGAAGGGATCGCTTGGTAGGACATGTTTTGAGGCATCAAGGGATCACCAATTTAGTATTGGAGGGTAGCGTGGAGTGTAAAAATGGTAGAGGGAGACCAAGAGATGAATACACCAAGCAGATCCAGAAGGATGTAGGATGCAGTAGGTACTGGGAGATGAAGAAGCTTGCACAGGATAGGGTAGCATGGAGAGCTGCATCAAACCAGTCTCCAGGCTGAAGGCCACAACAAAATGCATGCTCTGGTGAGATCAGACCTATTTTTACCAATTAGGATGATGGGTAACCTATTAATCCTAAACACTTCCACCACACTCTGAACTTTGACTGAAGATTTGCACATGCGCAAAGTTTGTGCCAAGTGAACAGAGTGGCATTGCAGTTCTGTAAAATTGATAACATATTTTTCTGACAGATCTTATATCCAAGGAAGTTCTCTTTGTGTGAAAACCTACAAGAAACGATACATAATAAGGAAGTACATATGTGTTCTCAGTAACATGCTGTCAATAATATATGCAAAAACGGTCTATTTAACGTTCACGTTGCACACACACGTAATGGCCAGACTTAGAAAAATGTTTGTTAATGACTTTTCAACGCAGCTAAGAAATTAATTCATTCTCTTATCCCCTAAACTGATACAGTTTAAGTGTTCTAGGCGTTACAGTCTGGAACCGCACGACCGCTAAGGTCGCAGGTTCGAATCCTGCCTCGGGCGTGGATGTGTGTGATGTCCTTAGGTTAGTTAGGTTTACGTAGTTCTAAGTTCTAGGGGACTGATGATCTCTAATGTTGAGTCCCATAGTGCTCAGAGCCATTTGAACCATTTTTTGAACTGAGCAGAAGGACAATTGAAGATATGTGCTCTGTTCTTGAAAGGACTGCCAGTGATCACAAATAGTTCAGTCATGCTATCATAGGTAATCCTGGATTTTTGAATATGATCCTGAGATAAAGTGGCAAAGTGAGGAGTGACACATTGAGACATCTTACTAACCAAGAACAGCTAGAATGAGCAAATCAAAGATTTGCTTTTTTGATAGTAGGTGTGTCATGCATAAAGAATTTGTTCCTCCAGGAGAAATCATCAACCAAGTATTTTACAAAGATGTCCTTGAAAGGCTCAGGAAAGGGTCAGACTTGGTGAGACTGGGCATTGCCGACAAATGGATGCTGCATTATGACAATGGCCCATGTCACACAGACACTTCTTTGACGGAATTTTTTACCTCAAAAGGCATTCCTGTCATTTCACAGCCTACCTATTCACCTGATCTCTGTCCTTGTGAATTTTTCTTTTCCTGAAATTGAAAAATGTCTTAAAAGGACATCATTTTGGATCTCTGGAGAATATGATGTGACTGGCATAAAGGTTATACCAATTGAAGCCTTTCAGGGCTTCTATCAAGACTGATAACAATGACCCTGCTGGTGTACAGCTGCCAAATGGAACTAATTAGAAGGGGACGATATTGTTCTTTGAAAAAAATATAAATTTTAATAGATAAAATCAGTCTCATTACTTTCCTCACACACCTCATATGACTGAATGGTGTGTGTTGAGAAAATGGTTGCATCTCAAACCATATAAGTGTGCAATGTTTGCTAGAACTAAAATACACTCCTGGAAATTGAAATAAGAACACCGTGAATTCATTGTACCAGGAAGGGGAAACTTTATTGACACATTCCTGGGGTCAGATACATCACATGATCACACTGACAGAACCACAGGCACATAAACACAGGCAACAGAGCATGCACAATGTCGGCACTAGTACAGTGTATATCCACCTTTCGCAGCAATGCAGGCTGCTATTCTCCCATGGAGAGGATCGTAGAGATGCTGGATGTAGTCCTGTGGAACGGCTTGCCATGCCATTTCCACCTGGCGCCTCAGTTGGACCAGCATTCATGCTGGACGTGCAGACCGCGTGAGACGACGCTTCATCCAGTCCCAAACATGCTCAATGGGGGACAGATCCGGAGATCTTGCTGGCCAGGGTAGTTGACTTACACCTTCTAGAGCACGTTGGTTGGCACGGGATACATGTGGACGTGCATTGTCCTGTTGGAACAGCAAGTTCCCTTGCCGGTCTAGGAATGGTAGAACGATGGGTTCGATGACGGTTTGGATGTACCGTGCACTATTCTGTGTCCCCTCGACGATCACCAGAGGTGTACGGCCAGTGTACGAGATTGCTCCCCACACCATGATGCTGGGTGTTGGCCCTGTGTGCCTCGGTCGTATGCAGTCCTGATTGTGGCGCTCACCTGCACGGCGCCAAACACGAATACGACCATCATTGTCACCAAGGCAGAAGTGACTCTCATCGCTGAAGACGACACGTCTCCATTCGTCCCTCCATTCACGCCTGTCGCGACACCACTGGAGGCGGGCTGCACGATGTTGGGGCGTGAGCGGAAGACGGCCTAACGGTGTGCGGGACCGTAGCCCAGCTTCATGGAGATGGTTGTGAATGGTCCTCGCCGATACCCCAGGAGCAACAGTGTCCCTAATTTGCTGGGAAGTGGTGGTGCGGTCCCCTACGGCACTGCGTAGGATCCTACGGTCTTGGCGTGCATCCGTGCGTCGCTGCGGTCCGGACCCAGGTCGACGGGCACGTGCACCTTCCGCCGACCACTGGCGACAACATCGATGTACTGTGGAGACCTCAAGCCCCACGTGTTGAGCAATTCGGCGGTACGTCCACCCGGCCTCCCGCATGCCCACTATACGCCCTCGCTCAAAGTCCGTCAACTGCATATACGGTTCACGTCCACGCTGTCGCGGCATGCTACCAGTGTTAAAGACTGCGATGGAGCTCCGTATGCCACGGCAAACTGGCTGACACTGACGGCGGTGGTGCACAAATGCTGCGCAGCTAGCGCCATTCGACGGCCAACACCGTGGTTCCTGGTGTGTCCGCTGTGCCGTGTGTGTGATCATTGCTTGTACAGCCCTCTCGCAGTGTCCGGAGCAAGTGTGGTGGGTCTGACACACCGGTGTCAATGTGTTCTTTTTTCCATTTCCAGGAGTGTACAATGGTAGGATTGTTTGTAAGGACTTCTGTATGTAAATGTTACAGGTAAGGATATCATTGGAAAGATTAGCTTTAGTGATAAACTGACATTTTACTTAAGTGGTAAAGTTAATAAACAGAATTGTAGGGTTTAAGACAGTGAAAGTCCAATAAAATCCTTGGAAAATGAGTATGATTGCCCAAAATATAATGAGTTTTTTTGCACTAAGCAAGAGCAAAGTTTACAGACCTTTCTCTCTCTCCAAGAGAAACCTATCATTGAAATGGTGTACTTAAATATGTTATAAAACTCTTCAATCCCGCAGACTGATGCTGATGACCAATAATGCAGTGTACAGTTTATGCAAGATGGCACACCACCACACCCCCTCTCTGATGCTGGAGATTGTCTAAATGTCCCTTTCCAGGAAGTGGATGGGCCAAAGTATGCAAACTGCATGACCCCCCTGTTCACTGGATCTGACACCTCCTGGCATTTTCTTTTGGGAATTCCTCAAAGATACCATGTTTGTTCTAGCCAAAGTCTTGTCTACCAGAGCTCAGAGCTAGAATCTAGTTCACAACTGACATGCTATGCATGAGCAGCAAGTAATCGGCTTCAGATGGACTGTATACTGCATAACCAATAGAAGTAAAAAAAAACTTGATGTATTTTACTGTAAAATAACACCAAAACCATGTTTGTAAGTTAAATGAGAATAAGTTTTCAAAGTTGTAAATTCCTTTTTGTTTCATTCAATACTGCAGCAAACTGAGTTCTAAGAGGGAGAAATTCAGATGTCCGGACCAAGCCAGGTAACTTCGCAAAGCGGAAATATTTGATGGGAAACAAAGATAATTGGTTGTAACTGATAAAGGATACATTCAAAAACTAGGGAAGTCATTACTGGTGTTTTAGGAGATATGTCATTAGTGGACTTATTTAGTTAGAGATGTCGATAATTTCTTTTATGTTGTGAAGGAGAACATTTCAATGCTGTGTTCACAGTACAAAAAAAGAATTTAGTAGGACATAAATGATTTTGCTCTTATTAAAATGAATGTGTCTGCTATTGTTCATGCTAATCTTACAGTCAAGGAGAGATAGATGAGAGTGTATATATTGATCAGATAGTAAAGCTAAGTGTATGTATGGTACTCCCTTGTTTTGTCTCCGTGCAGCCAGTGTAGCTGTGCATAAGATTATGAAATATGACTGAAATGTCATCAAGGATATGTTGTACTCAAGCATTCATCAGCAGCTCCAGGTACTAGCAACTTAACTCAGAAAGTTCTGGCAGGGTAAGACTGCTGTAATCAGTAACTAGAAGGACAATCATTTGTATGAGCTTTCTTTCCATTCCAAAGGAAAGAGGTTTTTTTGGTTTTTTTGGTACATGGAGTGATGTTTCTTGCAATTTGTAGCTGTGTATTTAGACCAATTTAGATTTTTGCCCAGTGTTACACCTGGACACTGAGCTGCGGGCAGGGGAACCTTATTTGTCCCATTTAAGGCTAAAGATGAGAATGATTCCAAAAATTTTGAGTAATGTATTTAGAATGGCCCATCAGCTAAGGAGAACAAAAAGCCTCAGCTGAAATGACAATCTTATGTAGCATGTAAACTACTATGAATTATAACTGAACAACATTTTCCCCTTAAACAAAGGTATGAAATGCTAATTAGACTGGCAGAGTGACTTGAACATCCTACCACCTTCCAAAAGGCCCATGTGTGTGTGTGTGTGTGTGTGTGTGTGTGTGTGTGTGTGTGTGTGTGTGTGTGTGTGTGTGTGTAAGTTTTTCACTGACATTGACAGCAACTGAATGGTGCTGTTTTAAGTGTGGAAGTGATCCTTATTACCCACAGCTAGTGAGAACCATGAGCAACAGGGGCAGACAGTCAACTGGAACACTCATATGACATGCAAGCAAGGGGTCAAGAGAGCACAAATACAATTATTATAAACTCCTTCAATACTATTTCCTTTTACATAATAATTCAGTTTGAGAATTACCTAGTAGCTACTCTGTGACTTCATGCTCTCCTGGTGGATATTTTGCAATGAACTTCTGAGGTATACCATCAGATAACAATGCAAATCCCACAAAATTTCTGTGATGCAACTGTTTGACTTCTTCAAGCAGTTATGGTGGTTTCCTACAAGTAAAAACAAATGTAGGTAGCAAATTTTCTTAACAGATAATTTGATTTAGTGTTGTTGTTCTCTAAAGCAAGGTTGCAATATACAATTAGCAAATGTAAAGGAATTATTACTGAGTGGTTCTTAGGTCCCTTAAGGGTAAAAGGTAAATAGCATACTTAGTAAGAGTGAAAAAAAAAATTATAAAATAGTATGAAAACTGATTGCTAGAGACATGTTGAGGATACTAGCCCGAATGTATGTACTCAACTAAAGTACTGTGATTCAGACTTGATGGAAAGAATTTATTTAGAATAAGAGGAAACAGAATAAACCAGCACAGCAAACACTTAAAGGACACTAAACTTCACAAGCTGAAACCTAAGCAAACTACTCTAATACAAACTGCCTTCACTTCAGGATCTCAAAAGCAGTGGTCACTGAATGAGTTTTGTACAGACCTTGCCATGGCATTAATCCAACCAGGAATTCCAGTCCACAAGGTAAGCAATAATGCATTCAAATCATTTCTTGAGAAATACACAAAAAGGTCAACACCAGATGAGAGCACTCTGAGAAAAAGTTACGTTATGAATTTATGAGACTGTTGTGGAGAAAGTAAGAGGTGGTCAGCAAACATGAAGTAGTATTTATTTTACATTAAACCACGGATGAGCTGCAGAGACATATTTTGAGCATGTTGGTTTATCCACTGTATGATGAATGGGTAAAAACTATGCTTTTTAAAATGTACCAACTCAAGAAGACAAATGTCTGCATGATAATGCAGTCATTCAATGCCTCTGTATGAACCTGGGTCCAGGGAACATACAATATGAGAAAGCTAGACTTGTAGTGACTGATCAAGTACACTACAAGCATTCAGCTTTCCAACAATAAAAGGGCATGTACCCAGCATGTTTATACCAACTTCAATGGGTCGTGCTCATGACAGGTGTTTTCATTTACGTGTTGTGACTCACACAGCACCATCTATTGATCAATTTTTTCTTCTGCCATACATTTTCCCCCTTCTCCAATAATATTCTGTTGCAATTTCACATCATTCTGACCAGTTGTGTTATTTCTACAGCATTTTGAAAGTTTAACTTTAATTGTAATCACACTGTATATTGCATATGATCTACATTGAGTTTGTGAAAGTGTCAGGGAGAATTACTGCAGGGTAAATGACTTCACTGCTGCTCTGAAGAATATTCTGGTAAAGGCTCCCAGTCATCAAGTTCTGTTTCAAGAAATGACAGGGCTCCACCTTCCACAGTTTCCTGTCTTCACGAGAGAGGGTACTTGCATAAGATCCACAGGTGTCCTATGTAACAACTCTGATAACATCAAATATTTCATATGTGCCCTAGAGTCAATGGATACAACAGCCATCAAGCAGGCCCAACAATTAGTCAACAACAAAGACCCAGAGCTGAAACTTTTTGTTGCATATAGCTGCAACTATTTGCCTGATGTGAGAAGAAGATGTAGAGAACTAGGAACGTTTGGGACACACTTGATGGACTTACTAATGACAAATTCAAATTACATTTGAAAAAAAAAAAGAAAATCCAGATGCGACCTTTGTGACTCTACCCAACCTTTCTTTACAGTTGCTGACAAGATATTCTCCACTGGTTTCTGTAGATGTTGAGCAGAGTTTTTCTGTATATAAGGAGCTATTGACCTCAATATGCTTGCGACTCACTATAAAAAACATTGAAATGGTGTGTGTGTAATACAGTATAACAGAACCCTCTAAAGGTCCAAAATAAATTACTGTAGCTGGTTTAACCCCAAGAAAAGTAATTTCATCAGCAAAATTTTGTACCTGTTTGTATGTATTTCCCCTCCATGCCCACTCCCCCTTTTCTGGTCATAATATGTACCTTAAAATTCTTTCTCTAGTTGTAAGGTAAGATGTTTCCATGAAACTAAAGTAAACTATTCTTAATCAATGGAAGTTCAGCACAAGGTATGAAACACAGCACATAACATAAACCACTGTGTTTATCTAACACAATGTAAAAGTTCCACATAGCATAATGATGGCTACAATGAAATCTTAGCAGCTTGGGTTATTTATGCTATTTGTGGCTATATGTTAACTGGGTTTCAGGAACCCACAACAAGCAGTGAGGCTCCTACAACATGAACTACAACGGCAATTGATGATGCATAATGGAGTTGGATCATGTATATTGTGTGAGCTCTCCTCTGCAAATAGCATTTTTTGTTGATGATAACCACAGTATTATATATGAATTGTTCCAAAAGAATAAAATCTCAGTGTGATTACAGAATAGATAGTAGTAAAAAGATTAATGTAAATTATATAAAAAAGTTGCGCAAGCGTTGAAAGCAGTCAAACTAAATAGGTGTCACAGTCATCTCAAATATGAAGGGAAGTGGTTTGCATGAAGAAAGGGAAAGTTTGACAATGAAAATTTAGCATCAGGCCCTTTTACAGGTCTATGCTAAAGAGTCCTCTTGACAGTCTTTACGAACAAAACAGTAGCTCCAAGCCTGTTGGCTGTTGAGGTTGCAATGAAGCTTAACTAGAGGAATAAAGCATTCATCTGTTTGCTCCTGAAGTTGGGCAGCAAGAGAAGGCATTGGACCAGGGTCCTTCCTTCTGAATGTGGGTTAAAACAATACTACAAAATCAATGGCTATGGTAATCAGACATAGTAACAAAATGTGTCATAATGCCAGTATGTGTTTCGTACTGGTACCACATGAAAAGGTCATGCAGCACGCTAAGGCCATCTTCTCCTACATCAGCACTGATACGTTTTGCATAAAATTTCATGAAGGATAGAGTTTTGCACAAGTAAAACACTTAGGAGCATCAGACACAGAATACTTAATAGTAAGTGATGATATGCATTACTGATTGATATGTGGGCTCAACCAGAACCAATGAATCATGTGAGATGATACGTCTGACTGATACACCTGTAAATTTGACAGGTGGTACAATTCAGGAGACAGGCATGCAAAGTTCCTGAGGAAATGGTACATCCAATTTGAACAGAGGACAAATGAACCACTGCTATTGGTGGATGTGCCATCTACAAAGTTGTCAAGGTAGTCAAGATGAGTAACAGGCAGTCTGAAGGGTTACTGTGTGTCAGAATTCCTGGGCTACTGATAATTTGAAGATGTCCATGGCAGATGCAATAAAGGCAGAAACTGGCAATGGGTGTGATTAATTTCATGGCTACCAGTACTACAAGAATAAAAGCAGGATTGATAAAATTATGGAATAGGCAGGAGCACCACATGAAAGAGAAAATGAGGAGAATAAGTATGTTTAAGGATCTACTCTGTAAGTAAAATAGTGTTTTAACATGATTGAAGATGCATCTCTGTCTTTGTTCTTCAAATATTAATGACTTCCAAATACATTAGATGATCAAAACAAGTAGTGTGTCCAATGAAAGCACTACTGAAAGGTAGTATCATTTTTTTTTAAATTAACAAAATACAATTTAAATGATGAGTTGCAATATTGTTTCCAAAGACTAATAAATAATTTATGAAATCATCATTTGATTAGAAATATAATGGATGTATGTAACAAGAAATCAGCATGGAAAACTGCAGATGCGTAATTTTTATTAGTTGTGAGCTGTTAGGAGTAACAGTAATTTTGATTAACAGAATGACATAAAACTAATCTCAAACTAAGCTCCCAAACACACAGCTAAAAACTAATAACAAGGACATTGTTTAAAAGCTTGTGGTGTTCTCATCAAAATTAACTTGTAACATTTGTTATAGCAGTAAGTTTTAATAGAGTTTTTTAATCACTTGAATCCAACCCTGGTAGCTGAGTGGTCTGTGCGAAAGAATGTCAGTCCTAAGGGCCCATGTTCAGTTCCTGGCTGGGTCAGAGATTTTCTCCGCTCAGGGACTGGGTATTGTGTTGTCCTAATCATCTTCATTTTATCCCCATCGATGCACAAGTCGCTGAAGTGGAGTCAAACCGAAAGACTTGCACCTGGTGAACCGTCTAACTGACGGGCAGCTCTAGTCTCATGACATTTACATTTTACATCACTTAAATGTTGTAGTTGAGAGATTATATCCAGTTTGTAACAGATAATCTCTATGAAACTGGTATACTGAAATATGTCAGAGGGTCAGTGTATAAGCACGAATTGTGTAATGTATTTTAAATATAAACTTCTGATCAAAAGTATCCAGACACACCCATTTGTGTGTGAATTAACCGCTAGATGTCATGAGAGGCAGACCTGACAGTATAAAAGGAGATGGGTAGGGTTGTGTTCTCAGTGGAGGAGCAGTAACAGTGAAAGGGTCAGTCGGGAGAGCTCAGTGACTTGGAATGTGGACTAGTTATTTGATGTCACCTGAGTAATAAATCCATCAGGGAGATTTCAACCATTTTAAAGCTGCCAAGTTAACTGTTGATGATGTGACTGTGAAGTAGAAATATGAAGAAACAACCACAGCTAAAACAAGACCAGGCAGTCCTCATACACTGATGGTCAAGAACTGTCAAGTGTTGTGGAGGATGTTAGTAAGAAAATCACATGAAATCAGTGGAAGGAAAGACTTATGAGTACCAAAGTCCAGCTAGCACAATGACTGTGCTTAGGGAGTTAAAAAGAATGGGGTACAATGGTCAAATAGCTCCTCATAAGCCACACAGTTCTGTAGTCAAAGCTAAGTGACACTTGAGGTGGTGTAAAGAGTGATGCCAGTGGATTTTGGGTGATGGGAAATGAGTGATCTGGAATAATTAACCACCTTATACCCTGTGACAATCCAATGGAAGGGTTTGGGTGTGGTGAATGACTAAAGGACATTACATGTCATGTGTAGTGGCAACAGTCAAGTGTGGAGGAGGTCATGTTACAATATCAGGGCATTTTTTGTGGTCAGGGTGCAGTCTCACCTTACTGCATTTAAGATAACATTAATTGCACATTTTACAGTATGAGGAACAGTTGTGGTGCAATGGTTTGTGAACACTAACATTACTGATATACACTGACCTACCCAGAGTTCTGACCTGAAAGTAATGGAACACCATGGGAAGGTGATAGAATGTTGTCCTCACTCCATGCCCCAACATCCAACATCACTATCTTCTCTCGCTTCAGCTCTTGAAGAAGGATGGACTACTATTCCTCCACGGACATTCAGACACCTTACTGAAAGGGTCCCCTGTAGAGTTCAAGCCGTTATAAAGCTGAAGGGTGGACACACCTAATATTAATTTCCACTAATATGTGTCTGGATACTCTGATCTGACAGTGCATACACTCATAACCAATGGAACAAAACATAATTATCACTGCCCACAGTGAGACTGAATGATGCCTGGTGCTGGTGCTTAGTAACAATAACAATAATAATAATAATAATTATTATTATAATACAACAAATTATTTAAAATTCTTTAATGGAATCATCATAATTTGTGCACATGAATGTTTAATACAATGATCTTGCTTTTTTGGGAGGGTATTCAGTTCCTCTATGACTGTAACCCCCCCCCCCCCCCCTTACTTCTACTGGGGTCGGTGTATTGCCTATTAGCATTGCGGGCCAGCAATACTGTAGAGAAGTAAGTAATGGTGCTGAGATGAATGTGGAATCATTTTTGTGATTATATGGGCTGCAAAGGGGAAATATAATGATGTAAGCAGCTTTATATATACAAGGTATGCCCAATTGAAAAGGAGACCTTCACTGTAGCAGTGTTGCATGTAATCCCAGTGAGTTAATGTGTTTGCCAAGAGATAGTGTTGGTGTTATTCCCAGTTGCACAAGCAGAGTTAACAGCTGGAGTTCCCACATTTCTGGAGATATGTTTTTGCAGTTAATTACATGGTGTGTTCCTTGTGATCAGCAAAAACAGTGATTATTCAATTTCTTCATGCAGAAAGGGAGCATGCTTCAGAAATTAAAAACAAGTACAGAGAGCAGTGTTTCACACAGTGCACAACAGACCAGTGGTGTAAGCATTATGAGGCAGGATGTGTGGCAAAAAAGACCCTTGAGCTCCTTCAAACATTTTGATGAGAGGTTCTGGAACATCCTCCTTTCAGCCCTCAAATGGGGCACTATGAGTGCTGGATAACCTTGCTAGGTAACCTTGACACCAACCTAGAAGTCATTCTGGGAAACCTACCATGCTCACCCAAGTGTGCTTCTTGTATTTTGCTGACATCAGCATCAGCACTTCCTTATCGCCAAGCCATACATCATGACATACTGCCACATGCCAAATCAAGGATCAGAGGGAAGGTGAAGGGAGAGGAGGGGGGAGTCATATTACAGCTGAGACAGTTGTGCATGTAATTTTTCACTGACAGAAGCATCAGTACTTTTTTATCTCAAAGGTCATTCCTGGACTCATGGCATTCTCTCATGTGTTGAGAGCAAGCAGGGAAGGGATGAGGAAGGGAGCATGAAGCACCTTGCCCCACCTTAAGTGCTCCTATTCTGCATTGAAATAAAGTAAAGTATCTGAACTGCTGAAAAATTTGTCACATTAGTTTATTTACCTTTGTTGCTAGTTTCATCCCCATCACTCCTTATGGGTGGGTGGGTTGGCTGTCAGCAGTATAATGTTCCACTCTTCAGCCAAGAGCATTTTTTAAAATATAACAAGGATGAGATAAAAACATTAGGAGAAATTTATTATTTTAAGTTAAAAAATCAGACAGACATCTAAGAAATTAAAATATATACATTTTAAAAATACATTACAGCATGGTGAAATTCTTCTGGGGAAAAAAAATAAAACACTGAAGCACTGCACTTCCACTCAAAAACCTTAAGGACCTGCACTGTGAGAAAAGTATTTCAGGAGGAGAGAATATGTCCCATGGTGCTGAAGTTTGGGAAAACATTGGAGAAGTGGATAGGTGTTGAGTTGGATAGTGGGAAGACAGAAGTTGGGAAAGATAGAGGGTTGGGGAGGGGTTTGGTGTGAGGGTAAAGTAGTAGTGACAAGAGGGAAAGGATGGGGATGGATGCAGAGGGACAGGGAGAAAGGAGCCCTGGTGTAGAGTGGGGTTGGTGGGGAAGAATTAAAGTTGGTAGGAGGGATAAATTTGGGACAGATCTTATTGTCTGGGAGAGAGAGTTGGTTGAAGTTGTGTTGGGATGGGATGCAAAGTGTGTGTAGGTGCAGGGATGGAGGGATGTGTGTGTGAAGCCATGGCAGCATATCATGTTTGGTGAGGAGAGGTGAGATAATGGGGGTTATTGGAATGTAGTTCAAAGATAGTATTGGAAATGTGGAGGTGTCCGATGTGGGTGATGAGCGGTGGAAATTTGATGAAATGGTAGAGAATCAGTGTGGGGGAAAGTAAACAGGTGCAGAAAGCAATATGGAGATCATGGTGTTCAAGAATATGTCAGGACTTACAGAACTTTGGTGGGATGGAGATCCATGCAGCATTTGTATAGCAGAAGATGGGTAAACATTGGTGACAGAATGCCATGACCCATGGACTGGGGGTTGCATCTTCAACCAGTAACCAAAACATCCTTGTCGCAGGATTGAACCCCGCCACTACTTAAATTTTGAATAAAAATCTTCGCATTGGTGACTGAAGACTTCTGGCATAAGCCACCCTCATTCTGCTGACAGCCTTGTCAAAGAGGGCAGAGGAGCAGACAGATGTTCAGGGCACTCTCTTGGCCTTGGGGTGGGAAACTACCCCTAAAGGCAGAAGAATCAGCAATGATCAATGGCTTGACAATGCAGAAGGCATTGGAAACCACTGCATTAAAGAAGCATAATATGAATCACAAGGACATCTGGCCTGTAATTTAAAAAAAGTATCGTGATGATTTCTTCACTGACAAAAGATTCCAGAACAGTCCTCCTTTCGGATCTCAAGGAGGGGACTGCTAAGGGGAAGGTGACCACAAAAAAAGAGTGAATAACCAAAATAGGATAATCTTCTATGAGTCATGGCATGGCATGACAGAAGTATGATCATGGTAGGGTAGCTAGAAAATCTGAAACGGGAAATGCAATGACTCAATCTAGATATAATGGGGACCAGTGAAGTGAAATGGAAAGAAGACATGGATTTCTGGTCAGATGAGTATAGGGTAACATCAACAACAGCAGAAAATTGTATAACAGGAGTAGGATTCATTATGAGTAGGAAGCTAGGGCAGAGAGTGAATTACTGTGAACAGTTCAGTGATAGGGTTGTTCTCATTGTAATTGTCAACAAAGCAATACTTACAATAATAGTTCAGGTATACATGCTGATGTTCAAGCAGAAGATGAAAAGATGGATAAAGTATATGAGGATATTGAATGGGTAATTCAGTGTGCAAAGGGAGATGCAAATCTAATAATCATGGGGAACTGGAATGAAGTTGTAGGGGAAGGAGCAGAAGAAAGGGTTACAGGAGAATATGAGCTTGGTTCTTGGAATGAGAGGGGAGAAAGATTAATTCAGTTCTGCAATAAATTTCAGCTAGTAATAGCAAATACTCTGTTCAAGAACCACAAGATGAGGAGGTATACTTAGAAAGCACTGAGAGATACGGGAAGATTTCAGTTGGATTACATCATGATTAGGCAGAGATTCAGAAATTAGATACTGGATTGTAAGGCATACCAAGGAGCTGATAGAGACTGAGATCACAATTTAGTAGTGATAAAGGGCAGGCTGAAGTCTAAGAGATTAGTCAGGAAGAATCAGTGTGCAAAGAAGTGGGATATGGAAGTACTGAGTTCTCTAAGGTTATAGACACTGTATTAAGGAATAGCTCTGTAGGCAGTTCTGTTGAAGAGAAATGGACATGTCTAAGAAAGGCAGTCAGGGAAGTAGGAAAGAAAAACGTAGGTACAAAAAAGGTAATTATGAAGAAATGATGGGTAACAGAAGAAATACATCAGTACATCAATGGAAGATGAAAGTACATTAATGTTCAGGCAAATTCAGGAACACAGGAATACAAGTTGCTGAGGAAGGAAATCAATAGGAAGTGCGCGGAAGCTAAGACAAAATAGCTGCACGAAAAATGTGATGAAATCAGAAAAGAAATGACTGTCAGAAGGACTGAATCAGCATATAGAAATGTCAAAACAACCTTTGATAAAATTAAAAGCAAGGCTGTTAACATTAAAAGTACAATGGTAATCCCACTGTTAAATTTAGAGGAGAGAGCAGATGGGTGGAAATGATACATTGAAGGCCTCTACAAGGGGGAAGATTTGTCTGCTGTGATAGAAGAAGAAACAGGAGTTGATGGAGAAGAGATAAGGAATTCAGTGTTAAAATCCGAATTTAAAAGAGCTTTGGAAGGCTTAAGATCGAGTGAGGCAGAGGGGATAGATAACATTCTGTCAGAACTTCTAACATCATTGTGGGAGGTGGCAACAAAATGACTGTTCACCTTGGTGTGCAGAATTTATGAGTCTGCTTATATATGATCTGACTTTTGGAAATATATCAGCCCCACAATTCCAAAGAATGCAGAAGCTGGAAACAGCAATCAGCCTAATAGCTTGTGTAGCCAAATTGCTGACAAGAATAATACACAGTAGAATGGAAAAAAACATTGAGGATGTGTTGGTTGATGATTAGTTTGGTTTTGGGAAAGATAAAGGCACCAGAGAGGCAGTTCTGACATTGTGATTGATAACGGAGGCAAGATTAAAGAAAAATCAAGACATATTTGTAGAATTTATTGCAGTGGAAAAAGCATTCAACAATGTCAAATGGTGCAGGGTGTTTGAAATACTGAGGAAAACAGGGGTAAGCTGTAGGGAAAGACTGGTAATATACAACATATTCAAGAACCAAGAGTGAATAATAAGGGTGGAAGACTGAGAACAAAGTGTTCAGATTAAAATGGTGTAAGACGGGGATTTAGTCTTTCACCTCTACTGTTCAGTCTGTACAGTGAAGAAGCAATCATGGAAATAAAAGAAAGATTCAAGAGTGGAATTACAATTTGAGGTGAAAGGGTATCAATGAAAAGATTTGCTGATGACATTGCTACCCTCAGTCACAGTGACGAAGATTTACATGATATGTCAAATGGCATGAACAGTCTAATTAGAACAGAATGCAGATTGAGAGTACATCAGAGAAAGACAAAAGTAACAAGAAATAGCAGAAATGAGAACAGCAAGAAACTTAACATTAGGTTTGATGGTCACAAAGTAGATGAAGGTAAGAAATTCTGCTATGGGTACCAAAATAGACAATGAGGCATGGAGCAAGAAGGACATCAAATGCAGACTAGCACTGCCAAAAAGAGCATTCCCGGCTAAGAGATCAAATTTCTGAGAATGAATGTTTGGAGCACAGCATTGTATGACAGTGAAACATGGACTGTGGGAAAATTGGAATAGAAAAGAATCAAAGCATTTGCGGTGTGGTACTGCAGATGAAAGTTGAATATTAGTTGGACTGATGAGGTGAGGAACGAGGAGGTTCTGTGCAGGATTGGAGGGGAAAGGAATATATGGAGAATACTGACAAGAAGAATGGACAGGATGATAGGACATCTGTTAAGGTATCACAGAACAACTTCCATGGTACTAGAGGGAGCTGTGGTCAAGAGTTAGTCCAAGATATTTTAGTGGATAGGACAGTCATAAATGGTAAGGTAGCAGTCATAGTTATGAAGGTAGAAGATACGGGTGGTTCACCCTACATAGGTGACAAATTCTTCTGTAGTTCAGATAATTTAGAGCATTTGGCTGTGAATTGGGGGCGGTAAGGGGGGGATGGGTGGGGCCTTACGCTCATGCTCCCCTCCCATCCTCTCCCCGAACTTTGTGTCGTGTCAAGCACCTGCAGGAAAAAACTGACGATCAATTTTGAACACACTTTATTAACTAAGACGTGTTCCTGGTGTGGACTAATTTTTAATCTCAAGAACAACAAGAAACAAGAAGCCAGATAAAAGTTGCAAGACAATGAAAAGAAATAATAACCACCAAAATACTACACTCCACAATTCCAAAATGGCGTTACTCTGAACAAGATACAAATTTCTGCAAAAGGCTATGCCGAGTGTTTACTGGGCAAGAGTAAGCATAGGTATTGGCCGGAGCTGTCCTAGATGTAGGTGCACACTACGGTCTGACTCTGCTGGCGTGCTTAAAGCACCGATTCTGCGGAATGCTACACTTAAGTTACATTAGTTCCAATTGGTGGATCTCTGTCACGTGGCTTTTCACGAAGTAGTGCCATGTGTTTGCGGAAAGTCCGTTGATGTTTGCATTCACTGACGATGTTTGT
This sequence comes from Schistocerca gregaria, assembly GCF_023897955.1. Classification (NCBI taxonomy): domain Eukaryota; kingdom Metazoa; phylum Arthropoda; class Insecta; order Orthoptera; family Acrididae; genus Schistocerca; species Schistocerca gregaria. Next base: position 421,111,332 of record NC_064923.1, read on the forward strand.
GATAAAATGTGCTCTTGAAGGGAGGTCGGCAGCCCACCTTGGTTGTCTGTTGTGTGGGCCCTCTGATAGATAAGGGGCCGCTACGACACATGGCATATGGTAGGATGTTATGATTCCTGGAATGACCTTGGAGATAAGAAAGTGTTGACTCTGCCATCCGCAATTGTCTCAGCTGTAATATCCCCTCCGCTCCTTGACCTTGGAATGTGGCAGGATGTCACGATTCCTGATATGGCCTAGGACATAAGGAAGTGCTTACACTGACGTCATTGAAATGCAACAAGCACAGTTGTCTGAATATGGGAGGATTCCCAGAATGACTCCTAGGTCATGGTCAACATTATTTAGCACCCGGGCCGTGCTGCGACTCCCCCATATCTCGCTATGTGACTCATGTATATTTGGCCCGTAAGACAACTTCTGGAAAGTCAGAGGTTCACGTGTGACAAGGAAATGCAGGGCACCATGGAAAACTGGATCCATCAGCATCCTAGGAGTTTCTACACTGAAGCCATCCATTCCTTTCCTAGGTGCCGGGATTTTAGTATTCATGTCAAAGGCAGTTATGTGTAGTTTTACTGTTTCACTTGTACTGCAGTTATAATACTGTAACTAAAATTTCTTTACATATAACTGTAGCTTCTTCTTTATTTGGGCACATGCTATAAAAGACAGACAGTTATCGTCCGACGTTTGGGAACGAGCATCTCGGAAACGGCGAAACTGGTAGGCTGTTAGTCTGCTACTTTCGTCCAACACCTATGGAAAGTAGCTGAATGACGGAGGATCCAAGAGTAGGCAACAAGGCCATGGAGGTCGGGGCTTCCCGCTGTGTAAACCAGGACAGGTGTCGATTTGTAACAGATCAAATGACAGAGTAATAGGGTCGTGCTGGTGCAAGTCTCTCAGAGTGCACTGTTCGTTGCATAATTATTGGACAAGGAGCTCCATAGCAGGTGACTCCTACACGTTCCCGTACTGGCCCAAACACGTCGTCATTTTCTAACAATTACGAGCTATGTTCGGCACAGGATATTGTTTCCATTGGTTGCGTAATAGCCTGCCCACGTGGATGTGTTTGCAGCCTGACTGGTGACGTTTCCTGTCACGTGCATGTTCACCAACTGGCCGTACCTGCTGTCAACAACAAATCTGACACGGTTCAAGAGTCCACAGGTAGAAATAAAAATAACAGAAATTCAGTAAGAGAGGCTAGAAAGAGAAATACCCTCTACGAAGAAAAAAAGGAAAAAGCGGAAATGACTGAAAGACAAAGCAGTCCTCCCGTTTACACCATCACGTAGCTTAGCCTGCGGATCTGTTCCACGATCTTGATGCTCAGTGGCATAATGATAATAGTGAGTGCACACTTCGATTTTATATTGTGTATGTTATGGCGTCAAAGTTATGCAGATTTGTTGCTATTATAATTCTTAAATTAACTGAATGACAGGCCGGCTGATGTGGCCGAGCGGTTCTAGGCGCTTCAGTCTGGAACCGCGCGACCGCTACGGTCGCAGGTTCGAATCCTGCCTCGGACACCGATGTGTGTCATGTCCTTAGGTTAGTTAGGTTTAAGTAGTTCTAAGTTCTAGGGGACTGATGACCTCAGATGTTAAATCCCATAGTGCTCAGAGCCATTTGAACCATTTGAACTGCATGACATATTCATTTCTCAAAGTTTTCGACGAATGCCTTTCATACTCTGTGTTCATATGCATTAAAATTTCTTGGACGTTATCCTAATGTGATGTACTAAATATTGATGTAAATAAATTGTTATTATTATATTAAAACATTCTATATATATATTATTATAATTAAACAAATTGGTGTTATTGTTTTTATTACTGTAAAACATTTTATGTATTTTATTTATATCATTATTAAAAACGTAGGCAGGTCTGCTACTGACCCTTAACATAGACAAATGTAATGTATTGCGAGTACATAGAAAGAAGGATCCTTTATTGTATGATTATATGATAGTGGAACAAACACTGGTAGCAGTTACTTCTGTAAAATATCTGGGAGTATGCACGCGGAACAATTTGAAGTGGAATGATCATATAAAATTAATTGTTGGTAAGGCGGGTACCAGGTTGAGATTCATTGGGAGACTCGTTCGATCTATACTTGAGTATTGCTCATCAGTGTGGGATCCGTACCAGATCGGGTTGACGGAGGAGATAGAGAAGATCCAAACAAGAGCGACGCGTTTCGTCACAGGGTTATTTGGTAACCGTGATACCGTTACAGAGATGTTTAACAAACTCAAGTGGCAGACTCTGCAGGAGAGGCGCTCCGCATCGCGGTGTAGCTTGCTCGCCGGGGTTCAAGAGGGTGCGTTTCTGGATGAGGTATCGAATATATTGCTTCCCCCTACTTATACCTCCCGAGGACATCACGAATGTAAAATTAGAGAGATTAGAGCGCGCACGGAGGCTTTCAGACAGTCGTTCTTCCCGCGAACCATACGTGACTGGAACAGGAAAGGGAGGTAATGACAGTGGCACGTAAAGTGCCCTCCGCCACACACCGTTGGGTGGCTTGCGGAGTATAAATGTAGATGTAGATATAGAGCGTTGTACGTGGATATAGTGACAAGATGTACACTGCCGTAAAAAAAGTACACCTGGAAAGATTACGTTGATTTTGATCTGATGGCGGCATATGCCACCTGATCTACACTACTGGCCATTAAAATTGCTACACCAAGTAGAAATGCAGATGATAAACGGGTATTCATTGGACAAATGTATTATACTAGAACTGTCATGTGATTACATTTTCACGCAATGTGGGTGCATAGATCCTGAGAAATCAGTACCCAGAACAACCACCTCTGGCCGTAATAATGGCCTTGATACGCCTGGGCATTGAGTCAAACAGAGCTTGGATGGCGTGTACAGGTACAGCTGCTCATGCAGCTTCAACACAACAAGAGTAGTGAATGGCGTATTGTGACGAGCCAGCTGCTCGGCCACCATTGACCAAACGTTTTCAATTGGTGAGAGATTTGGAGAATGTGCTAGCCAGGGCAGCAGTCGAACATTTTCTGTATCCAGAAAGGCCCTTACAGGACCAGCAACATGTGGTATTGCATTATCCGGCTGATTTGTAGGGTTTCGCCACGATCGATGAAGAGCAGAGCCACAGGTCGTAACACATCTGAAATGTAGCGTCCACTGTCGAAGTGCCGTCAATGCGAACAAGAGGTGACCGAGACGTGTAACCAGTGTCACCCCATACCATCACGCCGGGTGATACGCCAGTATGGCGATGACGAATACACGCTTCCAATGTGCGTTCACCGCGATGTCGCCAAAAACGGATGCGACCATCATGATGCTGTAAACAGAACCTGGATTCATCCGAAAAAATGACGTTTTGCCATTCATGCACCCTGGTTCGTCGTTGAGTACACCATCGCATGCGCTCCTGTCTGTGATGCAGTGTCAAGGGTAACCGCAGCCATGGTCTCCGAGCTGATAGTCCATGCTGCTGCAAACGTCGTCGAACTGTTCGCACAGATAGTCGTTGTCTTGCACAGGTCCCCATCTGTTGTCTCGGGGATCGAGACGTGGCTGCACGATCCGTTACAGCCACGCGGATACAATGCCTATCATCTCGACTGCTAGTGATACGAGGCCGTTGGAATTCAGCACGGCGTTCCGTATTACCTCCATGAACCCACCGATTCCATATTCTGCTAACAGTCACTGGATCTCGACCAACGTGTGCAGCAATGTCGGGATACGATAAATCGCAATCGCGATAGGCTACAATCCGACCTTTATCAAAGTCGGAAACGTGATGGTACGCATTTCTCCTCCTTACACGAGGCATCACAACAACGTTTCACCAGGCAACACTGGTCAACTGCTGATTGTGTATGAGAAATCGGTTGGAAACTTCCCTCATGTCAGCACGTTGTGGGTGTCTTCACCGGCGCCAACCTTCTGTGAATGCTCTGAAAAGCTAATCATTTGCATATCACAGCATCTTCTTCCTGAGGGTTAAATTTCGCGTCTGTAGACGTCATCTTCGTGTTGTGTCAATTTTAATGGCCACTAGTGTATATTAGACCTATTAATGATGGTTTCAACGTCCTTCCCGGACGTTTCTGTTGCAGTGCAGGAAGGAATTTGTTCTTCAAAACATTTTCGTAGGATGCACCTGTTACCGTAGTGCCCTTTGGAACGCAATGGGTAAGGATTACGCCCTCGTTGTCCCAGAACATGGACACCATCATTTTTTCAGCACTGGCGGTTACCCAAAATTTTTTTGGTGGCTGTGAATCTGTGTGCTTCCATTGAGCTGACTGGCGCTTTGTTTCTGGATTGAAAAATGGCATCCACATCTCATCCATTGTCACAACCGACGAAAAGAAAGGCCCATTCATGCTGTCATTACACGTCAACATTGCTTGGCAACATGCCACACGGGCAACCATGTGGTCATCCGTCAGCATTCGTGGCATCAGCGTGGATGACATTTCTCGCATTTTCAAGTCGTCATGCAGGATTGTGTGCACAGAGCCCACAGACCGGCTTGTGCGAGCCCGAGGTTGTTTTGATTTGTTGTCACACGATATTCTGCCTTCATTAAACTGTCGCACCCACGAACGCACTTTCGACACATCCAAAACTCCATCACCACATGTCTCTTTCAACTGTCGATGAACTTCAATTGGTTTCACAGCACGCCAATTCAGAAAACGAATGATTGCACGCTGTTCAAGTAAGGAAAACATCGCCATTTTAAGTATTTAAAACAGTTCTCATTCTCGCCGCTAGTGGTAAAATTCCATCTGCCGTACGGTGCTGCCATTTCTGGGACGTATTGACAATGAACGCGGCCTCATTTTAAAACAATGCGCATGTTTCTATCTCTTTCCAGTCCGGAGAAAAAAAAATCAGAGGCCTTAGAACTTGAATGCACCTCGTAAGTAAGTGCTGCGCGCCTCGCAATTATGTAGTGTGAAAGCAAACGAGATCAGTAACGTATAAAATGCATATTTGGCTTTTTTAATTTAAAACCAATATTTGGATTTTAAATAAAAAAGCAGCTGATGGACAAACACGCATTTTATGCATTATTTGACGGCTGTTAGTGGTTATCTTCCAAAAATGTTCGACGTCGGTAACGTTCTGCAATGTGTCTTAAAAAACAACAAAATTTTATTTACATTTCAACATTAAATTATTGTTAAATTTGAAAAGTATTATTCTTTGTAAATGTTGTAGATAAAACAAAAGAAAAGAAAACCAAAAAGGTGAAAAACGAAAATTGTAAGATGTACGACCTGTTTTAAAACAGGTCTATAATTTGGCAATAAATAAATAAAATATGTCTTCACATTCTCTACAACAACTGTTGGTGGACGTGCTTTCCGCATATAGTTCGGTTTCCTCTAGTGGCACAAAACGCAGAATACGCCTTGCTCGTGATGGATCAGTGTGAACCATGACTTGTAGCGTGCTTCATCACTTCCGTACAGCTTCCACCTGTACTACGACAAGGATGGTCAACTCAGTATTGCCCAAATGCATGATATGAATTAACAAGTTTCAGTCTCGATCCCAGGATATCCAACGACGTTTTTTGGAGTAACATTGTTGCATAAATGTTTCAATTGCAAGAGAAGGGAGACCAGACCACATGGATATAATTTTCCTTGTTCCTCCGTCGTCGGAAAAGGAGAGGAAGGGACCGAATAGTTTCGAAGACCTCTCCGTCACGAACTGTACCGAGTACCTACATATATATAATGTTGCGATCTCGTCGACGCCCTATATTGTAGTATAGATTAATGACTGGATAGAAACTGTCTTCTGGATACAGGCAACCCAATTACAGGAATATCAAGAAAGCTAAGTAGGCAGGATCAAAAATAATAAAAAAATTCACAGAATTTCCAGTAATAGGGGTAAGGATAAAAGTGGCAACAGGAAAAAGCAGTAAGTTAATTACCAAAGTCTTACTTGAATTTAAGATTAATGATGTACAATTTATACAAGGATGCTAGGTATGAACTGGATTATTGAGGCTAAAGTAAATTTTATCTGGGGTGACATGAAAATAACATTTGTTGAACCAAAAAGTGGAATTCATGGGTAAACAAGTATTGTAATGGAAGATCATGGTCTAAGTAGTCTGATTAAAGGGATGCAAGAGACTAACAGTGATGCTTATTGTGAGGAAGGGAGATAATTTGGTATTAATGAGAATAATGTTGATTATTACAGTGAACTGGTAGCGAAAAAAGTGTCTGAAATTGAAAGCCTTAATGCAGAGAACAGGAAGGGCTTGAAGATTTTTTGTCGGATTATAATGATACATTTTATGTAAAACCTGGAAGAGTAAAAGGGTATCAATGGAGGCTAAAATGGAAAGCTCATGACCCATTTTTCATAAAGCCATATGCTATCCCTATATGTAAAAGAAAGGAGGTAGAAAGACAACTTCGAAAAATGGAAAGGTAGAAAATAATAGAAAGAAGTTGCAGTCCTTACAATAACCCATTAGTGGTAGTTTTCGAAACGAGGTGGAGGTATTCGTTTAGTGCTTCACTCTAGACATCTGAGTAAATATTTAGAGAGAGAAACTGACCACCCTGAAAGTATAGATGAACTACTAAATAAGTTTGAAAATGTAAAATATATGACTAACCTTGACTTAACTGCTGCCTTTCATCAGATCGAACTAGAAAGTAGTAAATGTGTAGAGACTGTGATTGTGACAAAGGGGTGAATCACCATACTGACATTTGCTGCTAAAGTCACTAACTACACTTAGTGCTCTATCACTAATTACGTCTTCCTTTCTATTTTCACCAACACATTCAGACACAACATCATGAACAAGTGGCAACATTAATCTATCTGGAACTGATCTACTAGTTTCTAACTCATCACTCGAACACTCATCAGAATTTCCAGAATCATTCAGCATCAAATCATCAACTTTAACTTCTACATATACCATCCCATCTAATTCTGTAAGTAACATATCATCATCATCATCATTATCACCATCATCTGAGTCATTCTCATCAGAAAAGTGTAAGATCTTAAGTGAAATTTGTCAAAGTGTGTACTCAGATGGTAATATTGCTATGAAAAATGTAGAAGAGTCTCCTGGTAGTAATGTGATTAGTGAATCGACTAGTTGATGCACGAGGACCTTAGTGCCTTATGGCCGGAGAACATTGCAACATCTTCTTCAGTCAGTTTGTCGAGGGACACTCCTCTGCACTCCCGCACAGCCACGAATGCTTCTGTATTCATATGCTAGCGTTATGCAAATTCCGTCTGAGCCAGCGCTGCCTTCTATGGCTAGCATTACAACACTGCCCATCTGCCACGCACTCGTCAAACAGTTGGTAGTCCTGTAGCGTTTCAAACACACATGCGTTCAGGGGGGTGTATTCCGGCTGCCCGCTCCAAACTGTCAGCCTCTTCTGTGACGTCACTGGGGAGGCAAGGCAAAAATTGCTGTGATTCGTGTTGTGATTATGCCTTTCAACTCAGTAATATTGAACTGTTAGTGAAATGAATAAGAGTTGTGCCATTGCTCATTGCAACAACATTGCCTGTAAAACTCGGGATGTTATGTATCACGGTTTTCAGAAAAAAATTTGTTGTTCAGCGCTCGAGGATATCTCGGTGCAAGCGGATAGATGAAATAAATGCTCATAATGTAAGGTTGTGTTTAGAACGTTTTCTCACTGAGGGTAACATATGGGATTAGATAAATGAAATTTTGGATTGTCCTATTTGTTCTGCCTCTTCCCATTTTGAAATTACCACAGTGTGGCTTATTATAATCTCTATGTCTATTTACTCCATTTTGCCAGGCTCCGAAAGAGTTCTTTGAAATTAAAGAATTTTTGTTGTACAACATAAAATAGCTATAACCAGTTTTAATAATGTCATACACACTTAAATGTATAATAATTGCCTGTGGAGACTATAATGTTAGTTTTCTTTTAGATAATACTGACCGAGGGCAGCCAGAGTCATTGATGTTCAGCTCTGAATTATTTTACACCGTAAAATTCCCTACGTGGTTTGTAAGGAAGAGAGTGACAGTTTGTTTTTAGAGCCAACAATCTGAAATTATTTAGCTGTAAAACCAGTAATCATTGACTTGTCTGACCATGAAGGACAAAGTTAAAAATGAAATTTACTGTCTCTTTAGGTACAGATTATAGAAGAAAAGTATAATGTCGCAGAATCATAAACACTGACTCAATCAGTGTTTCGACGGAAATTATGAAATAACGGTGGAGAGAAATTTATAAAACTGAGAGAGGGGATGAGAAATTTAACTGTGTTTTCATCACATAATTGTGTCACTTTGAGTCTTGTTTTGCCCTAAAACAAATAAGGCTAAAATTGATGAGAAGCAAGGACAGGGTGTGGATAACTCCTGAGATTAGCATACCTTGTGCTACAAAGAGAGATCTCTACCGAATCCAGAGGATAAGCTATAGTAAGAGATTGAAATTAGTTTATTACCAGTATCGTAACGTCCTACACCGTGTTATTAAAAATCAGAACTCGTGCACTATGCTTAAACACTGATACACTCTAGTAAATAGCCCTGGTGGAAATTGTGACACTTTGGAATCATTCAAATCACAAAACTCAATGATTACTTTTCACAGTGGCTGAAAATACAGTACCCAGTAAGAAAACACCAAATACAGACATGTTATATTTACTTTTGCAGACACTGCTTGCACCTCCAACAGATACGTATTTAAAAAGTGTAACCCCTAAAGAGATTACAGAGTTCATCAGGTCACTAGAAGCAGAAATACTGCTAGCTATGATGGTGTTCCTAGAAGAATGTAAAACCTTTTTCCAACTCGATTGGGTTAAAGTTATATTTGTAATCAATCAACAACTCGACTTATATTTCCTGACAGAGTTAAATATGTTGTAGAAAAATCTTTTTACAGAAATGTTTGAGAAAGTGACGGATGTTAGAATACAGACTACTTTAACTGAACAGTACTTGTTAATAGACTCTCTGTTTGACTTTAGTGAAGGATTCTCCATACTGAAAGCAGTACGTCATAAATGAAATGCCAGCAGAGCTAAACAGGAAACATGATCCTTGTAGTACTTTCTGCGACCTTTCCAAAGACTTTGATTGTGTGATTCACAAAATTCCATTTAGCTGCCTAAAGTTTTATTGTATTAATGACATTCCTGTAGCATGGGTGGTCTCCACCCTCCATAACCTCAGAATGGTAGAACATAAATGTGGAGTGCTGTAAGAATCAGTACTGTGCCCACTTATATTTCCAACCTACATAATTGACCTTGTATGACTTAAAGGGGCAGCTCAGAACCTGTAATGCATACTAATGACACAAGCTTACTAATGAAGAGATAGACGCAGCTCGGACGATAGGTGGACATAACTGCAAGTGGTTCGCAGTTAATCTGACAAAGACAAATACTATGCAATAATGACCTCTTAGCACCAGAAGTAAACATTTACTGGTCATGCACTAAATGAAGCATAGTATATTAAATATCTTGGTGCCCAGTTGTATAAATGTTAAAATCGAGTCAACACACTGATAAAATAAGAGCAGCAGCAGAAGTGAACAGTAAGAATATGATGTACTATAGATAACTATACATCCTGCCGAAACTTTTTAAGAATCTTGGAATTCTTACAGTCGGTTCCCAATATATTTACTTCTCAACTATTTTTATTGCTAGTGATAAGAATCGGTTTCAGCCGAACTGTGATATACACAGTCACAACAAAAAACGCAAAAATAATTTTCCTTGTCCAGGGTACAGAATGGAGTTACATACTCTAGTGGTAAGATATTCAACAAGCCCTGTCTAATATAAAGCAAGAAATTGGGAATCACTACCGGTAAAAAAGAAAATGGAAAACATAATTTATTAGCCACTACCTCTTCAAATCACACTAGTCAACAAATTAAAACTTTTATATGCATCTGGTTTGCAAATGGATGGATTGACCTGATTCTGGGGCGCCGAATTCATTAGTAAAAATAAGTGTGTCTCTATTCAGTCACATTTCTTACACACAGCAGGATAAAAATCAATACTGGCGAACATTGATACAATTAAAGCAAACAAGAAGCACATATGAAGAACCTCAGAACTCATTGCTATTTAATATGTATATGTGACCATGACGTCAGTAGAAGGACTGTTTCAGAACACATTTTCAATTTTAATTTTCGTTAGTATTCGGAAAATTTGACAAGGATGCACTTCTTTTGTTTTCAGTTTCATCACTGTCCCTAACAAGACCCCAGCTGCACTCGTCCATCATCGAAGGATTCCAGTGTTAATGGTGTTGCATCGTACGCTTGTCTTGGTGACAACGTTTGCCCTTCTCGTTGCTTATGGCTCCCAAATTTTCAGAAAAGAAATTAAAATTTGCGCTTAAAAACTTGTACTGTAAGCGATATTCTACACACCATGTTCTTGTGGCTGTTTATCTGATTACTCAAAATGGAAACATAGTTATTATCTCTTCTGTTGACTAAAATGTCCTTCACGATTGTTTAGGCAGAGGACCAAGCAGGTAATTCGTCCTTTTTGAGTTTGTTATGAAGTCAAGATCTTTAATCGATTTTCTTATTTGTGGTCCAACAAATACACTCTCTTTCAGGTCTACTTCACTCAGTCTGGGAAACTCTTCTTTGAAATGATATAAGGTCCGACTTTCTTTACCCATAACATTTATAAAGTTCTTCCTAAGGTCCTACTTGAGATGAAGAGACAAAATGATTTTCTTGTGCTCAACCAACGAATATTATTCAAATTTTCGTTTCCAGCAACATACGATTCCATCTAGTGACGATTTGTAAATCTAGCTAGTAAGCTTGTACTAATAGTTGATGGTTAGATATCGAAATAAAAGTACAGTAGACAGCAAAATATGACATAAATAAACAAACGTCAATACATCCTTTAAAATCCAGAACTGTTACATGCTACAATATTCTGAAAGGAACGTTCATGTTCGACATAACAAAATCCATACTGGTTGATATATGACAGCTAAGTTGCAAAATGGCTGCGAGTAGTGTTATCTGAAAATTTAGATTCTCGCATTGAAGACCTCAGTTTGCTACATGGCAAGTAGAAGTGTTCCTTATCAAGCTGTAAGACAAGCAGTAATGTACTATAAATAAGACTCAGTACTTACAGACATAATGAAGTATATTTTAAACTAATAGTATCAGGTAAATAACAGCTATATGCAGGAAAACTGGGGAGGTAGCAGATTTTTCCAAAGTACCAGCATTATGAAATTTAAACGGAATAAGCGTAAATAACATTAGGGAGTATTGATGTTTGTGTTAAGAGTAAATGTGAATTATTGCTTTGGGCACCTCGCTGTTAAGTCCCGATGACTACGAATCTCTTTCTGAGTAGAGGACGGTGGCATCTAAATTACAAGACAATGATACACAGTCCCGAATAGTGGGTTGAAGCTGCAGAATTCTTTTACTGAATTTCTCTGCTGTTATTATGCAAAAGTAAGATGTGGTGAATGGTATCGTAGAACAAATATAACAGAGGTACAAATAAGATTCTCTGATTCACTTTCAGATAACAGTAATCTGTCAGCACAGGTCATAAAACTGGTGGATGCCATCAGTGAACAGAATTCATCAAACAGAAGACTAATGACTCACAGAAAAAAATTGGTGAATGCTTTGTGATACCTCATTATTAGGTCAGAGTGCTGTACCTTAAACACTTTTCAGACTTTCGCGTAGAATTTGTATGTATTTTCCTATACTATGTCGAAATGAAATCATTCACTTTATGTATGCTGCTGTCTTTTTCTGAAATTACAAATATTACTCCGAAAACGCAAGGTTTTTCCAAATGTGAAAACTGTTCCAAGGTAACTACATGGTCAGGTACTTAGGAACAAACATGCTATCCAAATTTAAAAGTATTGCAGTCGAGAAAATCTTGTCAATACTGAAAACAGGAAGTTCGGGAATTTCCATTACAAGCTTCTAGGACTTGTAGAGCGGAGTGAGTACATAATGTTTTGAGTAGGAATCCATGTCCGGAAACATATCATTTCCGTGCTACAGCCGTTTGAAAACATATTTTCTAGGCAGGTATATAACAGGGTAGTCATGATGGGGGGTGGGGGTGCAGGGTGGTTACGTCAGATCGGCTGATGTCATTTGATGTATGTCCTACTTCTCAGATGTGGTTCGAGCCTGATTTACGTGGCTGTGAATGTTGGAGCAAAATGGTTGGCTATTCATTTGCAGAATAGACCGAAAATGAACCTTCTGAATGGCGAATCTGAAGGCAATGGAAGAGTTGCTCGTTGCTTTATCAAGATCGTTCTCCATCCGACTCCATCGAATACTCTTTTCACCACAATTACGCAACAACTTCGAAACAACGTCTGCAGGCGCGATTGTGGTGCTCCAAGGCGACGCCGAACACTCGAGTTGGAAGAGGCGGTACTGCATCACTGTCGCTAAGATCAACAAGTACATGAACAATTTCTTCGACTATTAATGAGTGGCATTGTAAAATAAGTTGCGTTATGAACATGTCTTCAAATGGTTGAAGCACGGAAACAGTACGCTAGTACGTTTCTGGACATGGGTTCCTGTTTAGAAAATTATCCGCTCACACCTCTCTACAAGTCCTAGAAGTTGTAACGGGTACTTCCGGACGCCTTCTATAATAGTGTATATGCTACATTATTAATCTAGTGCGCCCCAATAATTATCAAGTAAAGTCAGATGAAAAATAAGTATTAAACGAATTACAAGTGACAATTATTTGGAAATAGAAGCTGTTGGAAACTAATACAAATTTCATTTGCAAGATGGGGAAGACTGTTATGGCATTCAAGTCACTCAGTTCGTTTGGAAATATCATGTGTTTCATGGTAAAAAGACCTTCCGTTACTAGGTACAAGATGGTGGCCCACAGTGGAGTATGAATCAACCGTCCACATGTCACGTAACTAGTTTCTAAAATCTCCAGAAATTTTACTCATTATAAAATACTGTAACTGAAGAATTAACAATAGCCACTAAATAGTTTTAATATATTATACGGCACATAAATATGTAGAACACATAATATTTACAAATGTTTCACAGAACACAGCTTCATGTCTTATAGCAACAAAAATAGTAGAAAACTCCGGAAATAGTATATTGTGGTCTCTATCGCGCGTTTCTTAATGTGGTTCTAAAACTGGACACGTGGAACACCGCCCAGGAAACGTAACGTATTGCTAGGTACAATACTCCTACACAAAATATACGTTAGACAGCCGTCATTATCAACAATATGAGAAAGGTCTTATTACGGAATATTTAATCAGTGTCCATCCGATACCTGATACCCCAGTGTTACAGGAACTTCTTTAACTGTGTAAACTGCGCATGCCAAAATTAGTGTTCCTGTCGCTGAGGTCCTAGTGCTAAAGTCTAACACCCAACTAATAACAAATATGATGCTGAAAGTTCTGACCATGGTACCAGTCCGTGAACTGGACAATAAACTTTCGTCACATTAGCACGGTAAAGCAAAAGACTAGATAAACTCTCGTATCTGGTGTATCAATATTCGTGGCGAGTAACTCTCTCTCTACAGATGACTAAATATACTCTTCTTTTTATGTGTACAAACGACTTTCAATCTGTCACACATCCACTCAGAAGCAACACCGCACATAAATAACATCCACTGGGACTGAAATGCATATGAGTGCTCAGCAAATTGGTGGACACAACAAGAAGAAAGAAGTTTCAGCCCTTGTAACCTCCAAAATAAATATCTCTTTCATTTTGATAGTTACCTGAAAGTAGCAAAAGTGCTCTACCATCACCTGAAAAGTTTTTTTTGGTCAGAAGTGTGTATGCGATATGACAAAGAAGCATCTAATGCAGTAATTATTCTGAACACCTTACTTACTCCTGTGAAACAATCCAAAATATGAATCCCCAAAATTGAATTCGCACTTACAAATTTAAAGTCAATTTTCACTTTTGTTAATCGGAAGTTGATTAGATTAGAGGGATTAGATTAGATTAGTTTAATACTAGTTCCATGGATCATGAATACGATATTTCGCAATGATGTGGAAAGAGTCAAATTTTCCAATACATGACATAATTAAGTTAATATAACAACATAATTAAGTTAATATAACAACTTTTTTATTTTTTAATTGTTTTTCTTAATTTATATCTAAAAATTCCTCTATGGAGTAGAAGGAGTTGTCATTCAGAAATTCTTTTAATTTCTTCTTAAATACTTGTTGGTTATCTGTCAGACTTTTGATACTATTTGGTAAGTGACCAAAGAGTTTAGTGGCAGTATAATTCACCCTTTTCTGTGCCAAAGTTAGATTTAATCTTGAATAGTGAAGATCATCCTTTCTCCTGGTATTGTAGTTATGCACACTGCTACTACTTTTGAATTGGGTTTGGTTGTTAACAACAAATTTCATAAGAGAGTATATATACTGAGAAGCTACTGTGAATATCCCTAGATCCTTAAATAAATCTCTGCAGGATGATCTTGAGTGGACTCCAGCTATTATTCTGATTAATCGCTTTTGTGCAATGAATAATTTATTCCTCAGTGATGAATTACCCCAAAATATGATGCCATATGCAAGCAATGAGTGAAAATAGGCGTAGTAAGCTAATTTACTAAGATGTTTATCACCAAAAGTTGCAATGATCCTTATTGCATAAGTAGCTGAACTCAAATGTTTCAGCAGATCATCGCTGTGTTTCTTTCAATTTAATCTCTCATCAATGGACACACCCAAAAATTTTGAATATTGTACCTTAGCTATATGCTACTGATTAAGGTCTATGTTTATTAATGGCGTCATACCATTTACTGTACGGAACTGTATGTACTGTGTCTTATCAAAATTCAGTGAGAGCCCATTTACAAGGAACCACTTAGTAATTTTCTGAAAGACATTACTGACAATTTCATCAGTTAATTCTTGTTTGTCAGATGTGATTACTATTTTTGTATCATCAGCAGAAGAGACCTAAGTCTGCCTCTTCATGAATATGGAATGGCAAGTCATTAATATATATTAAGATCAACAAATGTCCCAAGACAGACCCTTTTGGAACCCCATTCTTGATAGTTCCCCAGTTTGAGGAATGTGCTGATCTTTGCAAATTATGAGAACTGCTTATTTCAACTTTCTGCACTCTTCCAGTTAGGTACAAATTAAACAATTTGTGCACTGTCCCACTCATGCCACAATACTTGAGCTTGTCTAGCAGAATTTAATGATTTACACAATCAAAAGCCTTTGAGAGATCACAAAAAATCCCAATGAGTGGTGTTTGGTTATTCACATCAATCAAAATTTGATTGGTGAAAGCATATATGGCATTTTCTATTGAAAAAACCTTTCTGGAAACCAAACTGACATTTTGTTAGTACTTTTTTGTTTTACAGATATGTGAAGCTACTCTTGAATACGTTACTTTCTCAAAAATTTTGGATAAAGCTGTTACAAGGGAGATTGGACGGTAATTGTTGACATCAGACCTATCCCCTATTTATGCAAAGGTATGACAATAGCATATTTCAGACTATCAGGGAAAATGCCCTGTTCCAGAGAGCTATTACACAGGTGGCTGAGAATCTTACTTATCTGTTGAGAACAAGCTTTTAGTATTTTGCTGGAAATGCCGTCAATTCCATGTGAGTTTTTGCTTTTAAGCAAGTTTATTATTTTCCTAATTTCAGAGGGAGAAGTGGGTGAGATTTCAATTGTATCAAATTGCATAGGTATGGCCTCTTCCATTAACAGCCTAGCATCTTCTAATGAATGCCTGGATCCTTCTATAACCACAACATTTAGAAAATGATTATTCAAAATATTTTCAACTTCTGACTTTTTGTTCATAAAGTTTTCATTCAATTTGATGGCAATACTGTCTTCCTGTGCTCTTGGTAGACCTGTTTCTCTTTTAATAATATTCGAAATTATTTTAATTTTATTATCAGAGTTGCTGATTTCAGACATGATACACATACTAATGGATATTTTAATAACTTTTCTTAATATAGCACAGTAGTTTTTATAATGTTTGATAGTTTCTGGGTCACTACTCTTTCTTGCTGTGAGATACATTTCCCTTTTCAGGTTACAAGATATTTTTATACCCTTAGTAAGCCATGGTTTCTTACTTGTTTCTTACGAGTATATTTAACTATTTTCTTGGTGAAGCAGTTTTCAAATGCATTTACAAAAGTGTCATGAAATAAATTATATTTTAAATTGTCATCAGGTTCACAGTACACCTCATCCCAGTCTAACTGCTGTAGGCTTTCCCTGAAACTTGCAATTGTTAAATCATTGACTGAACGTACTACGTTGGAGGACTGTTTAGTACTGCAGAATGGAGCTATGTCATGTATTGTAACTAGCTGTGCACCATGATCAGAAAGACCATTCTCAATAGGCTGAGCATTTATCTGCTTAAATTTATCTTGGTCTATAAAGAAGTTATCTATCAGTGAGCTGCTATCCTTTACCACCCGAGTAGGAAAATCAATAACAGGTGTCAAATTGAAAGAACCGAGTAATACTTCAAGGTCATTTTTCCTATTACCTCCTTTCAGAGAATCTACACTGAAGTCCCCACAAATAATAATTTGCTTCCCCCTGTTTGACAGATAGCACAACAAGGAGTCCAAATTTTTCAGAAATAGATGAAAATTTCCCGATGGGGACCTATATTCAGTTACAATTATAAATATATCTTTATTTAATTGAAGCACACAGGCACATGCTTCTATATGTTTCTCTACACAAAACTTTTTTGTTTCTATACTTTTTGCAGAATGATAACTTTTGACATATATGGCAACTCCTCCTTTCTCCATATTTTCTCTAATTACATGTGCAGAGAGCCTATATCCACTTACATTTACCTTATCCATAACAGTAACGATGAGATGTTCAGACAGGCATAGTATATCTATTTCATCCTCAGCTTCTAAATCTTCTAAACAAACGAGAAGCTCATCTATTTTATTCTTTAAACTCCCAATATTTTGATGAAATATACTTACATTATTTTTAATTATACTTTTATGAGAACCTTTCCTTATTCTAACATTTGCAGTACTCTCCTGTCTGAGTTTCTCATTGTGCTTAAGCCTAGTTCCTATACCAGTGGTCATATGGTATTCAGAGAGGCAGATTATGTCAACTGGGTTGGGTGACTTTAGTTCATCAATGCAATTACCTAGGACTGAGATACAACTTGGTGGAGATAAAATTTATGGTGATCGGTGAAAACTTATAATTGACAGCTGTGATTGGTGATCCAATGTACTAGAATTGTGCTGTTTAATTTCTTTCCTAAACTGGAGATCTGTTTCAATCCTGACCTCTTGTAGAACTTGACATCTTTCTGTCTTACCTATCCTAAGAAAGGTGCTGCTCCAACACCTGTAACCACTGGTATTTTACCATTCATGGCAATGCCTCCCCCCTCAAATTTCCTGCCTGGGATAGTCCCACCTACTGAGAGAATCAGCAGGAACCACATCAATATGAGTCCCCGCACCCGATCCAAGCAGCCGTTCCAACTCCAAATGAACTCTCCCAACAGAAGAGTTCAAATGAGGCCGGTCATGGCGTCTCAGGACAGATACAAACTCAACATTGGTGTGTCTCGATGCCAACGCAATCTTTACCAGGTCACACTCTATACTGTACCAAGGATCTCTGTCGATACTGTTCCCTGGCCCTCCCACAATAACCGCGGTGTCTTCCCTGGTAAATCCTGTCTGGTGCACACAAAATGAGGATAACAACAACTATTTGAGATGAGAAATACGACGAACTGAAAACCGTATGTATACATCGTGTTTTAAAGTAAAAGTGTTCCACTGTCTTACTACAGGAAGTACTAGTGAAGATTATCGTGACAGAAATCGAAAGTGGAATACAGGGTAACCCAAAAGTCCGCTACATTTGAAAATGTACTAATTCACGGAATAATATAGGTAGTCAGGAAAAACTTGACACTCTGACACAAGATATTATTGAAACCAAAAAACGAGTGCAAAAACCGGCCAACAAATGGCGCTGGACAGTAACATATCAGTGACGCCGCACAAGTATCGCGACGGGTGCGATGTAGGCCTCCTTTCTCCATATTTTCTTTAATTACATGTGCAGAGAGCTGATATCCACTTACATTTACCTTATCCATATCAGTAACATTGTGATGCTCAGACAGGCATAGTATATCTATTTCATCCTCAGCTCCTAAATCTTCTAAACAAACCAGAAGTTGACGAAAGACGTGCTGGAATGTACGACTTCTATGCAAGATGGCGCTCCACCTCGTATTGCTAGATGTGTGAAAGATCTCTTGCGCACTTCGTTTGGTGAGGATCACGTGCTCAGCTGCCACTTCCGTCATGGTTGTTCACTCAGGTACCCTGATTTAAATCCGTGTGATTATTTGTTGTGGAGTTACCTCAAGTCCCAAGTCTACCGTGATCGTTCGACCTCGTTATGGATGCAAAAGACAACATCCGACGACAATTTCCCACCATACTTTTTGGTATCCTGTACAGTGCTGTTCATAGCTGTGTACCTCGACTACAGGTGTTGTTGATGAATGACGGCCAACAGGCTGAGCATTTGTTATAAAGAACAACGTACTTCGCTACAAATCAGTTCTTATGCTAATAAGATTTAAGTGAGTTTGATCGTGATGTTACAGTCGGCGCACGAGCGATAGGATACAGCATCTACGAGGTAGCGGTGAAGTGAGGATTTTCCCGTCCGTACGACCATTTTACGAGTGTACCGTGAATATCAGGAATTAGGTAAACATAAAATCTCCGACATCGCTGAGGCCGAAAAAATCTTGCAAGAACCGGACCAATGACGATTGAAGAGAATCGTTCAACGTTACAAAAGAGCAACCTTTCCGCAAATTGCTGCTGATTTCAGTTTTGGGCCATCAAAAACTGTCCGAATCATTCGACGAAACATCCTCGATATCGGCTTTCGGAGCTGAAGGCCCACCCATGTACACTTGATGACTGCACGACACAAAGCTTTACACTTCCCGTGGGCCCGTCAGCACCGACGTTCGACTGCTGATGCCTGGAAACATGTTGCTTTGTCAGGCGAGTCTCGTTTGAAATTGTATCGAGCGAATGGATGTGTACGGGTGTGAAGACAACCTCATGACTCCGTGTACCCTGCATGGCAGCAGGAGACTCTTCAAGCTGGTGGAGGCTGTGTGCAGTTGGAGTGATATGGGACCCTTGATACGTCTAAACAGGACTCTGACAGGTGACACTTATTTAAGCATCCTGTCTGATAACATGCATCACCGGAAAATTTGGAAATTTGTGGTAAGAACTTATGGGACCAAACTGCTATGGTCATCGGTCCCTAAGATTACGCACTACTTAATCTAACTTAAACAAACTAACGCTAAGGACAACACACACAACCATGCCCGAGGGAGGACTCGAACCTCCGACGGGGGCAGCCGCGCCGACCTCCCCAGACATGAAAATTATTGATCTTTGATGCCTAGCCACGTGCTGTTCAGAAAAGATCTCCACCCCTTCATATTCTTACGGATTTTTGGAGAGCCCTGTAGTATTCATGGTCTCAATTCCCTCCAGCACTACTTCAGACTTTAGTCGAGTCCATGCCACGTCGTGTGGCGGCATTTCTGCGTGCTCGCGGGGGCCCTACACGATATTAGCCTGGTGTACCAGCTTCTTTGGCTCTGAGATTTAAATCAAATTTGAGTTTAATAAGCCATTAATTTTCTCTGACATCGCGACAGGTACCGCTTTAATATGGCAGAAAATAAGTCTCGAACGAAATGAACACAAAGTTTCGTAAAATTGACAGAAAAATTCCCCCCAATGCTCTAGAAGCTCTGTTTAATCGAGAGTGTCGAGCTAGCACTTTGAGGAGGTACCTCATTTTTGTTGAGGACTTCTAGGGAAGCACTACATGTTTTCCTAATCGCAAAGATCGCAGATGAAAAGTAGACGAGTGCAAAACCCATGAAACAATACTATTAGGCAACACAAGCTGCGTAGCAAACACCGCAAGATATGAATTGCTCAGAAAGCGAATAGAGCTGATGCTGAATGCGACACTTACTTCAAATTCGGCAAACGTGCGTGGGACCGGATCGACCGCCACATGATAATCATCGCACCAATAGCCATCAGCAAGTGCGCGTCCCTCTCGGCACCAGAACCGGAAATGTCTCTCACTCCGCGAAGGACCACAGGTACTCTTCCAGATCTAACTCCGAACTTTTTTGGAAAACTTTTCATGGAATGGAGGATTCTCAACCATCGCCAAGGTGAATTTCGCTGACCAATGAGGTGATAAAGTCGTGGGATGCCTCCTAATATCGTCCTATAGTCGTCCATAATTGCGCAAGTGTTCCAGGTGCAGGATTATGTGCACGAGCTGAACCCCGAATATCTCCCATAAATGTTCGATGGGATTCATGTAGGATCTTCTGGGTGGCCAAATCATTCGCTTGAATTGTCCAGAATGTTCTTCAAACCAATCATGAACTGCTGTGGCTAGGTGACATGGCACATTGCCATCCTTAAAAATTTCATCGTAGTCTGGGAACAAGAAGTCCATGAATGGCTGCAGATGGACGCCATGTACCCGAACATTACCATTTCCAGTCAGTGTTCCATGTAAACACAGCCCACACCGTTATGAAGCCACCACCAGCTTGCACAGTGTCCCTTTGACAACCTGGTTCCTCCGAGCGAGGTGGCGCAGTGGATAGCACAATGGATTCGCATTCGGGAGGACGACGGTTCAATCCTGCGTCCGGCCATCCTGGTATAGGTTTTCCGTGATTTCCGTAAATTTCTGCAGGCAAATGCCGGGATGGTTCCTTTGAAAGGGCACGGCCGACTTCCTTCCCAGTCCTTCCCTAATCCGATGAGACCGATGACCTCGCAGTCTGATCACCTCCCCCAAATAATCCAACCAAACCCAACCCAAAAACTTGGGTCCATGGCTATGTGGGGTCTGCGCCACACTCGAGCCCCACCATCAGCTCTTCCAAATGAAATCGGGACTCATCTGACCTGACCACGGCTTTCCAGTAGTCTAGGGTCCAACCGATATGGCATGCAATGTCGTGCTGATCGCAAAGGCACTCGCGTTGTTCGCCTGCTGCCATACTCTATTAATGCCAAATTTCGCCGCATGTCCTAATAGATACGTTCGTCTTACGTCCCGCATCAATTACTGCAATTATTATCGCAAAGTTGCTTGTCTGTTAGCACTGGCAACTATACGCAAACGCCACTACTCTCGGTCGTTAAGTGAAAGCCGTCGGCCACTGCATTTTCCGTGGTGAGAAGTAATGTCTGAGATTTGGTATTCTCGGCTCATTTTTGACACTATTGATCTCGGAATGGCGAATTCCCTTACGATTTTCTTAATGGAACGTCCCATGCTCCTAGCTCCATCTACAATTCTGCGGTCAAAGTCTGTTAATCCGCGTCGTGCGGCCATAAGCACGCCGAAGATAAAGGTCTTCGTGTGAATCGCCTGAGCACAGCTCCACCAACGCACCGTCGTTTTTATATCTTGTGTAAACGAAACTACCGCCTTCTGTATATGTGTATATCGCTATCCCCTTGACTTCTGTGACGTCAGTGTATGTATAAAATTGTTTCAAATCTGATTTGATGTGACAGAATCACACTCACAGTCATTATTTAGATAAACATTATATTAGAAAAAGAATCTAAATTGACCAAACTGAAATCCACTTAATGGAAATTTATTGATACAATGTCGCAAGTACAAATGAAGAGACCGATACCCAACATAACGGAATCCCATATCAGTAATACCGTCACAAGGTTAAACTGTCAATATTTATATTAAAGGTCGATATTTTTATCATGTCTTCGTGAATTTCGCTTTACTTTCCTAGCTTTATGGTTCCTCTATATTTAGCAGCATCATCATCCATAAATAGCCTAATGGGACTTCCGACGTGACCCACTTTGTCATTTACATTCAGGGCGTTTTAGATAATGTGTTTTTCTCTGCAGCTTACAATGAAAAAGGAAAGAAATATTTATTTAGATAGGTAATGTAAGAAACGTTACTGTTTCTGCGGAGTTGTGATCATGATACGTTTAGTTATTTTCCAGAGAGGTACACAAGGATTTATAATGTTTTCAAACACAAAGCTTTTTTCTGTCGTGTAGCTAATGCATTTAATCCTTACTTGACACACTTTTGTGTAGTTACGCACTTGACATACGAGGTACATCGAACCGCAAGAACAACAGTTGTTATAACTAATCTATTGAATGCTTTTAGTTAAACAATTTTTAACTTCTCAAGAACTTACTTTTCGAAGTTGTATTGGTCACACAACCAAAAACAAGATTAAGAAACTGAAATATAGGAAAAACTGAAAAACATTACTGGTTTAAAAAATCGTGCCCTTTTATGTTTTCATATAAATGGCTAAAAATTGAACTGACTTTGCTGAAGATATAGTACTACATGAAAGAGATTGAATATTACTGAGATATCTAAAAAAGACATTTACTCTGGAGAATAAAAGCGAAGGTTATCGTGAAGAAGTGAAAATTCTGTTGCCATAAAAATGAAAAAAGTTTTTATTGTTTAAACAAAATATTCGTATGATTCTAATAATAAGAAAGAAGAAACATATTAATAATAACTAAATAAACTCATTTTAACCAAGGTTTCATATTTCTGGCGTACGCATGCGGCGCAGATCACGTAGCTGCGTTCACTGCAAACTGAATGGAGCCAGGACGAGCAGCCTTTCTTTGCTTTTCTGGTCCCCTTTCCTTTTGTAAAGGACACACCGCATCGCATTTGATAGATCAATGTGCTACGATTTTTATCAGCAATAAGATCTTTTTTTCAAAATTCCGGCGGTGCCATGTCAGATGTCTCATCTCTGCATAGTTACTGCATACCTCTCCTCCAAGTACAGCGTCACCACGTCGAGGTGTAAATTCTCAAAGCAATAGATTGCCGTCAAGTTCGCAAACCAAACGCCATTCAAGTATTTTATAGTGCACAAAAATATTGACGTGATAAAACATAGTTTGCTCATTTTATTTCTCACTCTGATGCTAAAACATGTTTGAAATAAAAGGCATTTAAATTTCACGCACTCGACCTTACCTGACGTACAGAGGTGTAGGCAACCCCACTCGACTGTGGACGGCTGCCGCAGACGGACTGCGGCTTTCAGTGTGACGCCATTGACTTCTGGGGTATTGGTCCTATCGTACTCATGACAGGAGGCGTCACAGAACCGAGTTTCTCAGATTTATATACTTAAAATTAACGAAAAGTTAGTGTACTACATCCAGAGTGTCAAAATAAGGATTAAATCAACTGTGTGCGAATCAATTAATTTAAATTTCTATCATGCGTAGTTACGGAGCTAGAAACGTACTTAATTGGCTACGTTGAGAGGGTGTTATAATGGCGGAATGTCCACTTAACTTTTCTGATTGCACAACTCAATAAGCCTTCTAAACGACATGCAGTCGAGATGTTAAGTTGTTGGAGAGACAAGCTTCCTTGATGAGCTCTTTGAACCCATGCTCAGTTACACTGTGGAATCTGCCCTTACACTACGAAATTCTACAGGGTGGGTATGACTTCACGAAAAACGAGGTTCACTCTGCCGCGAATATTATGTGGATCAAATATGGCATAAACATCCTACGTGTACCTTTTGTTGTAGATTCTCAGATAATGCCGACGCGATGTGACTGATGCAGCCATGGCATATGCACTTACATATACTGATCGAAGCGCTTCATTAACCAATACATTCTTGTTGTTCTGAGCAATAACGTTGAGAGACAAGAAGTTGACAACGGCTGGCGGTAATAGACGAAGACCGCGAAGAAGCGAGGAAATGTTTCTTTTAGCTGCAGTGCTACCAAGAGCCTTACACCTGTGTGGCGAATAATACACGGTCATAAGTTCGACCTGTACCACCTGATACTGACACAGGAGCTGCGTAGTAACGTTTCTGATCGGCGAGTCACTTTCTGTTAATGGACCACTTATAATTTCACTCTCGATACTTCAGAGAACGTTGTGTTCGCTGATGAATCCATGTTCGCATATTATGATGCAGTGAGCAGTAATAATATACGTTAGTGGGCCACAGAAAGTTCTAGGTAGACACGTCTCGTCGATCATCAATAGAGGTAGTCGGCTAACGTGTGGAGTGTAATCCTTGGAGATAAAATCGTGGCTCCAAACATACATCAGTTACTCTGACAGGTGACAGACACTGAGGTGGCAAAATTCATGGGATAGCGAAATGAAAAAATACGGAAGGTGGTAGTATCGCGTAAACAAGGTATAAAAGAGCGGTGAATTGGCAGAGATGTCATTTGTACTCAGGTGATTCATGTGAAAGAGTTTCCGACTAGATTATGGTCGCCCGACGGAAATTAACAGATCTTGGATGCGAAATGATAGTTGGAGCTAGATGCATAGGACATTTCATTTCGGAAATCGTTAACGAATTCAATATTCCGAGAACCACAGTGTCAAGAGCGTGCCGAGAATACCAAATATCAGGCATTACGTCTCACCACGGACAACACAATGGAAGGCAGCCTTCACTGAACAACCGAGAGCAGTACGTGGAGTTGTCATTGCTTACAGACATGTAACACTGCGATAATAACTTCAGAAATTGGTGTGGGATGCACGAAGAACGTATCTCTTAGGGCATGAGGCGAAATTTGGCGTTAATGGGCTTAGAGGGACCATTTGCCGTTTTATTCACAAACATACTAACGTTGAACTCCGACGTGATCACTCCATAGGAGGGCGTAAAATGGAAGGGCTTAGTAAGCATAAGTACCCTTTCCTACTTCGGATTACGTTCAAATCTCGTTGAATGGCTTTGAACGGTCCTCAGTGGTTTCATTTTGTATACGAAAGCAAAAATTTGTGGCCAAGGAATGCGAGCACGTCCAATGTAGATGCAGCCCCACAATTTCCTTAGAGAAGATTTGAAACGTCCAAGGGCTGTCAGCAATGTCAAAGGTTAGCAGGAACATATTCCTATCCATCATTGCAATGCAAACTGTCGTTTTCAACCCCTTAACGTCTGCGAATCGTCGGAATTATCGCCTCAGAGAAAGGGGTGGTTTAATTGACGCCCTTTATGCCACCCCCTGAGGCCCTCTCGTGACAATTCTGAGCGGCGGTGAGTGTGAAAGTTTTTCCTCGTCCACCCAAAGAAAAAAAACCGCGTGATTTCAGCGCTATGGGTTGCGGTTCTAACCTCCATCGCAGAGACGTTAAAGGAAGGGGTGAAAAGTTGGTTGTAGGCTGTCACGACCTCATTGTGAGACACGTCTGCTGTTGCGATGAGCAGAACTGTGGTGAAATTTTGTACTAATGTTACATCATAAACCGTCCTTACATCTCAATCGATCTTCCGAGCGGTGGCCTTTTTTTTGCAAATGTCGGCACGTTATTGTTTCAAGCGTCGGCGGGCACCAGGGTGACGTCGCAGGACGCCACGCTTTTGTCCCATTACAGAGAGAGGTTGTAGGCACTTTTGAGCCAAATTTCAAACTTAAGTATCGCAGTGCGAGGCAATTACAGGGTTTCGAAAAAGTGATCCTTTAATTCTGTTGCGCAGTGTATTTAGAAAGATACCGAGAAAAATAGTTTTCCCGAAACGTCCTGTATAATTGGAACGGTAACAGGCACTGGGTTATGCCAGAAACTACGTTCACGTCTGAGGATTGATCTGTATTATGAGGGAGAAAATCGAGGATAGGTACGCCATGGGCTAGGAACTGCGAGCCACCGCTAATACGATTCCGGAGGCTTGGCTGCAGCTACGTGTCACATGGCCCCTTCCCCAGACGGACAGCGCTACAGCGGAGTCGCGTGGGCAGCGTGGTCGTTAGGCGCGACCCACGCGTGGCTGCCGCATCGGCTTAACGACCTCTCCAGGGCGAGCTGTTTGCCCGGCGCCCGAGAGCTCCGCACGCTCGCACTCCGTCGCGGCCAAAGCTTTGGCTAGTCGCCGCGTCAAAACCCCTGGCATGTTCGTCGCCGTCCACCTCGACACGTAAGTCGCCGCCTCTCATTTGCGGAGACCAAGCGAGAGTAAACAGCCAACATTAAATCTTGGAAAGTTCGTGTGCTTTGCGGTAGTGGACTCAGTCGACAACGTTCCACGTCATTATCTACACACATGACATGAAAAAAGTAGCAAAAGTCACAAAATCCTAACTGATCCGTAAAAACCATCATAAAAGAGGGATCCAAAAAAAGAATCCACTGTTTAAAAGTCCATAACTTGCAAACTAATTGACGGAGTCGTCCCATTTTTGGTAAAAGTGTACCTTAAAGTCCAACTTAAAGTTATCACTGTAGGTGTTCGAAATGGTCACCATTAACATCCACACACAAACGATGCCGCCGAACTGCAGCACGAACTACTGACTGCAGCGTGTTCAGTTGGATTTTTGTACATGAATGTACGATGGATTCTCGGAGATCATCCAATGTGCGTGGCTTTTGTCGATAAACGACGTCCTTTAATGTTCCCCACAGGTAAAAGTCCAGAGGAGTTAGGTCTGGGGAACGTGATGGGTACTCCACAGCACCTCTACGGCCTATCCATCTTCCTGGTAGATTTTCGTCGAGATACTCCCTAACACGATTTTGGTAGTGGACTGGAGCACCACCTTGTTCAACGTAAACTCTTCCCTCTCCATACAAGTCTCGGATGGCAGGTAAAACGGATGTCTGAAACATCTGAAGGTACTCCTCACTGGTAACTGTGCCGTCAAAGAAGAATGGCCCAATCAAGCTCCGGTAAGACAACCCACACCACACATTTACTCCTGGCAAATTCACGGCTTTGTCTACATGGACTTTCGGATTTTCGGCGGCCCAGTAGATGCAATTGTGGCGATTTACTGTACCATTGAGTTTGAACTGTGCCTCATCAGACTACACAATCATCTCTTCCTACTCTTCATCGTTGCGGACCATGTTAGTAAACCACTCGCAGTACTCCATTCTACGATCTGGGTCGTCCTCGTTCATTGCTTGTAGCAATCGTGGGATGTAGCACTTCATCTTTGCTGTCTTCAAAATTCGACGAACACTTGAGCGACTCACTCCACTTTCACGGGCACACAGTCTCACAGACCTCTGTGGTGAGCGAGTGAATTGCTGTAACACACGACGGGAGTTAGCTTGACTTGCTACTGTTACAGGTCGTCCAGATCGTTATTTGTGTACACCTTTAACACAGCCTTCGGCTTCAAATTTGCATCGAATGCGACGAATCGTTAAACGTGTCGGTGGCTCTGTCTGATACTCATTTAGTCATTGCCATTGAACCACATTAATGTTTTTGTACTTAAAATACCACTTCAAAACTGACTTCCTTTCATCGAATGTAAGCCTTGCGCCAGCCATGTTTACTCGGGTAACTAGGTGCAACTAAGAACAAAACACTATCTGGCGACTGTCATCTGACAAAACAAAACAACTCTTGTGTGGTGATTGCCGGAACTACACACTATTTCACTACCAAAGATGAGATAACTCCGTCAATCAGTTTGCCAGTTATGGACTTTTAAACAGTGGACACAATTTTTGGACCCCTCTGTATTTGCAACATTTAGCTGCTCCTTCCAGTTATTTCTCTTCATAGCCGCCGCTGCGACGTAGACATTTGTCTTATTGTTCTACCGTCTTTCCAGTATCCTCGTCATAGAAGGCAGCCGCCTGTGCTTTCCATCAGTTCCATACGCTGTGTGGGCTATATGTGGGCTATACTACCCATCTAAGATGATGCAGGAGCGTCTTTGTTGCAGCCGTGGTGCGTGGTTGAGCGTTGTCATGAGGAAGCACAATGACTGACGACAACATTTCGCTTCAATTTTTCTCAGTTGACGTTTGTAGACGATTTTCTCAAATCACCTGATCCACTCGCTGAAAAAGACCATCGTTTGACTTCGCCTCCTTTCCTGATCGCCTGAAACATGTACGTCTATATGCTCGGCTTCAAAACTCTTGCACCAATACCGCACTTTGCTGTTAAGCAAGACATTTACCTTACAAGGGCTGCATGAAATCTGGAAGAACCTCTCAGCATGAAGAAATCGGACGGCAACGACTTAACACTTGGCGGGAGGTTCTGTTGTTCTAGGAATCTTTACATGCTCAGAACTGAAAAGTACGACAGGACGTGATCGACGGGCGTACGAGAGACACTGTGAAACAAATCTGCACGAAGCTTCATAGCATTTTCACTTTGGTATCAGTTCCACGACCGATCGCCTCGGAAAAAATAACCTGCGTAACACATTCAAGAAAGATTTAGTTTATAAAAATTTTGTTCCTTCGATAATTGTGTATTGATCATCAACATGGGACCCTTATCATTCTGAATTAGTGAAAGAGATGAGAATATCCTACGAAGATCGGTGCGTTTTGACGTGGTTTCTTTGCGGAGGTGCTCAGCAAGCTGTAGTTACAGACGCAGCGAAAGAGTCGGTATGCATCTAGGAGATATTTGCCACTGAAATTCCGAAAACGTACGTTCTAAGATGAGTCACGCAACAATTTCTTCCTTCCTCACACATCTCGCGAATTTACCACCGCGATAAACTCAGGGAAATAAGAATTCATACACAGGTTTACCGACAGTAGTTCCTGCCGCGTATTGCTCTTGAACGAAAGACAGAAAGAGGGAAAAGATGGTACAAGAAGTTCCCTTTGCCGCATACCGTAATATGGCGTATGGAGTACGGAAGAGAATGTAGAATCGTACAGGATATTTAAAATGCAAAGAATATATAAATGTCAGTGAGGGATGGCAAACAGCTCAGACAGTGGTGAGCCGCCTTCCTTTTACGATGTAGCTCTGGATGAGACAAGGAGGAAGGGACAGAACAGCAGTGGCTGATGTACGGAGAAGACGACGCGGGTGCATAGATCAGCTTGGTGAAGTTGAAAGACGGACGTTTCAAATGGGCGTAGGATTACTTCATGCTCGACGTAATTCACTTGTTTTGTTCGCAGACATTCATTCACGCGTTGCCTATTTCTGATAGAACGAGGTATCGTTGCCATATCGAAACGTTCAGGACTCTCTTAGTGCGAGCTGAGGACTGTGACCTGCTTCTGCCAACGACAATGCTGGTCGACAGAATTCGCTACTGTTTCCCCCACGCTACCTGAGATAAAGCGTCCTTCCTTCTTGTTCGTCGTCTTCCTGGGCAGTGCGCTGCAGCAAGCTGTCTCGCAGACATTTTGTCTAGTGTGTATATGAAGCCATTTGGTTATATCGAGTCAGGTGCAAGCACTGCAGTAGCTCTCTGGCCAACTTCCGTGAGTTTCTGTGCGAAAATTATCACGTGCAGAATATCATGTCTTTTTTCATGTTCTATTTCATTCTGAACGCGTGATGATATGAATCTCTCTCGAGATTAGGCATCTGTAAACTCAAGAGGCTTACAAGCAACCTTTCTCATTCATTTTCAGGTTTTAGGGGTCTTTAATGTTATTCCTTTTGTGAATCTGCGATGTTGTTCGGACTGAGCTTTTGCTGTTCTTAGTCGATGTTAATTCATCGCCATTCTGGCGAAACTGCATAGCTTACCTACTTGGTGAACTGCACAGGGTGGTAAGCAACAGTCTGAAAAGTTTGTAAGAGCGTTGCAAGGTAGCCTGGGTTGAGAAATAACTGATAACGAAAAAATTTTAATCCCTTGCGCCGTTTCCGATTAGGGGACTGATGACCTCAGAAGTTAAGTCCCATAGTGCTCAGAGCCATTTGAGCCATTTTGAACTAACAATATATTAAACTGAATTTTGGACTATCTTTCGGAAGTTAAGACATGCTACTAATTCAAGAATGTGAGACTTTGTTCTCCAATGCTTGTTCATCAATTATTTTAAGAGCTCAAGGTATTCAAATGGCAGGTGAGAAAACTCTGACTATTCCGATCACAGTGAGCAGGGAAGTGGACGACATAGAAAAAGTATGATTTTAAAAAGTGAGGAAGAATTTTTGTGTAGTGCCCAATTAAGTATTCGACACTAACTTTGTGATTAATCTGATATATTCGCTTGTTAAATAAGAGAATAAATGAAATATAGTACCAGAAAAAAAATTTGTACAACATTTTAGAGATTTCCAATTCATGCAACAATTATTGTTGCAGCATTGCATAGGAAGTACATGAAATAATTACATTTACAAATCAATAGCACAAACGATTCTGAGGTACCAGGTACTGATTTATGCTGAAACACCCGTACATCGGTACGTTGTGTAGCCTCCATACGCAACAATGAAGGCGCTGGCATCCTATCGACGATGACGAATACCGTCCTGGGATACGTTATGTCACGCCTGCTCGACCTGTTCACGTAGTCCTGTAAGCTTTGTTGTTTGACGAGTCGCATGAGCCACTTATCGTCTCATCATACCCCACACATGCTCAAGTGGAGACAAGTCCGGAGATCGTGCTGGCTAGGGAAGTAGCTGCGCTTCTTGCAAACCACATTGAGTTTCACGGGCAATGTGTAGGTGAGCATTATCCTGTTGGAACAACACAACACCTTCCTATCAGAAGGCGGCAAAAGAAGGGGTCTAACAACATTCTTTACGTACCGAACGCTGGTTAGTATTCTCACCAGAAACACCAAAGGTGAACGACAGTTATAGCTTATCGCAACCCAGACCGTAAGGCCTGGGGCGGAGCCAGTGTGTCTTGGACGAACGCATTCTACGAGACAGAGCTCATCAGATATGTGTCGTACGTGCATGCTGTGGCGTGAATGGAAGACGGACTAGAGTCGTGCGAGCCCATGGTCCCAACGCTAATTTTTTATTATTTTTTTAAAAATTTATTTATTGTTCCGTGGGACCACATTAAGGAGAAGTCTCCATGGTCATGGAACGAGTCAATACATGAAATTATAACACGATTGTAGAAACAGATAAAATGAAATATAAGAAACATATTCAGTTGTAGATTGTACAAACAGATAAAATGAAATATAAGAAACATATTCAGGCGACAAGTCGTTAGTTTAAATAAAGAAAATCAAGAATGTAGCACTGGAATTTGCTTAATTTTTTAGCTCTTCCACGAGCTCCTCGACAGAATAGAAGGAGTGAGCCATGAGGAAACTCTTTTGTTTAGACTTAAAAGTGTTTGGGCTACTGCTAAGATTTTTGAGTTCTTGTGGTAGCTTATTGAAAATGGATGCAGCAGAATACTGCACTCCTTTCTGCACAAGAGTCAAGGAAGTGCATTCCACATGCAGAATTGATTTCTGCCAAGTATTAACTGAGTGAAAGCTGCTAACTCTTGGGAATAAGTTAATATTGCTAACAACAAACGACATTAAAGAAAATATATACTGTGAGGGCAATGTCAAAATTCCCAGACTATTGAATAGGGGTCGACAAGAGGTTTTCGAACTTACACCTCACATAGCTCGAACAGCCCGTTTTTGAGCCAAAAATACCCTTTTTGAATCAGAAGAATTACCCAAAAAAATAATACCATATGACATAAGCGTATGAAAATATGCCAAGTAGACTACTTTTCGTGTTGAAATGTCACTTATTTCAGATACTGTTCTAATGGTAAATAAAGCGGCATTTAGTTTCTGAACAAGATTCTGAACATGGGCTTTCCACAACAGCTTACTATCTATCCGAACGCCTAGGAACTTGAACTGTTCTGTCTCGCTTATAATATGCCCATTCTGTCTGATTAAAATATCAGTTCTTGTTGAATTGTGAGTTAGAAACTGTAAAAACTGAGTCTTACTGTGATTTAGCATCAAATTATTTTCCACAAGCCACGAACTTATTTCATGTACTACATTATTTGATAATGTTTCAATATTACACACAAGATCCTTCACTACCAAGGTGGTGTCATCAGCAAACAGAAATATTTTTGAATCACCTGTAATACTGGAAGGCATATCGTTTGTATAAATAAGAAACAGCAGTGGCCCCAGCACCGACCCTTGGGGAACGCCCCCCTTAACAGTGCCCCATTGGGACTGAACATCACTACCACTCTCAATATTGCGGAAAAATACCTTCTGCTTTCTGTTCTTGAAGTAAGAGGCAAACCAATTGTAAGCTACTCCCCTTACTCCATAATGGTCCAACTTCTGCAGTAATATTTTGTGGTCAACACAGTCAAAATCCTTCGTTAAATCAAAGAAAACACCTAACGTTCGCAACCTTTTATTTAATTCGTCCAAAACCTCACAGAGAAAAGAGAATATAGCATTTTCAGTTGTTAAGCCATTTCTGAAACCAAACTGTACATTTGACAGCAAATTATGTGAATTTAAATGCTCCAGTAACCTTGTATATACAACATTCTCGATAACTTTAGCAAACACTGATGGCATCGAAATAGGTCTATAATTGTCAATATTATCCCTGTCTCCCTTTTTATAAAGTGGCTTCACTACCGAGTACTTTAATCGGTCAGGAAACCGTCCACTCCTAAAGGAAAAGTTACAGATATGGCTAAGTACTGGGCTAACAAACATGGAACAATACTTCAGTATTCTGCTAGATATCCCGTCATATTCATGAGAGTTCTTGGTCTTTAGTGATTTAACTATTAACTCAATCTCCCTCTTGTCAGTACCATGGAGGAGTATTTCAGGTAACAGTCTCGGAACACTTTTTTCTACGAGCGCTATATGATTCCCTGTTGGGACTAGGTTTCTATTTAGTTCACCTGCTATATTCAGAAAGTGATTATTAAATACTGTACATATATGTTACTTATCAGTAACACGGACATTCCCACAACACACTGATTCTATATCCTCTACCTGTCTCTGCAGACGAGCCACTTCCTTTACGACTGACCATATGGTTTTAATTTTATCCTGAGACTTAGCTATTCTATCTGCATACCACATACTTTTTGCCTTCCTAATAACTTTTTGAAGCACCTTACAATACTGTTTGTAATGGGCTGCTGCATTTAGATTGTAACTGTTTCTAACGTTCTGATATAATTGCCACTTTGTTCTACAAGATATTCTTATCCCTCTAGTCAGCCACCCAGGCTACCTGTTTGTGCTAGTAGCCTGTTTTGAACGTTCTAACGGAAAGCAACTTTCAAACAGCATGAGAAAAGTCTTGAGAAAAACATTATATTTATCGTCTACTGTATCAGCGCTATAAACATTTTGCCACTCTTGTTCCTTGATGACGTTTACAAATGTCTCTACAGCAACTGAATCTGTTTTCCTAAACAGCTGATGACTATATTTAACACGTGATGCAGCACAACAATCTTTTAGAGTTAAAATTTGTGCATCATGATCTGAAAGGCCATTCACCTTTTTTGCTAACAGAATGCCCTTCTAGTAATGAGGAATGAACAAAAGTATTGTCTATGGTTGTTCTAATGTTCACCTGCACTCTCGTTGGAAAGAATACGGTTTGCATAAGATTATATGAATTAAGGAGTTCTACCAGCATCCTTTTCCTTGCACAATCACTTATACAATTAATATTGAAGTCACCACTTATAACTAACTTTTTGTATTTCCTATAAAGTGAACCAAGAACCTTCTCTAGCTTTAGCAAAAATGTTATGAACTCGGAGTCTGGGGATCTATAAATAACAACAGTAAGAAGTTTAGCTCCACTAAATTTAACCACACCTGCACAACATTCAAACACCTTTTCAGTGCAGTACTTTGAAACATCAATTGACTCAAATGGGATACCGTTTTTCACATACATGGCTACTCCCCCACACCGCAAAGAGCTCCTAGAAAAGCTGCCAGCCAACCTGTATCCTGGTAAAGGAAGCCTCTGAATTATCTCCTTATTTAAGAAGTGTTCAGATATACCAATAATTTCAGAGTCAACATCTATAAGCAGTTCACTGACTTTATCTCTAATACCCTGTGTATTTTGATGAAATATACTAATTCCCTCATTAATCGGATACCTAAGCTTTGTCGAAAGTGATTTCTTTGTTAGAGAGACTTCCCTTAAGCAGGAATACCTATCAGCTGACTTCAATTTAAAAAAGGTACAGCTCTAACACGCACAACTACCGGAATTTTCCCATGAGTGATCCGACCACCCCCACCTATGCTGTCACCTATAAGCTTTGCCAACCTCCCCTTTCCATACCTGTTGAAGTGCAGTTCTTTGTTCTTTGTTAGAGAGACTTCCCTTAAGCAGGAATACCTATCAGCTGACTTCAATTTAAAAAAGGTACAGCTCTAACACGCACAACTACCGGAATTTTCCCATGAGTGATCCGACCACCCCCACCTATGCTGTCACCTATAAGCTTTGCCAACCTCCCCTTTCCATACCTGTTGAAGTGCAGGCCATTTCTAGTGAAACCCGTCCTGCTGATAGACTCCACCGTCACCACTGAAATGTGACTCATGCCTTCTGTCATCAACGCACCCCCAAGTCTCATGTTATTACGCCTGACGGCTGTATTAAGGTGAGGCCGATCGTGACGCTGAAACAGTTCCACGAAATGCACATTCGTGTTGCCAGTCTGAGTGGCTATCTATTCCATGTCACCATCTATGTCATACTCCCCATCCCTATCAATACTATTACCAGCCCCACCCACAATCACTACCTGATCCTCTTTAGTAAAATCCCTACATAACCCCCCTATGTCAACAGTCACCTGAGCCAATCCTGCATTAGGCTGGTGACCTGGTACTCACTCCCCAAAACTTCCTGCAACTGCTGGCCTACATCTCTACCATGAGAACTACCTAACAGCAGAACCTTCTTCTTTCTCTTAGATTTTGCAACTGTCCTAGCCACCGTAACTGCTGAGGTCTGCTGCATACTTCCTACATCTACAGCTACTAGAGATTCCTCTCCACTAGACTCTGACAGTTGGTCATATCTATTACAAACACCAATAGTAAAACTATCTGAAAATCTCCTTCTCCTAGCAGATCTCTTGCCAACAGCAGCTCCCATTCCCCAACCCCCTTATCCCTCCTCATCCTATCTAGCTCCTCCTGTGCGTTTATCAACTGCACCTGAAGAGCACAGATCTTACGCTCCTGCTCCTCTATCAACTTACTCTTGCTACATAACCTGCAGTTCCAGGAGAGGATCTCACCAGAATGCCCACTGGCTTCCCCACTGCATTCCCCCCAGTAAAAATACTTCGAACAAGTCTCACACCGCAATCCACTACTCACGAAACTACGGCAAAGCCCACACTTCTCACTCATGGTAAAATTTTACAGTTATTGAAACAAGAAAACAACTTTATCTAAGTCCCGCTACTACAATAAGAAGATGTTAAAAACTGACTACATTAATCACAAACTTGCTCTACAAGGGACGTAACTACTATTATTGACAGTATTAATCAACAACAAATGCGAATATAACACAGAAAGAAAATCAAACGTCTAATGACACAGTAACGAAACCGAAAGCAGTTCCCAAAAATTTCTTCTGAAGTTATTTCACCGGAAAACACTAAGAACACCGGTTGAAGACTACTAAAGTTCCTAAATAAACTATTATACACAAACAGTCAATTAGTACTTAGCTTTCGATGCGCCGCTACAGCTGCAACTGGTCAGCGCGGAATGTAAACACGGGTAAGAGGTTAAGTTGCTCGATACGAAACAGTCACAAATAACAGGTCACAACACAAGAAAGGCAGAGGTGAATGAGGAAACCACTAATAAGTCACTTGTATATTAAATATTATCACAAAAACCGTTAAAATATATATCTGAAGCCTAAAAATATATAACAACTTGGAGAGCGATCTCACACGCAGTTAGTGTTGACACGTCTGGGCTCACAAGCCCCCTTATCTGTCATGTGGAAGCTGTACGATCTGCCACTGCTGCCCTTACAGTGCTACATCCTGGCGGGCGTCTGTGCTGCGTGGACGTCCAGAACCTCGTCTGCGGGTGTGAGAATGTTCACACGAGCATCGTTGCACAACCGACGCGGCACGAAGGTCCTATCCTCCGGATAACTAGCAAGCTCGTGCAGCAAGTTGATCGACAAGGCAAATCTGAAAAGCTTGTAAATAGTTTCTCGGCGCTACAAGGTGTCAAAAACTCGTGGAACATCGAGGAAAATCATGTCACAGATCTCTCTATTGTTGTAAGCCTGGATGACGTGCTCGACCACCCGCTAGAGCCGAAAAGGTGTGGAATGGCTTTCACGAGACCCAAATGGTTTATCTGGCTATACTGCTTCAGTAGTGACATGTGCGGTTAGTTTGGGCAGCAGAACTCCCTCAAATGCCTGATAGTTGATGGGAGGCTAACAGACCGATACATGGTTGATTCCGGAGCCTTCCAGCTGGAGCATTCCCTATTAAAGGGTAGACACAGAAGGCCCTCTGATAGCTGTGCCACTACGCTTTCTGTTGATTGACAACATTGAAACCAATATCAGCACATCTACTATCCCCCACGTGGCATATGCCGTCATCGGATCAAAATCAACGCAGTCTTTCTTGGTGTACCAATTTTTCTCCGGCAATGTAGTCCGTAACCTGTCCATGTCGAGTCAATGTGCATTAATCAAAAGAGAACAAGCAGTCTAAATGAACCCAAAGTCATATCATTGTACGTAATAAAGTCTCCCGAATAGCAATGCGATAAGAATCTAAGTCCATAGTCGGTGGGAGGTTTTCTTCATTAGTCAAGCGATGTCATAAACCGCTAACCGATAAGCAGAGGAGGGGAGCGGACGATACTCGTCACTGTACTGGCGTACATGTTGCGAGCGCCTCCCAGCGCTGGTTTCGATGTCTTGCAAGTGCCGAATTGCACTGACCACAATGTATTTCAGCGATTGTACGGTCTCCATAGCGACATCTGGGACATAATACCCAGTGCTGCAGTTGTCAGTTACACTATTAGATCAAAATTATGCGGACAGCCCATTGAAAGGCGGAAATGGCAACTATATGTCACTAGAGGCGGACCCGCAAGTATACAAGAAGTCAGGGAGTTTTGCGTTCTCAGTAGAGAAGCAGTAACAGAAGAATGGGTTGGCCAGGAGAGGTCAATGATTTCGAATGTGGACTACACATTGGCTGCTGCCTGAGTAACAGATCAATCAGGAACATTTCAACCCTTCTAACGTGCCCAAGTCAACTCTTGGCGATGTGGTTGTGGAGTGGAAAGACGAAATCAGCGGAACGAATCGCTGGTTGAGTTCCAAAATGCTACCAGCAGTTCAGCTAACACAGTGATTGTGCTTACAGGGTTGAAAAGAGTGGGATACTATGGTCGATCAGCTGCATATAAGAACATGTCTGTGAGGTCAGCACTAAGCAACCCAAGAGGTACTGAAAAGAGCTGCACCACAAGACGATGAGTAAGTGGAAAAAGTCATTCGGAGTGATGAATCGCATAAGACCCTATGACAATCCGATGGAAATGTTTCGGTTTGGCGAATACCAGGAGAACGTTACCTACCATCATACGCTGAAGAGCCAAAGAAACTGGCACACTTATCTAATATCGTGTAGGGCCCCCACGGACACGCAGAAGTACCGCAACACGATGGGGTATGGGCTCGACTAATGTCTTGCAGTAGTGCAGGAGGGAACTGACTCCATCAATCCTGCAGGGCTGTCCATAAATCCGTGAGAGTATGAGGGGATGGAGATCTCTTCTGAATAGTACTTTGCAAGGCATCCCAGATATGCTCAATAATGTTCATGCCTGGGGAGTTTGATGGCAAGCAGAAGTGTTTAAACTCAGAAGAGTGTCGCTGGAGCCATCTGTAGCATTTCTGGACGTGTTGGTTGTCGCATTGTCTTGCTGAAATTGCCCAAGTCCTTCGGAATACAACAATGGACATGAATGGATGTAGGTGATCAGACAGGATGTTTATGCACAAGTCACCTGTCAGAGTCGTATCTAGACGTATCTAGGGTCCTATATCACTCCAACTGCACGCGTCCCACAACACTGCCGAGCCTCCACCAGCTTGGAAAGTCCCCTGCTGACATGCTGGGTCCATGGATTCATGAGGCTGTCTCCATACCCGCGCACGTCCATCCGCTCGATACAATTTGAAACGAGACTCGTCCAACCAGGCACTATGTTTCCAGTCATCAACAGTCCAATGTCGGTGCTGACGGGCCCAGGGGGGGCGTAGAGGTTTGTGTCCTGCAATCGGCTCTGAAAGGCCATATCGATGATGTTTCGTTGAATGGTTCGCATGCTGACAGTTGTTGATGGCCCAGCATTGAAATCTGCAGCAATTTGCGGAAGGGTTGCGCTTCTGTCGCGTTGAACAATTCTCTTCAGTCTTCGTTGGTCCCGTTCTTTCAGGATCTTTTTCCGTCCGCAATGATGTCGGAGGTTTGATGTTTTACCGGATTCCTGATATTCACGGCACACTCGTGAAATGGTCGTATGATAAAGTCCCCACTTCATAGCTAGCTCGGAGATTCTGTGTCCCATCGCTCGTGCGTCGACTATAACACCGCTTTCAAACTCACTTAAATCTTGAAAAGCTGCCATTGCAGCAGAAGTAAGCGCTCTAACAACTGCGCCATACGCTTGTCTTATATAGGCGCTGCCGACGGCAGCGCGGTACTCTGCCTGTTTACATACCTCTCTATTTGAATACGCACGCCTATACCAGTTTTTTTGACGCTTCAGTGTATGTAGCACCAACAGTAACGTATGGAGGAGATGTTGTTACGGTTGGGTGTCGCCTGCTTATTGCGCTTAAACAACGCTAAATCCGGAAGGATATTAACACGTTTTACAGTACTGTATACTGTGTACGGTAGAGAAACAGTTCGGTGACGGTGATTGATTGTATTAGCATCACAAAACACTTTCTCGTAAAGCAGAGTCTGTGTGGCGATGATTTGTGGACGATTAGATTCTTGAAATGGCCGGGGTCCTTAACTGAAATTCTTTCACTAAATTTTCCTACAACGCAATTTTTCCAGTAAAATGTTGAAATGCAGCTTCGAAGTAACGTTAAATTTCACTACAGTTTTATCAATAAGAAACCAAAAAAGCATTTTCAAGTATTAAAGTATTTTTCTTACGGTATGGTTGTATGTGTTTGTGTGTAATACGAGGAATGGTATTAGTAGTTTCTGAAATACTTCGGTTGACTTTAAGCACAGCTGTTCGCTGTAGGTGATTCGTCAATCTAAACATGGTTCACTCCACAGAGTTCATAGTACCGCTTTCTTCAAAATTAATCATACAGTGAAGTACACAATTAAATACTGAAAAACGCCTTGATACAATCGGAGTAAGCGAACTGGCAATATGATAAGAGTTATTGCATTGTTAGAGTCAAAACGAAGATAAAGATGAATGAAATTCTTCATATTGGAGCTGACATGTCAGGACGAGCTTAGTAATCAAACTGCTACTGAAACGTCCCCTTAGAAAAATTCTACACGACTGTGCTTAAGCTGACACACAATATTTTTAGCGCAACGCAATCTGACTTCCAAAATTCCCTACGAAAGAATGGCCCTGATTAACATTAACCTATACGTTTCACAAATCACTTACCTCACAAAAATATATATATATATATATATATATATATATATATATATATATATATATATATATATTATGACTATAAAGTTAGCTAGCAGTAATGGCGCTTGCTGTATTGCAGTAGTTCGAGTAACGAAGATTTCATGACACCAATTCTTACAAATTTCAAAACTCCGCCATCTCTCTCCCCACGTCCACCACTGCTGGCGGCTCACCTCCAACTGCGGAACGCTACGCGCTGTTAGTATCCAGCTGCCGCTGCCCGACACTACAATGGCAGACAACAATGCAAACTAGCCACAGACTGCGCACAGCACAGCCAGTGATTTTTCATACAGAGCGCTATGTGGCGTTACCAATAAGAAAACCTAAACAGCCTACTTACATAGCCCCCATGCTCCCCACAAAAATTTTTTACAAATTGTTTTGGGCAGTGGCCAATAAAGATTTGATAAAATTTTTCATAATTACTATAACAAAGATATCAAATGCACACACTTATTGATACAATGTTGGTCAAAAGCTAAAATTTTCTCACAGTCCATATAGACAGTCCTGATCATTCATCACAGTAAAATAGTAGTGTTTTTCTCAAAGACTGAGCAATAAAAGAAAATGCACACGGAAGTAGTGGATTTCCATGCAGTCTTGAAGAAGTAGTGTTGTCCTTCCAACGGAAAGACAGTGCTGACTCTTGCCATGCAGACAGGTAATGGGCCACAACAGAGTCAGTCGACGTTGAAGACTATCGGTAGGTAGGTCATCACAGAGCAGACCCACTGTAGTCCTGGTAGAGATTACTATTGGTGGGCCACTAGAGGTGCAGACCCACTGCAGTCCTTGTAGAAATAATGGTATTGGTGGGTCATCAAAGGTGTAGACCCACTGTAGTCCTTGTAGAGATGGCCAGCAGCCATCTGTTTGACTGTGCAGGCGCACAATCACCATTGAAGAGTCTTGCGGATAACATAGCAAGTCCATAACCCACCACTTGTCCACTCACAAAGTTTTTGGAATTGTCCTTAGAACCAGCAATGCTGTTATCCAGTCCCTTACTGAGTTATTAACACACGTTCAAAGACTATCAGTCCCTACTTCTCACATATTGTCCATATACTATGACCAACAGAAACGTGTGCAGTGAAATGTAATTTACAAGTTACTTAATTTGATGAACTGGTGTCAGTTACAATTTTATAACATAAGAATGCAATAACAAAGGTACAAAATACATCTTTAAAGAACATAACACTACAGATAACATTTGCAGTAGTACAGGCTTTACAAAAGAATCGAAATAACGTATACATCAGTGTTACAGGAATTATGACAGGAGCACATACATAAAAAATCAGAATAAATTTCGAAACATCAACTTCACGAATGAGCATTAGAACAAAACAGAATAAATAATGTGTAAACCTCTTTACAAAGTAAATAACATGTTATTAATGCAAATTATATTTGAGGATAACAGTATTCCTCATCATAGTGAATGTAGCTTAGTATTAGAAAAATTCTGCAGCATAAGTCTTATCAGATAAACATATAAAGACAGGGAGAACATAAATACACAAGGGTACACGAACACATAGTGGGATAACACAAAAGGAAAGGACAGGGTTTGTTTTACTGCAGTATTTTGCAAACAAAACTTTCTTTACTTCTCGGAGATCTCCCTTCGTTCTTCATTATTTCCAAAAAGTCCTATCTATACCTGCTTTCTGTACTTTTCTCATATAACCTCTCAGTGCATTTCTTCAAATACATCGCAACTCATTCTCTTATATAGGCTACCCCCTCTTAAGCTAACTTAAATCTACTGAGCTCAGATGCTAAACTAAGGGACGAGGCAATGCAGCGGCACAAAACAATTAATACAAACAGCAATGACAAAAAAAATGCAAGTAAGCACAGCGAGCAGCAATAAATGTAATAATTTATATCTAAACATGACAAAGCTGAAGCAGAAAAAATATTACAGTAAAAATGTTTAATACCTATGTCACATCTTAACACTAAAGTGATGCATCACGAGAACATACGCTAGCAGACAAGTTACCAAACCGCAAAAAAAATTATTTATGCAGTTCCTGTGAAGGGAAATGCCTATTTATGTTCCCTCGTTTTCTTGGAAGTAGATCATAATTTTTTTACTGGGTCTGTAGGCATAAAATAACTATATTAGTACATCTATTAAATTTCATTTTAACCAATGCTGCAGTGGAGCTAGAAACTAGATATTAAACAAAATAGGCAAAGGAAGGCGTGAAACGTCATTCACTAGCCATGAGGCATTTCATAATGCAGTAAACAATCTTCCAACTAGCAAAACAATAGACATGAAACG
The DNA here is from genome assembly GCF_023897955.1 of Schistocerca gregaria. Lineage (NCBI taxonomy): Eukaryota > Metazoa > Arthropoda > Insecta > Orthoptera > Acrididae > Schistocerca > Schistocerca gregaria. The sequence goes on from NC_064923.1 coordinate 421,153,387, forward strand.
TTGCTCATCATTTCATTTCAGTAAATATCATAAATTAAGAACTCTACAGTGTAATCATGTTTTCAAGTTTGAGGGTGTCGTATTTACTATGATTTCTACAAAGGAATGTCAATAGCGAGGCATGGCTTCCCGTTTTTCTTTTTTTTTTTTTTTTTACCTGTGCCTCTGAAAGGCACACACTAATGGCTCTCTTTTGTCAGGTGGTTGTCGCGCAGCTGGGTGCCCACGACACATTACGTGCAGGTGGTCACTTAACTGTCTTATCGAAATATTTACGACACCAGTTTCCGCTACAGTGGCAGTCTCATATAAAAATATTTTCACAGGTTGAGAATTTGCGTTACTAATCTGTAGAAACAAAATCCTTTAAATATAATAGTGTGCAAAAAATTTTCACCAGCGTAGTGATACATTCACGCATATACACACATTTCATAACACTTAAAGTACGGTTCTCGGTTTCCAACATCCTTTTTCACAAACCAGAGTCCCTAACCACTACTCATTATTCCTTGCTTTATTACACATATACATATTCGTAGACACTTCTTCAATATTTCATCATAATAAATAAGTAGCATAATCAAATAACTCATACAGCATCAGCTTATTGATCATAAACATACCGCAACAGCATAATACACATAGCCATCGTAATAATAACATCATATCACCTCAGTCAAATTCTCAAAAACGTTGTAGCTTCCTCCAATAATTTAAAAACCTAAAAAAAATTCTCTGCTCATGTCAAGTGTCATCTGCCTCAAATGTACTTTAAAAATCATGATCCCATACCAAATACATCATTCAAACCTCTCATAGTATCACAATGGTTCTGAAAAAATATGAACATTTCACAAAGTACAGACAAAACAGAATTTCATAAGTGTGAAGTTATCCTACTGCGTAATTGCTTAAACATGTGTCACTGACGTAGTAAAAAGATGTTTGTTTCTCTGTCAAATAATCAGATAGCTGTGTAATTCTGTATTAGAGAAATATGGTACCGATGTGTAAAGTTGTATAAACAAATACCATATTAGCTAGGGCTCCTTGTGCTTGCCAAACACATGGTACACAAAGTAAGCGTGTACCCCCCTGAGGAATAATGTAATTATATCCTCAGGTGTTACAGATTACAGCAATGGAATGAAATGTATCACGGAAAACTTTCTTTGTAATTCAAATATGTTGAAAAATAAATGGTTTAATGTGTGTCCTGTAGCGCTAAATGTGCGTCTTGCTGTAAGACAATCTCTGTGGAAGTGTCGTAGTTATTGTCCTCCGAAAGCTAAGTTCTGCAGAAGTCAATTTACTTACCTCATGATAAACGAAATTGAAATGCTTTGCGTATAGATATCTTAGTTATTACGCTTATTGCGTGATGAAGTAAGTACTGTACTGTACGTATTGTTGTGCTACAGAAAAGGCTGTCTCATTGTAGCTATACCACAAACGTTACTACTAAAACATGTTTTACTTTCCAGAAAAATTCAGAAAAACTGTGCAGATATAAAACAGATAAACTGCAAAAAAACAATGTAAATTGTGTCGCACATTAGTAGCGTCGTGATATAATCGTGTAGCTATCAAGAGGAACAATAAGAAAGTTCATAGAGAAGCTGTGGCTTTGACAAGAGAACTGCTGTAAATTTTACGTCATTTACTGTGATGTGAATCACAGGATATGCAATGTTGTTATGTTTTACGTCGTCGTGTTCCTGGAGTAATATGTCCCTAATGTCTTCCACTTTAACGTAATTACTAGCTACGGCAGCTGCGCTATGTGGCGTTACCAATAAGAAAACCTAAACAGCCTACTTACACTACTTTACATGAATATTTTCCTTTTAAAAGAAATAATTACTGGTCAGTGTCACGTGTTGGGTGACAATGATAAAACTGACTGAAATTTTTCATTTATTTTGCTGTTAAAAAAAGTGGTTGAAATGGCTCTGAGCACTATGGGACTTAACTTCTAAGGTCATAAGTCCCCTAGAACTTAGAACTACTTAAACCTAACTAATCTAAGGACATCACACACAACCATGCCCGAGGCAGGATTCGAACCTGCGACTGTAGCGGTCGCGCGGTTCCAGACTGTAGCGCCTAGAACCGCTCGGCCACCATGGCCGGCTTATTTCGCTGTTAAAAATGTTCAGATGGGAAGTCAAAATTACGAGTAGCAGGGCATTCTAGACCGACAGTCAGTAATATTTCAAATGTTTTAGGAGCAATTGAAACAAACACGGAGTCTTTGGAAACAGAAACAGGATTCTTAAAGGCCAAGTCAGAATTATGAAACACAGATGTAATGTCCATGAACACCAGCTTAGCCTCCCTGGAGATCCACGGCTCTTTCGTTGGCATGGGTATGGCGTGCATTAGGTCCTGAGTCATTGCAGCATTTGTCTCTCCATTTCTGATGCTGTAATTTTGCCTTTCTGTATTTCTCTTCTGACACTGCTGACGCCAGCGTTACGTCTTGATGCTGACCAAATTTTATCAAGAGATAAGGCATAAACACAACATTCAAAACAGACAATTCAGTCCAAAAGTACATTCCAGAAATATCAAGAGACATTGACATCTACCAGAAAGTAGGAGTGTACCAAGTAAAATGCAACATTTATGTTGGAAGGTATATGGGACAAACCAGCAGAATGTTGTGCACCTGATACAAAGAACAGCTCAGAGCATGAAAATATGGAACAAGTCACACAACTTTTGCAGATCATTTAAGAGCTGTGTAACATAAACTATGAGAGAAAAACATGAAAACAGAATAGATAATGAAAGACACCTTCCAACTTTACAAGAAAATTTTCACATGTACAAAACAAAGGTAGGAAAGAAGCTATTACTAAATGACCAAATGAATATAACTGACCACTCACAGTTTACACTGATTGATCATGTAATAGGCAGGTATCCAAATATATGGTAACAAATTCCATTTCTCTTCTGAATAAAAATACACACACACACACACATACATACACACACACACACAAAAGTAGTAGGATGATGGGAGTGTCAGCGCATTTTGTTAGAGCAGGCTGCATAGGTGAGGGACATGCATACATTCAGGGGCAAACTTGATTGATTTGTGACTCCCTAGGGTTATAAACCAATTAATCGCCAGGGGGTCATAAATCAGTGAAGTTTGCTCCTGAATGCATAGATGCCTAACACATATGCAACACACACTAACAAAACGTGCTTACACCCCCATCAGCCTACTACTCCTCTACACACGCTCAAAAGCAAAACTGAGCAAGCTGGCAACAGTTACAAAACAAATGACACTGTAGACACAAAAAAATGGCAGTTACAGTGCTACGCGTCGGAAACAGAGTGGCTACAATAAATACTGCTAGCTTTTAACCACTTTTCGATGTGAAAGAAAGCTGCTTGGCCTTAAAGCAATGAATTAGACGCTATTGTGCAAGTGCCTTTCCATTTTATTGAGAGAACGTCTGGGAGCTGTTTTAAATGTGCAGCCTATACGTGAAAACAAAAAATCGTGTAATATTTCAGCACACTCTTACAAGATGTCTTAAAAAAAGGCGAAACGCGTCTGAGTGCATACATAAAGCAAAAAAATAATGTGCAACATGCAAAACGTAGGGGCCGCCATTGTGGCCGAGCGGTTATAGGCGCTTCAGTCCGGAACCGCGCTGCTGCTATGGTCGCAGGCACGAATCCTACCTTGGGCATGGATGTGTCTGATGTCCTTAGGTTAGGTTTAAGTAGTTCTAAGTGTAGAGGACTGATGTCCTCAGATGTTAAGTTCCATAGTGCTCACAGCCATTTGAACCATTTTGAGCAAAAGGTATTTTTGTGTAAACTGTGCGATTTATACACAGCTTCTGCGAAAATCGCCATTACATGTAACTTGTTATTTTGACAATAGCACGGATCGTTCTTGGAAGGAAACTTTAGATGAAAACCTGTCCATGGAATATAACGATCTCTTAAGCAATACTTGCAGCGGGGACAACTATTATTGCTTAAAAAACCAATGAGAAAGCCAGTCGAATGTGGTGGAACCGTCATGTACTATTTCGACAGTAGCTCCCGACAACACAAGGCTTGCACGTTGATTCATGAGGGGGAAAGCCCACTACTGAAGTAGGTGACGTCATGACGAAAACCAAGCAAATGACACGAACTAAACTGCCACTAGAAAATAGCAGTGTAGAACCGACTGTCAAGTGGCTGGAAGGAGAAAAAAATTGCCGTTGAAACCTCTAAACCCAAGAAGTAGTCGCCCTAAAAAGAAATGCAGAATTAATTGATAGAAGTAGCGGCTGAAACCCAGACGCACATACTCCAAGCTTCTACCAAACTAGGAGATACCCCTGTCGATACTACCTCGCATAAGAAGCTTAATATCGCCCTATAACAGAGATCTAAATCTTTAATCTGACGAAGGGCTCGGAGCGAACCTGGATCGCAATGTTCTTTTTGTACGGCACATACAGAGAGTCCTAAATAAAAAAAGGTTGATACAGATGCAGTCATATTGCCACTGGAATGACGAGTAAAAGTCATGGTACACAGACGTAATGTCAGTGGTAATTCCATTATTTTCGTTTATATCATACACTATTTGACCAAAAGTATCCGGACATACCTGTGTATTGCGAAACTGGTTACTAGATGTCACGAGAGGTGGACCCGCCGGTATAATTGGAGGTCGAGAGTATTGTGTTGTCAGTAGTCAAGCAGTAACAGCAGAATATGTCGATCAGGAGAGCTTGTGACTTCAAACGTGGACTAATCACTGGATGTCGTCTGAGTAACAAATCCATTAGGACATTTCAGCCCTTCTAAAGATTGTCAAGTCGACTGTTGGTGACGTATTTGTGAAGTGGAAACGCGAAGGAATAACCACAGCTAAACTAAGGTCAGGTAGACCTCATGCACAGATGGACAGGGACCATCGAACATTCCGAAGGTTGGTTGTAAAATCACATGGAATCAGTAGAAGGAATGATCTACGAAATCTAAACTACTGTGAGCACTCCAGCTAGAACAACAACTGTGTGCACAGATAGTTAAAACGAATGGAGAGCAATGGTCGAGTAGATCCTCGTAAGTCACACATTTCTGTAGTCAATTCTATGTGGCACTTGAGGCGATGTAAAGTCGTCGCTGAACAGTGGATGGCTGGAAACGTGTAATTTTGAATGACGAATAACACTATGGGTTGTGACAGTCCTATGGAAGGGTTTGAGTTTGACGAATACCAGGAGAACTTTACCTGCCATCATGTGATGTGTCAACAGTAAAGTACAGAATAGGTTGTATTACGATATGGGGGCGTTCTTCGTGGTTAGGGTGTGGTCCCCTTATTGTGCGTAAGAGAACGCTAAATGCGGAAGAATGAGAATACATTTTACAACATTGTGTACTGTGTACTGCAGATGAAGATGATTATTAGCATCAGGATGACAATGCACCCTAACGTTCCTGAAGTGGCTATCGTGCCCAGAGTCCGACTTTAACCCTGTGCCACATCTTTGGCATGTGTTTAAAACGCCGAATTCGCTTCAGACCCCAGCGTTCAACATTAGTACCTTTGCTGGTTTCGGCTCTTCAGGAAGAATGAGACTCAGTGACTCAGTGAGACATCTTCGCGGGTACCGGGCGCGGTTGGGTCACCCTCTCCCCAAGGGGAGTGGCGGGTTCAGCGGCGTTCACGGCGCACGAGGCGGAGGGTCAATGTGGAGGCTGGCCGTGTGGCGTCGCCAGCTCTGCCTGTGAGTGGACATGTGGCTGCTCCTTCAGCAAGGTCCGAGCAGGCACACGGGGGGAGGGGTTTATTAGTTATTGGGAGCTCCAACGTTAGGCGGGTGATGGAGCCCCTTAGGGAAATAGCGGAAAGGTCGGGGAAGAAGGCCAGTGTTCACTCTGTCTGCTTGCCGGGGGGTCTCATCCGAGATGTGGAGGAGGCCCTACCGGCGGCGATAGAGAGCACTGGGTGCACCCGACTGCAAATTGTTGCTCATGTCGGCACCAATGACTCCTGCCGTCTGGGTTCAGAGGTCATCCTCAGTTCGTACAGGCGGTTGGCGGAGTTGGTGAAGGCGGAAAGCCTCGCTCGCGGGGTGGAATCAGAGCTAACAATTTGTAGTATCGTTCCCAGAACCGATCGCGGTCCTCTGTTTTAGAGCCGAGTGGAAGGCTTAAACCAGAGGTTCAGACGATTCTGCGGAGAGCTAGGGTGCAAATTTCTCGACCTCCGCTATCGGGTGGAGAAATGTAGGGTTCCCCTGAATAGGTCAGGCGTGCACTACACGCCGGAAGCGGCTACGAGGGTAGCGGAGTACGTGTGGAGTGCACATGGGTTTTTTTTTAGGTTAGAAAATTCCCTCCCTAGGCCCGACAAGACGCCTCCTGAGACGCGGCAAGGCAGGAGTAGGCAAAATGCAACAGAGAATAACAATATTAATGTGCTAATAGTAAACTGCAGGAGTGTCTATAGAAAGGTCCCAGAACTGCTCTCATTAATAAACGGTCACAACGCCCATATAGTACTAGGGACAGAAAGTTGGCTGAAACCACATGTAAACAGTAATGAAATCGTAAACTCAGATTGGAATGTATACCGCAGAGACAGGCTGGACAGTGAAGGGGGAGGCGTGTTTATAGCGATAAGAAGTGCAATAGTATCGAATGAAATTGACGGAGATTCAAATTGTGAAATGATTTGGGTGAAGGTCACGGTTAAAACAGGCTCAGACATGGTAATTGGATGTCTCTATAGGCCCCCAGGCTCAGCAGCTGTTGTGGCTCAGCACCTGAAGAATAATTTGGAAAATATTTCGAGTAGATTTCCCCACCATGTTATAGTTCTGGGTGGAGATTTCAATTTGCCGAATATAGACTGGGAGACTCAAACGTTCATAACGGGTGGCAGGGACAAAGAATCCAGTGAAATATTTTTAAGTGCTTTATCTGAAAACTACCTTGAGCAGTTAAACAGAGAACCGACTCGTGGCGATAACATATTAGACCTTCTGGTGACAAATAGACCCGAACTATTTGAATCAGTTAATGCAGAACAGGGAATCAGCGATCATAAAGCGGTTACTGCATCAATGATTTCAGCCGTAAATAGAAATATTAAAAAAGGTAGGAAGATTTTTCTGTTTAGCAAAAGTGACAAAAAGCAGATTTCAGAGTACTTGATGGCTCAACACAAAAGTTTTGTCTCAAGTACAGATAGCGTTGAGGATCAGTGGACAAAGTTCAAAACCATCGTACAATATTCGTTAGTTGAGTATGTGCCAAGCAAGATCGTAAGAGATGGAAAAGAGCCACCGTGGTACAACAACCGAGTTAGAAAACTGCTGCGGAAGCAAAGGGAACTTCTCAGTAAACATGAACATAGCCAAAGCCTTGCACACAAACAAAAATTACGCGAAGCGAAATGTAGTGTGAGGAGGGCTATGCGAGAGGCTTTCAATGAATTCGAAAGTAAAGTTCTATGTACTGACATGGCAGAAAATCCTAAGAAATTTTGGTCCTATGTCAAAGCGGTAGGTGGATCAAAACAAAATGTCCAGACACTCTGTGACCAAAATGGTACTGAAACAGAGGATGACAGACTAAAGGCCGAACTACTAAATGTCTTCTTCCAAAGCTGTTTCACAGAGGAAGACTGCACTGTGCATCCTTCTCTAGATTGTCGCACAGTTGACAAAATGGTAGATATCGAAATAGACGACAGAGGGATAGAGAAACAATTAAAATCGCACAAAAGAGGAAAGGCCGCTGGTCCTGATGGGATACCAGTTCGATTTTACACAGAGTACGCGAAGGAACTTGCCCCCCTTCTTGCAGCGGTGTACCGTAGGTCTCTAGAAGAGCGAAGCGTTCCAAAAGATTGGAAAAGGGCACAGGTCATCCCCGTTTTCAAGAAGGGACGTCGAACAGATGTGCAGAACTATAGACCTATATCTCTAACGTCGATCAGTTTCAGAATTTTGGAACACGTATTATGTTCGAGTATAATGTCTTTTATGGAGACTATAAATCTACTCTGTAGGAATCAGCATGGGTTTCGAAAAAGACGGTCGTGTGAAACCCAGCTCGCGCTATTCGTCCACGAGACTCAGAGGGCCTTAGACACGGGTTCATAGGTAGATGCCGTGTTTCTTGACTTCCGCAAGGCGTTTGACACAGTTCCCCACAGTCGTTTAATGAACAAAGTAAGAGCATACGGACTATCAGATCAATTGTGTGATTGGATTGAGGAGTTCCTAGAAAACAGAACGCAGCATGTTATTCTCAATGGAGAGAAGTCTTCCGAAGTAAGAGTGATTTCAGGTGTGCCGCAGGGGAGTGTCATAGGACCGTTGCTATTCACAATATACATAAATGACCTGGTGGATGACAACGGAAGTTCACTGAGGCTTTTTGCAGATGATGCTGTTGTGTATCGAGAGGTTGCAACAATGGAAAATTGTACTGAAATACAGGAGGATCTGCAGCGAATTGACGCATGGTGCATGGAATGGCAATTGAATCTCAATGTAGACAAGTGTAATGTGAAGCGAATTCATAGAAAGATAGGTTCCTTATCATTTAGCTACAAAATAGCAGGTCAGCAACTGGAAGCAGTTAATTTCATAAATTATCTGGGAGTACGCATTAGGAGTGATTTAAAATGGAATGATCATATAAAGTTGATCGTCGGTAAAGCAGATGCCAGACTGAGATTCATTGGAAGAATCCTAAGGAAATGCAATCCGACAACAAAGGAAGTAGGTTACAGTACGTTTGTTCGCCCACTGCTTGAATACTGCTCAGCAGTGTGGGATCCGCACCAGATAGGGTTGATAGAAGAGATAGAGAAGATCCAACGGAGAGCAGCGCGCTTCGTTACAGGATCATTTAGTAATCGCGAAAGCGTTACGGAGTTGATAGATAAACTCCAGTGGAAGACTGCAGGAGAGACGCTCAGTAGCTCGGTACGGGCTTTTGTTAAAGCTCCGAGAACATACCTTCACCGAAGAGTCAAGCAGTATATTGCTCCCTCCTACGTATATCTCGCGAAGAGACCATGAGGATAAAATTAGAGATATTAGAGCCCACACAGAAGCATACCGACAATCCTTCTTTCCACGTACAATACGAGACTGGAATAGAAGGGAGAACCGATAGAGGTACTCAGGGTACCCTCTGCCACACACCGTCAGGTGGCTTGCGGAGTATGGATGTAGATGTAGATGTAGAAGTATCCCCCAGCCATAAAAGAGAAGGATGGATACACGTGATATTTATGTCCCCTAACAGATGTCCTTACAATTTTGATCAGACGGTGTATATCATCCCAATGTAATTCAGAATCTGTCTTCTGAATTGTGGCAGAAATCCACCTGACGGACACTAATTTTGCAAAGGGAACAGTTAACGATCTTCTGTTCCAACTCATATTAGTAAACCGTTTTGAGTGAGAGATCACTACCCCACTTGAACACCATCACATCAGAGGACACCTCAATGCTGAGACCTTCTGCCCTCCTCGGATGTCGCTGAAGAGAAGCTCGCTCCCTAATATTCTTCCTCTATATTTTAGCTAACCTAGACACAAATAACACTCGTTTTGAGAAAGGGGTACGAGGCTGTAGAACTGCCCGGTCGTCTCTTACACGGAGAAGCAACCTGACAAGTCCTCACAATATTCGAAAACAAAAAAGAATGAAAAATAAAATAAAATATGCAAACCAAAAACCTATTTGAAGGTACCCTTTGGTCTTGAAAGTTAACTTATAGTAGTGGAAATGGACATTACACCAGACCTACATGGATTTGGGCCTAAACCGGTGATTGAACAGAACCGCCTTTCACCTCCCCCGCACTGTCCATCGGAATATGCACCTTGTCTTGGTGAGATCACTTGCCTGTATCAACGATACAGACAGCCGTACTGAAGCAACAACCATAACAGAGGAATACCTGCGGGGAGGTAGACTATCAAACGTATCTGAAGGAGGACAGCAGCCGTTTTAATTGCGGGAGTGGAAACAGTGTGGATGGTTGATATGGCCCAGTAACCTTAGCCAACATGCCTTTGCTGTATTTGTTCTGTAAACGCCTGAAAGCAGAGTCAACCAGTATCCGAAGACATTCAGCTCTACTGCATGATGTGGTGATGGCATCCTCATGAACAAAATATTCCCCTGTTAGGTTCTCCACGCAGCGACTACTCAGGAGAATTTTGTTATTAGAAAAAACACATCTATTGTTCCACAGTTTAGAGTTTGCAGTATTTAATTTTTGCTTATTTAGTCTAACAGGATTGGGGTCTTAACGCCCCCTCTTGCGTCTGATCAGGTACAACACGTACAAAAACATATCACATAACAATCACAATAATAATAATTTGCGTTAGTAATAAAAATAATAATTGGCATTAATAATAATAACAGTAACACTAATCAGCCGTCGGATATACGATATTTCCGAACCGGGGCAAAAATGTGATTGTGAGACAGAACATCAAAAATTTTAAAAATGAGATCGCTTTTTCAAAGATATGTTCAATTTGTAGCGCAAATCTTTCTGAAGAATTTGATGTATAAAACACATATGATCAAGGAAATGTAAGACATTTCATCTAGTCTTAAGTGTCCCAAAGTGCAGTGACACGCCTCTTCACATAGCATTTTACTATCATACATCACTGTATTTCTCTCTGTGGAATTCAAACGTGTATGTTTTGTAATGAAAGCCATAAAACCTACATTCTGGACGGTGGAAATTAAAATGTCCTGTGGCGCCTCTCCTGCTACCAGTCGGCCGGTTTGACATCCTACTGTCCTTAAAGAGAAAAACTGCTCATGTGATACTGGGTAGGATTATTTGCGACTGGGAGACTAAGAACACTTCAGAAAATTTGAACTCTTTAGTGCCTATTAGTTCCTATTGTGCGTCATAAAATGAAATATAGGAAACATAAAACCAGTAAAAACAAGAGACAAGCACGACCGTGCACATTTCTTCAATTCTTAGGTCAGAGCATTTTTTTCTCTCTAATCTTGCTACAGCTTTACACGGCGTGCTTTCTTTCTGCGAAAGAATCTATTACCTCTTCAAAGTTAATCAAACGTTCGCTACATGAAAAATCAAAATGGCGGTGTCTCATACTGAAAAAGCTGTTAATACGAATAATACCCAAGACTGATGTAGTTTCTCGATTTGGTTACACCTGTTTCGTCACTGTCTGCTAGATAAAACGAAACAGGCCTTTCTAACATTATAGCAGTTGTGACACTCGCTAAATAAGCGAGACTGTTTTGGCACATATGGTCATTTTCATCTACCTCATTTACATAAATAACACAACAGAATATAGTTCCTGAAGTATCAATATTAAATGTCTGTTAGGCCTACTATAAGTAAAAAGTATTATGTTAGGAAATAGTTCACATTTCGTTCATATTCACCCGTTTCTCAAGCATGAGATCGAAAGGTAGTAGTAGTAGTAGTAGTAGTAGTAGAAGTACGAAATTTTTATACAAATTTGGAATCGTCGTATTCTGCGATATAATTCGTGTGATGTCCCCATTTCTTCTCCTTCCTCATTCTGATAAACAATATTGTCACCATTAATTCTTTAACAATTCCTGCCATTGTCAAAACTTATACTCCTGTCAATTTCACTAACCCTGCCAGAATCACCGGTTTAGTTACCTGCGTTTATTCTCCGGTTAGGCATTACTATGTGTTCGTACAACGCGTTTTCCACGCTATTCCGAGAATAGAATGAAGCAGCTGCTAACTGGAACTGTGCAACTGGCCCTTAGTAGGGTAGCGATCTGAAAAAAAATTTCTGTCAAAATTTCATTTTCGTGGCTATACCCAGCAGATAGTATGTAATCTTTCTTACCTGTTTTACCGAGCGAGGTGGCGCAGTGGTTAGACACTGGACTCGCATTCGGGAGGACGACTGTTCAATCCCGCGTCCGGCCATCCTGGTTTAGGTTTTCCGTGATTTCCCTAAATCGCTCCAGGCAAATGCCGGGATGGTTCCTTTCAAAGGGCACGGCCGACTTCCTTCCCGTCCTTCCCTAATCCGATGAAACCGCTGACCTCGCTATCTGGTCTCCTTCCCCAAAAACAACCAACCAACCATCTTACCTGTTATTCCTGTTAGTCCTTTATTTCTACTCTGATAGTCTGAATCTGTAGATTTCACTGACAATTATAAGAACGCTTATCATTCGCACGTCCAGTCAACCACATAACCAAACAGCAAATGGCATTCACTAGTTCGGGCCTATGCGGCTCAGCTCGTATAACCCCATCTCCTTCTGTCTCCGGGAAAGATGTTTATTTCTAGATGCAATGGGTATTCCCCTGGCAGAGACATCACGTACACTACGCATGCATTCAAAAATCAATCTAAGATTCGTTCAGATATCAACTTAAAAAGCGTGCAAAAATGTTAAATAACAACAGGGATGTGTTTTAAAATCATATGAACAATCCACAGACCAACGTGTGCTGCATGTTAGGCGCTTTGTGAAACAATGATTTTGCTTGGCGGCCCGTGAAACTGACGCCCGGGGCAGGTACCTCGGTTTGACGCCCCTCCTCCTCCCTCTAGACTCAGGCCTGACACTAATGCTGATGATAAAATAATGGAGGAATGTTGAATGATATTGACTATACATAACAAACTCAGTAATAGTAACTTGTTTTATTAATAAAAGTTAATAATTGACAATAACAATAATAATTTTATCACTACTACTACTAATAATAATAATAAACAGTGGAGACATTAAGAATGATGTTGATTAATTTAGCACTAGTTAAGCCTTGTTCGTTGTTAGAAGAAGTGGAAGAGATAATGGGAGAGAAGAAGGTCGAAAGCAAAGTGACAGTGGCTGCTAGGAAAGAAGATAATTTCAATAGAGAACTCTGTAGATAAGTGGAAGGGAAAAGTGATGAGGGAAGGTTGACGAGAGTGAACTGCAGAAGAGATAGCTATTGTGAGAGAAGGTGGGTCGTTAGCTGTCTTTTGACGTTTGTTAGGGTTTTAATTTCTCTAATACAGTATTTTGAAGAAGAGTGTACCAAAGTCGGGTTTCTGGTTTAGAAAATAATTTGGAGGACATGACAGTGTTGTGTAGTGGTACAGAGAATATTTTACTTTGTTGAGAACGTGTATTTTTGCTGTGTTGTTCAGATAGTAGTGTAAAGGTTGAAGATAAGTTGGAAGGAGTGTAAAATTGAGAATACGATACAGCAAACATAGAACATGATAATCTCTACGATTATCTGCATCTACATCATATTCCGCAAGCCACCTAATGGCCTGTGGCGGTGGGTACTTTTTGTACCACTAACTGAGCCTTCTAACGCTGTCACATTCGCGAATATCGCGTGGGAAGAGCGACTATCGGTAAGTCTCTGTATTGACTCTAATTTCTCGAATTTTCTCCTCGTGGTCATTACGCGAGGCGTATCTGGGAGGAAGTAATATGTTGTCCGACTCTTCCGGAAAGCGCACTCTCGAAATTGCAACAGTAAATCTCTGCGCGATGCACAACGCCACTCTTATGACGTCTGCCAGTGGAGTTTGTTGAGTATTTCCGTAACAATCTCGCCCTTGCCAAACGATCCCGTGACGACACGCGCCTCTCTTCGTTGGATCTTCTCTACGTATTCTATCAGTCCTACCTGGTAGGGATCCAAGATAGATTAACAATACTCAAAAATCGGTCGAAGAAGTTTGTTATAAGTCACTTCCTTCGTGAATGAGCTACATTTCCTTAAGATTTTCCCTATGAATCTGAGTCTGACATCTGCTTTTCCCAATATTTATTTTTGTGGACATTCCACTTACGGTCGCCCTGGATAGTTACTCCCAGATATTTTATGGTAGATACTGTTTCTAGCAGTTTGTCACCAATGGTGTAGCTGTACAACAGTGGATTTCTTTCCTCTGTATGGTCAATATATTACATTTATTTATATTCAGGGTCAACTGCCAGAGCCTGCACCATTCATAAATTCTCTGGAGGTCATTCTGCAAATCGCTTCTGTCTGTAAGTAGGCTGTTTAGGTTCTTATATTGGTAACGCCGCCGCCACGTAGCGCTCTGTATGAAAATCACTGGCTGTGCTGTGTGCAGTCTGTGGCTGGTTTGCATTGCTGTCTGCTATTGTAGTGTTGGGCAGCGGCAGCTGGATGTGAACAGCGCGTAGCGTTGGGCAGTTGGAGGTGAGCCGCCAGCAGTGGTGGATGTGGGGAGAGAGATGGCGGAGTTTTGAAATTTGTAAGACTGGATGTCATGAACTGCTATATATATTATGACTTTTGATGATATTAAGGTAAATACATTGTTTGTTCTCTATCAAAATCTTTCATTTGCTAACTATCCCTATCAGTAGTTAGTGCCTTCCGTAGTTTGAATCTTTTATTTAGCTGGCAGTAGTGGCGCTCGCTTTATTGTAGTAGTTCGAGTAACCAAGCTTTTTGTGAGGTAAGCGATTCGTGAAACGTATAGGTTAATGTTAGTCAGGGCCATTTTTTTTGTAGGGATTATTGAAAGTCAAATTGCGTTGCGCTAAAAAATATTGTGTGTCAGCTTAAGCACAGTCTTGCACAATTTTTCTAAGGGGACGTTTCATGTCTTATGGCGTTGCTGTTTTGTTATAGACAATCGCATCATCTGCGAACAGCCTTAAAGAGCATCCGATGCTTTCTACTAGATCATTTATATGTATTGTAAACATTAACGGTCCTATCACCCTTTCGTAGTGTACTTCGGAAGTTTCTTTTACGTCTGTCGATTTTGTTCCGTTAAGAGAGACGTGTTGAGCTCTATCACCAGTCACAAATCTGATCCGACACTCGGTAAGCTCGTATTTTCTCATTAAACGGCAGTGATGGACGGTGTAAAATTCCTTCCTGAAGTCAAGGAACACATCAACCCGAGTGCCGTTGTCTACTGGTTTTTTTATCGGCACATAGCCAAGGAAATTGTTCGTAGGGAGTACTTACGAGTTATATGGTGTAAATAGCGTAAATCACTAATGTATCACAAGCATTCGTCATCAAGTACAGCCGACGTAATCTCTCATACTAAGGTCCTTTGAGAATAGGATTACCATGATCAAGAATGTGGGGCACTAGCGACTCTCAAGATGAGTATTTCAGATCTATCTTCATCCCTTTACGACATTAAGGGACTAAGATTGCCTGCGGTTTAGAAGTTTCAAAGCCATGTTCCGCGCCCATTCTGTAAAGGAAGTAAGTCAGCGTTGAAGTTCTGGATGACTGTGTGCAGATTTGTTGGGCTTGCGCTTAGGTATGACTCAAGATAGTCAGCATATACATGGTATTTGATCCCTTAATTCTGCAGCTAGCTTTAAGATTTTAGAAAGAGGGTCGGTTGATGTTAGATATAATGGGAATCCTGAAATGTGGTGTCGGGAAGAAAAGATCAGCACCGGGTTATCAAGAAAAGAAAAAAAATCAAACGAGGGTAAAGGACGAGTAGGTCCAATAATGAATAACAGAACGAGGATACAGGTGAGCAGCAGCGTTTTGAGAGTATTATCATACCTAAGGCAGATATACACTACTGGCCATTAGAACTACTACACCAAGAAGAAATGCAGATGGTAACTGGGTATTGGATAAATATATTATACTAGAACTGACATGTGATTACATTTTCACGCAATTTGGGTGCATAGATCCTGAAGAATCAGTACCTAGAACAACCACCTCTGGCCTTAATAACGGCCTTGAAACGCAACGCATTGAATCAAATAGAGCTTGGATGGGGTGTACAGGTAGAACTGCCCATGCAGCTTCAACACGATACCACAGTTCATCTAGAGTAGCGACTCACGTATTGTGACGAGCCAGTTGCTCGGCCACCATTGACCAGACATTTTCAATTGGTGAGAGATCTGGGGAATGTGCTGGCCAGGGCAGCAGTCGAACATTATCTGTATCCAGAAAAGCCCTACGGGACCTGCAACATGCGGTAGTGCATTATCCTGCTGAAATGTAGTGTTTCGCAGGGATCGAAGGAAGGGTAGAGCCACGGGTCGTAACACATCTGAAATGTAACGTCCACTGTTCAAAGTGCCGCCAATGCGAACAAGAGAAGATTGAGACGTGTAACGAATGTCACCCCATACCATTACGCCTGGTGATACGCCAGTATGGCGATGACGAATACACGCTTCCAATGAGCGTTCACCGTCAACAAACACGAATGAGACCATCGAGATGCTGTAAACAGAACCTGGATTCATCCGAAAAATGACGTTTTGCCATTCGTGGAACCAGGTTCGTCGTTGAGTGCGCTGTGATGCAGCGTCAAGGGTAACTGCAGCCATGGTCTCCGAGCTGATAATGGATGCAGCTGCAAACGCCGTCGAACTGTTCGTGCAGATGGTTGTTGTCTTGCAAACTTCCGCATCTGTTAACTCAGGGATCGAGACGTGGCTGCACGATCCGTTACAGCCATGCGGATAGGATGCCTGTCATCTCGACTGCTAGTGATACGAGGTCGTTGGGATCCAGTACGGCGTTCCGTATTACCCTCCTGAACCCACCGATTCCATATTCTGCTAACAGTCATTGGATCTCGGCGAACGCGAGCAGCAATGTCGCGATACGATGAACCGCAATCGGGTTAGGCTACAATACGACCTTTATCAAAGTCGGAAACGTGATGGTACCCATTTCTCCTCCTTACACGAAGCATCACAACAACGTTTCAAGACGCAACTCCGGTCAACTGCTGTTTGTGTATGAGAAATCGGTTGGAAACTTCCCTCATGTCAGCACGTTGTAGGTGTCGCCACCCTCGCCAGCCTTGTGTGAATGCTCTGAAAAGCTAATCATTTGCATATCACAGCATCTTCTTCCCGTCGGTTAAATTCCTAGTCTGCTGCACGTCGTCTTCGTGGTGTAGCAATTTTAATGGCCAGTAGTGTATCACGAACCTCCACCACAGTAGCACAAGTTTATATGCTAACTAGATCTATAGATGAAGAAGAGATAAAATAAATAATTTAGATCTTCAGAGGAGATGAATGTTTAATTGAATTAGGGGACAGTAATTTTTTAATAGGAAAAGGAAAAAGAGGAAAACTAGCAGGAGAACATGGACTGGGGAAAGGAATGGAAGGGGAAGCTACATGGCACACGCTAGCACAATTATTCTGGCGTACCGTCAAGCGCCGGCACGTCGGTCAAGAACATCAGAGCAGAGAGGGCGGTGAGACGGCGACAGCCAATAGTACGCTGCCCGACCCCTCTCTAGGGCGACAACGAGACAGCAGTGGCATCTACACGAACAGAATGTAAGCGCTGCGCCGCCTGGCCGTGGCCTAGTTGAACACTAGCCGTTCTTCGAACTCTACAGCAGTGACTTAGGAAATGTATTATTTCACTTGTATTACGAATTGTATACAGGGTGTTACAAAAAGGTACGGCCAAACTTTCAGGAAACATTCCTCACACACAAATAAAGAAAAGATCTTATGTGGACATGTATCTGGAAACGCTTAATTTCCATGTTAGAGCTAATTTTAGTTTCGTCAGTATGTATTGTACTTCCTCGATTCACCGCCAGTTGGCCCAGTTGAAGGAAGGTTAATGTTGACTTCGGTGTTTGTGTTGACATGCGACTCATTGCTCTACAGCACTAGTATCAAGCACATCAGTACGTAGCATCAACAGGTTAGTGTTCATCACGAACGTGGTTTTGCTGGTTAGTGTTCATCACGAACGTGGTTTTGCAGTCAGTACAATGTTTACAAATGCGGAGTTGGCAGATGCTCATTTGATGTATGGATTGGCACGGGGCAAGAGCCGTGGCGCGGTACGTTTGTATCGAGACAGATTTCCAGAACGAAGGTGTCCCGACAGGAAAACGTTCGAAGCAATTGATCGGCGTCTTAGGGAGCATGGAACATTCCAGCCTATGACTCGCGACTGGGGAAGACCTAGAACGACGAGGACACCTGCAATGGACGAGGCAATTCTTCGTGCAGTTGACGATAACCCTAATGTCAGCGTCAGAAAAGTTTCTGCAGTACAAGGCAACGTTGACCACGTCACTGTATGGAGAGTCTTACGAGAGAACCAGTTGTTTCCGTACTATGTACAGCGTGTGCAGGCACTATCAGCAGCTGATTGGCCTCCAAGGGTATACTTCTGTGAATGGTTCATCCAACAATGTGTCAATCCTCATTTCAGTGCAAATGTTCTCTTTACGGATGAGGCTTCATTCCAACGTGATCAAAGTGTAAATTTTCACAATCAACATGTGTTGGCTGACGAGAATCCGCACGCAATTGTGCAATCACGTCATCAACACAGATTTTCTAGGAACGTTTGGGCAGGCATTGTTGGTGATGTCTTGATTGGGCCCCACGTTCTTCCACCTACGCTCAATGGAGCACGTTATCATGATTTCATACGGGATACTCTACCTGTGCTTTTAACACATGTGCCTTTACAAGTACGACACAACATGTGGTTCATGCACGATGGAGCTCCTGCACATTTCAGTCGAAGTGTTCGTACGCTTCTCAACAACAGATTCGGTGACCGATGGATTGGTAGAGGCGGACCAATTCCATGGCCTCCACGCTCTCCTGAACTCAAACCTCTTGACTTTCATTTATGGGGGCACTTGAAAGCTCTTGTCTACGCAACCCCGGTACCAAATGTAGAGACTCTTCGTGCTCGTATTGTGGACGGCTGCGATACAATACGCCATTCTCCAGGGGTACATCAGTGCATCAGGAATTCCATGCGACAGAGTGTGGATGCATGTATCCTCGCTAACGGAGGACATTTGGAACATTTCCTGCAACAAAGTGTTTGAAGTCACGCTGGTACGTTCTGTTGCTGTGTGTTTCCATTCCATGATTAATGTGATGTGAAGAGAAGTAATAAAATGAGCTCTAACATGGAAAGTAACCGTTTCCGGACGCATGTCCACATAACATATTTTATTTCTTTGTGTGTGAGGAATATTTCCTGAAAGTTAGGCCGTATCTTTTTGTAACACCCTGTATACTGAAGAGCTTGCTTATGTTTGTCTGTCACCCATTACGTGCGACACGTCTGTATCTCACAAAGTTAAGTATTGTAATCATTTTCTTATCTAATAAACTCCATTAAACGATTTGTTTGAATTGTTGTTTAGCTTTCCAAGAAAGCAGGTTTCAAATGATTAAAACGGCTCTGAGCACTATGGACTTAACTTCTCAGGTCATCAGTCCCCTAGAACTTAGAACTACTTAAACCTAACTAACGTAACGACATCACACACATCCATGCCCGAGGCAGGATTCGAACCTGCGACCCTAGTGGTGGCGCGGTGCCAGACTGAAGCGTCTAGAACCGCTCAACCATACCAGCCAGCAAAGCAGGTTTCCTTGGCACCCCATTTTTGAAGAATAGGCAGGACACAACAACAATTTAATGATTTTCTAAAATGGTTCAAATGGCTCTGAGCACTATGGGACTCAACATCTGAGGTCATCAGTCCCCTAGAGCTTAGAACTACTTAAACCTAACTAACATAAGGACACCACACACATCCATGCCCGAGGCAGGATTCGAACATGCGACCATAGCAGTCACGCGGTTCCGGACTGAAGTGCCTAGAACCGCACAGCCACGGCGGTCGGCAATAATTTTCTAACCCTTGCTTTAAGAATAGTGAAAGATTATTGTATAAATGGAAGGGCTCTGAAGACATTGGAATATTTCAAACATATTGTATAATGGTAAGACAGATATATTGAAACCGGACTTTAAACAACAAAACATTTCTAGAGGTGGACGTCAACTATGACTATATTTATCTGGAGGTTAAAACTAAAGAAACTGCAGAAAAGGTAGGATATTAACGAGATGAGAATTGGACTAACTTGAAAGAACCTAAGCTTGTTGCGCATTTCAAAGGAAGCGTAGACAATATTTGACTGAAACAATGAGATGAATATAACTGGAGACGATTGGGTAGCTTTCGTAGATGAAATAGTGAAGGTGGTCGAAGATGAAATAGGCAAATAGAGAAGGTGTAAGAGAAAGCCTAGGATAATAGGTTACTGACTTAGATGCCTCCCTTTAGCAACAGCCTCTATCATAAGATATTATCAATCCACTACATTGCCAAATATGCGCATCAGAAGCAGCGTTACTCAAGTGAAGGATAATTCTACTCATCTTTCTTGGGTGTTGTCTCAATGGGACAAGTTTTCTTTCTTAGTTTGCGCTCCAAATCAGCATCTCATAGTCATTTCCCGTTTATGTTTTTCCTTTTTCGTACATTGTACATCCGTTTTATGTTACTAGGAATTAGACGTAAGTTGCTAATATTAGCCATTTTTATTCCATGCAGTATCGTTCCTCTGTAGCAGGAGTGTCTAGGGATGGAGCGTAGAGTACTGCACATATCGTCCACAAAAAGCGAAATTGTCCCCAGGCTTACGTATAACGCATAGTACTTACATGATGAGCTAACAGTAAGACTGAAACTTCAATATTATACTTATTTGCTTTCTTTTACACATTTAGAGAGTAATTAGTTAGGTTTAAGTAGTTCTAAGTTCTAGGGGACTGATGACCTCAGAAGTTAAGTCCCATAGTGCTCAGAGCCATTTGAACGGTACTGAAATACCCAAAGGAATAGGTACTTTTTATAGGAAAGTATCAATAAGGTTTAACGCCAATTATCATACCAGAAAGAGCATCTTTATGTATTGAAAATATTGAGACATAATGTGGTAAATAATATCGTAGAACTAATTTGTGTGATTGTACTGCCATGTATGTATGAGACAGGTGCCAGATAAATTCGGTAGTGTGGGAGTCCGCTGCAAGTGAGTTCGTTGAATGTATATACATTTCGAGCAATTTTCCCTTTCAGGTATGTTTTTTAAATGGGAGTCTGAGTTAATGCCTCCAAGTTATACAGATCTCCAGGCTATTGTCACAGTAGTAGACATAGTGCCTATGTCACATAGAATCTGTACGCACGATTAATAATTTAGTTGCCAAAACTGAACTAAGGTACAAATATGGAGCTAAAAAGGAAAAACTGAAGAATTTCATCACCAAAAGTATATCAAATTATGTCGCATCAGTAATTTGCTGCATATTATAGTTCAGAATTCTGTGTTTTTCCTGACATTTTCACCATGGTGCACAGGAAGACTTTTCGGAACACTAGCGCGGGATAATTGATTAAAACAAAGATTCGGCAATCCGATCAAATGCAAGTACAATTAAGAAATAAAAGTGGCCACTTTTTATTTTGCCATAGGAGGAAAGCGACACGTGAGCCGTGACACGTGTCGCGAACAAGCGAAATGCTTTTGCATTTATCTCTACGAAGCCTTAAGCCCTGTTATTTCCAGATATCGAATACAAACTGTTAAAATTAAAATGAAAAGAGTGTATAAAATCCACGGTATTTTCGATCGGGATCCGTCTGTACTAGTGATGTAACAACATCAAAAGCTGCATAGAGCATGTGAGAAGGCTTACACCACCCGATGGTCACGTGACTTTTACAGGCGATGTATGTTGCCGAAAAAGTTGCGTTCTGTATATCTGAATGGTCACTGCATTGCTGTTCTTACTCTATGGCAGTGCCAATGGGCAATTTTAAAATACGTTACTGTGGTCGCCTGTAGCCTCGGACCCGGATGGTTTCCCGGAAAACCGTCATCACATACAGCACTGTGGATGCTGAATTGACTTGCAACTGGTGCCTTTCGCACTGGTACTGTGAACAGCCTATTCGTAGAAAATGTCGTCCCTCCCCTACATATCAGCCACCAAAACTGCTATTCAGCTACGTAATACACATTTGCTGCTCTTCTGAGCGCACGAACTATGGTCTGGTATCACTATCGAATGCAGCGTTATTTCGCCCCGATCTCAAAATACTATGACACATACCATACAGCGTAGTTCATTTAAACGTTTCAATTTTCTTACTATGCGATGCCGTATGTGTGGAACTGCGTTATCCGCAAATAGCGTTAGGGATCTCTCGACTTTACGTGTCAGTTCATTTGTATAAATCGTGAATAGCTCTGGCCTTAATCTGTATTTGCTACGACATAATGAGAACTTCTTAGCAAATAAAAAAAAAAAAGAAACAAACAGAACGTCCTTCTTAGTGGAGTGTTAGAAGGGAAGTTAATGTCGAGTTAGTTAGTATTTAGTGTAAGGGCACTGATGACTTCGTAGTTTAGTGACCTAAAACACCAAACACTAATTAAGTCGACTACACTTACTTTTGTGACTTTGTTTCTCTACTAAGAAAGATGAACTGAGTTCTGTTTACTATCAAGGGAAATTTCCCATCGCACCCCCTGCCCCCTCCCCCCTCCCCCCACACCCCCACCCCTCGGATTAAGTGGTGAGAGGGCCCAGTGGACAGCCCGCTAAAAACTGAACACAGATCAAGATTGATAACGGGAAGAAGGTGTACTGGATTGTAAAAAGCAGTCGGGAACAATAATGGTGTTGTGGTTAAGCGGTTACGGTGTTCGGTTATGAAGTGGGAGGGCCGTGTACAAACCACACTCGTGCCATTTTTTTCACTGTTCGCTTTATTTAAATTAGTGTCTGCTTCATGGCGTAACGTCCGGTTGCAATAGCGAGGAGTAAGGTAGGTAAGGTACCTATAATGACAGTCGATTCTGCATGACTACTGTATTAGCAACCGAAACGAAGTGGCTTTCGAATGGAAACCGTAAACGTTTGACGTCAAGGCGACAAGTCAACCGAATGCTCCATCGGAAAACACGTCTGCTGTGTCGTACACGACACTAGTGACAATACGTGTGTCATATGAAAGGTATCTTTTATCGACGCACGAAATTTGTACGACTGGTAACTGAGTGAGATATAGGTGTTCGTATGAATGTGAATGTGATCACTCCCAAGGAAATGATGGAAACATAATAGTTTGTCACATTAGCTGCAAGAAATGAAATCAACAGTTTCACAACCATACAGTTTCTCTGTGCGATGCCAAAACATATGTTTTCAATGTTTTTGAAGTTGCGCTCCGTTTTGGAGCGTTTTTTCTTTTGTTGTAACATAGTTCACTCATACAACATGACTCACAGTCTATAACAAATGGATAGTAGGACAACTGCCAAGACTACAGAAAGAGAACAAACATTTTAATGACCGGACGGACAGTTCACGACGTTATGGAAAAAAAAAGTGGCACAAGGAAGTTTGGATCACGGTGCGTCTGCATGGTAGTCCATCACCAACACCAATAACCCACATCTTTATTGCACTTGTTTGTCTTGGATTGTTCTCAGTTTCTATTTTGCTTTTTTCTCACAGTTCAGTAGACCTCCTTCTTCCTGTTTTAATGTTTGATCTGTGTTCAGTATTTGCCGGGTATCCACTGGGCCATCTTACCACTAAATCTGAGAGGGTAGTAATGGGTTGCTCTTGTAAGAAGTCTTTATCCAAGTCTCGCACCGGTTTTGATATTCCGCGGAGCTGTGTCGAAGTCTCCTCGAAGTCAATAAACACTCAAATAGGAATTCATAGCGTTAAGAGAAAGATAGATAGCATGACATAATACAGTCTCCTTACAGATGACTGTCTGATTCAAAGCAATGGACAGCAAGAACACAACATTCTGAGCTCGCTGTAACATAATTAAGTAAAAACGAATTTGTAACGTATCACGTTCTCAAATCGAATTAAAATGTTTAAATGACTTCTCCTAGCCACGTACTGATTCCTAAACGCCTATAGAAAGTACAGAAAATGTCTGATTATGAGTTTTTAATAGCTATGAAAGTACTCATGGGGTTAAAACGCAAAACGTGGAGAGCGTGCAATAGACAATAATACGGAGGTGAACTTTCCGTACTTCAGTTAGTAAGTTGTGTAACAGTAAGAAAGTGAACTACACAGGCACCAATTATGTATTACGTGGGCACAATGTTTTTGTTTTAAAACTCAAACTTATTTTCATAGCTATTAATAATTAACAATAACAAATTTTCAGGTCTATTTTTAAATGATTCAAAATCTGTATGAGACCAGCAGAAATTGTTTTATACTTTTTATTGCTGTTTAAAAAAGTAGTATATTAAAAATTTATTTTTATATAAATAATTATTTTCTGCTTTTCTGTCTTGTGTGTGTGAATTTCTTAGTCAATTTAAAACATTTTGATGAGATTCAAACAAAGGGCTGTGGGTAAATTTTTTGGCTTATTTCATCTGACCGCCAATGTATTGGCTCCTACTACATATATCTCGTGAAGATACTGTGAAGGTTAGAGATTCGACTTCTGGTCAGGCGACTACAGGATTATAAACACAAAATCAAATAGGGGTAATGCAGGAGTAGGTTTAATAATGATAGGAAAATAGGAATGCGGGTAAGCTACTACAAACAGCATAGTGAACGCATTATTGTGGCCAAGATAGATACGAAGCCCACACCTACTACAGTAGTACAAGTTTATATGCCAACTAGCTCTGCAGATGACGAAGAAATTGAAGAAATGTATGATGAAATAAAAGAAATTATTCAGATAGTGAAGGGTGATGAAAATTTAATAGTCATGGGTGACTGGAATTCGGCAGTAGGAAAAGGGAGAGAAGGAAATGTAGAAGGTGAATATGGATTGGGGCTAAGAAATGAAAGAGGAACCCGCCTGGTAGAATTTTGCACAGAGCACAACTTAATCATAGCTAATACTTGGTTTAAGAATCATGAAAGAAGGTTGTATACATGGAAGAACCCTGGAGATACTGAAAGGTATCAGATAGATTATATAATGGTAAGACAGAGATTTAGGAACCAGGTTTTAAATTGCAAGACATTCCCAGGCACAGATGTGGACTCTGATCACAATCTATTGGTTATGACCTATAGATTAAAACTGAAGAAACTGCAAAAGCAATGGTCTCCAAGCTCATAATGCATGCTGCTGCAAACGTCGTCGAACTGTTCGTGCAGATGGTTGTTGTCTTGCAAACGTCCGCATCTGTTGACTCATGGATCGAGACGTGGCTGTACGCTCCGTTACAGCCATGCAGATAAGATGCCTGTCATCTCCACTGCTAGTGATACAAGGCCGTTGGGATCCAGCACGGCGTTCCGTATTACCCTCCTGAACCCACCGATTCCATATTCTGCTAACAGTCATTGGATCTCGACGAACGCGAGCAGCAATGTCGCGATACGATAAACCGCAATCGGGTTAGGCTACAATACGACCTTTATCAAAGTCGGAAACGTGATGGTACCCATTTCTCCTCCTTACACGAAGCATCACAACAACGTTTCAAGACGCAACTCCGGTCAACTGCTGTTTGTGTATGAGAAATCGGTTGGAAACTTCCCTCATGTCAGCACGTTGTAGGTGTCGCCACCGGCGCCAACCTTGTGTGAATGCTCTGAAAAGCTAATCATTTGCATATCACATCATCTTCTTCCTGTCGGTTAAATTTCTAGTTTGTTGCACGTCGTCTTCGTGGTGTAGCAATTTTAATGGCCAGTAGTGTAATACGAACCTCCACCACAGTAGCACAAGTTTATATGCTAACTAGATCTATAGATGAAGAAGAGATAAATTAAATTATTTAGATCTTCAGAGGAGATGAATGTTAGATTGTATTAGGGGACAGCAATTTTTTAATAGGAAAAGGAAGAAGAGGAAAACTAGAAGGAGAACATGGACTGGGGAAAGGAATGGAAGGGGAAGCTACCTGGCACACGCTAGCACAATTATTCTGGCGTACCGTCAAGCGCCGGCACGTCGGTCAAGAACATCAGAGCAGAGAGGGCGGTGAAACGGCGGCAGCCAAAAGTACGCTGCCCGACCCCTCTCTAGGGCGACAACGAGACAGCAGCGGCATCTACACGAACAGAATGTAAGCGCTGTGCGGCCTGGCCGTGGCCCAGTTGAACACTAGCCGTTCTTCGAACTCTACAGCAGTGACTTAGGAAATGTATTATTTCACTTGTATTACGAATTGTATACAGGGTGTTACAAAAAGGTAGGGCCAAACGTTCAGGAAACATTCCTCACACACAAATAAAGAAAAGATCTTATGTGGACATTTATCTGGAAACGCTTAATTTCCATGTTAGAGCTAATTTTAGTTTCGTCAGTATGTATTGTACTTCCTCGATTCACCGCCAGTTGGCCCAGTTGAAGGAAGGTTAATGTTGACTTCGGTGTTTGTGTTGACATGCGACTCATTGCTCTACAGCACTAGTATCAAGCACATCAGTACGTAGCATCAACAGGTTAGTGTTCATCACGAACGTGGTTTTGCAGGTTAGTGTTTATCACGAACGTGGTTTTGCAGTCAGTACAATGTTTACAAATGCGGAGTTGGCTGATGCTCATTTGATGTATGGATTGGCACGGGGCAAGAGCCGTGGCGCGGTACGTTTGTATCGAGACAGATTTCCAGAACGAAGGTGTCCCGACAGGAAAACGTTCGAAGCAATTGATCGGCGTCTTAGGGAGCACGGAACATTCCAGCCTATGACTCGCGACTGGGGAAGACCTAGAACGACGAGGACACCTGCAATGGACGAGGCAATTCTTCGTGCAGTTGACGATAACCCTAATGTCAGCGTCAGAAAAGTTTCTGCAGTACAAGGCAACGTTGACCACGTCACTGTATGGAGAGTCTTACGAGAGAACCAGTTGTTTCCGTACTATGTACAGCGTGTGCAGGCACTATCAGCAGCTGATTGGCCTGCAAGGGTACACTTCTGTGAATGGTTCATCCAACAATGTGTCAATCCTTATTTCAGTGCAAATGTTCTCTTTACTGATGAGGCTTCATTCCAACGTGATCAAAGTGTAAATTTTCACAATCAACATGTGTGGGCTGACGAGAATCCGCACGCAATTGTGCAATCACGTCATCAACACAGATTTTCTGAGAACGTTTGGGCAGGCATTGTTGGTGATGTCTTGACTGGGCCCCACGTTCTTCCACCTACGCTCAATGGAGCACGTTATCATGATTTCATACGGGATACTCTACCTGTGCTTTTAACACATGTGCCTTTACAAGTACGACACAACATGTGGTTCATGCACGATGGAGCTCCTGCACATTTCAGTCGAAGTGTTCGTACGCTTCTCAACAACAGATTCGGTGACCGATGGATTGGTAGAGGCGGACCAATTCCATGGCCTCCACGCTCTCCTGAACTCAAACCTCTTGACTTTCATTTATGGGGGCACTTGAAAGCTCTTGTCTACGCAACCCCGGTACCAAATGTAGAGACTCTTCGTGCTCGTATTGTGGACGGCTGCGATACAATACGCCATTCTCCAGGGGTACATCAGTGCATCAGGAATTCCATGCGACAGAGTGTGGATGCATGTATCCTCGCTAACGGAGGACATTTGGAACATTTCCTGCAACAAAGTGTTTGAAGTCACGCTGGTACGTTCTGTTGCTGTGTGTTTCCATTCCATGATTAATGTGATTTGAAGAGAAGTAATAAAATGAGCTCTAACATGGAAAGTAACCGTTTCCGGACGCATGTCCACATAACATATTTTATTTCTTTGTGTGTGAGGAATATTTCCTGAAAGTTAGGCCGTATCTTTTTGTAACACCCTGTATACTGAAGAGCTTGCTTATGTTTGTCTGTCACCCATTACGTGCGACACGTCTGTATCTCACAAAGTTAAGTATTGTAATCATTTTCTTATCTAATAAACTCCATTAAACGATTTGTTTGAATTGTTGTTTAGCTTTCCAAGAAAGCAGGTTTCAAATGATTAAAACGGCTCTGAGCACTATGGACTTAACTTCTCAGGTCATCAGTCCCCTAGAACTTAGAACTACTTAAACCTAACTAACGTAACGACATCACACACATCCATGCCCGAGGCAGGATTCGAACCTGCGACCCTAGTGGTGGCGCGGTGCCAGACTGAAGCGTCTAGAACCGCTCAGCCATACCAGCGAGCAAAGCAGGTTTCCTTGGCACCCCATTTTTGAAGAATAGGCAGTACACAACAACAATTTAATGATTTTCTAAAATGGTTCAAATGGCTCTGAACACTATGGGACTCAACATCTGAGGTCATCAGTCCCCTAGAGCTTAGAACTACTTAAACCTAACTAACATAAGGACACCACACACATCCATGCCCGAGGCAGGATTCGAACATGCGACCGTAGCAGTCATGCGGTTCCGGACTGAAGTGCCTAGAACTGCACGGCCACCGCGGTCGGCAATAATTTTCTAACCCTTGCTTTAAGAATAGTGAAAGATTATTGTATAAATGGAAGGGCGCTGGAGACATTGGAATATTTCAAACATATTGTATAATGGTAAGACAGATATATTGAAACCGGACTTTAAACAGGAAAACATTTCTAGAG
The DNA here is from genome assembly GCF_023897955.1 of Schistocerca gregaria. NCBI lineage: Eukaryota > Metazoa > Arthropoda > Insecta > Orthoptera > Acrididae > Schistocerca > Schistocerca gregaria. The sequence goes on from NC_064923.1 coordinate 421,181,826, forward strand.
GCGGACGTCAACTATGACTATATTTATCTGGAGATATAAACTAAAGAAACTGCAGAAAAGGTAGGAAATTAACGAGTTGAGACTTGGACTAACTTGAAAGAACCTAAGCTTGTTGCGCATTTCAAAGGAAGCGTTAGACAACATTTGACTGAAACAATGAGATGAATATAACTGGAGACGATTGGGTAGCTTTGGTAGATGAAATAGTGAAGGTGGTCAAAGATGAAATAGGCAAATAGAGAAGGTGTAAGAGAAAGCCTAGGATAATAGGTTACTGACTTAGATCTCTCCCTTTAGCAACAGCCTCTATCATAAGATATTATCAATCCACTACATTGCCAAATATGCGCATCAGAAGCAGCGTTACTCAAATGGAGCATAATTCTACTCATCTTTCTTGGGTGTTGTCTCAATGGGACAAGTTTTCTTTCTTAGTCTGCGCTCCAAATCAGCATCTCATAGTCATTTCCCGTTTATGTTTTTCCTTTTTCGTACATTGTACATCCGTTTTATGTTACTAGGAATTAGACGTAAGTTGCTAATATTAGCCATTTTTATTCCATGCAGTATCGTTCCTCTGTAGCAGGAGTGTCTAGGGATGGAGCGTAGAGTACTGCACATATCGTCCACAAAAAGCGAAATTGTCCCCAGGCTTACGTATAACGCATAGTACTTACATGATGAGCTAACAGTAAGACTGAAACTTCAATATTATACTTATTTGCTTTCTTTTACACATTTAGAGAGTAATTAGTTAGGTTTAAGTAGTTCTAAGTTCTAGGGGACTGATGACCTCAGAAGTTAAGTCCCATAGTGCTCAGAGCCATTTGAACGGTACTGAAATACCCAAAGGAATAGGTACTTTTTATAGGAAAGTATCAATAAGGTTTAACGCCAATTATCATACCAGAAAGAGCATCTTTATGTATTGAAAATATTGAGACATAATGTGGTAAATAATATCGTAGAACTAATTTGTGTGATTGTACTGCCATGTATGTATGAGACAGGTGCCAGATAAATTCGGTAGTGTGGGAGTCCGCTGCAAGTGAGTTCGTTGAATGTATATACATTTCGAGCAATTTTCCCTTTCAGGTATGTTTTTTAAATGGGAGTCTGAGTTAATGCCTCCAAGTTATACAGATCTCCAGGCTATTGTCACAGTAGTAGACATAGTGCCTATGTCACATAGAATCTGTACGCACGATTAATAATTTAGTTGCCAAAACTGAACTAAGGTACAAATATGGAGCTAAAAAGGAAAAACTGAAGAATTTCATCACCAAAAGTATATCAAATTATGTCGCATCAGTAATTTGCTGCATATTATAGTTCAGAATTCTGTGTTTTTCCTGACATTTTCACCATGGTGCACAGGAAGACTTTTCGGAACACTAGCGCGGGATAATTGATTAAAACAAAGATTCGGCAATCCGATCAAATGCAAGTACAATTAAGAAATAAAAGTGGCCACTTTTTATTTTGCCATAGGAGGAAAGCGACACGTGAGCCGTGACACGTGTCGCGAACAAGCGAAATGCTTTTGCATTTATCTCTACGAAGCCTTAAGCCCTGTTATTTCCAGATATCGAATACAAACTGTTAAAATTAAAATGAAAAGAGTGTATAAAATCCACGGTATTTTCGATCGGGATCCGTCTGTACTAGTGATGTAACAACATCAAAAGCTGCATAGAGCATGTGAGAAGGCTTACACCACCCGATGGTCACGTGACTTTTACAGGCGATGTATGTTGCCGAAAAAGTTGCGTTCTGTATATCTGAATGGTCACTGCATTGCTGTTCTTACTCTATGGCAGTGCCAATGGGCAATTTTAAAATACGTTACTGTGGTCGCCTGTAGCCTCGGACCCGGATGGTTTCCCGGAAAACCGTCATCACATACAGCACTGTGGATGCTGAATTGACTTGCAACTGGTGCCTTTCGCACTGGTACTGTGAACAGCCTATTCGTAGAAAATGTCGTCCCTCCCCTACATATCAGCCACCAAAACTGCTATTCAGCTACGTAATACACATTTGCTGCTCTTCTGAGCGCACGAACTATGGTCTGGTATCACTATCGAATGCAGCGTTATTTCGCCCCGATCTCAAAATACTATGACACATACCATACAGCGTAGTTCATTTAAACGTTTCAATTTTCTTACTATGCGATGCCGTATGTGTGGAACTGCGTTATCCGCAAATAGCGTTAGGGATCTCTCGACTTTACGTGTCAGTTCATTTGTATAAATCGTGAATAGCTCTGGCCTTAATCTGTATTTGCTACGACATAATGAGAACTTCTTAGCAAATAAAAAAAAAAAAGAAACAAACAGAACGTCCTTCTTAGTGGAGTGTTAGAAGGGAAGTTAATGTCGAGTTAGTTAGTATTTAGTGTAAGGGCACTGATGACTTCGTAGTTTAGTGACCTAAAACACCAAACACTAATTAAGTCGACTACACTTACTTTTGTGACTTTGTTTCTCTACTAAGAAAGATGAACTGAGTTCTGTTTACTATCAAGGGAAATTTCCCATCGCACCCCCTGCCCCCTCCCCCCTCCCCCCACACCCCCACCCCTCGGATTAAGTGGTGAGAGGGCCCAGTGGACAGCCCGCTAAAAACTGAACACAGATCAAGATTGATAACGGGAAGAAGGTGTACTGGATTGTAAAAAGCAGTCGGGAACAATAATGGTGTTGTGGTTAAGCGGTTACGGTGTTCGGTTATGAAGTGGGAGGGCCGTGTACAAACCACACTCGTGCCATTTTTTTCACTGTTCGCTTTATTTAAATTAGTGTCTGCTTCATGGCGTAACGTCCGGTTGCAATAGCGAGGAGTAAGGTAGGTAAGGTACCTATAATGACAGTCGATTCTGCATGACTACTGTATTAGCAACCGAAACGAAGTGGCTTTCGAATGGAAACCGTAAACGTTTGACGTCAAGGCGACAAGTCAACCGAATGCTCCATCGGAAAACACGTCTGCTGTGTCGTACACGACACTAGTGACAATACGTGTGTCATATGAAAGGTATCTTTTATCGACGCACGAAATTTGTACGACTGGTAACTGAGTGAGATATAGGTGTTCGTATGAATGTGAATGTGATCACTCCCAAGGAAATGATGGAAACATAATAGTTTGTCACATTAGCTGCAAGAAATGAAATCAACAGTTTCACAACCATACAGTTTCTCTGTGCGATGCCAAAACATATGTTTTCAATGTTTTTGAAGTTGCGCTCCGTTTTGGAGCGTTTTTTCTTTTGTTGTAACATAGTTCACTCATACAACATGACTCACAGTCTATAACAAATGGATAGTAGGACAACTGCCAAGACTACAGAAAGAGAACAAACATTTTAATGACCGGACGGACAGTTCACGACGTTATACACTAGATCGCGTGTTCAAGGAAGTTTGGATCACGGTGCGTCTGCATGGTAGTCCATCACCAACACCAATAACCCACATCTTTATTGCACTTGTTTGTCTTGGATTGTTCTCAGTTTCTATTTTGCTTTTTTCTCACAGTTCAGTAGACCTCCTTCTTCCTGTTTTAATGTTTGATCTGTGTTCAGTATTTGCCGGGTATCCACTGGGCCATCTTACCACTAAATCTGAGAGGGTAGTAATGGGTTGCTCTTGTAAGAAGTCTTTATCCAAGTCTCGCACCGGTTTTGATATTCCGCGGAGCTGTGTCGAAGTCTCCTCGAAGTCAATAAACACTCAAATAGGAATTCATAGCGTTAAGAGAAAGATAGATAGCATGACATAATACAGTCTCCTTACAGATGACTGTCTGATTCAAAGCAATGGACAGCAAGAACACAACATTCTGAGCTCGCTGTAACATAATTAAGTAAAAACGAATTTGTAACGTATCACGTTCTCAAATCGAATTAAAATGTTTAAATGACTTCTCCTAGCCACGTACTGATTCCTAAACGCCTATAGAAAGTACAGAAAATGTCTGATTATGAGTTTTTAATAGCTATGAAAGTACTCATGGGGTTAAAACGCAAAACGTGGAGAGCGTGCAATAGACAATAATACGGAGGTGAACTTTCCGTACTTCAGTTAGTAAGTTGTGTAACAGTAAGAAAGTGAACTACACAGGCACCAATTATGTATTACGTGGGCACAATGTTTTTGTTTTAAAACTCAAACTTATTTTCATAGCTATTAATAATTAACAATAACAAATTTTCAGGTCTATTTTTAAATGATTCAAAATCTGTATGAGACCAGCAGAAATTGTTTTATACTTTTTATTGCTGTTTAAAAAAGTAGTATATTAAAAATTTATTTTTATATAAATAATTATTTTCTGCTTTTCTGTCTTGTGTGTGTGAATTTCTTAGTCAATTTAAAACATTTTGATGAGATTCAAACAAAGGGCTGTGGGTAAATTTTTTGGCTTATTTCATCTGACCGCCAATGTATTGGCTCCTACTACATATATCTCGTGAAGATACTGTGAAGGTTAGAGATTCGACTTCTGGTCAGGCGACTACAGGATTATAAACACAAAATCAAATAGGGGTAATGCAGGAGTAGGTTTAATAATGATAGGAAAATAGGAATGCGGGTAAGCTACTACAAACAGCATAGTGAACGCATTATTGTGGCCAAGATAGATACGAAGCCCACACCTACTACAGTAGTACAAGTTTATATGCCAACTAGCTCTGCAGATGACGAAGAAATTGAAGAAATGTATGATGAAATAAAAGAAATTATTCAGATAGTGAAGGGTGATGAAAATTTAATAGTCATGGGTGACTGGAATTCGGCAGTAGGAAAAGGGAGAGAAGGAAATGTAGAAGGTGAATATGGATTGGGGCTAAGAAATGAAAGAGGAACCCGCCTGGTAGAATTTTGCACAGAGCACAACTTAATCATAGCTAATACTTGGTTTAAGAATCATGAAAGAAGGTTGTATACATGGAAGAACCCTGGAGATACTGAAAGGTATCAGATAGATTATATAATGGTAAGACAGAGATTTAGGAACCAGGTTTTAAATTGCAAGACATTCCCAGGCACAGATGTGGACTCTGATCACAATCTATTGGTTATGACCTATAGATTAAAACTGAAGAAACTGCAAAAGCAATGGTCTCCAAGCTCATAATGCATGCTGCTGCAAACGTCGTCGAACTGTTCGTGCAGGTGGTTGTTGTCTTGCAAACGTCCGCATCTGTTGACTCATGGATCGAGACGTGGCTGTACGCTCCGTTACAGCCATGCAGATAAGATGCCTGTCATCTCCACTGCTAGTGATACAAGGCCGTTGGGATCCAGCACGGCGTTCCGTATTACCCTCCTGAACCCACCGATTCCATATTCTGCTAACAGTCATTGGATCTCGACGAACGCGAGCAGCAATGTCGCGATACGATAAACCGCAATCGGGTTAGGCTACAATACGACCTTTATCAAAGTCGGAAACGTGATGGTACCCATTTCTCCTCCTTACACGAAGCATCACAACAACGTTTCAAGACGCAACTCCGGTCAACTGCTGTTTGTGTATGAGAAATCGGTTGGAAACTTCCCTCATGTCAGCACGTTGTAGGTGTCGCCACCGGCGCCAACCTTGTGTGAATGCTCTGAAAAGCTAATCATTTGCATATCACATCATCTTCTTCCTGTCGGTTAAATTTCTAGTTTGTTGCACGTCGTCTTCGTGGTGTAGCAATTTTAATGGCCAGTAGTGTAATACGAACCTCCACCACAGTAGCACAAGTTTATATGCTAACTAGATCTATAGATGAAGAAGAGATAAATTAAATTATTTAGATCTTCAGAGGAGATGAATGTTAGATTGTATTAGGGGACAGCAATTTTTTAATAGGAAAAGGAAGAAGAGGAAAACTAGAAGGAGAACATGGACTGGGGAAAGGAATGGAAGGGGAAGCTACCTGGCACACGCTAGCACAATTATTCTGGCGTACCGTCAAGCGCCGGCACGTCGGTCAAGAACATCAGAGCAGAGAGGGCGGTGAAACGGCGGCAGCCAAAAGTACGCTGCCCGACCCCTCTCTAGGGCGACAACGAGACAGCAGCGGCATCTACACGAACAGAATGTAAGCGCTGTGCGGCCTGGCCGTGGCCCAGTTGAACACTAGCCGTTCTTCGAACTCTACAGCAGTGACTTAGGAAATGTATTATTTCACTTGTATTACGAATTGTATACAGGGTGTTACAAAAAGGTAGGGCCAAACGTTCAGGAAACATTCCTCACACACAAATAAAGAAAAGATCTTATGTGGACATTTATCTGGAAACGCTTAATTTCCATGTTAGAGCTAATTTTAGTTTCGTCAGTATGTATTGTACTTCCTCGATTCACCGCCAGTTGGCCCAGTTGAAGGAAGGTTAATGTTGACTTCGGTGTTTGTGTTGACATGCGACTCATTGCTCTACAGCACTAGTATCAAGCACATCAGTACGTAGCATCAACAGGTTAGTGTTCATCACGAACGTGGTTTTGCAGGTTAGTGTTTATCACGAACGTGGTTTTGCAGTCAGTACAATGTTTACAAATGCGGAGTTGGCTGATGCTCATTTGATGTATGGATTGGCACGGGGCAAGAGCCGTGGCGCGGTACGTTTGTATCGAGACAGATTTCCAGAACGAAGGTGTCCCGACAGGAAAACGTTCGAAGCAATTGATCGGCGTCTTAGGGAGCACGGAACATTCCAGCCTATGACTCGCGACTGGGGAAGACCTAGAACGACGAGGACACCTGCAATGGACGAGGCAATTCTTCGTGCAGTTGACGATAACCCTAATGTCAGCGTCAGAAAAGTTTCTGCAGTACAAGGCAACGTTGACCACGTCACTGTATGGAGAGTCTTACGAGAGAACCAGTTGTTTCCGTACTATGTACAGCGTGTGCAGGCACTATCAGCAGCTGATTGGCCTGCAAGGGTACACTTCTGTGAATGGTTCATCCAACAATGTGTCAATCCTTATTTCAGTGCAAATGTTCTCTTTACTGATGAGGCTTCATTCCAACGTGATCAAAGTGTAAATTTTCACAATCAACATGTGTGGGCTGACGAGAATCCGCACGCAATTGTGCAATCACGTCATCAACACAGATTTTCTGAGAACGTTTGGGCAGGCATTGTTGGTGATGTCTTGACTGGGCCCCACGTTCTTCCACCTACGCTCAATGGAGCACGTTATCATGATTTCATACGGGATACTCTACCTGTGCTTTTAACACATGTGCCTTTACAAGTACGACACAACATGTGGTTCATGCACGATGGAGCTCCTGCACATTTCAGTCGAAGTGTTCGTACGCTTCTCAACAACAGATTCGGTGACCGATGGATTGGTAGAGGCGGACCAATTCCATGGCCTCCACGCTCTCCTGAACTCAAACCTCTTGACTTTCATTTATGGGGGCACTTGAAAGCTCTTGTCTACGCAACCCCGGTACCAAATGTAGAGACTCTTCGTGCTCGTATTGTGGACGGCTGCGATACAATACGCCATTCTCCAGGGGTACATCAGTGCATCAGGAATTCCATGCGACAGAGTGTGGATGCATGTATCCTCGCTAACGGAGGACATTTGGAACATTTCCTGCAACAAAGTGTTTGAAGTCACGCTGGTACGTTCTGTTGCTGTGTGTTTCCATTCCATGATTAATGTGATTTGAAGAGAAGTAATAAAATGAGCTCTAACATGGAAAGTAACCGTTTCCGGACGCATGTCCACATAACATATTTTATTTCTTTGTGTGTGAGGAATATTTCCTGAAAGTTAGGCCGTATCTTTTTGTAACACCCTGTATACTGAAGAGCTTGCTTATGTTTGTCTGTCACCCATTACGTGCGACACGTCTGTATCTCACAAAGTTAAGTATTGTAATCATTTTCTTATCTAATAAACTCCATTAAACGATTTGTTTGAATTGTTGTTTAGCTTTCCAAGAAAGCAGGTTTCAAATGATTAAAACGGCTCTGAGCACTATGGACTTAACTTCTCAGGTCATCAGTCCCCTAGAACTTAGAACTACTTAAACCTAACTAACGTAACGACATCACACACATCCATGCCCGAGGCAGGATTCGAACCTGCGACCCTAGTGGTGGCGCGGTGCCAGACTGAAGCGTCTAGAACCGCTCAGCCATACCAGCGAGCAAAGCAGGTTTCCTTGGCACCCCATTTTTGAAGAATAGGCAGTACACAACAACAATTTAATGATTTTCTAAAATGGTTCAAATGGCTCTGAACACTATGGGACTCAACATCTGAGGTCATCAGTCCCCTAGAGCTTAGAACTACTTAAACCTAACTAACATAAGGACACCACACACATCCATGCCCGAGGCAGGATTCGAACATGCGACCGTAGCAGTCATGCGGTTCCGGACTGAAGTGCCTAGAACTGCACGGCCACCGCGGTCGGCAATAATTTTCTAACCCTTGCTTTAAGAATAGTGAAAGATTATTGTATAAATGGAAGGGCGCTGGAGACATTGGAATATTTCAAACATATTGTATAATGGTAAGACAGATATATTGAAACCGGACTTTAAACAGGAAAACATTTCTAGAGGCGGACGTCAACTATGACTATATTTATCTGGAGATATAAACTAAAGAAACTGCAGAAAAGGTAGGAAATTAACGAGTTGAGACTTGGACTAACTTGAAAGAACCTAAGCTTGTTGCGCATTTCAAAGGAAGCGTTAGACAACATTTGACTGAAACAATGAGATGAATATAACTGGAGACGATTGGGTAGCTTTGGTAGATGAAATAGTGAAGGTGGTCAAAGATGAAATAGGCAAATAGAGAAGGTGTAAGAGAAAGCCTAGGATAATAGGTTACTGACTTAGATCTCTCCCTTTAGCAACAGCCTCTATCATAAGATATTATCAATCCACTACATTGCCAAATATGCGCATCAGAAGCAGCGTTACTCAAATGGAGCATAATTCTACTCATCTTTCTTGGGTGTTGTCTCAATGGGACAAGTTTTCTTTCTTAGTCTGCGCTCCAAATCAGCATCTCATAGTCATTTCCCGTTTATGTTTTTCCTTTTTCGTACATTGTACATCCGTTTTATGTTACTAGGAATTAGACGTAAGTTGCTAATATTAGCCATTTTTATTCCATGCAGTATCGTTCCTCTGTAGCAGGAGTGTCTAGGGATGGAGCGTAGAGTACTGCACATATCGTCCACAAAAAGCGAAATTGTCCCCAGGCTTACGTATAACGCATAGTACTTACATGATGAGCTAACAGTAAGACTGAAACTTCAATATTATACTTATTTGCTTTCTTTTACACATTTAGAGAGTAATTAGTTAGGTTTAAGTAGTTCTAAGTTCTAGGGGACTGATGACCTCAGAAGTTAAGTCCCATAGTGCTCAGAGCCATTTGAACGGTACTGAAATACCCAAAGGAATAGGTACTTTTTATAGGAAAGTATCAATAAGGTTTAACGCCAATTATCATACCAGAAAGAGCATCTTTATGTATTGAAAATATTGAGACATAATGTGGTAAATAATATCGTAGAACTAATTTGTGTGATTGTACTGCCATGTATGTATGAGACAGGTGCCAGATAAATTCGGTAGTGTGGGAGTCCGCTGCAAGTGAGTTCGTTGAATGTATATACATTTCGAGCAATTTTCCCTTTCAGGTATGTTTTTTAAATGGGAGTCTGAGTTAATGCCTCCAAGTTATACAGATCTCCAGGCTATTGTCACAGTAGTAGACATAGTGCCTATGTCACATAGAATCTGTACGCACGATTAATAATTTAGTTGCCAAAACTGAACTAAGGTACAAATATGGAGCTAAAAAGGAAAAACTGAAGAATTTCATCACCAAAAGTATATCAAATTATGTCGCATCAGTAATTTGCTGCATATTATAGTTCAGAATTCTGTGTTTTTCCTGACATTTTCACCATGGTGCACAGGAAGACTTTTCGGAACACTAGCGCGGGATAATTGATTAAAACAAAGATTCGGCAATCCGATCAAATGCAAGTACAATTAAGAAATAAAAGTGGCCACTTTTTATTTTGCCATAGGAGGAAAGCGACACGTGAGCCGTGACACGTGTCGCGAACAAGCGAAATGCTTTTGCATTTATCTCTACGAAGCCTTAAGCCCTGTTATTTCCAGATATCGAATACAAACTGTTAAAATTAAAATGAAAAGAGTGTATAAAATCCACGGTATTTTCGATCGGGATCCGTCTGTACTAGTGATGTAACAACATCAAAAGCTGCATAGAGCATGTGAGAAGGCTTACACCACCCGATGGTCACGTGACTTTTACAGGCGATGTATGTTGCCGAAAAAGTTGCGTTCTGTATATCTGAATGGTCACTGCATTGCTGTTCTTACTCTATGGCAGTGCCAATGGGCAATTTTAAAATACGTTACTGTGGTCGCCTGTAGCCTCGGACCCGGATGGTTTCCCGGAAAACCGTCATCACATACAGCACTGTGGATGCTGAATTGACTTGCAACTGGTGCCTTTCGCACTGGTACTGTGAACAGCCTATTCGTAGAAAATGTCGTCCCTCCCCTACATATCAGCCACCAAAACTGCTATTCAGCTACGTAATACACATTTGCTGCTCTTCTGAGCGCACGAACTATGGTCTGGTATCACTATCGAATGCAGCGTTATTTCGCCCCGATCTCAAAATACTATGACACATACCATACAGCGTAGTTCATTTAAACGTTTCAATTTTCTTACTATGCGATGCCGTATGTGTGGAACTGCGTTATCCGCAAATAGCGTTAGGGATCTCTCGACTTTACGTGTCAGTTCATTTGTATAAATCGTGAATAGCTCTGGCCTTAATCTGTATTTGCTACGACATAATGAGAACTTCTTAGCAAATAAAAAAAAAAAGAAACAAACAGAACGTCCTTCTTAGTGGAGTGTTAGAAGGGAAGTTAATGTCGAGTTAGTTAGTATTTAGTGTAAGGGCACTGATGACTTCGTAGTTTAGTGACCTAAAACACCAAACACTAATTAAGTCGACTACACTTACTTTTGTGACTTTGTTTCTCTACTAAGAAAGATGAACTGAGTTCTGTTTACTATCAAGGGAAATTTCCCATCGCACCCCCTGCCCCCTCCCCCCTCCCCCCACACCCCCACCCCTCGGATTAAGTGGTGAGAGGGCCCAGTGGACAGCCCGCTAAAAACTGAACACAGATCAAGATTGATAACGGGAAGAAGGTGTACTGGATTGTAAAAAGCAGTCGGGAACAATAATGGTGTTGTGGTTAAGCGGTTACGGTGTTCGGTTATGAAGTGGGAGGGCCGTGTACAAACCACACTCGTGCCATTTTTTTCACTGTTCGCTTTATTTAAATTAGTGTCTGCTTCATGGCGTAACGTCCGGTTGCAATAGCGAGGAGTAAGGTAGGTAAGGTACCTATAATGACAGTCGATTCTGCATGACTACTGTATTAGCAACCGAAACGAAGTGGCTTTCGAATGGAAACCGTAAACGTTTGACGTCAAGGCGACAAGTCAACCGAATGCTCCATCGGAAAACACGTCTGCTGTGTCGTACACGACACTAGTGACAATACGTGTGTCATATGAAAGGTATCTTTTATCGACGCACGAAATTTGTACGACTGGTAACTGAGTGAGATATAGGTGTTCGTATGAATGTGAATGTGATCACTCCCAAGGAAATGATGGAAACATAATAGTTTGTCACATTAGCTGCAAGAAATGAAATCAACAGTTTCACAACCATACAGTTTCTCTGTGCGATGCCAAAACATATGTTTTCAATGTTTTTGAAGTTGCGCTCCGTTTTGGAGCGTTTTTTCTTTTGTTGTAACATAGTTCACTCATACAACATGACTCACAGTCTATAACAAATGGATAGTAGGACAACTGCCAAGACTACAGAAAGAGAACAAACATTTTAATGACCGGACGGACAGTTCACGACGTTATGGAAAAAAAAAGTGGCACAAGGAAGTTTGGATCACGGTGCGTCTGCATGGTAGTCCATCACCAACACCAATAACCCACATCTTTATTGCACTTGTTTGTCTTGGATTGTTCTCAGTTTCTATTTTGCTTTTTTCTCACAGTTCAGTAGACCTCCTTCTTCCTGTTTTAATGTTTGATCTGTGTTCAGTATTTGCCGGGTATCCACTGGGCCATCTTACCACTAAATCTGAGAGGGTAGTAATGGGTTGCTCTTGTAAGAAGTCTTTATCCAAGTCTCGCACCGGTTTTGATATTCCGCGGAGCTGTGTCGAAGTCTCCTCGAAGTCAATAAACACTCAAATAGGAATTCATAGCGTTAAGAGAAAGATAGATAGCATGACATAATACAGTCTCCTTACAGATGACTGTCTGATTCAAAGCAATGGACAGCAAGAACACAACATTCTGAGCTCGCTGTAACATAATTAAGTAAAAACGAATTTGTAACGTATCACGTTCTCAAATCGAATTAAAATGTTTAAATGACTTCTCCTAGCCACGTACTGATTCCTAAACGCCTATAGAAAGTACAGAAAATGTCTGATTATGAGTTTTTAATAGCTATGAAAGTACTCATGGGGTTAAAACGCAAAACGTGGAGAGCGTGCAATAGACAATAATACGGAGGTGAACTTTCCGTACTTCAGTTAGTAAGTTGTGTAACAGTAAGAAAGTGAACTACACAGGCACCAATTATGTATTACGTGGGCACAATGTTTTTGTTTTAAAACTCAAACTTATTTTCATAGCTATTAATAATTAACAATAACAAATTTTCAGGTCTATTTTTAAATGATTCAAAATCTGTATGAGACCAGCAGAAATTGTTTTATACTTTTTATTGCTGTTTAAAAAAGTAGTATATTAAAAATTTATTTTTATATAAATAATTATTTTCTGCTTTTCTGTCTTGTGTGTGTGAATTTCTTAGTCAATTTAAAACATTTTGATGAGATTCAAACAAAGGGCTGTGGGTAAATTTTTTGGCTTATTTCATCTGACCGCCAATGTATTGGCTCCTACTACATATATCTCGTGAAGATACTGTGAAGGTTAGAGATTCGACTTCTGGTCAGGCGACTACAGGATTATAAACACAAAATCAAATAGGGGTAATGCAGGAGTAGGTTTAATAATGATAGGAAAATAGGAATGCGGGTAAGCTACTACAAACAGCATAGTGAACGCATTATTGTGGCCAAGATAGATACGAAGCCCACACCTACTACAGTAGTACAAGTTTATATGCCAACTAGCTCTGCAGATGACGAAGAAATTGAAGAAATGTATGATGAAATAAAAGAAATTATTCAGATAGTGAAGGGTGATGAAAATTTAATAGTCATGGGTGACTGGAATTCGGCAGTAGGAAAAGGGAGAGAAGGAAATGTAGAAGGTGAATATGGATTGGGGCTAAGAAATGAAAGAGGAACCCGCCTGGTAGAATTTTGCACAGAGCACAACTTAATCATAGCTAATACTTGGTTTAAGAATCATGAAAGAAGGTTGTATACATGGAAGAACCCTGGAGATACTGAAAGGTATCAGATAGATTATATAATGGTAAGACAGAGATTTAGGAACCAGGTTTTAAATTGCAAGACATTCCCAGGCACAGATGTGGACTCTGATCACAATCTATTGGTTATGACCTATAGATTAAAACTGAAGAAACTGCAAAAGCAATGGTCTCCAAGCTCATAATGCATGCTGCTGCAAACGTCGTCGAACTGTTCGTGCAGGTGGTTGTTGTCTTGCAAACGTCCGCATCTGTTGACTCATGGATCGAGACGTGGCTGTACGCTCCGTTACAGCCATGCAGATAAGATGCCTGTCATCTCCACTGCTAGTGATACAAGGCCGTTGGGATCCAGCACGGCGTTCCGTATTACCCTCCTGAACCCACCGATTCCATATTCTGCTAACAGTCATTGGATCTCGACGAACGCGAGCAGCAATGTCGCGATACGATAAACCGCAATCGGGTTAGGCTACAATACGACCTTTATCAAAGTCGGAAACGTGATGGTACCCATTTCTCCTCCTTACACGAAGCATCACAACAACGTTTCAAGACGCAACTCCGGTCAACTGCTGTTTGTGTATGAGAAATCGGTTGGAAACTTCCCTCATGTCAGCACGTTGTAGGTGTCGCCACCGGCGCCAACCTTGTGTGAATGCTCTGAAAAGCTAATCATTTGCATATCACATCATCTTCTTCCTGTCGGTTAAATTTCTAGTTTGTTGCACGTCGTCTTCGTGGTGTAGCAATTTTAATGGCCAGTAGTGTAATACGAACCTCCACCACAGTAGCACAAGTTTATATGCTAACTAGATCTATAGATGAAGAAGAGATAAATTAAATTATTTAGATCTTCAGAGGAGATGAATGTTAGATTGTATTAGGGGACAGCAATTTTTTAATAGGAAAAGGAAGAAGAGGAAAACTAGAAGGAGAACATGGACTGGGGAAAGGAATGGAAGGGGAAGCTACCTGGCACACGCTAGCACAATTATTCTGGCGTACCGTCAAGCGCCGGCACGTCGGTCAAGAACATCAGAGCAGAGAGGGCGGTGAAACGGCGGCAGCCAAAAGTACGCTGCCCGACCCCTCTCTAGGGCGACAACGAGACAGCAGCGGCATCTACACGAACAGAATGTAAGCGCTGTGCGGCCTGGCCGTGGCCCAGTTGAACACTAGCCGTTCTTCGAACTCTACAGCAGTGACTTAGGAAATGTATTATTTCACTTGTATTACGAATTGTATACAGGGTGTTACAAAAAGGTAGGGCCAAACGTTCAGGAAACATTCCTCACACACAAATAAAGAAAAGATCTTATGTGGACATTTATCTGGAAACGCTTAATTTCCATGTTAGAGCTAATTTTAGTTTCGTCAGTATGTATTGTACTTCCTCGATTCACCGCCAGTTGGCCCAGTTGAAGGAAGGTTAATGTTGACTTCGGTGTTTGTGTTGACATGCGACTCATTGCTCTACAGCACTAGTATCAAGCACATCAGTACGTAGCATCAACAGGTTAGTGTTCATCACGAACGTGGTTTTGCAGGTTAGTGTTTATCACGAACGTGGTTTTGCAGTCAGTACAATGTTTACAAATGCGGAGTTGGCTGATGCTCATTTGATGTATGGATTGGCACGGGGCAAGAGCCGTGGCGCGGTACGTTTGTATCGAGACAGATTTCCAGAACGAAGGTGTCCCGACAGGAAAACGTTCGAAGCAATTGATCGGCGTCTTAGGGAGCACGGAACATTCCAGCCTATGACTCGCGACTGGGGAAGACCTAGAACGACGAGGACACCTGCAATGGACGAGGCAATTCTTCGTGCAGTTGACGATAACCCTAATGTCAGCGTCAGAAAAGTTTCTGCAGTACAAGGCAACGTTGACCACGTCACTGTATGGAGAGTCTTACGAGAGAACCAGTTGTTTCCGTACTATGTACAGCGTGTGCAGGCACTATCAGCAGCTGATTGGCCTGCAAGGGTACACTTCTGTGAATGGTTCATCCAACAATGTGTCAATCCTTATTTCAGTGCAAATGTTCTCTTTACTGATGAGGCTTCATTCCAACGTGATCAAAGTGTAAATTTTCACAATCAACATGTGTGGGCTGACGAGAATCCGCACGCAATTGTGCAATCACGTCATCAACACAGATTTTCTGAGAACGTTTGGGCAGGCATTGTTGGTGATGTCTTGACTGGGCCCCACGTTCTTCCACCTACGCTCAATGGAGCACGTTATCATGATTTCATACGGGATACTCTACCTGTGCTTTTAACACATGTGCCTTTACAAGTACGACACAACATGTGGTTCATGCACGATGGAGCTCCTGCACATTTCAGTCGAAGTGTTCGTACGCTTCTCAACAACAGATTCGGTGACCGATGGATTGGTAGAGGCGGACCAATTCCATGGCCTCCACGCTCTCCTGAACTCAAACCTCTTGACTTTCATTTATGGGGGCACTTGAAAGCTCTTGTCTACGCAACCCCGGTACCAAATGTAGAGACTCTTCGTGCTCGTATTGTGGACGGCTGCGATACAATACGCCATTCTCCAGGGGTACATCAGTGCATCAGGAATTCCATGCGACAGAGTGTGGATGCATGTATCCTCGCTAACGGAGGACATTTGGAACATTTCCTGCAACAAAGTGTTTGAAGTCACGCTGGTACGTTCTGTTGCTGTGTGTTTCCATTCCATGATTAATGTGATTTGAAGAGAAGTAATAAAATGAGCTCTAACATGGAAAGTAACCGTTTCCGGACGCATGTCCACATAACATATTTTATTTCTTTGTGTGTGAGGAATATTTCCTGAAAGTTAGGCCGTATCTTTTTGTAACACCCTGTATACTGAAGAGCTTGCTTATGTTTGTCTGTCACCCATTACGTGCGACACGTCTGTATCTCACAAAGTTAAGTATTGTAATCATTTTCTTATCTAATAAACTCCATTAAACGATTTGTTTGAATTGTTGTTTAGCTTTCCAAGAAAGCAGGTTTCAAATGATTAAAACGGCTCTGAGCACTATGGACTTAACTTCTCAGGTCATCAGTCCCCTAGAACTTAGAACTACTTAAACCTAACTAACGTAACGACATCACACACATCCATGCCCGAGGCAGGATTCGAACCTGCGACCCTAGTGGTGGCGCGGTGCCAGACTGAAGCGTCTAGAACCGCTCAGCCATACCAGCGAGCAAAGCAGGTTTCCTTGGCACCCCATTTTTGAAGAATAGGCAGTACACAACAACAATTTAATGATTTTCTAAAATGGTTCAAATGGCTCTGAACACTATGGGACTCAACATCTGAGGTCATCAGTCCCCTAGAGCTTAGAACTACTTAAACCTAACTAACATAAGGACACCA
Organism: Schistocerca gregaria; assembly: GCF_023897955.1. NCBI lineage: Eukaryota > Metazoa > Arthropoda > Insecta > Orthoptera > Acrididae > Schistocerca > Schistocerca gregaria. The sequence goes on from NC_064923.1 coordinate 421,198,764, forward strand.
CACACATCCATGCCCGAGGCAGGATTCGAACATGCGACCGTAGCAGTCATGCGGTTCCGGACTGAAGTGCCTAGAACTGCACGGCCACCGCGGTCGGCAATAATTTTCTAACCCTTGCTTTAAGAATAGTGAAAGATTATTGTATAAATGGAAGGGCGCTGGAGACATTGGAATATTTCAAACATATTGTATAATGGTAAGACAGATATATTGAAACCGGACTTTAAACAGGAAAACATTTCTAGAGGCGGACGTCAACTATGACTATATTTATCTGGAGATATAAACTAAAGAAACTGCAGAAAAGGTAGGAAATTAACGAGTTGAGACTTGGACTAACTTGAAAGAACCTAAGCTTGTTGCGCATTTCAAAGGAAGCGTTAGACAACATTTGACTGAAACAATGAGATGAATATAACTGGAGACGATTGGGTAGCTTTGGTAGATGAAATAGTGAAGGTGGTCAAAGATGAAATAGGCAAATAGAGAAGGTGTAAGAGAAAGCCTAGGATAATAGGTTACTGACTTAGATCTCTCCCTTTAGCAACAGCCTCTATCATAAGATATTATCAATCCACTACATTGCCAAATATGCGCATCAGAAGCAGCGTTACTCAAATGGAGCATAATTCTACTCATCTTTCTTGGGTGTTGTCTCAATGGGACAAGTTTTCTTTCTTAGTCTGCGCTCCAAATCAGCATCTCATAGTCATTTCCCGTTTATGTTTTTCCTTTTTCGTACATTGTACATCCGTTTTATGTTACTAGGAATTAGACGTAAGTTGCTAATATTAGCCATTTTTATTCCATGCAGTATCGTTCCTCTGTAGCAGGAGTGTCTAGGGATGGAGCGTAGAGTACTGCACATATCGTCCACAAAAAGCGAAATTGTCCCCAGGCTTACGTATAACGCATAGTACTTACATGATGAGCTAACAGTAAGACTGAAACTTCAATATTATACTTATTTGCTTTCTTTTACACATTTAGAGAGTAATTAGTTAGGTTTAAGTAGTTCTAAGTTCTAGGGGACTGATGACCTCAGAAGTTAAGTCCCATAGTGCTCAGAGCCATTTGAACGGTACTGAAATACCCAAAGGAATAGGTACTTTTTATAGGAAAGTATCAATAAGGTTTAACGCCAATTATCATACCAGAAAGAGCATCTTTATGTATTGAAAATATTGAGACATAATGTGGTAAATAATATCGTAGAACTAATTTGTGTGATTGTACGGCCATGTATGTATAAGACAGGTGCCAGATAAATTCGGTAGTGTGGGAGTCCGCTGCAAGTGAGTTCGTTGAATGTATATACATTTCGAGCAATTTTCCCTTTCAGGTATGTTTTTTAAATGGGAGTCTGAGTTACTGCCTCCAAGTTATACAGATCTCCAGGCTATTGTCACAGTAGTTGACATAGTGCCTATGTCACATAGAATCTGTACGCACGATTAATAATTTAGTTGCCAAAACTGAACTAAGGTACAAATATGGAGCTAAAAAGGAAAAACTGAAGAATTTCATCACCAAAAGTATATCAAATTATGTCGCATCAGTAATTTGCTGCATATTATAGTTCAGAATTCTGTGTTTTTCCTGACATTTTCACCATGGTGCACAGGAAGACTTTTCGGAACACTAGCGCGGGATAATTGATTAAAACAAAGATTCGGCAATCCGATCAAATGCAAGTACAATTAAGAAATAACAGTGGCCACTTTTTATTTTGCCATAGGAGGAAAGCGACACGTGAGCCGTGACACGTGTCGCGAACAAGCGAAATGCTTTTGCATTTATCTCTACGAAGCCTTAAGCCCTGTTATTTCCAGATATCGAATACAAACTGTTAAAATTAAAATGAAAAGAGTGTATAAAATCCACGGTATTTTCGATCGGGATCCGTCTGTACTAGTGATGTAACAACATCAAAAGCTGCATAGAGCATGTGAGAAGGCTTACACCACCCGATGGTCACGTGACTTTTACAGGCGATGTATGTTGCCGAAAAAGTTGCGTTCTGTGTATCTGAATGGTCACTGCATTGCTGTTCTTACTCTATGGCAGTGCCAATGGGCAGTTTTAAAATACGTTACTGTGGTCGCCTGTAGCCTCGGACCCGGATGGTTTCCCGGAAAACCGTCATCACATACAGCACTGTGGATGCTGAACTGACTTGCAACTGGTGCCTTTCGCACTGGTACTGTGAACAGCCTATTCGTAGAAAATGGCGTCCCTCCCCTACATATCAGCAACCAAAACTGCTATTCAGCTACGTAATACACATTTGCTGCTCTTCTGAGCGCACGAACTATGGTCTGGTATCACTATCGAATGCAGCGTTATTTCGCCCCGATCTCAAAATACTATGACACATACCATACAGCGTAGTTCATTTAAACGCTTCAATTTTCTTACTATGCGATGTCGTATGTGTGGAACTGCGTCATCCGCAAACAGCGTTAGGGATCTCTCGACTTTACGTGTCAGTTCATTTGTATAAATCGTGAATAGCTCCGGCCTTAATCTGTATTTGCTACGACATAATGAGAACTTCTTAGCAAATAAAAAAAAAAAAGAAACAAACAGAACGTCCTTCTTAGTGGAGTGTTAGAAGGGAAGTTAATGTCGAGTTAGTTAGTATTTAGTGTAAGGGCACTGATGACTTCGTAGTTTAGTGACCTAAAACACCAAACACTAATTAAGTCGACTACACTTACTTTTGTGACTTTGTTTCTCTACTAAGAAAGATGAACTGAGTTCTGTTTACTATCAAGGGAAATTTCCCATCGCACCCCCTGCCCCCTCCCCCCTCCCCCCACACCCCCACCCCTCGGATTAAGTGGTAAGAGGGCCCAGTGGACAGCCCGCTAAAAACTGAACACAGATCAAGATTGATAACGGGAAGAAGGTGTACTGGATTGTAAAAAGCAGTCGGGAACAATAATGGTGTTGTGGTTAAGCGGTTACGGTGTTCGGTTATGAAGTGGGAGGGCCGTGTACAAACCACACTCGTGCCATTTTTTTCACTGTTCGCTTTATTTAAATTAGTGTCTGCTTCATGGCGTAACGTCCGGTTGCAATAGCGAGGAGTAAGGTAGGTAAGGTACCTATAATGACAGTCGATTCTGCACGACTACTGTATTAGCAACCGAAACGAAGTGGCTTTCGAATGGAAACCGTAAACGTTTGACGTCAAGGCGACAAGTCAACCGAATGCTCCATCGGAAAACACGTCTGCTGTGTCGTACACGACACTAGTGACAATACGTGTGTCATATGAAAGGGATCTTTTATCGACGCACGAAATTTGTACGACTGGTAACTGAGTGAGATATAGGTGTTCGTATGAATGTGAATGTGATCACTCCCAAGGAAATGATGGAAACATAATAGTTTGTCACATTAGCTGCAAGAAATGAAATCAACAGTTTCACAACCATACAGTTTCTCTGTGCGATGCCAAAACATATGTTTTCAATGTTTTTGAAGTTGCGCTCCGTTTTGGAGCGTTTTTTCCTTTGTTGTAACATAGTTCACTCACACAACAAGACTCACAGTCTATAACAAATGGATAGTAGGACAACTGCCAAGACTACAGAAAGAGAACAAACATTTTAATGACCGGACGGACAGTTCACGACGTTATGGAAAAAAAGTGGCACAAGGAAGTTTGGATCACGGTGCGTCCGCATGGTAGTCCATCACCAACACCAATAACCCACATCTTTATTGCACTTGTTTGTATTGGACCGTTCACTGTTTCTATTTTGCTTTCTTCTCACAGTTCAGTACACCTTCTTCCTGTTTTAATGTTTGATCTGTGTTCAGTATTTGCCGGGTATCCACTGGGCCATCTTACCACTAAATCTGAGGGGATAATAATGGGTTGCTCTTGTAAGAAGTCTTTATCCAAGTCTCGCACCGGTTTTTATATTCCGCAACAGGTTTTTATTTTTTGGCCGGTCGTGCGGAGCTGTGTCGAAGTCTCCTCGAAGTCAATAAACACTCAAATAGGAATTCATAGCGTTAAGAGAAAATTAGATAGCATGACATAATACAGTCTCCTTACGGATGACTGTCTGATTCAAAGCAATGGACAGCAAGAACACAACATTCTGAACTCGCTGTAACATAATTAAGTAAAAACGAATTTGTAACGTATCACGTTCTCAAATCGAATTAAAATGTTTAAATGACTTCTCCTAGCCACATACTGATTCCTAAACGCCTATAGAAAGTACAGAAAATGTCTGATTATGAGTTTTTAATAGCTATGAAAGTACTCATGGGGTTAAAACACAAAACGTGGAGAGCGTGCAATAGATAATAATACGGAGGTGAACTTTCCGTACTTCAGTTAGTAAGTTGTGTAACAGTAAGAAAGTGAACTACACAGGCACCAATTATGTATTACGTGGGCCCAATGTTTTTGTTTTAAAACTCAAACTTATTTTCATAGCTATTAATAATTAACAATAACAAATTTTCAGGTCTATTTTTAAATGATTCAAAATCTGTATGAGACCAGCAGAAATTGTTTTATACTTTTTATTGCTGTTTAAAAAAGCAGTATATTAAAAATTTATTTTTATATAAATAATTATTTTCTGCTTTTCTGTCTTGTGTGTATGAATTTCTTAGTCAATTTAAAACATTTTGATGAGATTAAAACAAAGGGCTGTGGGTAAATTTCAGGCTTATTTCACCTGACCGCCAATGTATTGGCTCCTACTACATATATCTCGCGAAGATACTGTGAAGGTTAGAGATTCGACTTCTGGTCAGGCGACTACAGGATTATAAACACAAAATCAAATAGGGGTAATGCAGGAGTAGGTTTAATAATGATAGGAAAATAGGAATGCGGGTAAGCTACTACAAACAGCATAGTGAACGCATTATTGTGGCCAAGATAGATACGAAGCCCACACCTACTACAGTAGTACAAGTTTATATGCCAACTAGCTCTGCAGATGACGAAGAAATTGAAGAAATGTATGATGGAATAAAAGAAATTATTCAGATAGTGAAGGGTGATGAAAATTTAATAGTCATGGGTGACTGGAATTCGGCAGTAGGAAAAGGGAGAGAAGGAAACGTAGAAGGTGAATATGGATTGGGGCTAAGAAATGAAAGAGGAACCCGCCTGGTAGAATTTTGCACAGAGCACAACTTAATCATAGCTAATACTTGGTTTAAGAATCATGAAAGAAGGTTGTATACATGGAAGAACCCTGGAGATACTGAAAGGTATCAGATAGACTATATAATGGTAAGACAGAGATTTAGGAACCAGGTTTTTAATTGCAAGACATTCCCAGGCACAGATGTGGACTCTGATCACAATCTATTGGTTATGACCTGTAGATTAAAACTGAAGAAACTGTAAAAAGGTGGAAATTTAAGGAGATGGCACCTGGATAAACTGAAAGAACCAGAGTTTGTACAAAGTTTCAGGGAGAGCATAAGGGAAAAATTGACAGGAATGGGGGAGAGAAATACAGTAAAAGAAGAATGGATAGCTTTGAGGGATGAAGCAGTGAAGGCAGCAGAGGATAAAGTAGGTAAAAAGACGAGGACTAGTAGAAATCCGTGGGTAACAGTAGAAATATTGAATTTAATTGATGAAAGGAGAAAATATAAAAATGCAGTAAATGAAGCAGGCAAAAAGGAATACAGACGTCTCAAAAATGACATCGACAGGAAGTGTAAAATGGCTAAGCAGGGATGGCTAGAGGACAAATGTAAGGATGTAGAGGCTTATCTCACTAGGGGTAAGATAGATACTGCCTACAGGAAAATTAAAGAGACCTTTGGAGATAAGAGAACCAATTGTATGAACATCAAGAGCTCAGATGGAAACCCAGTTTTAACCAAAGAAGGGAAAGCAGAAAGCTGGAAGGAGTATATAGAGGGTCTATACAAGGGTGATGTACTTGAGGACAATATTATGGAAATGGAAGAGGATGTAGATGAAGATGAAATGGGAGATACGATAATGCGTGAGGAGTTTGACAGAGCACTGAAAGACCTGAGTCGAAACAAGGCCCCCGGAGTAGACAACATTCCATTGGAACTACTGACGGCCTTGGGAGAGCCGGTCCTGACAAAACTCTACCATCTGGTGAACAAGATGTATGAAACAGGCGAAATACCCGCAGACTTCAAGAAGAATATAATAATTCCAATCCCAAAGAAAGCAGGTGCTGACAGATGTGAAAATTACCGAACAATCAGTTTAATAAGCGACAGCTGCAAAATACTAACACGAATTCTTTACAGATGAATGGAAAAACTAGTAGAAGCCGACCTCGGGGAAGATCAGTTTGGATTCCGTAGAAACACTGGAACACGTGAGGCAATACTGACCTTACGACTTATCTTAGAAGAAAGATTAAGGAAAGGCAAACCTACTTTTCTAGCATTCGTAGACTTAGAGAAAGCTTTTGATAATGTTGACTGGAATACTCTCTTTCAAATTCTAAAGGTGGCAGGGGTAAAATACAGGGAGCGAAAGGCTATTTACAGTTTGTACAGAAAGCAGATGGCAGTTATAAGAGTCGAGGGACATGAAAGGGAAGCAGTGGTTGGGAAGGGAGTAAGACAGGGTTGTAGCCTCTCCCCGATGTTATTCAATCTGTATATTGAGCAAGCAGTAAAGGAAACAAAAGAAAAATTCGGGGTAGGTATTAAAATCCATGGAGAAGAAATAAAAACTTTGAGGTTCGCCGATGACATCGTAATTCTGTCAGAGACAGCAAAGGACTTGGAAGAGCAGTTGAACGGAATGGATAGTGTCTTGAAAGGAGGATATAAGATGAACATCAACAAAAGCAAAACGAGGATAATGGAATGTAGTCGAATTACTTCGGGTGCTGCTGAGGGAATTAGATTAGGAAATGAGACACTTAAAGCAGTAAAGGGGTTTTGCTATTTGGGGAGCAAAATAACTGATGATGGTCGAAGTAGAGAGGATATAAAATGTAGACTGGCAATGGGAAGGAAAGCGTTTCTGAAGAAGAGAAATTTGTTAACATCGAGTATAGATTTAAGTGTCAGGAAGTGGTTTCTGAAAGTATTTGTATGGAGTGTAGCCATGTATGGAAGTAAAACGTGGACGATAAGTAGCTTAGACAAGAAGAGACTAGAAGCTTTCGAAATGTGGTGTTACAGAAGAATGCTGAAGATTAGATGGGTAGATCACATAACTAATGAGGAAGTATTGAATAGGGTTGGGGAAAAGAGAAGTTTGTGGCACAACTTGACCAGAAGAAGGGATCGGTTGGTAGGACATGTTCTGAGGCATCAAGGGATCACCAATTTAGTATTGGAGGGCAGCGTGGAGGGTAAAAATCGTAGAGGGAGACCAAGAGATGAATACACTAAGCAGATTCAGAAGGATGTAGGTTGCAGTAGGTACTGGGAGATGAAGAAGCTTGCACAGAATAGGGTAGCATGGAGAGCTGCATCAAACCAGTCTCAGGACTGAAGACCACAACAACAACAACGGAGGCCTACCAGCAATCGTTCTTCCCGCTAACCATTCGTGAGAACTGGAAAACGGGGTTAATGGCAGTGGCACACCAAGTACTTTCCACCACACATCAGACGAAATAGTGACTTAATATTGCATTGTCATCCAGTTCTGAGCTATGTTGAAAGTTTCAAATATTGCACTATTCTTATTAATTAGAATCTTAATAATTTTACCATTTTAGCTCATCCTCTACACACCAGACACGAAAGCGAGTTAATATTGCATTCTGATCCTGTTCAGTGCTACGGCTAAAATTTCAAGTTAGTTAATTTAAAATCAACTGCAATATTGGTACCGAACAGACAGACAGACAGACGAACATACAAAACAGGGTCATAATAAAAACCTGGTAAAAACGGTAATAGATCGAAGAGGAAAGCGTTTAAGATGCTTCGCTTTGCTCTGTTTGACATTCAGTGTTTTAAGCACGCAAATTTCTCATATACTTACACGTACTACGAAAGAAATTATTCCTTGAAGGACGTTCCAGTTGGGATCTGTGGTGTGTGGAAGTAGCTATACTGACGTACTTCATTTCACTCGCTGCATTTACCGGTGCTGTTTGCTGAACTCAAGATACTTTTTATAGTGGTAACCATAGTATTTGTGTACAAACCAACCGAAGCAAAATACATCGATGTTGCAATGAATTAATTTCTGTGCGTCAAATATATGTATTAACAAGCGTCGATGCGCGATCATTCTGTTGTGTTTTATGTTACAGCTGTTTGTTTTAACTGGCGTCTATCGGTACTCATATTTTGCAGATAAATAAACAGTCAGCGATGCGCCTGTGCTATAAACGGGCTGTGTGCAGTTTTATTTACAGTCCCCTCTCCCTGACCCTGCGTGTGTGTGTATGCGCGAGCACTGCGTGTGCATTTGCGTCTGCAGGTGGCGCGTGCGATAGCGTTAGTGGTTACTAATTATCTACGTTACTTGACAGTTGGGTTGCATTTGTGACCATATCATTAGTTCTATTAGTTCTCTACAATAACTATATTGTTCTGAATCAATATCTGCAGTTCACATTTTTACTTCTACAATTATCTGTTTACTAAATACCTCCATCGCCGCAGAGCGTCTGTTTTGTGAATATTTCGTTTTCTCGGTGTGATTATGTTAGCATTGCAATATGTTTTTATTTTGTTTGTAATTAGCGACCTGTCCCGTCTTCACACAGGTGGCAGTAAGTACTCGTACCTACGGTCTGACGGCATCTGAAGTAACAGTGATAAATTATGCACAATAAGTACCCTCGCGAATCAGTCTATCAGTGAAAGCCATATCAAAATCTATATAGTAGTTCCTGAAATTAAGCTTCGACATACAGAGAAAAAACGTGGCGAGGTACTCTAATTTAGTAATTTGTATAAATTTACACTGAGGTGTCAAAAGTCATGCGGTTCGCTCTAATGTCGTGCCGACTTCCTTTCGCCCGTCTTAGCGCAGCATCTCTACGTGGCATGAGCTCAACAAATCGTTGGAAGTCCCCTGTAGAAATACTGAAGCATGATCCCTCCATCCCATCCATAATTACTTAAGTGCTTCCGTTGTAGGATTTTGTGCACGACACGAACTGCCCCATAAATGTCCTACTGTAGATATATTAATAGTCTACAAAGGTCCTCCTGACGGGATCAACCACATTTCCAATCCGTTTAATGATCTTCATTATATTAAGTTCACTTTTGAACTAGGAAATGAAAATCGTCAAATAAAATTCCTTGATCTTACGTTGTCATTAATTGAAAACAAAATTTCCTTCAGCTTTTTCCGTAAAGAGACTCAAACTGATCAAATTGTTCCAGCTTCTTCTAAGCAACCAGCCTCTCACAAAAATGCTTTCTTTTTTTCGGCTATTCACAGAGCACTTTCCATTCCCCTCTCGAAAGAAACCTTAATAATGAGATTAATCTTATTAAAACTGTGGCGGTCAATAATGGTTACGAATCTCGGTTGTTAGATGATATCCTCAGAAAGAAGATTAGCAAGATGGGTACTAAACTTGGTTCTTTCATCAGCGTCCCAGAAGAATCGGAGAAAAATTCTTCTCAATTCCATTTTTAGGTCCAGTGTCATACCAGATTCAAAGGTTGATTCGGATTAAAATGTAATGTTGCCTTTTCTACAAATAACAACTTCAGAAAAAATGTCATCCATAATTTAAAGTCAACTGCTAGCCCTCTGCAGAATTCTGGTGTCTACAAGATTTGATGTGACACTTGCGATGCCTTTGTATTGGTCAAACAGGACGTGCCTTTTCAATTCGCTGTAAAGAACATTTTCTGAGGAAAAACGGTTAGTGTGGCCCTAATTCTTCTTTTGCAGATCATCTGTTAATCACAGGGCACTCTCCTAAAGGGGTTGAGAAGTGGAAATTTTGCATATTGGAAAAAAAGGGAGTAAACTTGATATTTTGGAAGATTTTCACGCAGTTACTTTCGAATGACGGACTTTTTCTCAACGAGCAGGTGCAGAGGCGCGGAAAAATTATTTCAATGGTATAAAGCCGCTGCTTGACGATATCTAACACTTTGATGCACCAACTACTTCTTGCAGATTCAGAGATACCTTTTCTTTCTACTTTGTACGGCTCATATACGTAAATTAAAAAAAACTTTTTTCGTTTTTATAACGTATCTATTATAGCAAGCAGTAATGTCATTTAATGGATTGTTTCATATACGTCTTGCTTATGCATTTATTCTGGAATTTTTGTACTACAGCCAGTCATTCATTAGTTGTATTTCATATCATGCAGTATCCCACTATTGTAATTACTTCATGTACACCGTTCAGGTGTTTATTTATTTCCCTCTATGCAGTTACGAGATATGTTTACAAAATAGCTTGTTTTACCAATGAGCCACCAGATGGCGGTATTGTCTTGAAGTTGCCGTGGCGCACAAGTCACATGATGTTTCAATTTTGTGTTGACTGTAGCAGAGGACGCATGGCAGCTCCTAGTGTCTTGCACCTCTGTTGCATTTCATTTTAATTCTGACTATCTCACGCTGTCAGGTATGACCGCAGCTTTGGTAGTTTTTGGTACGTTATGCTGTAACATTTAGTTTTAATTTTGTCCGAAGACGGTGTCACTTGTGACACCGAAACCTAGGTCACAAATTAATTGTGCTCGCGACTGAGGGCTGTGTTTTTTAAAAATTTTGTGCCATATAAATCTTTTCAGTGTTAGATAATTTCAGATTGTATTATCCATGTTTAGAGCCAAAGTAAATAGTTCAGTCAGACAAACCATAGTCTTTGCAACCAGTCACCACCTAGGGGATGTTAATTGTTCATTGCATATTTGTGCTGCCATCAGATCATGTTTTATGTTTGTTATCTCGCTTAACGTGAATCTTTTTGTCCTATCTTAACTTGTGCCATAACTTTTGTAAAAGATCAATCCAGTGTTGATATATTAATCACCCATCAGCAATTGACTTAAATAATGACAGGGCCACCATTTCATTAATATTATTTCAGCACTCAAGGTCTCTGATAAATATGGTAAGCTGTAATGCATGCTATCAACAACAAACACAGTCAAAGGGCAATATCAATTTAGTAGGTGCGTGGGGCAGGAAGTCAAGTGGAAAGTCTACTATTTAAGGTGATTGCTGTCAGGGCTGTAATTCAGAGTCGCCTGTCACCTTCCAAAACATTCTGCAAGTCCAGCATAGCCCCGCTATTTCATTTGGAAATCGTTAGGGAATCTAGTATTTCGATAGCCACAATGTCAAGAGTGTGCTGAGAATATCATATTTCGGGAATTATGTGTGACGACTGGCAACACAGTGGCCGACGGCCTTCACTTAACGAGTTCAGTCCCGCGTCCGGCTTTCCTGATGTAGGTTTTCCGTGATCTCCATAAATCGCTTCAGGCAAATGCCGGGATGGTCCCTTTGACAGGGCACGGCCGACTTCCTTCCCCATACTTCCCTAACCCGATGAGACCTATGACCCCGCTGTTTGTCTCTTCCCCCAAATCAATCCAATTCAATCACTTAACTGACTGAGAGCAGCGGTGTTTGCAAAGAGTTGTCTATGCTAATAGACAAGCAACAGTTCGTGAAATAACCGCAGAAATCAAAGTGGAAAGTACGACGAACTTATCCGTCAGGCCACTGCGGCGAAATCTGGGGTTAACTGGCTATGGCAGCAGACGTCCGATGTGAGTGCCTTTGCTAACAGCACGACACCGCCTGCATCGCCTCTCTTGGGCCCGCGACCATATGGGTTAGACGTTAGACGACTGAAAAATCGTGGCCTGGTCAGATGAGCGCCGATTTCGATTGGTAAGAGCTCATACCAGTGTTCGAATGTGGCGCAGACCCCACGAAGCCAAGCCGACAAATTCTCAGGAAGGCACTGTGCAAAGTGATAGTGGCTCCATAATGGTGTTGGCTCTGTGTACATGGAATGGAATACGTCCTTTGGTCCAGCTGAAACAGTCAGTGATTGGAAGTGCTTATGTTCAGCTAGTTGGTAGGCTATGTGCAGCCATTCATCGTTCTCGTGCTCTCAAACAACGATAGAATTTTTATAGATGACAATGTGTCATTTCACCGGGTGACTGGTTTGAAGATTGCCCGTCTAGAATCCCATTGAACATTTATGGGACATAATCGAGAGGTCAGATCGCGCGCAATATGCTACACTGGCAACACTTTCGCAATTATGAATTATGGCCGACTATAGAGGCAGCAAGGTTCAATATATCTGTGAAGGACTGCCAACTGCTAGTTGAGTCCATGCCACGTCGAGGTGCTGTTCTACGTCGGTCCGGCAGGATATTACGAGATGTACGATGCCTTTTGTCACCTAGGTGTGTAGCACTGTAGCACTACCATTCCAGAAAAAATTGCAAGCATTACTTGTAATAACACGCGAATACTCAGACAAGCAGGTTTTTCTTTGATCATGTCCTTGAATACAGAGCTGAGAAGTAGGTTGTCGCTCTAGAAAATAAATGAGATACTTAGCGCAGAATTGTTCGGTGTGTCCTTTTGCGGCATGCGGTTGTAGTGACAGGCTAACGGCCACGCTCGCTCTCAAATAGCGAGCTGCTGCGGGTGAAGAAAAATAGGGGGAAATAAGTGGCGAGAAACAGCAGAGCGCCTGCTCGCTGTGAGTATTGCCTGCTGTGGAGCAGAGGCAATAACCCACCGCCAAATGAGCGCCCCTGACAAATGCGCGCGGCAGCGACCGGCTGGGGGCCCGCTGGCAAACACTGACGGCTTCTCCATAATTATGCCGTCGAGGGGTATGCATTACCGACGTTTAACGTAAGTATTAAAGTAGTAAGTACCTGTATTACTAACCAAATAACACACTCCACATTAACTTTTTAATAGGACACATTTTACCAACAGCAAAGTGAGTTTCATCAGTTGGCTGATTTTAATAAAGCTGTGAGAAAACTGTTCAGTATTTACCGCTGTATTTTTATTGCTGGAAAAAATCAGTAATTGAAAAGAAATCTGCATGAGTCGTCCCTTATCATTGCAATAGGCAGTCTGTGATCTCCGCCTGGCATCCTGTTATTCAGAGACATGAGGGAAAAATCAGTAAATATGTGCACTTTCATTCTGATAATAAAATTAGCTTCGTATATAAGTTCGTAGCGTTTTCATTTTGCTTGTTGCAACACGGTTGCTATGAGTTTATTGATCGATTATCATTTTTTATTTGTAGTTCACTCTCGCTATTTGAATTTACATATTGCCATTTCGTCGTTTGGAGATAGTAAGTGGAGTTGTGGACGCTAGAAGAAAAAATGGGGTATTTATGCTAATATCAGGAAAAGAAAGGACTGGTCAAGCCCAAACAAAGCAGATACTCTCTGTACAAAAACCTGCGCCCATCAACAAAAGATGATGTTATGAATCTGGTGGATCGGCGACGGTGTAGTGTACTACGAATTGCTTCCCTGAGGTGTAGTCATCACTGCTGACATTTATGGTCAACAGCTTAGACGTCCTGCAGACGCAGTCCAAGAACAACGACCAGGGAGGTTGCGTGAAGGAATGCTACTCCACGACAAAAGCCCGCCTGCACTCTGCTAGACTAAAAGAAACAGCATACTAACATTGGGCTGGGAAGTCATTCCACACCAACCTTATTCACCTGATATTGCGCCCTGAGATTTTAACCTTCTCCAGTCTCTACCGAAAAAACTTCAAAGAACTACCATTCCGGTTGAAAATTCACTCCAAACATGGCTCGACGATTTCCTCACCTCAAAAACCAAATGGTTTCTATAGTCGCGGACTCGAAAGGCTGCCCCAACGTCGGCAGGCTGTTCTAAACAGTGAAGAAGAATTATATTATTGTTGACTTTGTTATGTGTGTCTATTGTGTTTGTTAAAATTTATTTATTCACACCAACAGAATAATAATGGCTTCAGAGATTCATGGGAGTCGCGTTGGATAGTGCTGTGAAAGCTGCAGATTATTTCAACGAGACAGCTGCTCGTCATCTTCAGGTGCTTACTGACGTGTTGCTGCAGTGGCTCGCCTATATATGCGCTGGTTCGCTAGAAAAGCGCATGCGCCAAGGGGTGGGCCTATTACCTCATCGTAGACGAATCACAGAAGACGACGACATGCAGTGCCCCTTACCGGAGAAACAGATGCAGCCGCGCTTTTCACGAGTCGCGCATGCGAAGAGCTCTCCCTGTTCCTCCGGCAAGGGACGCTGTATGACGTCGTCGCCTATGATGACGTGACAGCCCCACCGCTTGGCGGCTGAGCTTTTTTAGCGAGCCAGTGCATGTGTTGGCGACCCACTCCACCAACACATCAGTAAGCACTTGAAAACCACGAGCCGCTGTCTCGTTGAAATCATCTGCAGCTTTCACGATATTATCCGAGGTGACGCCCATGAACCACTGAGTCAGTTATTACGTCGGGTATGTCTCAAAACGGCACAGTACGAATATTAATAATAATTTCGTAGGGCTCAATGGTATGACGCAAGTCATCTGGATACCACTGCAGCGATTTCTGTGTCCCTAACCTATTCCGCCAGAGGTTAATGTGGAATCCCAATTACTTGTCAGTTCATGGCGGCTTTCAAATTCATTGAGAGCTAAAGGCTACGTGTTTATAATAGCGCGCTGTTAACGCAACAAAATTGACAGATATAAAGGTAATTTCAGGAGCACCCCAACGAAATGAGTCAGGACAGCCATTGTTTAAAATATACAGGCTGATTCTGCGATGATGCCGCAAAATTTCAGCTATGGTAGATGAGAGGGATTTATCGATTTGAGTGAAGGTATCCTGGTCCAGAAACTACCAAATCGATAGGTATATGCGAAAATCTTTCTGATACCTGTGACAATGAATTTCTTGGCTCTGAGCACTATGGGACTTAACATCTATGGTCATCAGTCCCCTAGAACTTAGAACTAGTTAAACCTAACTAACCTAAGGACATCACACAATACCCAGCCATCACGAGGCAGAGAAAATCCCTGACCCCACTGGGAATCGAACCCGGGAAGTGAATTTCTTCTTCTGCACACTCTTTGACTTCAGTATTTTGAGAGAAGGTAGTATGAACCAAAGCAAGAAATAAATTCAGAGTAAACATGGTCTCTAAAGAGAATGCTTAAGAACTGTGAGTACCTGTTCAGTATTCAAGATAAACAAGCGCTGAAAACTCTTAATATATGCTCTTTAAAACTCATGTTTACTGAACATTTTTCCCTTGTTCTTTTTCTGACCACGTTCAGAGGTATCATTGTGATTTTCACTAGTAACTTTCCACTGGGTTGTTTCCGGAGCAGGGTCCCTTACTTCAGATAGATTGATTTGAGTGTTCTCCAACATTCCATGAAAACTTGTACCATTATCAAGAAACCATCCTGTGAGTAAATTATATAGCAGAAAATGTTGGAAGCTCCATAAGGCGATTCGCAGATGAAGAGGTCTACAAGAAGGTAGCAACACCAGCAGCCTCTATTGATTTGCAGAATAACCTGCAGAGGATTGATAAATGGTGCAGGGCCTGTCATTTGATTCTGAACGCAAATAAATGTAACATACGACGCATACAGGGGAAGAAATCCACTAATGTACAACTACACTATTGATGAGACACTCCTAGAAAGGACAGAAACGATAAAATATCTGTACGTAAATATGCTGAGCGACCGTAAGTGGAATGTCCACATAAAACATTTAGTAGACAAAAGTGATGCTAGACTGAGACACTCAGGAAGAATCTTAAGGAAATGTAACGTATCCATGAAACAAGCTGCCTACAAAATACTTATTCGACCAACTCTTGAGTATTGCTCATAGCTCTGGGAACCTTTCCAGGCAGGAGAGAGAGAGAGAGAGAAAGAGAGAGAGAGAGAGAGAGAGAGAGAGAGAGAGAGAGAGAGGATCCAATGAAGAGCAGTGTGTTTCGTGACAAGGTCGTTTAGTCAGCGCGAATGAAATTTCGTGTGATTACATTCCGGGGAGAGTCGAACAACGTATTACTTTCTCATGAAACGACCACAATGATAAAACTCGAGAAATTAGAGCTAACACAGAATTTCACGGACAATCAATCTTCTCAGACACCATTCGCGAAGGGAGGGGCGGGGGGTGAACAGATGTGCCAGAAATATTCTCAGTCTCATTACGTCAGCTGGCTTCCATAGTACTAATGTAGATGTAGATGTAAAATACTCTGTGGTCCGTACGGGATTCGATCCTGCGACCTTTCCAAGTTCTGAGTGACCAGACGCGACACTTTCATTCACATCGACTTTATGTTGGCTGTATGGTTTAGTGTGCCCGCCAGCCGATGCCACCGTGAGTCACTTCGTTTCCAAAACGGATGCAAGAGACAGCAGCGTGGGCGTGCGGTATCGTGGAGTATCATCACTTCACGCTTTTTCTTGGACTACGTCTCCAAGATGTCTGTGTTGTTGACAATAAATATCAACAGTGATGGCTACACCTCGGGACCGAAATTCGTAGTACACTTCACCATCGTTGTTCCACCAGATTCATAATATAATCTTTTTTCGGATGTGTGTAGATCTTTACACAGGGTGTTGCTGCTTCGGCTGTGCGTAACCATTTCTGTCTTTTCCTTATTGAGCCGTGGCGGGGCTGTTGGCATCGCCTTTCGAACTCCTGTTGCCACAAGCTCGATCCCTTGTGTGATGTCCCACTTGTCTGATGTCACTAAGATCGTTGCACGAGGTTGTTGGTGGGGGACGGTGTGAGAGATCTGCCCGGCGACTGAGGCAAGCGCCTTGGGCACAGAGTCTGGCGAGTTGTTGCTGGCATATTTGTGGGCCTATTTGAATCCGTGACTGACTTCGAGTGCCAGCCAACGCTGACACGTGGCATACCGAAGTGAGAGTTGAAGCCAGTTACGCTGTGCTTAATTTTGGGCTCCCTTTGGAACCAGCAAACTTCAGCTTCGATACGCGAACTTGGATTCGTGTTGGATTTGAGGTCTTAACTGTTATTCTCTTATTGACACCTATAGGTCTACTGCGATCACTGCCATTTCTTAGCTGATCTATTTCATCACCAGGTGGTTCCTTGAAATGTGGCTGTGATTTGCTTTTCCTGAGTCGATACTGGCTTAGGTTGTTTGTTAACAGGGTATCTTAAACGTTGTGAGCCAATGGTGTTTCCTTAGCTTGAGTGATAGTGTGTTTCTTCTATGCTGTGCCCGGACCCCCTCGTCGTCACGCAGTACCTAGATGGTTGGACTTTAGCCAACCGCCCTGCCGAACGTCTTCGAACACCAGATAAGTACGTTTCTCTTGCAATACGACCGGGTGCCAATTCCGAGACACCTTCGGGCATTGCAGACGTCATCGCTCCGTTAATTATATTGGCTTAGGAGGTGCCTGGGTCTTACATTTGCAACTGCTGAGGCTTTTTAATTGGGTTTGGCAACCTAGTTATCTTTTGAGCGTTTCGGCGTCGTCGTATAGGCGGTGCCATGCAATGAGGCGGGTCTACAGTTCGGCTAGTTATTGTTGCTTTCACGTAATTAACCTTGCTGTGTTAATATTTCTTTTGGCGGTCTGTACCCAACGAAAATGGCGTTGAAAGGACACTCCGCTCGTTGCAACCGTTCTTGGCCTTCCTATTTGGTGTAGTCTTGTGTTCCTTGCGTATAAGCCTTCGGGTGCATAGCTTGTGAGGAGGTAATTCAAACTCTTGGTTACTTAACTAAAGCAGTTATTCGTGAAGATCTGCCTGTTTTCTATCTGGTGCTGTCACTTAACTGAGGCTGTTACTAAAGAAGTCGGCTTGTTTTTTATTTGTTAATTCCATTTAACTGAAGCTGTTATTATTGAAAGCCTGCCTGTTTTCTATTTGGTAATTTTACTTAACTGAAGCTGTTGTTAAAGAAGGCCTGCCTTTTTTCCGTTTGGTAATTTCACTCAACTGAAGCTATTAACAGTGGAGCCTGCCTGTTCTCTGTTTGGTAATATTACTTATCTATAGCTGTTATTAAAGAAGGTTTGACTGTTTTCTATTTGGTAATTTTACTTAACTGAAAATTTTATTAAAAAAGCCTTCCTCTTTTATTATTTGGCAATTTTACTTACCTGATGCTGTTATTAAACAATTACTGCTTGTTTTCTGTTTGGTAACTTTATTTAACTTTACCTGTTATTGAAGAAGGCCTGCCTGTTTTCTGTTTGGTAATTTCACTTAAGAGGAGCTAGTATCATTTGAGGTGTGCCTATTTTCTATTTGGTAATCTTACTTAACTGAAGATACTATTATTGAAGGCCTGCTTGTTCCCTATTTGGTAATATTACGTAACTGAAGCTGTTACTATTGAAGGCTTCCCTATTTTCTATTTCGAAATTCCGCTTAACTGAAGCTGTCATAGTTGAAGCCCTGGCTGTTTTCTATTTTATAATTTTATTTAAGTGAATCTATTAGTAAAGCCGGCCTGCCTGTTTTCTATTTAGTAATTTTACTTAACTGAAGCCGTTATTATTGAAGCCTGTCTGTTCCCTTTAATTAAATTGAGAGCTATTTCATAATTTGGTTCTTATGAATCAAGGCCTACCTGTTTTTATTGTCCTATTATTGAGATCTGATATCTTACTCATTCTGTGTTGTAATTAACTGAAATTGTGATTGCCAAAGGCCTACCTGTTTCAGAGATATTTATGTCAACAAGCCAGAAACAGAAAATGATACATGATGGTACACAGGTCCTAACATTTCACCTTCCATACCTTTACCCATAATTGTAGGTCTCAACTGGTATAAGAGTGTGGTTGCATTCTGTTGGCAGCGATGATACAAAATGAGCTGCCCTTGTTTCAACTTTTCGATGTCTTCCATCAACCCTATCTGATGAGGGTCTTTAGTAGACCTATTTTAGCACCTAAGTGTTCTGCCAATAACTCGCAGTCTTTGGTTTGCTTTCCCCACAACATTATCTATGTGATCCAATTTAAGTTATTCGTGATTGTAATCCCTGAGTATTTAGCCGAATTTACAACCTTTAGATTTGTGTATTTTATTGTGCAACCCCAAATTCAGCGGATTCTTTTCAGTACTCATTTGAATGACTCCACAATTTTCAATATTTTGAGTCAACTGCCACTTTTCGCACCACCCAGAAATCTTACCTAAATCGCTTTGCAATTTATTTTGCCCATCTGATGACTTCATAATACGGTAAATGACAGCATCCTCTGAATACAATCTAAGAAGGCTGCTCAGATTGTCTCCTAAATTGTTTGTATATATCATAAACAGCAGAGGGCCTATAACACTTCCTTGGGAAACGCCAGAGGAAACTGTGCAACTAGAGGTGAGGTTGTGCCTACGTCAACAAAGTCAAACGTTCTAAAATGACGGCATCAACAAACCGGTCGCTCGCTGGGCGAAATATGTTCGTTGCCGGGGTGAGTATTGTGAAAAGTAAATATGTATGTACGTTTTTTTTAAATCTTATAATTAAATGTTTTCCTGAGACATTTAAGTCTCTTCATTATCCACGATAATGATCGAAGCAGAAGAAATGAATTAAAATTTGTGCTGTAGCTGGGACTCGAAGCCGGTTCTTCTTGCTTGCTAGGCAGAAATGCTAACCATTATACCACCGTAGATAAAAAGAGACTTAAATGTCTCGGGGAAACATCTATTAGATCACCAAATGGTACAAGGACGTCCCATTACGTCCAACGTTGGGGTACGTGCCAATATCGGAGAGCCCTGGCAGTAGTGACAAGTAGTGTAAGGGAAAAATAAATTGAAGTTTGTGTTGGGAGGGCACTCAGGTTCGGTAGCTGACAATCATCCTGCTGTAGTGTAATGGTTAGCATTTCTGCCTAGCAAGTAAGAAGACACGCGTTCGAGTACAGGCTGCAGCACAAATTTTAATTCATTTCGTCTGCTTCGATCATTTTTTTTTTAAATGTTAAGTTCACGTTAACTGGTTGTTTGGGGGGGAAGGAGACCAGACAGTGAGGTCATCGGCCTCATCGGATTACGGAAGGATGGGAAGGAAGTAGGCCGTGCCCTTTCAAAGGAACCATCCCGGCATTTGCCTGGAGCGATTTAGGGAACTCACGGAAAACCCAAAATCACTTTAATTGGAAGACAATTTTTTTTAATTTTCACAGATTTGAAAATGGTCGTAAATCAACAGAAACCAGTCATCAGGAAACAGAAATTTTACGCTTTATTGCTATCAAGAGCCGTGCGGGATTAGCCGAGCGGTCTGAGCGCTGCAGTCATGGACTGTGCGGATGGTCCCGGCGGAGGTTCGTGTCCTCCCTCGGGCATGGGTGTGTGTGTTTGTCCTTAGGGTAATTTAGGTTACGTAGTGTGTAAGCTTAGTGACTGATGACCTTAGCAGTTAAGTCCCATAAGTTTTCACACACATTTGAACATTTTTTGCTATCAAGACGATTAAAACTTTTAACAGTCTAACGATTTAATCATCGATGGGATGTTAAACACTGACATTCTTTCTGTCCTTGCATCTATCATGATTATTGAAATGCTTTTACATATAACTGGCGATCGCTGAGAGGACTGACGTCAATGCTATCCGAGGTACACGTATAAGGTCACACTGATATGCAAAATTTTGAGGCGCACACAGACGCTTGTGTCTGCAGGGCTGTCAGCGGCAACAGGTAGCTGTGGCCGCGATCGACGGGAGCTGGTACGAACTGGAGGCTCGTCAGTAGAGTGGAGAGGATAACCACTACACGGGATGACGCTGCACCTCTCGGTCCGCCAACAACCGCCTACGGCTTAATAAGCCGCGGACGCTCGCTAGCCGGACGCGAGAGGGCTGCGAGCCGGCGCTAATTAATTAACCATTCCGCCGTAATTAATTTGGGATTTTCGCGGCCGGAGTTAAGAACAAAGTCCGGTGCCGGCGGCCGCTGCGTGGCGTTGCAGCGCGGCCCTGCCCGGCGAGCGTCGCTGGGAGCTCCGCCACGTACACCCCGGCGCCGGCCCAGTATCGCGAGATTTATGTGGCAATACGGAGCTCTAGATTGAAAAAGAGACGTGATTTATATTACCGCATTTATGCGAGCAGAAACACCCGCCGCTGCTGTTCCGTCGGCGACGGGAGGCGTCCGAGCGTGCCGTCTGGACAATTGCTTCCCTCGCAGCTTGTCCGCACCGGCAGACAGTTCCATCGCTCCGTGTTTATCCCCAGCTGCCCGACGTCCGCGACAATATTTGACGTGCGCATGCGACATGAGGATTGAGTCGCCCGGAAATTTTGTTTCACAGCCCTGTCGGTTGTAAGCAAAAAAGTACACTACTGGCCACGAAGATGACGTGTACAGACGCGAAATTTAACCGACAGGAAGGAGATGCTGTAATATGCAAATGATTAGCTTTTCAGAGCATTCACATATGGTTGGCGCCGGTGGCGACACCTACAACGTTCTGACATGAGGAAAGTTTCCAACCGATTTCTCATACCCAAACAGCGGTTGACCGGCGTTGCCTGGAAAAACGTTGTTGTGATGCCTCGTGTAAGCAGAGGAAATGCGTACCATCACGTTTGCGACTTTGATATAGGTCGGATTGTAGTCTATCGCGATTGCGGTTTATCGTATGGCGACATTGCTGCTCGCGTTGGTCGAGATCCAATGACTGTTAGCAGGATATGGAATCGGTGGGTTCAGGAGGTAATGCGGAACGCCGTGCTGGATCCCAACGGCCTCGTATCACTAACAGTCGAGATGACAGGCATCTTATCCGCATGGCTGTAACGGATCGTGCAGCTACGTCTCGATCCCTAAGTCAACAGATGGGGACGTTTGCAAGACAACAACAATCTGCACGAACAGTTCAACGACGTTTGCAGCAGCATGGACTATCAGCTCGGAGACCATGGTTGCGGTTACCCTTGACACTGCATTACAGACAAGAGCGGCTGCGATGGTGTACTTAAGTCGGACCTGGGTGCACGAGTGGCAAAACGTCATTTCTTCGCATGAATACAGGTTCTGTTTACAGCATCATGATGGTCGCATCCGTGTTTGGGACATCGCGGTGAACGCACATAGGAAGTGTGTATTCGTCATAGCCATATTGGCGTATCACCCGGCGTGATGGTATGGGGTGCCATTGGTTACACGTTTCGTTCACCTCATCTTCGTATTGACGGCACTTTGACCAGTGGACGTTACATTTCAGATGTGTTACGACCCGTGGCTCTACCCTTCATTCGATCCCTGCAGAACTCTACATTTCAGCAGGATAATGTACGACCGCATGTTGCAGGTCCTGTACGGGCCTTTCTGGATACAGAAAATGTTCGACTGCTGCCCTGGCCAGCACATTCTCCAGATTTCTCACCAATTGAAAAAGTCTGGTCAATGGTGGCCGAGCAACTGGCTCGTCACAATACGCCAGTCATTACCCTTGATGAACGGTGGTATCGTGTTGAAGCTGCATGGGCAGATGTACCTGTACACGCCATCCAAGCTTTGTTTGACTCAATGCCCAGGCGTATAAGGCCGTTATTACGGCCAGAGGTGGTTGTTCTGGGTACTGATTTTGAAGAATCTATGCACTCAAAGTGTTTGAAAATGTAATCACATGTCAGATCTAGTATAATATATCTGTCCAATGAATACCCGTTAATCATCTACATTTCTTCTTGGCGTAGCAATTTTAATGGCCAGTGGTGTATATATCTTCGGTGTAGCGAAGAAGCTTATATCACTTAATAAATGAAAGGCCACCGGTTCAAAATGTAATTCATTCAGATTCCTTTCAGAGTATGCTGACACAATAGCTCGATACATAATAACCATATACAACCGCTCGCTCTTCGAAAGATCCATATCTAAAGACTGGAAATTTGCACAAGTCACACCAACACCCTTGAACAAGTAATAGGAGAAATCCGCTAAATTACAGACCCATATTACAAGCGTCGATTTGCAGCTGGATTTTGGAACACATACTCTGCTCGAGCATTATGAATTATCTCGCCGAAACAATTTACTGTTAAAAACATTCAGAAAATATTGCTCTTGTGAGACACAACCAGCTCTTTATTCTCAGGAAGCATGACAGGGGATGTCAAATTGTTTCCGTTTTTTTTTTTTTTCATTTCCAGATGGGTTTCGACACTGTTCCTCACAAGTGTTTTCTATTCAAATTGCGTGGCTATGGGATATCGCCACAGTTGTGTGACTGGATTCGTAATTTTTCTGTCAGAAAAGTCACAGTTTGTAGTAATCGAGTAAAACAGAAATAATATTTAGCGTTGCCCAAGAATGTGTTGAAGGCCCTCTGCTGTTGGTGATCTACAAAAACCGGGATGGCCGAGCGGTTCTAGGCGCTACAGTCTGGAACCGCGCGACTGCTACGGTCGCAGGTTCGAATCCTGCCTCGAGCATGGATGTGTGTGATGTCCTTAGGTTAGTTAGGTTTAAGTAGTTCTAAGTTCTAGGGGACTGATGACCTCAGAAGTTAAGTCCCATAGTGCTCAGGGCGATTTGAACCATTTTGATCTACATAAACGATTTAGGAGACAATCTTACAGCCTTCTTGAATTGTTTGCAGATGATGCAATCATTTGCAGTCTTGTAAAGTCATTACATAGTCAAAACCAATTGCAAAATGATTTAGACAAGATATCTGTAAGGTGCAAGAAGCGGCAACTGAATCTAAATAATGAAAAGTGTGAATTTCACTTGAGTACTGAAAGTAATCCGCTAAACTTCACTTACACGGTAAATCACACAGATCTAAAGGCTGCCATTCCAGCTAAATAGTTAGGGATTTAAATTACGAATAACGTAAACTAGAACGATCATATAGATAATGTGGCAAGTAAAGCAAACCAAAGACTGCGATTTATTTTCAGACTACTTAGTTACTTTAGCAGGTCTACTAAAGAGATTACTTCTGGCGTACTGCTGTGCGGTGTGGAATACGCATCAGACATACTGACAGAAAACATCGAAAAACTTAAAAGAAGAACAACTCCTTTTGTATTATCACGAAAGGCTGGAGAGAGAGCCTTGACATTATACTTGAATTTGGGTTTCGATCATTAACACGAAGGCGTTTTTCGTTGCGACAGAAACTTCTCTTGAAATCTGAATCATCAGCTTTCTCCTCCGACTGCGAAGATATGATGTTGGCGCTCATCTGCATGGGCAGAAATGATTATCATGATAAAATAAGTGAAATAAGAGCTCGCAGACACAGATTTAAGTGCTCGTTTCTCCCGTTTGCTCTTCGAGAGTGGAACGGTAGACAAATATCTTGAAGATGGTTCTTCGAACCCTCTGCCAGACACTTTATTGTGAATTACAGAGTAATAATGTAGATTTAGCTGTAGATTTAGATGTAGAACCGACAACCCCAGATTCTTTAAACAAGCGATCTCCCATGTTTAAAGCAGCATGACACTCTTTATTAGTTTACGAGTGAAATAATGTGATAAATATTTGACGTTAAGCATGTAAGAGAGAGAAAGTTCCGAAAAGATTGGAAATTTTGTTTAAATTTCGAAGGGAGTTGATAATAGCCCTTATTAATAAACACTGAGTAAAAGCTAGTTTTCACATATCTCAACATTTATGACGTCGTATATCCCCAATTATGAGACATACAACAACAAAATTATGCAATTGAATTCAGTCGTATATGAGGATACTCTCTGCAAAACGTGTTGCGCGTTGAGTCAGTAGTAATGAAGTAATAATAATAATAATAATAATAATAATAATAATAATAATGTCGTGTGACGAGGGCCTCCCGTCGGGTAGACCGTTCGCCTGGTGCAAGACTTTCGATTTTACGCCACTTCGGCGACTCGCGCGTCGATTGGGATGAAATGATGATGATGACAACACAACACCCAGTACTTAAGCGGAGATAACTTCCGACCTAGCCGGGAATCGAACCCGGGCCCTTAGGATTGACAGTCCGTCGCGCTGACCACTCAGCTGCCGGGGACGGACAATAATGAAGTAATAAATTGATATGCCATGCCTGACGGCGAATTTCTTCACGTGTAACATACAAAGCACGCTCTCAACTAAGTTATTTCAGCAATGAGTCCTTCATCTTACTTGCGTTCATTGTTGTAATATAACTCTTTATTGAACATTTACTAGCTACGGCAGCAATACGAGGGATATTCGAAATGTAAGTTCCGATCAGTTTCGAAACGGAAAGCATTGTGAAAAATCAAAAATGTTTTGTTTGCAACAGTTAGCTACACCTTCTAGCTATTTGTCCACATAGTCATCACTCTTAGACGTTTGTCATAGCGTTGTGCCAACTTCCCAATACTCTCGTCATAAAAGGCACCCATCTCTGCTTTCCGCCAATCCGCTGGTCTACAGCTTGTTGACTGTGCCTAAACGTTTCTTCAAAGCCAGTGGTTCATGCCAGCAGAGGTGAAACTCAGGGACAGCCAGTTATGGGCGGTATTGAGCGTGATTAAACAGTTCCCATCGAAAGCGCTGCAGGAGCATCTTCATGGCTCCTTCGGAGTGCGACCGAGAATTGGCACGAAGAAGAAAACGCACGACAGTTGTGTTATGTGGGCTGCATGACAGCAGGCAAATCTCTCGTTCAGACCTCGGGAGATGCTATTTCCTAGGCGTCTTTACATGCTCACTGTGCACTCAGAACTGAAAGGAGCGACATGACGCCATCGACGGGCATCTGTGCTAACCTTCATCGGTTATTCACAGTGGCTCCCAATTCGCGACCGATCGGAACTTTCTTTCAGAATAGCCCTCGTATTTTAGTAGAGAGCAGGAGAAGAACTGTTGACATGCATAGCTGACCCCTAGTGAGGAACATTAACTTTAGACCTTCAAGTGCAGTATCCTGTTAGCGACACAACAATTACAGCTAAACAAGAGAAAATACACTATCTGACAAAAAAAAAAAAAATGAAGTGCACAGACGACATGGTCAGATGTAAATGTGCACACAAAGAAACCGTTAGAAGGTATGTAAATGATTGCAGTTGAAATTCTCTGTGACAACTGAGCGAGGTGGTGCAGTGGCGCAGGACTCACATTTGGGGGGACGACCGTTCTTACCCTCAACCTGATTTAGGTTTTCCGTGATAACCTTAAATTGCTTTAGGATGGTTCCTTTGCAAGGGCACAACCGACTTTCTTCCGCATCTCTATCTAATCCGATGGGACCAATGACCTAACTGTTTGGTCCCCTCCCCCAAAACAACCAACCAACCATCTCTGTGACAGGCAGAATGGCCACCAGAATATATTAGTGTTGATCATGTTTAGAGTTGTTACCATCCCCGATAAGGTATATAAGGGACTTGAACAGCTTGGGATGTTGAGTGAAGGACGCAGAGACGCCGCAGACCCGTGTGGGACAGCGCTGATCAACATCCGACAGAGTTTGAAAGGGATTTCGTCGTGGGTCTCCATTGGCTGGTTGGTCGAATCGTACAGTATCCAGATTGGCGGGGCATTCGGATGTGACACTGGGCCAGTATTGAAATGCATGGGAAAGTTAGAGCAGGCATACTCGTCGTCAAGGTGCTGATCGATAATGTCTGACCATCACAAGGCAGGATCGCTGTATTCTGCACCAAGCGCACCATAAACCTTTCGCATCTGAGCCTACCATACAAAAACAAGTAGCGGATACCCTGCAGTATTCTGTGCCACCTTGAGCAATTGGTCGTAGTCTAGGAGCAGCCACACTAGGAAATCAGTGTCCCATGAGTAGGCTGCCGATAACGCCACAACAATAAACGGAGTGGTAACGTGACCAGGAAGCATAGACTGCTCATGAATGGCGCTGCACTGTGTCAATCTATTAACCGTAGTCCTGCACCACTCATCATGACCGTCGTCGGCGAGTGTGGCGGCGACTTGAGTAGAAGTCCAATTCTTCCAAGG
The DNA here is from genome assembly GCF_023897955.1 of Schistocerca gregaria. NCBI lineage: Eukaryota > Metazoa > Arthropoda > Insecta > Orthoptera > Acrididae > Schistocerca > Schistocerca gregaria. The sequence continues at coordinate 421,225,704 of NC_064923.1, forward strand.
TTTTGGAGAGGCATAGCGGTGTTACTCCTAGCTTCAATATGTGGGGAGTTATCTGGTGTGATTCCAGGTCACTGCTAATAGTGACTGAGGGAACACTGGCAACACAATGGTAAATCACTGACATCCTCTGATCTCGTATGTTACCTACCATGCAGCACTATCTTGGTGCCATTTTACAACAGGTCAATACTTTTCCACACATGGCATGTATCTGCGTGATGTTGAGGTACTCCCATGGCCAGTGAGATCCCCAGACCCATCCCGGTGTTTAACCAGCTCGAGTGTCAACTCTGTCCCAGTGCCAGCATTCAGGATCTCGACGACCAGCTGCAACAGTTGTGGCCAGCTTGCGTCAGGAGAGTGTAGAACAGCTTTCTCACGACATTCCCAACCAATTCAATGCGGGCTTCGAGATCAGAGGAGGTGATACATCGTACATATAAAAGGTTGCATACTGCGAAATTCTTTGTAAATTTGACTAGATTTTGTGATCACTGAAATAATATCACACATTCTCTAAACCCTTGAAGTTTCACTTCGAGATATTCAAGCTACACAGCAGCACTCCGTCTTCAGGCCACAAGTGGCCCATCGGGAGCTTCCTCAGTTGAGGACGCGGATAGGAAGGGTGTGTGGTCAGCACACCGCTCTCACGGTCGTTATGACGGTTTTCTTTGACCGGAGCTGCTACTGTTCGGTCGAGCAGTTGGCATCGCAAGGCTGAGTGCACCGCGAAAAATGGCAACAGCGCATTGCGGCCTGGATGGTCTCCCATCCAAGTGCCGGATACGCCCGAGAGCGCTTAACTTCGGTGATCTCACGGGAACCGGCGTATCCACTGCGGCAAGGCCGTTGCCATTCAAGCGACATGCTTAACCTGAGTTAACGTGAAATGTTCAGTGAATAAACGAGAGTATTGATGATATGTCACATATGTCGGGCACTCACTGTCTGATTGGGAACAAATAAAAAGTGAAGAGAAATAGTCAAATAGTGAAGAGAAGAAGAGGGGCAAAGAGAAACAAAGAAAGGGATTTGAGATAAGGGGAAATATGGAGGACGTCATGTTGTCAGGAGGACTAAGTGAGATCAGTGAAAATTAAAGTTTAGATTATGTGAAAGTATGTTTTGTGGGATCAGCAGCAACGTAAAAAGGGTCGATTATGTATTATATACGCCATGAAGCAGAAATTTAGTTAAAATTGGGAGAAAGTAGATAGTAATAATGGTGTTTTTCATGATTACAACTGTAAACTCTAAGCTGAAAGACGCACTGTACAGTGACAAGGCAGAATGCCTCATTGGCTGAAGAGAAAGACAGAGAATGATATGAGTTTTACAAAGAAGAAATTTAGATGGACATGAATAAATGTATCCAGAAAAACGTGTGTTACATCTAGGACGTCCTTTGTTGGATCGCGACAGGTAAGGTAAAAAAGACAAGGACTTAATGGTAATAGCTGACACTGGAAAACATACGAGAGCAGCATGGGTGCACACACCTGATGGTAATCATTGTAAATTGTTGTTTGTTGTAGTTGTTGACGATGGCAAGGCTAACAAGAACCGTGCTCTCTGCCTCTGCTCAGCTCCCACATCCGTTTAAATGGCTCTGAGCACTATGGGGCTTAACTTCTGAGGTCATCAGTCCCCTAGAACTTAGAACTACTTAAACCTAACTAACCTAAGGACGTCACACACATCCATGCCGGAGGCAGGATTCGAACCTGCGACGGTAGCGATCGCGCGGTTCCAGACTGTAGCGCCTAGAACCGCTCGGCCACTCCGGCCGGCTCCCCATTCGTGTGCCACTATAACACGACCACATTACTTGGCCGGTTTCATTCTGCCAGCCTACTTCAGTATTCTGTAAGCCACCAGACTATGTCTGGAGGGTGGATTTTGTATGTCATGATACCAAAACATAAGATCGTAAGACATACGAGTAATTTCCTATCCACGATAACTTCGTTTATGTTCTCAGTTACTTGCGTAAGTGTGTACACACTATTTAAAATTTTGCTTATAAAGCATTTGTACATGCTCATAAACTGCACCTTAAAACTAGTGACAATTTGTAAAGACAATAAGACAATAAAAGAATAAAATGTGGCCATTGATATCCGTAGTTTTTGGGAAAATCTTGCAACAGAGAGTTTATTTTCAGTGGATACAATCCAAAACCATCTACCACAACCCAAGTATTTGAATGTTGTATGGAACAGTGACATGTTATACATGTAAAGAGAATGACATAAGTGTATGGCTGTTGATGTGATGAATATACAGGGTGTTACAAAAAGGTACGGCCAAACTTTCAGGAAACATTCCTCACACACAAATAAAGAAAAGATGTTATGTGGACATGTGTCCGAAAACGCTTAATTTCCATGTTAGAGCTCATTTTAGTTTCGTCAGTATGTACTGTACTTTCTCGATTCACCGCCAGTTGGCCCAATTGAAGGAAGGTAATGTTGCAGTTGTGCAATCACGTCATCAACACAGATTTTCTGTGAACGTTTGGGCAGGCATCGTTGGTGATGTCTTGATTGGGCCCCATGTTCTTCCACCTACGCTCAATGGAGCACGTTATCATGATATCATACGGAATACTCTACCTGTGCTGCTAGAACATGTGCCTTTACAAGTACGACACACACCGAGTGAGGTGGCGCAGTGGTTAGCACACTGGACTCGCATTGGGGAGGACGACGGTTCAATCCCGTCTCCGGCCATCCTGATTTAGGTTTTCCGTGATTTCCCTAAATCGTTTCAGACAAATGCCGGGATGGTTCCTTTGAAAGGGCACGGCCGATTTCCTTCCCAATCCTTCCCTAACCCGAGCTTGCGCTCCGTCTCTAATGACCTCGTTGTCGACTGGACGTTAAACACTAACTACCACCACCACCAAGTACGACACAACATGTGGCTCATGCACGATGGAGCTCCTACACATTTCAGTCGAAGTGTTCGTACTCTTCTCAACAATAGATTCGGTGACCGATGGATTGATAGAGGCGGACCAATTCCATAGCCTCCACGCTCTCCTGACCTCAACCCTCTTGACTTTCATTTACGGGAGCATTTGAAAGCTCTTGTCTACGCAACCCCGGTACCAAATGTAGAGACTCTTCGTGCTCGTATTGTGGACGGCTGTGATACAATACGCCATTCTCCAGGGCTGCATCAGCGCATCAGGGATTCCATGCGACGGAGGGTGGATGCACGTATCCTCGCTAACGGAGGACTTTTTGAACATTTCCTGTAGCAAAGTGTTTGAAATCAAGCTGGTACGTTCTGTTGCTGTGTGTTTCCATTCCATGATTAATGTGATTTGAAGAGAATTAATAAAATGAGCTCCAACATGGAAAGTAAGCGTTTCCGGACACATGTCCACATAACATATTTTCTTTCTTTGTGTGTGAGGAATGTTTCCTGAAAGTTTGGCCGTACCTTTTTGTAACACCCTGTATAACTCAAAAATTGTATCTTGTTTAAAATATTTAAAATATTGATATTATTAAACAAGTTTTAGTCATATGTGAGTAAAGTAGCTGTTCTCCAACTGATGGTAAGCTTGTTTCAAAGAAGTGTCTCTCAATTGCAATTGGAGTGCCCATTTACAGAAGATTACATGTTGCAGATAGAAAAAGACTAGGCAACAGAAACATGATATAACATTCATACTTCTGTGTTACACATTCTCAAGCTAATAATTTATTATCGTGTTTTTCGTTTAAAATTTTTTGAGAACTGTTTCCTTATATATAATTAGTAGTGTAATGATGAAATGTGAAGGCGATACACGTACTGACGATATGTATAGCAGTTTGTATCTTTTTTGTTAGAACAACTATTCATTTCTTGATGGTGTTCATCAGCTTATTTTCTATCACGTTTGAAACCCTGTTTTACTTCGAATTTACGAGTTTAAACTGGAAAACGGAACACAGACATTCACCTCGTTAACCCTCCGTCGCTCGCGGGGATGACACACGTCATCCACATGACTTTCCCGCTAAATTTTGACTGACAGGGCAGGATTGAGATCGCGCCATTTTCAGTACCTTTCTGTTAACTATCCACCAGTTAGCTCCAATCATTGTTGGCTTTCAGCTACGAAAGAAACATTATTTATGAAACATTATTATAGTCTGGAGGACAGTAGTCATCCGCTCGATCTCTGCTGCCACAAGATGAAACAAAGTATATCTGTAATACTTTATTGGTTTCCTAGATTCAATCGATCTTTCATGTGCTTAATTTGGACTTATTGAAACTGACTGCAGATACCTTCCGTGTTACACAGTATTCTTTTTATTTTTAGATTGTGGAAGAAATGTCAAAAGCCAAAAAACCTCGGACAGAATTTAGTAGAGATCCTAATGTATGATTGAATGGTTGAATGAGCTGAGTGATGAAGATGCTCACAGTGATAGCGCTGACTCAGAGACTGAGGACTGTGTTCCTGAGAGCGGTCATGATTCAGGAACAGAACAAGAAGCGTCAGAGAATGATGAATATGAGTCACAGGAAGAAGTAACTCAAGAGGATGCATTTCTTTTAGGCAAAGTTGGAATAACTACACGAAGGAAAAATAAATATCCTACCATTGTTAGAAGCAGACCTTGTAATATTTTTACGCATTTGCCTGGACCTATAAAATCAAACTCGCATAAAAAAGACAGAAATAGAAATTCAGAATTTGTTTTTGGATGAAAACATAATAAGCATTATAGCAACAGGCACTAATATAATTATCAATCAGTCAAGTTCGTGGTAACCGCTCTAGGGAAAGGGATGCTAAAGAATCAGATGCGATAGATATCAGAGGTTTCATTGGTTTGTTCTATCTGTGTGGATCTTTGAGATGTTCTAGGAAGAGTATATCAAAATTGTGGGACAACTCAAAGGGAAACGGACTTGAATCATGTTATTTATACATAAGTAAAAACAGATTCAAGTTTCTGTTGAGATGTCTTAGGTTTGATAATATCCGTGATAGAGGTGTTCGCAGAGAGACTGACAAGTTGTCTCCTATCAGAGAGGTACTTGAACTATTCACGAACAATTGCCAAAAATATTGTTCACCTAGTGAATATCTTAGTGATGACGAACAGCTTTTGGCATTTAGAGGAAGTTGCCCATTCCATTCAGGCAATATATCCCTAGCAAACCAGCAAAGTATGGGTTAAAAGTGTTAGCTTTGGTTGATATAGAAACAGCTTACACTAAGAATTTAAAACCTTACGTTGGTGAACAACCAGAGGGACCATGTAATGCCAGCAATTCAGCTGAAGATATTGTTCTTCGAATGGTCGAACTGTTTCGAACGTTAGAATATATTATACTGTGTACGAATATTAAATGTATTATATTTAGATTTAAGAAAATATCATAAAATCAGTCATAAAGACCGTTCGAAGTATACAAATAGACGGCTTGCTCCACGCGAGTCACCATGTCACAGATTTTCGCCCGAGCAACGGAGGGTCAATTTACAACATCGTTATCAGGCCTGAATCAGAACATCTAGTGCTTTTTCTGGGAAGAAACCCGATGAACTGGGGGAGCGACGGGAGGGGTGGGGGGATGGGCGTATGTAGTGTGGCATGTGTAACGATACAGCACACTGCAGAGTAGTACTTATAAATTTTTCAACTACTTCTTTGTCGTATTTTCTGAAGTTACAAAATTGAGCGAAACAGTGTTCTGGCTGTAAGCTAAAAATTCCATCTGCATGCAATCTGTTTTGGCTATGGAAACTTGGCTGTCCTAAACCTCGCACAAGAACTTGCCTATCATTTCGATATTTATTTTTGTATATGTATAACTTTGAACCCAGTTGAAGTATTTTCAGGATTAAAAACTTGAGGATTTTTATATTATAATTTTAATATGAGTGATATCTGCTAAAATTAATTTCACTATTTATGCCGCCGTAGCCAGGGATACTTTGTAAACTCGAACAGAAGTGGGAACTTATAGTCTGACAAGTGTGGCTTTGGGCTTCATAGTGAAAGTGCATTTGGGATCTGCGTGAAAGATGGACGCACTTGAACTGGGGAGAAAGATTACAGTAAAAGAGTTTAAAAATGGTGAGCGAAGAGTCACAGTTGAGCAGATGTTGGTGAAATTACAAGCTTGTCTGGGACAGTGATTGTACGTTTTTTGACTCCTTTGAAGACTGGGCAAGTGAAACATTGGACAGTACTAATAGTACTTAATTTTTGTACTAACAGTTCCGTGAAGCCAGAAGACACGTCGATGCTTATGAACTGACTGACTGATGAGAACTGTGAATGAATATTTATGCAAAATGAAAATACTTTTGCTCTTGACTTTAAAAAGTTTATTCTTTCTTTCAGTGCATCGAGATACAACTATTGTAATTACAACGAGAAACTGGTATGAAGCACTACTGCTTTTATAAGTGGAATCTCTCAAGCCAGTGATTAACTTTTCAGTTAAATGTGAAATGAATAAAAAGTAATTTAGATGTTTAAGTATTTTTTTTTTTTTTTTTTTTTTTTGACAACGGTTCGCAGCAACCTTTCAGATTTATGTCATTATATTAACTGAAATGTCTGAATCAACAGCTATAATTTTGAGTTCACTATGTATACAGACCTCCCCCCATGAACCATGGACCTTGCCGTTGGTGGGGAGGCTTGCGTGCCTCAGCGATACAGATGGCCGTACCGTAGGTGCAACCACAACGGAGGGGTATCTGTTGAGAGGCCAGACAAACGTGTGGTTCCTGAAGAGGGGCAGCAGCCTTTTCAGTAGTTGCAGGGGCAACAGTCTGGATGATTGACTGATCTGGCCTTGCAACATTAACCAAAACGGCCTTGCTGCGCTGGTACTGCGAACGGCTGAAAGCAAGGGGAAACTACAGCCGTAATTTTTCCCGAGGACATGCAGCTTTACTGTATGATTAAATGATGATGGCATCCTCTTGGGTAAAATATTCCGGAGGTAAAATAGTCCCCCATTCGGATCTCCGGGCGGGGACTACTCAGGAGGATGTCGTTATCAGGAGAAAGAAAACTGGCATTCTACGGATCGGAGCGTGGAATGTCAGATCCCTTAATCGGGCAGGTAGGTTAGAAAATTTAAAAAGGGAAATGGATAGGTTAAAGTTAGATATAGTGGGAATTAGTGAGGTTCGGTGGCAGGAGGAACAAGACTTCTGGTCAGGTGACTACAGGGTTATAAACACAAAATCAAATAGGGGTAATGCAGGAGTAGGTTTAATAATGAATAGGAAAATATGAATGCGGGTAAGCTACTACAAACAGCATAGTGAACGCATTATTGTGGCCAAGATAGATACGAAGCCCACACCTACTACAGTAGTACAAGTTTATATGCCAACTAGCTCTGCAGATGATGAAGAAATTGAAGAAATGTACGATGAAATAAAAGAAATTATTCAGATAGTGAAGGGAGACGAAAATTTAATAGTAATGGGTGACTGGAATTCGAGTGTAGGAAAAGGGAGAGAAGGAAACATAGTAGGTGAATATGGATTGGGGCTAAGAAATGAAAGAGGAAGCCGCCTAGTAGAATTTTGCACAGAGCACAACTTAATGATAGCTAACACTTGGTTTAAGAATCATGAAAGAAGGTTGTATACGTGGAAGAATCCTGGAGATACTAAAAGGTATCAGATAGATTATATAATGGTAAGACAGAGATTTAGGAACCAGGTTTTAAGTTGTAAGACATTTCCAGGGGCAGATGTGGACTCTGACCACAATCTATTGGTTATGACCTGTAGATTAAAACTGAAGAAACTGCAAAAATGTGAGAAATTAAGGAGATGGGACCTGGATAAACTGAAAGAACCAGAGGTTGTACAGAGTTTCAGAGAGAGCATAAGGGGACAATTGACAGGAATAGGGGAAAGAAATACAGTAGAAGAAGAATGGGTAGCTCTGAGGGATGTAGTAGTGAAGGCAGCAGAGGATCAAGTAGGTACAAAGACGAGAGCTGCTAGAAATCCTTGGGTAACAGAAGAAATATTGAATTTAATTGATGAAAGGAGAAAATATAAAAATGCAGTAAATGAAGCAGGCAAAAAGGAATACAAACGTCTCAAAAATGAGATCGACAGGAAGTGCAAAATGGCTAAACAGGGATGGCTAGAGGACAAATGTAAGGATGTAGAAGCTTATCTCACTAGGGGTAAGATAGATTCTGCCTACAGGAAAATTAAAGAGACCTTTGGAGAGAAGAGAACCACGTGTATGAATATCAAGAGCTCAGATGGCAGCCCAGTTCTAAGCAAAGAAGGGAAGGCAGAAAGGTGGAAGGAGTATATAGAAGGCTTATACAAGGGCGATGTACTTGAGGACAATATTATGGAAATAGAAGAGGATGTAGATGAAGACGAAATGGGAGATACGATACTGCGTGAAGAGTTTGACAGAGCACTGAAAGACCTGAGTCGAAACAAGGCCCCCGGAGTAGACAACATTCCATTAGAACTACTGACGGCCTTGGGAGAGCCAGTCATGACAAAACTCTACCAGCTGGTGAGCAAGATGTATGAGACAGGCGAAATACCCTCAGACTTCAAGAAGAATATAATAATTCCAATCCCAAAGAAAGCAGGTGCTGACAGATGTGAAAATTACCGAACTATCAGTTTAATAAGCCACGGCTGCAAAATACTAACGCGAATTCTTTACAGACGAATGGAAAAACTGGTAGATGCAGACCTCGGGGAGGATCAGTTTGGATTCCGTCGAAATGTTGGAACACGTGAGGCAATACTGACCTTACGACTTATCTTAGAAGAAAGATTAAGAAAAGGCAAACCTACGTTTCTAGCATTTGTAGACTTAGAGAAGGCTTTTGACAATGTTGACTGGAATACTCTTTTTCAAATTCTAAAGGTGGCAGGGGTAAAATACAGGGAGCGAAAGGCTACTTATAATTTGTACAGAAACCAGATGGCAGTAATAAGAGTCGAGGGGCATGAAAGGGAGGCAGTGGTTGGGAAAGGAGTGAGACAGGGTTGTAGCCTCTCCCCGATGTTATTCAATCTGTATATTGAGCAAGCAGTAAAGGAAACAAAAGAAAAATTCGGAGTAGGTATTAAAATTCATGGAGATGAAGTAAAAACTTTGAGGTTCGCCGATGACATTGTAATTCTGTCAGAGACGGCAAAGGACTTGGAAGAGCAGTTGAACGGAATGGACAGTGTCTTGAAAGGAGGATATAAGATGAACATTAACAAAAGCAAAACGAGGATAATGGAATGTAGTCAAATTAAATCGGGTGATGCTAAGGGAATTAGATTAGGAAATGAGACACTTAAAGTAGTAAAGGAGTTTTGCTATTTAGGAAGTAAAATAACTGATGATGGTCGAAGTAGAGAGGATATAAAATGTAGACTGGCAATGGCAAGGAAAGCGTTTCTGAATAAGAGAAATTTGTTAACATCGAATATAGATTTATGTATCAGGAAGTCGTTTCTGAAAGTATTTGTTTGGAGTGTAGCCATGTATGGAAGTGAAACATGGACGATAACTAGTTTGGACAAGAAGAGAATAGAAGCTTTCGAAATGTGGTGCTACAGAAGAATACTGAAGATAAGATGGATAGATCACGTAACTAATGAGGAGGTATTGAATAGGATTGGGGAGAAGAGAAGTTTGTGGCACAACTTGACTAGAAGAAGGGATCGGTTGGTAGGACATGTTTTGAGGCATCAAGGGATCACAAATTTAGCATTGGAGGGCAGCGTGGAGGGTAAAAATCGTAGAGGGAGACCGAGAGATGAGTACACTAAGCAGATTCAGAAGGATGTAGGTTGCAGTAGGTACTGGGAGATGAAGCAGCTTGCACAGGATAGAGTAGCATGGAGAGCTGCATCAAACCAGTCTCAGGACTGAAGACAACAACAACAACATGTATACAGAGCTCAAATGATACAAATATCGGGAAAAACGGGAATAATGTCAAGATTTTCGTTTCGTAAACACTGTTGAGAGGAACGTCTACAGAGTTCAAGGTAACAGTTTTCTTGTTAAAAAGTGGTGATCGTGTTGAAACAACGATAGCAGTGGCGTTGTACTTTTACTCTGAGCAGTGAGACTACAAATACCATAAAAGCGTTTGAGTAACTTGCCAAAAAAGCCGTTGTTGTAATGCACGGTATTTATAAATTAGTTACAAAGAAGTTGCTTTTAATTGTGAAAAAGGTAAATAGCTTACGGGTATGTTTGGTGCAGCGCTGCCGTATATCTTCAAGTTTGATTTACAAATGTTCAATGTGGCTACCTTTTATAACAAGGCAAATGTCCCATCTGCAATCAATTTCCTGCCAAATCCTATGACGCAAGTCTTCATGTATGGCGACAACTGCTTCTGTTATTCGTTGTCGCAGCTCGTTAACGTTCAACAGAAGCGGAGGAATAAACACTCTGTCTTTAATGTAATCCCACACACAGAAGACGTTGGGATTAAATCAGGTGATCCTGGTGGCCAGGATATTGTTCCACCACGCCCAATCCGAGTCAGTACATTCCTAAGGAGATACGCGACAACTTCACAATGATAATGTGGTGGTACGCCATCTTGCTGGAAAATAAATTCTGTGTAATTGAGGTATTAGATAATGTTCGAGCGTGTCGGAGTATGATATGCCAGTTACAGTTGACTCGGCAAAAAAGAAGGGGCTGTAAATCTGGTTACAGCTTACAATGCAAAAAACATTTACCTTGGGCGACTCCCTACACATTCGAATACGTGACGTAATTGTTTCTCACCCAAAATCCGAACACTATGCCTATTCACTTTACCACAGGTACGGAAGGTTGCCCGTTACTGAATACAATTTCATTAAGACAATCATCTTCAGTCTGCATTTTGTTAAACACTTCTACGAAAAACTCTGCTCTTTTTTTTGTCACTTTGTGTCAAAACTTGAAACAGTTACAATTTGTACGGTTTGAATAACAGGCGTTAATGTAAAATGTTGCACACTGCTGGCCGATGTGGCCGAGCGGTTCTAGGCGCTGCAGTCTGCAACCGCGCGACCGCTACGGTCGCAGGTTCGAATCCTGCCTGGGGCATGGATGTGTGAGATGTTCTTAGGTTAGTTAGGTTTAAGTAGTTCTAAGTTCTAGGGAACTGATGACATTAGAAGTTAAGTCCCATGGTGCTCAGAGCCATTTGAACCATTTTGTTTGTTGCACACTGTAACGCAAGACATATTAAATGTTAAGCTGTCACGTCAAGTGGTTTACCAGGACTTCGAATGTAAGACTGCCGCACTTGTTGAATTACTGCGTCGGAGACTGCTGTCCGATCCTGACCCCCGTGCTATGCGCAGTGTCGGTGAAACTGTAGTCCCAATTAATAGGAGTTTGCCTTTGAGGTGGTGGCTTGCGATATCTGGTACTGAACTGGCTCTGAACTATAGTAGCGCATTTGCATTCATAGAACCGTAAACAACACTTCGCATGTTCTGTAACGTTATACGACTCCGTGATGAAAGCTGGAATAACACCTTCGCATATGCTACTTAGGGAAATGTCGGGAACTAACAGCGTTAGGCGGGAATAAAAGCTTGACGGTATACTTCATTCTGTACTGTATCAAGCATTTGTGTAAGTTGTTACTACCTTTTTCGCAATTAAAGGTTACTTTTGTGTAACTAATTTATACACACCATGTATTTTAACGAAACATAGGAATGAGGAAGTTCATTAAAAATGGTTCAAATGGCTCTGAGCACTATGGGACTTAACATCTGTGGTCAGCAGTCCCCTAGAACTTAGAACTACTTAAACCTAACTAACCTAAGTACATCACACACATCCATGCCCGACGCAGGATTCGAACCTGCGACCGTAGCAGTCGCGCAGTTCCGGACTGAGCGCGTAGAACCGTGAGACCGCCGCGGCCGGCGTTCATTAAAAATAAAGTCAATTAAGTATGTATTGGACGACACATTTCTTTTTATTATGTTAACAACAATATATCTCTGACAATCGATAGAAGTTATAACATGTTGAACATTTTTTGGAAACGGCCAAATCACACGTGTGTGTGTGTGTGTGTGTGTGTGTGTGTAAAAGTTTTCAAGTAGTGACTCAAATAGTCACATTTAGGCCACTCGGGGATATTCGGTGAAAGCCCGTTCTCCACACAGTGAAATAATAGATCTCTGACACTTAACCGAGCGAGGTGGCGCAGTGGATAGCACACTGGACTCGCATTCGGAAGGACGATTTAGGTTTTCCGTGATTTCCCTAAATCGCTCCAGGCAAATGCCAAGATGGTTCCTTTGAAAGGGCACGGCCTTCTTCCTTCTCCGTCCTTCACTAATCCAATGGGACCGATGACTTCGCTGTTTGGTCCCCTCCCCCAAATCAGTCAGTCAGTCTGACACTTACATTAGCATATAATTGTAAGTTATTTTACCGGGCCATCACTCTCAGTGAACAACAAAAAATAATAGCGAGATTATTGTATTTTTCAAAATTAGTTCTAATGACTCTAAGCACTATGGGACTTAACACTTGACGTCATCAGTCCCCTAGACTTAGAACTAATTAAACATAACTAATCTACGGACAGAGCACACCCCTGCCCGAAGCAGGGTTCGAACCTGCTCCCGTAGCAGCAGCAGCGCAGTTCCGGACTAATGCGCCTAGAAACGCTGGGCCACAGCGGCCGGCTTTAAAATTAGGTGCGGGCATTACATACTCTAACACGAAGGAAAGGTGGGCAAGGCATAGATCGAGATACCTCAAAGGTATTTAGTACTAGATCTCACGCCGTGCTAACCGAATTCACTGTTAAAAGGTGAGTCTTAAACAATGACAGCGTGTGGTAGCGACCAACTTTTCATTTAAAGCTTTAGGAAAATGATCTATTATTTTTTATTTTATCAGTATTTTAATTTAACTTTTTGTAGCTTTATTCATGTGTGGATGACCTTACAACAGTGTATGCGATATTTATACTAGAGATGGCTCAGTGAGGAAAACAAAACAAAAAAGGGAAAAGATAAAAACAGTTTTTAATACGGCTTCACGCGCAGTGGCGTAGTTTACGGGATAAGAAGATGAAGCAGACGTGGATCGAATCCTCGGTCAGCATACTACTTCCGGTAGTTTCACAGGCTTGTTTCGACCAATAATCCCCAATAGCCACCTCAGAAAAAAGGAAACGCTAACAAAAGTACGATGACCTATAAAACAAAGTTTACGTGATTCACAAACAGATGGCGCTCGCTACTTTCCTGAAATCGGTAGATGTGATTTAACGTACAAACAAATGGACACAGTTTCAGAAAAATTGCGTAACTTATTGAAAAGACAGAGCTTTACAAAAAGAGCAACTCAATAACACGTTGCTCCACCTCTGGCCCTTATACAAGCAGGTATTCGGCTTGGCAGTAATTAATAGCAACTGTTGGATCTTCGCCGGACTGTGTGGCCGAGCCGTTCAAGGCGCTTCAGACTGGAACCGCGCGACCGCTACGGTCGCAGGTTCGAATCCTGCCTCGGGCATGGATGTGTGTGATGTACTTAGGTTAGTTAGGTTTAAGTAGTTCTAAGTTCTAGGGGACTGATGACCTCAGATGTTAAGACCCATAGTGCTCAGAGCCATTTGTTGGATGTTTTCCTGAGGGATATCGTGCCAAATTCTGTCCAATTGGCACATTAGATGAGCTGGTAGAAGGGCCTGCCGATACTGTTCCAAACGTTCTCAATTCGTGTGAGATCAGGTGACCTTGCTGGCCAAGGCAGAGTATGGCAAGCACGGAGACATGCAGTAGAAACTCTCGCCGTGTACGGGCAGGCATTATCTTTCTTAAACGTACGGCCAGGGTGGCTTCTTATGAAGGGCAACAAAGTGGAGCCTGGAATATCGCCGACGTGCCGCTGTGCCGTAAGGGTGCCGCGGATGGCAACCAAAGGTGTCCTGCCATGAAATGAAATGACATCCCACACTGTCACTCCTGGTTGTCGGGCTGTATGGTGGGCGACTGTCACGTTGATATCACACCGTTGTGCACGGAGTCTCCACACAGGTCTGCGGCTGAGAATCTCATTGACTGGAACAGAATTATCTTCAGTGATGAAGAAATGAGCCCCAATGACCAGCGAAGATGTGTCGGGAGATGTCCCAAACCCCACCTACTATATTGATCGATGCCAAGCCGAATAACTGCTTGCATACGCGTCGGAAGTGGGCCAGTGTAACTGCTCAGTTTGTGAAGCTCTTTCTCTTAATTCAATCATCCAGTTTTTCTGAAAATGAAATCATTTATTTGTCTGTATATATAGTGTATATACACTACTGGCCATTAAAATTGTTACACCAAGAAGAAATGCAGATGATTAATGGGTATTGATTGGACAAATATATTATACTACAACTGACGTGTGATTACATTTTTTGCGGTTCTAGGCACTGCAGTCCGGAACCGCGAGACCGCTACGGTCGCAGGTTCGAATCCTGCCTCGGGCATGGATGTGTGTGATGTCCATAGGTTCGTTATGTTTAACTAGTTCTAAGTTCGAGGGGACTAATGACCTTAGAAGTTGAGTCCCATAGTGCTCAGAGCCATTTGAACCATTTTTATTACATTTTCACGCAATTTGGGTGCATAGATCCTGAGAAATCAGTACCCAGAGCAACCACCTCTGGCCGTAATAACGGCCTTGATACGCCTGGGCATTGAGTCAAACAGAGCTTGGATGGCGTGAGCAGGTACAACTGGCCATGCAGTTCCAACACGACACCACAGTACATCAAGAGTAGTGACTGGCGTATTGTGAGGAGCCAGATGCTCGGCCACTATTGACCAGTCGTTTTCAGTTGGTGAGAGATCTGGAGAATGTGCTGGCCAGGGCAGCAGTCGAACTTTTTATGTATCCAGAAAGGCCCGTACAGGACCTGCAACATGCGATCGTGCATTATCCTGCTGAAATGGATCGAATGAAGGGTAGAGCCGCGGTGAAATGTAACGTCCATTGTTCAAAATGCCGTCAATGCGAACAAGAGGTGACCGAGACGTGTAACCAACCGCATACCATCACGCCAGTATGGTGATGACGAATACACCGCGATGTCGCCAAACACGGATGCGACCATCATGATGCTGTAAACAGAACCTGGATTCATCCGAAGAAATGACGTTTTGCCATTCATGCACCCACATTCGTCGTTGAGTACACACCATCGCAGGCGCTTCTGTCTGTGATGCAGCGTCAAGGGTAACCGCAGCCATGGCCTCCGAGCTGATAATCGATTCTGCTGGAAACGTAGTCGAACTGTTGTTGTCTTGAAAATGTCCCCATCTGTTGACTCAGGGATCGAGACTTGGCTGCACGATCCGTTACAGCCATGCGGATAAGATGCCTGTCATCTCGACTGCTAGTAATACGAGGACGTTGGGATCCAGCACGGCGTTCCATATTACCCTCCTGATCCCACCGATTCCATATTCTGCTAAGAGTCATTGGATCTCGACCAACGCGAGCAGCAATGTCACGATACGATAAACCGAAATCGCGATAGGCTACAATCCGACCTTTATCAAAGTCGGAAACGTGATGGTACGTATTTCGCCTGCTTACACGAGGCATCACAGCAACGGTTTTCCAGGCAACGCCGGTCAACCGCTGTTTGGGCATGAGAAATCGGTTGGAAACTTTCCTCATGTCAGAACGTTGTAGGTGTCGCCACCAGCGCCAACGTTGTGTGAATGCTCTGAAAAGCTAATCATTTGCATATCACAGCATCTTCTTCCTGTCGGTTAAATTTCGCGTCTGTAGCACGTCATTTTCGTGGTGTAACAATTTTAATGGCCATTAGTGTATAATGAGATACGGAGGATACATTCAGACCAGCAGAGGTAAAAAGTGAAAACTGAAATCGGGATGTCCACTCTATTTGCCGTACGAAACTAAAGAATTTGCGTTAAAGGTTACCGACAGGCTACGGATCTCGTTGTGTAGATACAGTATCCATAAATGTTGAGAAATACCGATTGCAGAGAGGCGCGGATTGTTCAGAGAAAGGTAAGAGAAGTGTTTCTGCAAGCACTCACCGTTTCGGTGGAGAAGAGGCGGAGTGCGCTGATACAGGAGACGATAATGGAGGTGCGAACGGCGGCCAGGGACAGAAATCGGAGAGGGCGGGCGGTCTGCGTTTCAAGTCGTCAGGATTTCCTCACAGCGTCCGGTGCTCCGGAGGAGGTAGCGTTCGGTTGTACCGCACTGCAGGCCTTTGTGTGGTGCATGGCTGTCAGCGTCCGGCTCGTCTTATAAAACAACTGAGGAAAAAAACTATAATCCCTACATACTCATTTCGTTTCACCGCTTGCCACACCACTTTCTGGCCAGTTGTGAAGTACAGATTTTCAGGAGTTTTGTATACCATTCAAATTACTTAAAACACAAATCACCAGTAACTTTCTCCTTCGTCATCGTTAAGTACAGTAAAGACGAAATATTTGTGAAAAAAGCTTTACCCTAGCAATACCAACACCTTTTCAAAAAGATGTATTACTTGGGTCGGGAGGTCTTTTACCCCCGCCCCCCTTCCTCCCTCTCTCCCCCCCAAAAAAGTTTCGTTTACTGTTGTTGGCTTACATTAGCGACATACTTTTTTCAGTAGTTGCTGTATATAAGCAGGGCTCAGAGCCTGAAAATATCTTTTAGAACACCTTCAACAGTTCAACCGTTCACGGAAAATCGCCATCGCCAAGAGAGTTAACTGCCATGGGTTCCGACATGTTGATGACAGCAGTCATTGTAATATTTTGTAACAGCGTATATTAAGTGAGAGAGCGTTATTGTGACGCTCAACAAACTCCAGTGGTAGGCGCTATAGAGAGATGTTGCGCATAACGAAGTCATTTTGGACAGTTCTCGTGTATTCAGCGAATACTCTCTCCAAGAATCACGACAGGAGGAGATATACTTGTAAAAGGTCGGAAGATACGTGAAGATAGATCATGCTCAGGCAGAGATGCCGAAATCAGATACTGGGATGTAAGGCCTATCCAGAACCAGATATAGACACATATCGCAATTTATTAATGATGGAGAGTACACTGAATTTAAGAGAGTAGTCAGGAAGTATCAACACGCAAATAAGTAGAACACGAAAGTATAAGGAGTGGCCAGGCGGAGTGGCCGAGCGGTTTTAGGCGCTGCAGTCTGAAACCGCGCGACCGCTACGGTCGCAGGTTCAAATCCTGCATCGGGCATGAATGTGTGTGATATCCTTAGGTTAGTTAGGTTTAAGTAGTTCTAAGTTCTAGGTGACTGATGACCTCAGAAGTTAAGTCCCATAGTGCTCAAAGCCATTTTTAAAAAAATAAGAAGTGACGAGGTACGCTTGAAGTTATCTAAGTCTGCAGATGCAGCAATTAAGAATAGCCCAGTAGGCAGTACAGTTAAAGAGGAATGAACATCTCTAAAAAGTGAAGTCACAGAAGTTGGGAAGAAAAACATAGGTAGAAAGAAGGTAACTGCGAAGAAGCCATGGGTAACAGAAAAAATACTTCAGTTGATCGATGAAAGAAGAAAGTACAAAAATGTTCTGGAAATTCAGGAATACAGAAATACGAGTCACTAACGAATAAAATAAACAGGAAGTGACACGAAGATAAGGCGAAATTGCTTCATGAAAAATGTGAAGAAATCGAAAAAGAAATGATTGTTAGAAGGACTGACTCAGAATATGGAAAAGTCAAAAGAAATCTTCGGTAAAATTATAAGTAAGAGCGGTAACATTAAGAGTGCTATGGGAATTCCAGTTTCAAATGCAGAGGAAAGTGCTAACAGGTAGAAAGAACACGCTGAACGCCTCTATGAGGGAGAAGACTTGTCTGATGACGTGATACAAGAAGATACAGTAGTCAATATAGAAGAGAGAGATAGGGGATCCAGTATTAGAAACAGAATTTAAAAGAGCTTTGGAAGATTTAACATCAAATAAGGCAGAAGAAATTGATAACATTCCACCAGAATTGCTAAAATCACTGGGGGCAGTGACAAAAAAATGTCTTTCACATTGGTGTGTAGAACAAATGAGTCTTGCGATATACTATCTGACTTCCGGAAAAACATCTTCCACACAATTCCGAAGATTGCTAGAGCTAACAAGAGAATTATCAGACAATTACACTCATGCACATAAATTAAGGATATGCTGATACATGGTGAAACAGTGCTCTCGTGGTCGGTTTGCGGGTTTAAATCACTTCGGGGTATGACCATGCGGTGCATTTGACCTGCGGTCGTCACAGGGTGGCGCTGGCAGCAGTCCACATACGCAGAGGTGTGTTGGCGCTTGTCAGAGTACGGTGCAAGGAGTAAGTATGCAGACATTTTCAGACGTGCTAATGACGACTGTGTGATGATAATGGCTCAAATAATTCATATTGATTACGTTTTGAGGGGTAGACTACTTGGGCGACTGGAGGCTGGTCAAACACAGCAGGTCGCAGCATGGGCCCTCCATGTGCCACAAAGTGTGATCTCAAGATTATGGCAACGATTCCAGCAGACAGGAAATGTTTCCAGGCGCTACAGTGTACAATACCACAAGAAGACCGATAACTCGCCATCAGTGCCGCAAACGGCCACGGAGTACTGCAGGTAGCCTTGCTCGGCACCTTACCGCATCCACTGGAACACTTGTCTCCAGACACACAGTCTGCAGACGACTGAACAGACATGGTTTGGTTCAAATGGCTCTGAGCACTATGGGACTCAACTGCTGTGGTGATTAGTCCCCTAGAACTTAGAACTACTTAAACCTAACTAACCTAAGGACATCACACACATCCATGCCCGAGGCAGGATTCGAACCTGCGACCGAAGCAGTCGCACAGACATGGTTTATTCGCTTGGAGACCTGCAAGGTGCATTTCACTGACCCCTGGTCACAGGAGAGCCCGTAAAGCTTGGTGTCAAGAACACAGTACATGGTTAATGGAACAGTGGTCCCAGGTTTTGTTCACAGACGAGTCCAGGTATAGTCTGAACAGTGACTCTCGCTGGGGTTTCTTCTGGCGTGAACCAGGAACCAGATACCAACCCCTTAATGTCCTTGAAAGGGACCTGTATAGAGGTCGTGGTTTGATGGTGTGAGGTGGGATTATGACTAGTGCACGTACACCCCTGCATGTCTTTTACAGAGTAACTGTAACAGGTCATGTGTATTGGGATGTTATTTTGCACCAGTATGTCCGCCTTTTCAGGGATGCAGTGGCCCACCTTCCTTCTGATGGATGATAACGCACGGTCCCACCGAGCTGCCATCGCAGAGGAGTACCTTGAAACAGAAGATATCAGGCGAATAGAGTGGCATGCCTGTTCTCCAGACCTAAACCCCATCGAGCAAGTCTGGGATACTCTCTGTCGACGTATCGCTGCACGTCTTCAAACCCATACGACACTTCAGGAGCTCCGACAGGCACTGGTGCAAGAGTGGGAGGCTATACCCCAGCAGCTGCTCGACCACCTGATCCAGAGTAAGCCAACCCGTTTTGCGGCCTGTGTACGTGTACATGGTGATCATATCCCATATTGATGTCGGGGCACCTGCGCAGGAAACAGTGGCGTGTTGTACCACATGCGTTTCGGGACGGTTTACTCAACTTATCACCAATACCGTGGACTTACAGATCTGTGTCATGTGTGTTCATTATGTACCTATGCTATTAGCACCAGTTTGTGTAGTGGCACGTTATCCTTAATTTAGGAGCATGAGTGTAGTTTAAAAAGTCATGCATCCGGAAGTTGCTGACAAAGAATAATTACAGAAGAATGGAAAAGGAAATTGAGAATTTGTCAGCTGACGATCGGTTTGGGTTTAGGAAAGGTAAATGTGTGGTGTCACCGCCAGACACCACACTTGCTAGGTGGTAGCCATTAAATCGGCCGCAGTCCGGTAGTATACGTCGGACCAGTGTGTCGCCATTATCAGTGATAGCAGACCGAGCGCCGCCACACGGCAGGTCTAGAGAGACTTCCTAGCACTCGCCCCAGTTGTACAGCCAACTTTGCTAGCGATGGTTCACTGAATAAATACGCTCTCATTTGCCGAGACGATAGTTAGCATAGCCTTCAGCTACGTTATTTGCTACGACTTAGCAAGGCGCCATTATCAGTTACTATGCTTGGGGGCTTAATTAAATAAAATGCAAATAATTTTAATTTTAGTCGCTGTTTGTCCGGTTACGCAGTCTCGTAATCGGTTGGCCCTGAATAATATTAGTACGCAATCTGACTGCAGAGAATAAAACAAAGAATGAAAGGAAATTACCGTTAACACAGTTAATTAATTAAGTCCCCAGCAACTATGGTGTCTTACCCAACAGAACAACTAGTACTCTATCGACGTCTCAACAAGCACAGATCACGCCTACCTCAGAACTACTACTACTCTCTCAAACTTCTCAGCGGCAACTGCCTGTGGAGGCGGCTGAATAATACTCTTTGGCGCAATCTCTGGCGCTGTGACTCAGTGTAGCCACCTTTCATATGCCCCTCCTCCACAGGCTAAAATTTGATGGTATTTTTGCCAGCATTGGTGGCTAAAATACCACCAAATTCGTCCAAAAATATACAGACAAAAATAAAAAATATTAAATAAGTAAATACCACATAACTAAATAAATTTTGGCTTTGCACTGACCCTTCAATAACCTAATATATAAAATACAGTAAGGAATACAAATGCTTGCATACATATGATTTTACATAATAGTTTACATAAGTATGATGTGATTAAACAATTCAATCAATAGCGTCAGCAATGACGAATAGGTGCAGGTAAGAGTCTCATACTCATAGCAATTCATAAACAGTAAACACACAAAAAATCAGTTTATACAAATATTCACATAAAATCTTTTTAATAGCTCAATAAACAAGTAGAGTAGTTGACAGTCCCATCAGTAGCACCCAGCAATGGTCAACAGGTGCAAATAGCAGTCTCATAATATTTCATAAACAGTGAACACACAAAAAAATCAGTTTATACAAATATTCACATAAAATCCTTTCAATAGTTCAATAAACAAGTAGAGTAGTTGACAGTTCCAGCAGTAGCACCCAGCAATGGTCAACAGGTGCAAAAAGCAGTCTCATAACATTTCATCAGCAGTATTTAAACAGCTCCAACAGTTGCACCCAAAAATGGCGAGCAGGCGCAGACACCAACAAGTGACATCATTTCATTAGAAGCAGTACCATCAGTGGCATCAGCAATGTTGACATGTGAAGACAGCAACAAGTAACATTATTTCAGTATAGCAGTTCCATCAATGGCACCTAGCAATGTTGAGCAGGTGCAGACAGCAACAAGTGACATCATTCCAGTAGAAGCAGTCCATCAGTGGCACCCAGTAATGTTGAGCAGGTGGAGACACCAACAAGTGACATCATTCCAGTAGAAGCAGTCCATCAGGGCACCCAACAATGTTGAACAGGTGCAGACACCAAGAAGTGACATAATCAGTAGTAGCAGTTCCAACAGTGGCACCCAGTAATGTTGAACAGGTGCAGGTAACAGTCCATAATACTCACTAATTAGACAGTTCATTAGAGTTCATCAGCAGAAAACATTTCCAAGTGGCACCCATCAATGTTGAACAAGTGCAGGTGACAGTCCATAACACTCACTATCAGTAATCAGACAGTTCATCACAGTTTATCAGCAGAAATTAAACATTTCCAAGTGGCACCCACCAATGTTAATACGTGTAAGCACGAACAACAGTTTGAATGCACACACAATTGCTTTTACAAAATCATTATCAATGCTCTTACACTAAACATGCAAATTATAGCAAACACACAAATGATATCAGATAATTGTCATATTAACTATTACTATATTAACGAATGTCAGTAAACCTATAATAATTATGGGTGTCAGTGCAAACCACAACAAACAAGTAAAATAATATTTAGGAGACAGGTCGGTACCAATTATTTGGGATTGGGAAAGGAAAACACAATCACTCATCTTTCATCCACATTTGAGTACTACTGTGTAATTGAATAGTGTTAACTGTGTAAATGCAATTCTGTCAAAATTTGATGCTCAATATGTGTATCAAGTAGTAGTGGTACAGTGTATAACAGTCAATAATGGTTGGTCAACGTCATAGTCATCATGTCAAGACCAATGTTTGCCAAGCCAAATCAAAATGTACGATTGTTGAACAACTGTCAGTGTGCCAAGATATGCACTTACTTCCTCTCTCCAAATATATATATATATATACTGCTTATTGATTTAACAAAGTGTGTGTGTTAGACAATCTTCTAGTGTTCTAGTCTGCCATCTTCATCCTCCTTGTTCCATATAAACCAACAAAAAAATATGCTCCTCACTTGCTTTACCTCTTATCCACCAAAACTCCAATAATCATCAGCATCACATAATCTTAATACTTCAATAATACCTCCTCAATACGTCGATACATATAAACCTTTTCACCAATATAATTTCACTTCCGTAACAACTCTTTCCTCTAGTCAGTCTTCTCGAACAAGTACAGGTAAAATCCTAGTGCAAACTTCAATTCATCATCCCATACAATCCGAAGACACAATGTCCACACACAACCTCTGTGTAATCCATCTGACGCAAATCTTCTACTCATTATGAATTATAAAATACATTTTGGTTACCTTGTCCATCATTAAATAAAAGAAATGCATACATGACCTCTAACAGCTTTTAGTTTGAATAACTCTCAGTAAGTAAGTACGAGTACGGAGTGTGAATGATCGTAATATTTCACAGTGTGTACACCACTTCAAGAATCATGGCAAAACAGAAGCAAACATGTGGAGTATTTCTTGTGTCAAGTGTCACTTCCTATTTCAATTGCTCACGAAGAATGCAGTGTAATAACTGTCAATGGTCTAAACCTAGTGTTGGTATGTCATGTCGTTAGCTTCCTTCCTATTAGCATAAATTTATACAGCTTCCATAAAACAACCAGCTCATGCGACTTCAATGAAGTTTTTTTGTACCAATGTCGTTCGTAGAATTATAGCAGTTCATTTTCTTATCGTAAAATATAAAGCACTGGTAAGCAAAAGATGCAATAGCGACTAAATATACCAGTTGAGAACAGAATGTTAACAAGTGGATGTAGCACAATCCCTATAATGAGGCTCTGCCAAGCGCACAATCTATAATTAATATCATAGTGTGACCTAAACTCCATGTTCGTACACCGTACATCAGCATTTCTATATAAAAATTAAAGAGCAGTTATGACAACAAAACAGAAATGTGTAAATATGCAATCCATACGCAAAGCAGCAAATATATATCTTACATAATACACAGGTCATTAGCATCATATCAGCATAAGCAAATAGATGTTCATATGTAATCTTAATAAGTAAACATGAAGGCGCAAGCAGATAAATCACAAGTATAACTTACATACATAGCCACATCAGCACAACTAATCAAGTGACAATTATAATTTAAATAAATAAGTACAGCAGGCACATAATAAAAAAAATATGACATCAGTGAAAAGGCAGTGCGGTCCAGCGATGCATGATATACATAAGTAACAATCCTGTTCATTAATCAATCATTGTCAGAATCAGTTAACACAAAGTATAAATCACGTAATCGCGAGCATCAAATTACGTCTAAAGTACGTACCTAAGTGGAAATATGTTACCTGAAAAATAAACTCAATCAATAGTTACCTTTTTAGTTTATTACTTTCTTCTTCGAAGTTACATTCTTCCTGAAATTTTCTCGATAGCAAGTCCTCTTAACGTCGGACACACACAGAATTTACCTGAAGTTCTTAAATATTTTATACAACCGTATCCTGAAAAATACTGAACGTCAATAACATAATTCATCAAGTCACTATAGCTTTATACTGAATTTATTCGTAGAAATTAGACTGTGTATTTGTTTACGGCTGTCAGTGCATTCGCACTGAGCGCTCGATCAGCTGTAGGTACGCGTGACGTAGGAAGTAATTGTTAGCGGTCAACGACTGCCTTGTGCGGCGCACAGACTTGACTGTTGCTTTGAGTATGTGCCGCCGCCGGATCATGGCGCGATATCCTTATATTCTCTGCGTGTTTACGTATAACTGTTAGTTTCTCAAAAGTATGTCATTTTACAAAAAATTTAACATTCGATATATGATGTATTCCCTCAGAGCGCCGAGATTTAAGAGTTTCTACTTCGACAGTGTTATCATGAATAATCTTGCGAATTCTATATGGACCGTTATAAAGCAGAAAAAATTTGCGACACAAGCCTTTTCCTTTGTGAGACAAACGATGAGACTTAATTAACACCTTCTGACCAACTGACAAGGTTTTTAAACGACCAGGACGTTTAGTTGATTTCTCTCTTCTAGCAGCCGCAGATGCAATATTTTGTAGAGCCAGGTTGACAACTTCAGAATGCCGCAGTTTCCGTGAAGGCGGAAAAGGAACTGTTTCAGAAATGCGATTTGTCGGTGCTTTATTTTTTTAATATCAATATAGGCGGCAAAGAAGTTGAATCATTAGGGAGTACATTCAGAATGTTTTGAAAAATATGAAGATACTGATCCCACGTTCTGTGATTCTGATGACAATAAAGACGACACAATTTATTGATTTCCTTCATCCATCTCTCTGAAGAATTAGATTGAGGGTGAAAAAGTGAAATGAAAATTGGTTTAATCTTACGACGCCGTGGAGTACGAAGCCAAATTTTAGAGCGAAACTGTGATCCATTATCTGATATAACCTTATCAACATGTCCCTTTCTTTACGAAAATGTTTGACGAAAGCATTAGAGACTGAACGAGCTGTTGCTTTGCGTAAAGGTGTAAAACACACATATTTTGATGTCAATTCCACTGATACCAAAATGTACGCAAAACCATTAGTAGAACGAACCACTGGACCGAACAAATCGACTGCAGCCATGTCCTTTAATTTCGCTGGAATGATAGGAAACAACGGTGCTCTATGAGAGATAGTTGGCGGCTTAGCCTTTTGACATAATTTGCATTTGGCAAGAACAGATCGAATACGTTTTTCCATTTTACTGAAGTAGCAATTTTCTCGTAATTTATGAAAGCATTTTCTGGGACCAAAGTGTGCATAACTGAAATGTGTATACAAATCAATTTATTAACCCACTCATCAGGAATGCAAACTAACCAAACAGAGTTGTCGACCGATTTTCGTTTAAAAAGAACATCATTGTGAACTAAATAATACTGTCTAATTACTACGCTTTCTTTCCTCCTCCACTTCCCTTAACGTCCTTCCAGATTGGATCCTTGTTTTGCTCCTTAGCGATGTCCTGGAGCGAAGACGAAATAAAATTTTCAAACGCAACACCTTGAATATACATCAAACAATAATTGTTTTCTTTGCAGTCCTCCTCAGCACTTTGTTTCAAACCCATAGGTGCACGTGATAAAGCATCCGCAATAATATTTAAAGAACCCTGAATGTAAACAATACTAAATTCAAATTCCTGTGATACAGTGTCCATCGTGACAATCTTCCATGTGTTAATTTTGTTGACATGAGAAATTCCAGAGCTCGATGATCGGTGTAACCCTTAGTATGTCTGCCACACAAAAAGATGCGAAATTTTGTGAAAGCCCAAACAACAGCCAAGGCTTCAAGCTCCATAATCGAATAATTCTTTTCTGATTTAGAGAGAACACGAGTTCCAAATGCAATAGTTTTCTGTACTACAACGCCGTTTTCTTCTATCTCTTGAAATAAGTGAGCACCTAGGCCTTTGTATCATGAGTCCGTCGTCAAACAAAAATCTTTAGATAAATCCGGATGTGAAAGAAGTGGAGCAGCAACTAAAGCATCACGAAGTTGTTCAAATTCTGATTGAGCTTTCTCATCCCAACACCAATTAGAATTCTTTCCAGATAGTTCACATAAACGAGGTGTGGCCAAATTGTCCAATCTAACAAAGCGTCTAAGCAAATTACAGACACCAAGGAAACTACGAACATCACGTTTTGTAGTAGGAACAGCATAATTACGAATAGCGTCTAGTTTCTCTGGATCAGGAAGAATACCTTCTGTAGAAATAATATGACCAAGAAATTTCACCTGAGAACGACCAAATTCAGATTTTTCCAAGTTCACTGTAATGCCAACTCTTGCAAAAATACGTAATAATGAATCCAAAATTTTGTTGTGCTCACTCCAAGAACGTTTAGCAATAAGAATATCGTCAACATATGAAGTAATATTGTCACGAAGATAAACAGGTAAAATTTCGTTTAAGCTGCGAATGAATGCTGCTGAAGATACAGTAAGTCCAAACGGCAATTTCCGAAATTGGTAACAATTACCAAAGGCTAAAACGGCAGTGTATTTTCTACAATCAGGGTGGAGTTCTATTTGCCAAAAACTTGCGTGTATTCCAATCGTGGATAAAACTTTAATTCCATGGAAATGTTGAAGAAGTTCATCTAGATTTTGTGGGCGGTCAGTTTCAGGAATGATGATATTATTTATCTGTCTGGAATCCAGAACCAAACGAATTGACCCATCCTTTTTAAGAACGACGTGTAATGGGCTGGTATAAGGACTGACTGCTGGCTCAATAATGTCTTGATCTAACATGCATTGAAGTTCACTCTTAACCTTGTCTCTATAAGCCAAAGGAATAGCGTAGGTTTTTCCTCGAAATGGTGTGTGTTCGTTTACTTTAAATAAATATTGAAAGCCTTGTATAGTTCTTGTGTGATGACTAAATAGTGTAGCATGTGACGTCAAAATTTGGTGCAGTTCTTCTCTTGCAACGTCATCTGGCACTTCAGCTTTCTTAACCTTTTAATTAATTAATTCTTCGCTATTAATTATATCATCCATCACGTCTCTGTATCTATTGTCGTTGTCATGAATGAACACATTGTCGTCATAATGCTGAGAGAAAACATCTGAAGTAAGAAACCTTAAACATTTTGCGTCTGATTCATATTTTGTTAAACAATCGAAAAATTTCAAATATCTCGGCATTCCGGCAACAGTCAAGTTCTCACTTCCTTCCTTAAAGTTTAAAATTGCCTTATGTGTGTTAAGAAACTCCATACCTAATATAATTTGTGTACTGAGTAATGGAACAATAATAAAATTAGCAGAAAATTCGTATCCTTGACAAATGAAATTTAAGTTGGTCTGTTGTTTGACTTCCACTCTTTTTCCAGAAATAGCTCCTCGAATTGTAGTTTTAGAAACAGGTAACACAGGACAAGCAATAGTTCTTACACATATACGAAAAACTGATTCACTAATGACATTCAATGGACTCCCAGAATCTAAAACTGCAGTGAACTTATTCTTACCTACACATACTTCAATAACAGGATGTAAAAATGCGTCTACATTTTTTTCCTTTTCGTCTAGAAAAATGTCTCTCATGTCTTCCAGGCGTACGTAGTGTAAAGTCGTAGTGTCATTACTTTCTGAACCGTCTACATTGCTGCCAGAAGTCGAAGCTACAAGTCATTGTCGATTGTTCGCGTCACGTCTTTGATTATTCCCGTCATTTCGCGGATCAGTTTCTACAATTTGCACTTGTCTCTCTGAATTTCTGTCACGCGGAGGATGCCAATTAGGTCCCTCCTGTCTGTTAGATGTAAATTCTTGGTTGTGTCTGTTATTAAAATTTCTATTTTCCTGTCTATCTGCATGACTGCTTCTTGTGTAACTTCGACTGTCACTTCTGAAATTATTGTTATATCTACTACCCTGGTTATTTCTGTAGTAAGAATTTATATTATTGTATCAATAATTTCTGTCTTGACGATGCCGATTACTGTTTCTGTATGATTGATCATTCCGGTAGGAATTTCAGTTATTATAATTGTCTGTGTAATTTCTGTTAGACCGTCTGTTATTGTCATAAGGCTGGTATCTATTGTCCTGTCTGTTACGTCTATCATTCTCAAAGTTACCCATATAACGTCCGTTCCGATCATTATCCTTTCTCTCTGAAAATCTATTGTGATTATCGTTACTGAAAAATTACAAGAAGTCTCGTCGTCGTTGTCATACTCAAGTTCTTGTAGCAAAGTCTTAAAAGTCTCAATGTCGTCTTTACATCTTCCGGCTAAAGCACTTTGTCTTATCGATTGTGGCAGCTTAGTTAAACAAATGCGAATCAATTCAGTCGGGCTATAAGGGTTGGAAAGGAACTGATTCTTTCGAATCATGTCTTCAAAGTATTCTGCTGGCTTGCGGAACTCAGACTGTTTAAAATTACGCTGCATAATAAGACTATGTTTGACTCTATCTTGCGTATTTTCGGACCAGTACGCCAATAGAAATGCATGATAAAAATCATTTAAATTATTACAATCTCTAATAAGTGCGCGCATCCGCGTCGCCGGTTCGTTTTCTACATATCCACACATAAATTCCAGTTTGTGACTTAGTGGCCAATTTGGTGGAAGTGCGTACATAAATTGATCTAACCATGAACATGGATGTATGTCATTCTTAGAATTGCGAAAGATCTTAAATTTTCGAACAGTTAAGAAGTGTTTATAGTGAAAGTTTTCGCCTCGTGGCGACAAAGACCTACCGCGTCTGTCCCAGTCCCAATGTCGATTATTGTCAAGTTCGCGTTCCTGGCGCTCTCTTGTTGCTTCCCGTAAGTGAAATAAATTATTTTCTTCAAAGCCCTCTGCTATCTGTGATTCTAAATTTCTTGTGCTGTCTTTCTCTACGATTTCGCTTTCAATTTGTTTGACTTGCTTTCGTAACGCCTCAAATTCCCTTTTAACGCGTTCATTAAATTTTCCCTGATTTTCAACATGTTTATTTATATTCTGGTACTCTTCTGTTTCTGCAAATGGCAATGGAGCTGTATCGTCTGAATCTCTGTCCCCATTTAAACTAAGACTTGTCAATTTATCTGAAATCTCCTCAACTCTTTCCGATAAGTCAGCTATTTGTTCTTTCTGTTTATTTACGTCTTCCGTAAGTGTCGCTACTCGGGTTTCAGTATTAACACATTTAGTAGTTAACTGTTCACATTGTTGTGTTAGGTTATTTATTCTTTCATTTGGTACAGATTCCTCGATTCTTTCAAATATTTCTTCCTTGTCGTGTGCGCGTTGTAAATTTAACTCTGAAAATTTTTGTACTATCACGCGATCTCTTTCTTCCTGTTCTGTATCCTGTTCCTTTTGTCTACTTTCTATTGAAATTAATCTATTATTGTGAGAATTCAGAATCGGTTGTACTTCTTCTCTAATTTCTCTCTTTAATTCATCTTTCATGTTTTTAAAACATGTCCCTATTCGTGATTCTAATCGTGTTTCCATTGTTCCCATATCAGTTTCTAATCGTGCTGCCACTGTTTTTAATTCAGAGCCTAACTGTGATCCCAGTGAGTCTGACCGTGTTTCCATTGTTCCCATCTGTGATCCCAAATTTAATATAGCACCTATCAACTGCTCCAAATTAATTGGTTCAAAATTCTTTTCGCCCCTAACATTTCCCGTAAAACTAACTTCCTTCGTCATAGCAGTAAAGTTATCTGTGTTCGATAATATTCCAGAATCTTCTGTCGTTAATCTCGTATTCTGAAAATTTTTTGATTGTGAAAAATTTTGAACTGGTTCCGGACTATTTTCCCGACTTATTAAATTGTTTTCTGCTTCATTATTCATCATACTGTTCTCCTGTGTTGGCAAGTTCGCCATGTCAACAATTTCGTATTTCTGACTATCCATCATTTTTGCCTTTTTCATCGATCGCGTAATCATTTACAAAACAAACAAAACTCGTCACTATACGAAATTACACACAATGACACTTTATCTCCAACAATACCATTCACACGAAATGCTTCCCGACAAACACGATTAACGAACAATTGAAATGTTCATAATTGCACAAAATTGTCAACAGCGAGAAACTTAACATCAGGACTGGTGATCACGAAGTAAATGATGCTAGGCAGCAAAATAACTCACGACGGACGCAGCAAGAAGGACATCAAAAGCAGGGTAGCACTGGTAAAAGGGCATTATTGGCCAAGAGAAATCTAGTAGCATCAAACATAGGCTGTATTTTGAGGAAGAAATTTCAGAGAATGTAGGTTTGGAGCACAGCATTGTATGGTAGTGAAACACCAACTGTGGGGAAACCGGAACAGAAGAAGATCGAAGCAGTTTAGATGTGGTGCTACAGAAGAGTTTTGAAAGTTGGGTGGAATGATAAGGTAAGGAACGACGAGGTTCTCTTCAGAATCGCCGAAGAAAGAAATATATGGAAAACATTGATCAGAAGTAAGGAAAGGATGGTAGGACATCTGTTAAGACATCAGGGAATACCTTTTACGGAACTAGAGTGAGATATAGAGGGTAAAAACTGATGAGGAACACAGAGAAAAATACATCCAGCAAATAATTACTAATTGAGGACGTGGGCATGCAAGTGCTGCTCTGAAATGAAGAGATTGTTACAGTAGAGGAATTCGTTGCGGGCTGCATCAAATCAGTCAGAAGACTGATGAAAAAAAAGAGTAAATTTTTAAATATCAGGTAGTAGGAATTCATTAGAAGGTGCGCGCCACATTTCAACAAACCGAGTTCTTGCTATCTTCAGGTGTTCGTGATGACTGGAATGCCTGAAGATAAGAAGTCAGCTTGCTGAAATATCGCGCTTTGCAGACGACGCCAGCTGGCTGAGTACCTGTAAATATTGAAAAACTGTTCGCTATGCATAACGCCTCTCTTGTAAGCGTCTGTATCTTGGTAACGCCCCGCGCTTGCTGATACCTGATAAATATTGAAAATCATTGTGCGCCGTGAAAACTTAAAGAACACACAGAGAAATTTATTTCTAAGATTCCGAGAAAGTACGTACCTCCCACACACGTATATCTACGATGAGAAAGTCATAGAAATTAGAATTAATTTTGAAGGTGATCGTTGAGCCGTGCGTGGCTCGTGTTGGTGCCATCTCTTATTTTTACAGTTCTGCCACCTCGTTACGTTAATTTTCAATTACTGGTGTCACTGAGTTGCCTTGCCTGCGCGTGAGCGGCAGCAGCAGCGCTTATCGATTTAGGCCCAGCCGTATTACCTTTCTGGACTGCTATTACTTCCGGTCGTCGTATGTTATTAGTTCGGTTCAAATGGCTCTAAGCACTATGGGACTTAGCATCTGAGGTCATCAGTCCCCTAGAACTTAGAACTACTTAAACCTAACTAACCTAAGGACATCACGCACATCCATCCAGGCGGGATTCGAACCTTCGACCGTAGCGGTCACGCGGTTCCAGACTGAAGCGCCTAGAACCGCATGGCCACACCGGCCGGCTATTAGTTCGGATCTGGCAGTGTTTGAGTTGGCACGCAGCACAAGTTCAGTCGGGGCGCGGCAACAGTGAGGTCCGGACCGTCATGACTCACCCGACGGCTGCCGACACACATGATTTGAGTGGGGACGACTTAGGTTGGTTGTCGGTCTGTCGTTTTGTCGGACTACGTGTATTTGGCCGGCGATCGCTTATGGGTAGGCTGTGTATGCCGACTCGTGATTCGTCCTTGTTATTGTACAGTCACCGCTTTTGGCATTGTCTAGTTCTTCGGGCAAGTGTTCATGAAACTGTGTGTTGTTTGTGTGATTTTGAATGACAAGTTATTTTAAATGTTGTCGACGCACCGGCTCTCAGTCGGTCGATTGTTGTGGAGCAGAGAGGAATTCTCGGTGTGGTGTAGTTTGGCCGCGCCCGCTGGCAGTCTCTACGTGGTGTCGGAGTGTGTGGCGCTGTTCCCATTGCTATGAGGTCCTTGGCTCGCCGACCCTGGACACGAAAGTAGAGTTTTGATTTAACCTACCAGCAAGTCAAGACCGTTCACATTGTGTCGTTTGGAGTTCGTTGTCGGCTGTAGGGATATTCCCGCGAGCAACAACGTGGTTTTCAAGTCGGAAAATTCTAACCACACTCCGGTGGAGTTTCACTGTGTTTGGTTATTTGAACTGAAGTGCAACAACGGAATCTTCTGCCTTGTGGTCATTAACGTTCCGTACACCTGTTAGTTCGCCTGTAGCATTCGACTTGATTGAACCTTCACATCACCTAACCTCACTCCTTTTGATCATCTCAGACAGTATAGAGTGACATAGGTCTCTAAATCAGCTGCTCATGAATGTAGGGCTGGGAGTGGTGGCGTACTCCTGTAATCCAAGCGTCCGGGAGGCCGTTGTTGTGGGAGAAATTGGGAACAATTACAGATTCGGCCGTTTCATCAACTGAGGAACGACCGCGATGCTCTCATCGAGCTCTGCAGATTGACAAGATTGCATGAATATAGTTTATAGAGAACCAGCTACAAAATTTCATTTCCTCTACTCCTCTTTCCTTCTGCTGCACTTCAGTAATTGGCCTCTGCTTTTTCCATCTTGAATGCATTTGATTTCCACTTTTACTCAGTTATCTCTTATTTCTTTCTGCTAGAGCATAGTAAATAGGGGCTTTTTGAAATCATCAGTTTTTATTATATTGATGTTGTCTACTTGAACTCTAGCAGTATGATATACATTTATTTTCTTCTGGTGATCTCCTATCTTATTCTAACTTCATGGTTCTCTTTCCTTAAGTACGGATGTAAGTCATTTTTTTCACATGTAGACACTTAATATTTGCAACCATTGAATAACAAGTTAGAGCTGTAGTGTACGGTTACAGACATACTTCTGCTACTGCTTTTCCTATTCAGAAATTTTGGAAATCTGTGGTAAATCCTATGGGACCAAACTGCTGAGGTCATCGGTCCGTAAGCTTAGACACTACTTAATCTAACTTACGTTACAGACAACACTCACCCATGACCGAAGGAGGACTCGAACCTCCCACTGACGCAGCCGCGCGAACCGTTACAACGCGCCTTAGACCGTATGGCTACCCACCGCAGCTTTCCTATTTAGAGTATGCGCATTGCTCTACCTACTGTTTTGAATTTTATAACTTCCGCATTAATGTTACAATCTTAAACATTTTTCAGTGTCTCTTTCCAAATATATGTGATTACAGGCAAAAACCAATTCAGAATTGGCGTACTTAATACATTTCACTGCCTTGAGCTAAACAACTTTTTGCGAATGTGCTGGGTAGTTCGTTGTTTAAGTACACGATACTTTATTCGTTGCCCGCCGGCGGACATTTCCGCTACTAGGGACAAGCGAGAAATTCAAATAATTATCCGTGTTTGGCAGAAATTTTCAGCTGTCGTTAAAGATGAAAGTTTGATTTAATATGCTCTTGGATGTAGCTATATCTACACAATATTTCAGAAACTTATTCGTATTTAATCTTGACTTTTTTAAGCCGAAGTTACGCAACGGTAAAAAGTCGGAAGACTTCGGACCACTAGTGTCCTTTGTCCAGGTCTGTTCCACTTGGTCAGTCAGTACAGGGACTGTTAATGCTGGTCTTCAGTGCTGCTGGAGTTGTCGTCCGATTATTTCTCAGATATTTTCGATTGGAGACAGATCTGGTGATCGAGTAAGCCAAGGCAACACGTCGATAGTATGTAGAGCAAGTCGGATTACAACAGCGGTATGTGAGCGAGTGGCCCATGGAATGCTATTCATGAATAGCAGCACAACAGGCAACGTTTACAGTCAGGTTGCATGGGATAACCACGAGAGTGCTCCTGCCGTCTTTTGAAATCGCACTTCAGACCATAACTCCAGGTGCGGGTCCACTGTGTGTAGCACGCAGGCAGGTTTGTTGCAGGTCCTCAACTGGCCTCCTCCTAACCAAAACACGGCAATCGCTGGCACCGAGACAGAACCAGCTTTCATTAGAAAGTATTACAGACTTCCACGTTGTCCTCCAATGAGCTCAGGATTGACAACATTGAGGAAGTAAAAGTTGGTGATTTTGGAGCGGTCCTTGAATCAATCGATTTGTAACTGATCGTTGTGACTGTGGTGCCAACTGCTGCTCGATTATCTGCAGCAGATGCAGTACGAATCACGTTCAAAAATGGCTCTGAGCACTATGGGACTTAGCTTCTGAGGTCATCAGTCACCTAGAACTTAGAACTACTTAAACCTAACTAACCTAAGGACATCACAAACATCCATGCCCGAGGCAGGATTCGAACCTGTGACCGTAACGCCTAGAACCGCTCGGCAACTCCGGCCGGCACGAAGCACGTGAGCGATAAGCTGAACGCAACGGGCTTCTCTCTTGGTGGTGACACGTGACCATTCCGCAGCCCTGTCATCTTGCCACCATACATTATCGTGACCGCCCAGCTGGCAGCAATCTTGTACAGTGGCTACATTCCTGCCAATCCTTTTTGTGATATCGCTGAAGGAACATCGAGCTTCCCGTAGCCCTATTACACCACCTCTTTCAAACTCAGTGAGGTGTTGATAAAGGCGCGTTTGTCGCCTTAAAGGTATTCTTAACTAATATCCACTCATCACGTCCAATCTCAGAGGTAACTGACGCTCACGACCATTGTAGCGTGTATGCGACTGGCGCGAAATTTTAATACACATCATCTTTCATATGTATAAACACGCCAACTTTCGTTTATGTCGCACAATTATTTCTTGGTGTCGCGACTTTTTTTAATGTGTGACAATGAATGTATTTAAAATAAATGTCAGAGAGCTTTACTGTGCCTCACGGTACGAAAGAATCACCATACCCAGAAGGAAAAAAATCACAACACCAAGAAGAAGGAGTTGTGCGAGATAGACGGAAGTTACAGGCGTGTTTCTACATCTGCAAGATGACGTCTATTCAGATTTCACTACAGTTGCTAATAACGTCAGTATGTGGATGCAGATAAGGTTTGCTTTAAATATGCGCTATAACAATCGTGAGCGTTATTTGCCTTTAAGACTGGATGTACTTAGTTGATGTTATTCAAGAATGCTTTTAAGACGACGAAGAAGCCATTATCAATAGCTTACTGAGTTTGAACATGGTCGCGTAGTAGGCCTACGAGAAGCTGTATATTCATTCGACGATGCTGCAGAAAGATTTGGCAGGAATGTAACCGCATTACATGACTGCTGGCAGCGGTGGTCCGGGAAGGTACGGCAGCGAGGAGATCGGGCTCCGGACGGCCACATGGCGCTACCGAGAGGGAAGATCGTCGTGTTCAGCGTACGGCAGTGGCGCATCGTACTGCGTCTGCAGCAACAATTCAAGCAGCAGTCGGTATCACATTGGCACAGCTAACTGTTACAAATCTCTTACTTGGAGGACGGCCCGGAGTCAGACTCCCTGCAGCCGTCATTCCTCCTACCCCAGACGATCTCCATTTGCGACTTCAGTGGTGTCGAGCGACGGCAGGGTGGCGATCAGTTGTGTTGTCTCTGATTAAAGCTGATTCTACCTCGCTGCCATTGATGGTCGTGTGTTGGTTAAGTGAGGAACTGGAACAAACCTCTATGGGTGTTAGACACACTACACCTGCACATGGAGTTATGGTCTGAAGTGCGATTTCAAATGACGACAGGAGCATCGTTATCCCATGCACCCTCAGTGCAAATTTGTACGTCAGTATGGTGATTCGACTAGTTGTGCTGCCAATTATGAATAGAATTCCAGGGGGTATTTTACAACAGGATAACGCTCACCACTGTTGTAACCCAACAGGCTCTACAGGCTGGGCCGGCCGCTCTGGCCGAGCGGTTCTAGGCGATTCAGTCCGGAACCGTGCTGCTGCTACAGTCGCAGGTACGAATCCTGCCTCGGACATGGATATGTGCGATGTCCTTAGTTAGGTTTAAGTAGTTCTCAGTATAGGGGACTGATGACCTCAGAGTGTCCCATAGTGCTTGGAGCCATTTAAAACATGTACACGCTGTCGACAAGCTGCCTTGGCCTGTTTGATCATAAAATCTGTCTCCTGTCTAACACGTATGGGATATCATCGGACGACAATTGCACCATCATCCACAACCAGCATTAATCGTTTCTGTATTGACTGAACAAGTGCAAAAGGCAAGGAACTCATCACACGTTTTACATGCTTGCATTCAACATTCTGGCAATCAGATAGGCCGTTAATGTTCCGGCACTTCACATTTGGAATGGCTTTCCTCGTGCTTACATTAACCTATGAACTTGTATCGTTAACCATTTCAATACGTTACCTAGACAAGTGTTTTCTTGAAATTGCATTACTCTGCATTAATTATTTCTTGCTGTTGAGATTTTTTTCCGTCAGTGTAACTACCAGCAAGTGTACTGAACTTTCTCCAGTTGAGAATATATCCTGCTGAGAAGCACTGATACGACGAGCAGCCAGCAGCCCTTATTTCTTTTCTGGGTAGTAACGCCTTGTGGCAACCCTCGCATGTACTACACTCCTGGAAATGGAAAAAAGAACACATTGCCACCGGTGTGTCAGACCCACCATACTTGCTCCGGACACTGCGAGAGGGCTGTACAAGCAATGATCACACGCACGGCACAGCGGACACACCAGGAACCGCGGTGTTGGCCGTCGAATGGCGCTAGCTGCGCAGCATTTGTGCACCGCCGCCGTCAGTGTCAGCCAGTTTGCCGTGGCATACGGAGGTCCATCGCAGTCTTTAACACTGGTAGCATGCCGCGACAGCGTGGACGTGAACCGTATGTGCAGTTGACGGACTTTGAGCGAGGGCGTATAGCGGGCATGCGGGAGGCCGGGTGGACGTACCGCCAAATTGCTCAACACGTGGGGGGTGAGGTCTCCACAGTACATCGATGTTGTCGCCAGTGGTCGGCGGAAGGTGCACGTGCCCGTCGACCTGGGACCGGACCGCAGCGACGCACGGATGCACGCCAAGACCGTAGGATCCTACGCAGTGCCGTAGGGGACCGCACCGCCACTTCCCAGCAAATTAGGGACACTGTTGCTCCTGGGGTATCGGCGAGGACCATTCGCAACCGTCTCCATGAAGCTGGGCTATGGTCCCGCACACCGTTAGGCCGTCTTCCGCTCACGCCCCAACATCGTGCAGCCCGCCTCCAGTGGTGTCGCGACAGGCGTGAAAGGAGGGACGAATGGAGACGTGTCGTCTTCAGCGATGAGAGTCGCTTCTGCCTTGGTGCCAATGATGGTCGTATGCGTGTTTGGCGCCGTGCAGGTGAGCGCCGCAATCAGGACTGCATACGACCGAGGCACACAGGGCCAACACCCGGCATCATGGTGTGGGGAGCGATCTCCTACACTGGCCGTACACCTCTGGTGATCGTCGAGGGGACACTGAATAGTGCACGGTACATCCAAACCGTCATCGAACCCATCGTTCTACCATTCCTAGACCGGCAAGGGAACTTGCAGTTCCAACAGGACAATGCACGTCCGCATGTATCCCGTGGCACCCAACGTGCTCTAGAAGGTGTAAGTCAACTACCCTGGCCAGCAAGATCTCCGGATCTGTCCCCCATTGAGCATGTTTGGGACTGGATGAAGCGTCGTCTCACGCGGTCTGCACGTCCAGCACGAACGCTGGTCCAACTGAGGCACCAGGTGGAAATGGCATGGCAAGCCGTTCCACAGGACTACATCCAGCATCTCTACGATCGTCTCCATGGGAGAATAGCAGCCTGCATTGCTGCGAAAGGTGGATATACACTGTACTAGTGCCGACATTGTGCATGCTCTGTTGCCTGTGTCAATGTGCCTGTGGTTCTGTCAGTGTGATCATGTGATGTATCTGACCCCAGGAATGTGTCAATAAAGTTTCCCCTTCCTGGGACAATGAATTCACGGTGTTCTTATTTCAATTTCCAGGAGTGTATTTCATTTTTATATAGTATTACAGTATTATTAGGACCTTATTTAATCCACCACTTAGCAAACTGTGGTATGGTTTGGAGAAGAAGTGGAAGTGCTAACCTGATAAAGGAGCTGGTACTATGGAAGAAAATATATAATTAGCTCCTTAAAATTCAAATAACCAAAGGAACCCCGCCGGGATTCTACGTAAAGTCTGGCATCCAATAAGTCTCCAATCTGCCTTCAGTATGGCAGGATTTATGTGATCTTTTCAACTTAAATCACTCCAAAGGGGGTCTTCTAAATATTTGATGATTCTAGTGACTGATCATGGACCACATGGTCAGACAATGCGTGATCATTCGGTCTATGTACACTCGTTACCTTTTACTTTATATTTACAGTCTGTTGTCAATTTCTGTGCCAGGTGCTGATCATCTGCATGTCTCTCTTCGTTACGTAACAAATTTCCGACAATGTCACCTCTCTGTGTATAATTACTTCATTTATGAAGATTGTTTATTTATTATTTGCTGCGAGAACTTTATGGTTCGTCAGCTCCAGGTAGGTTCTATGATGGACGGTAAACTTGGCTGTGACATGCACTTGCCTTGCTTGCAAGGGGATCGAATGAACTTACCGTCACCCATCATTCATACTGAAACAGTATGTACTCGTAGTGCACGACTAGGACCTCAAAATGTATAAACAGAAAGACGCAACTCCGAACCGTTTTCAAGAAAATACAGTTTTATCCGTGCGTATATGCTTTCGATGGTCGCTGTTGTTCAAGGAGTCCACAACAGAGCAAGTATGTGTTCAGTTTCATAAGCGCAAGGTCTGTGGATCCAATCTCGCTGTCAGTACTTATTTTCTCCTCATTCCCGCCTAATTCTGGCAGATTTTCTATGACTGCAAATTATTAATGTTTGACAATTATTTTTTTATATTCGTAATCTAAATCTTGTAAAAAGGAGGAAAACATTTTTATAAGGAGATTGAAACTACAAAAAGAGTACACAAGAACTTTCGATCAAATAAGTGTAGTCATTTTATTTATATAATTGTACTTACATTTGTGACAAGTGTGATGTGTGACCGGCAGAGTTCATGGAACGTGGGAGGTATAAAATTTTGATATTTGTAAAAACGGTTGAGTGTTGCGTTTTCTTGTTTACATTATATTATGCAGAAGTCCTAATCATGCCCTACGAACCCTGTCGACATGAATCAAGTAGTTGAGGCGAAGTTCCTACGATCGCCTTGTTAGTGTAACTTGTTGCACACGATGACATGTCCAAAGATACATGCGTGAGTCGACTGATGTGTACACCTTGATCTACTATCTGTTTAAGCTGACGGACAGTAAAGTCTCGCAGTGTTCTCCGGAGCTGCAGCCGACAAGGGTCTGATCGGCGGAGGATAGAAAGGGTAGTTTTTGCTTGAATTTTTGAGGCTGAGCAGACGCAGATGTATAGAGAGCCACATTGTGTTTTAATTGATGAGATCGCACGATGCTCTTGAATTTAAGGAATGTATTGCTGTTTGCTGATGTTTTCATAACCTTTTCTTGTATAATGGTGGTGGTGGTGGTTAGTGTTTAACGTCCCGTCGACAACGAGGTCATTAGAGACGGAGCGCAAGCTCGGATTAGGGAAGGATTGGGAAGGAAATCGGCCGTGCCCTTTCAAAGGAACCATCCCGGAATTTGCCTGAAACGATTTAGGGAAATCACGGAAAACCTAAATCAGGATGGCCGGAGACGGAGACACTGTCACATTTCGTATCATATGTAGTTTAAATGGCTTCTGATTCTCTACATATACCACTGAACGCATCTGCAAAATTATATCAATGTATGTGTCCGCCCCCCGGTAGCTGAGTGGTGGCGATACGGTAGCTCAGCGTGTTCGGTCAGAGGGCTGCGTGCTCTCTGTAACAAAAAAAACTGAGTCTAGGAAACAACGATCAATTTGAACGGATGTCTGGATGTCTTGTGACATCTGCCCAGACCAAACGCAACGAACTATATCGAAAAGAAATGTGTAAAAAAAAAGTGGTCAGCGCGACGGAATGTCCATCCTAAGGGCCCCTGTTCGATTCCTGGCTGAGTCGGAGATTTTCTCTGCTCAGGGACTGGGTGTTGTGTTGTCCTAATCATCATCGTTTCATCCCCATCGACGCGCAAGTCGCCGACTGGCGTAAAATCGAAGACTTGCACCTAGCGAACGGTCTACCCGACGGGAGGCCCTAGTCACACGACATTTTATTTATCAATGTATGTCATATAATTAAGACGATATGACATCATAAAATCTAGGAGCATGAGAAACTAACTTCTGCTTAAAACTGAGCACAAATAACACAGACTATACTCACCCAGTGCTTGATAGAGATACTACTTAGCGACTTCCAATGAACTTAAAACATCCTTTCAAGCCATTTCTAAACTTATTTACACTTTCATGCCTAACATCAAGAGTTTAACACATTAACTCATTTGTAAAGTAATCACAATTTTGGAGCAACAAGGGCGAGTTGGTTGTAGCCGAAAGTATAGTGATATAATGGTACCTGGGAACCATCAATACATGTCTACAAAGGGTTTTATAGAGACTGAAACATGACTATGCTAGAATGTACAGAGAGGCAACAGAAATTAAAAAGAAACCCACACAAAAATAACTTTGGCAGAAAAGAGGAAGGATTGAAATTAGACAAGTTACGGGCCTTAATATTAAGTATAGCTACATAACATACGTGGATGGTACTCCACAATCTTAGGCAACTGTCTGATGATTTTATGAACTAACTGTTGCCTGGATATGTGTAAACAGTTTGGCTTCCTGAACTTTTTGAGGCTGTCACTCATTTCTGAGTTGTTATAGCTTTTGATGACCCATCTAATATTGGAAGACAAATCGGTAGACACAGAAATATGCCTTGGACCACTGCCTTAAGTCCATAAATTCGTATAGATTTTGAATATCACAAAAAATGTAGTATTAAAAATCTATTGAAATAATATCTGTCTTGAAACTTTTTGGCAGATTAAAACTGTGTCGGACCGAGACTCTAACTCGGGACCTTTGCCTTTCGCGGGCAAGTGCTCTACCAACTGAGCTACCCGAGCACGACTCACGCCCCGTACTCACAGCTTTATTTCTGCCAGTACCTCATGTTCTACCTTCCAAAATTTACAGAAGCTCTCCTGGCAGAAATAAAACTGTGCGGACGGGGCGTGAGTCGTGTTTGGGTAGCTCAACTGGTAGGCAAAGGTCCAGAGTTCGAGTCTCGGTCCGACACACAGTTTTAATCTGCCAAGAAGTTTCATATCAGCGCCCACTCCGCTGCAGAGTGAAAATCTCATTCTGGGAATATGTGTCTTACATTTGCATACAGCTATGAACGAAACATAAAATGTTATAGAAACTGATTGTAAAATAAAATATAAAACTTACAGAAAGTATTTAATTACACCTTAACATTGTGAAATGAAATATATTTTGTTAGCAAAATGATGCATGTACGAAAAATTAAACTCAGAATTGGGTTTCTTATTAATCGGGAATCGAACTCTTCATTTACAGTCTCATATTGGCAGTTGCATCACACTGTGCTGGTAGTCCAAAACGCTTTTGAGCAGTCTATGTGTTGAACAGTTGCGCCGTGTCACACCGACATTAGGTACACCGGGCGTCACCTTCTCTTCTGACGATGTCTCTCCGTTAATAATTACACCCTGAGTCCTGTGTGTTGGTTCGAGTTACGAATGTAACATTTTCACCCGCCAAAGAGACGTAACAGCTGTCAGTGTCGACCACTGCTGCGACCTCGGAGTCGCCCCCTGGGAGTGTGACGGCCAGCCCCCGCTTCCGACCCTGGCCTCGCGCAACAGGCGCCGCCCCGCGTTGCCAGCTGACTGACGGCGGCCATTAGCAGCTCGCGACACGGCCAGCCACTCACCGCCGCGCCCCGCTAAGAGTCCGCTACGTCACGGTCG
The DNA here is from genome assembly GCF_023897955.1 of Schistocerca gregaria. NCBI lineage: Eukaryota > Metazoa > Arthropoda > Insecta > Orthoptera > Acrididae > Schistocerca > Schistocerca gregaria. The sequence continues at coordinate 421,267,496 of NC_064923.1, forward strand.
CCGCGCGGCCACTCTGCTGCGGATCCCCACACACTGTCCTGCCGTCTGTAACACCCACACTACTGGCAAGTGTCCGCTGATTGATTCGAGACATGACACAGTCTATCACATACAGCCGTGGGACTCACTGTTGTGGTAACTGACAGCTGGAGCGACAGTGGCGCTCCACGCGGCCAGAGAGCGCGGCCTCTCTTAACGTTATATCCACCGCAAGCCTCTTCTCAGGTAAAATACGAAATACACTGGTGTGCAACACTTAAGTACGAAGTTAGATTTTGCATGATGTGCCAAGTAATATAGTTCTACGAAACTTGAACCGTGCCTAGAAAGAATTGCTATAATACAAAAGGTAACTGAAAGAAATACCCAATGCTAAAAACACTCAAAAGCCTAGATCGCGTAAGTAATTCTTTATTTAAGATAACCGGTTTCGACAGACTTTGCTGTCATCTTTAGGTCTTCAAAAATCTTTTTGTTATGAAACGTGTTAATTTTACCTTTGACCTAACTGCACGTTGTCATGTGGATGAAAGCAGCACTTTATAAAAGGTTTGTCATAAATAAAATATTTGAAAACGAGCTCCCGCACTTAAATTCGTTTCCACCGAGTATGGTTCAAAAGGCTCTGCCCACTATGGGACTTAACATCTGAGGTCATTAGTCCCCTAGAACGTTAAACTAGTTAAACCTAACTAACCTAAGGACATCACACACATCTATGTCCGAGGCACGATTCGAACCTGCGACCGTAGTAGTCGCGCTGATCCGGACTGAAGCGCCTAGAACCGCTCGGCCACCACGGCCAGCTCAGCCGAGTAGTTAATATGTTTTGTTACTTTATCTAGCTCGTCCGTAAGTATTGCAGAGCAGTGTAGGTGTCACAATGTTCCCTCCCCGGCTTTAGTTTAACACAGGCGCGGCTCGCTGATAAAGGCCTAGCGGTGGAACTGCCTCAAAAGATACATTAAAACAATTTCTCAATAATACATTACAGAATTTAAACTTTTAGAAAGTAATTCGAATATTTTCTACACACATTTAAGTACCATCAGACCACGGTTTTGGAACTGTTGGTGCAGTGTGATGTTGTTTAGACAGACAGTAGATTTAAGGTTCCACCTTGAAATGCCGGTTAGTGCATGCAGCGGAGGCTTTCACGCAAGTCGCTTCTACGGAGTACAGCTGGTTATAAGATTCTGGAAGGCAGAGAAAGCTGAGACTACGGGAGTCGTACCAACCTCCGCATGATTTTCACAAGGAAAGGGAATCAATAAAGTAGCTGAACCTTCATTCTCGAATGTCTGTTTCTGTATCTCTCCATTACCCTCTGATGCCTCATTAATCGATGTTTAACATTCCTGTTTGGTAGTGTTAAACATAAATTTGTGTTTCTCGCACTGGGAGTTCTATCCCCTGTAGTCAAGGCATGTTATACTTGTTTATGTCTACCGAGAGAATCAGAAAACTTAGTGTCACCACCTAACAAGAATTTCACGAATGACTAGATGAAATGAGACTGCGGAACGCATTGTTACTTCCCGTTGCTAGCAAGTTCCTTGTCTGCTCACGTCTTGCGCTTGATTGAGTGCTTCATTTGCACTTTTCAGCTATATGATTGTCTTTCGATAGTTTTAGCATTCTGAATATTAGATAGACCTGCAGAAAACAGTTTGAGGTATAACTGAAGGTGACAAGAAGTTCGATAAGGCTCTGCAAAAAATGGTTCAAATGCTCTGAGCAGTATGTGCCTTAACTTCTGAGGTCATCAGTCCCCTAGAACTTAGAACTATTTAAACTTAACTAACAGAAGGACATCACACACATCCATGCCCGAGGCAGGATTCGAACCTGCGACAGTAGCGGTCGCGCGGTTCCAGACTGTAGCGCCTAGAACCGCTCGGCCACTCCGGCCGGCAAGGTTCTGCAGCACTCGAGGATTTGTACCACAATGCTAACAGGGTCGCGGCTTCCCCAGTACTGAAAATATAAGCCGCGTCTGGTCTAACATGAAGAGACAGGGAAGACTGAAAAAGAAATGTGAACAAAACTAAAACTGATGGATCAAATCGTATAAGCTATAGTTGATGCATTAGGAAGTTCGCTTGAGACTGAATAATTATAATTGCAGCTTACCTCACTAGAATAAACGACGGTAATTCACTGTTTCATGTGAAAGAATTGTGATCATATACTGCCATTATAAAAAGGAATAACATGCCATTTGTTGTTTCATTCATATGAATAGCACGTCAGTTGAGAAAAATACGACTTTTCTCTTTATTAATATCCTCTGCTCTTTGAGGTCCCTCAAATTAGCTGTGGAAATACGTAGCAAATTTGTAATTGCGCTGATTACAATGGAATTCCATTAAATGCACATATGTCCGCGATTCTGAAGATTCTGAAGCAATTAACTACTCACTGAAAGCCGTCTCAGATTACACAATATCAGCAAATGAAATTATGGAACAAGAAGCGATATTCAGCAGATAGGATGCGTGCAATTATTGAGTCCTTAGCAAAAGCATAATGAGCATTTAATGGCAAAGAACTGTTGGAATCATATTTTGTGGATAAAAAAAAGAAGACCTCGAGCGTGCATAAAGCTGAATCCCAGTTAAAGATATATGCCGTGAAGTGAAGATAGGCCGATACTAAGTAGGAAAAGAATGTAAACATGCAAATGAAATATTTAAGTTGTTGTTAGCGACTGAAAGTAGATGATAAGGTCGGAAGCAAAATAACCCATTTCACAGAGATAAAGAACAATATGTAATTCAAGATTATTAGAATAAGAAAAAAACTATTTTGTATACATGTTTATGTTATTACATATTTAAAAGACAAGTGGAACCAATGCAGAACATGACTAGTACCAGGTATGATAATAAACGTAAATCAAACTTTTTTGGCGACAAATGGGCAGACATATAGAGAATGGGTACCACGCCGCCTAGTGAAGAAAGCTAGTGCTTTGAAAGCGTTCCTCTTATT